>NW_026125295.1:8417500-9017500 GCF_943737965.1 Phodopus roborovskii
AGAGGGTATGAAGGACATAATTATCCCAGGCTGGCCTCGGGCTCTTTATGTAGCTGAGGATGGCCCTGAAGTTCTGACCCTCCTGAGTGCTAAGGCTGTGGGTGTCCAGCACCACAGTTTCTGCAGTGCTGGGATTTGAACCCAAGGTCGCCTGCACAGGAGACAAACATTCTCTCTGAGCTCCATTTCCAGATCCTCAAAAATGGCCTTTGCACAAAAGAAATGTGAACCCCCTTTGTCCTCCCCAGGACACGGCCAGTAGGGAGCTGACTTTGAGCAGAGCCCAGCTTTTCTCCCACACAAGTGGGAACCTCAGGCTGCGAATCAAACTGAGAGGGAGGTCAGCAGTTTATCACTTTCTCCCTGTGAAGAGGGCATGTGCCTTCTCTTGACCATGAAACCACGGGGGCACTTAACAAATGCAGGGTCCCCAATCCCCCGGGTGACAGCCTTGACACATTGACAACCTTCCGGAGCAAGAAGACGCTGGAGAAGATGACTGACAGCTCTCGGCCATTATTCTTCCTGAACACAGTATCTGGTGTCTGCATCTCTGTGATGAACTGAAAGTGTGGGCAACGTGCTAGGCTGCAATTATTTTTCATACTATCCCATATTCAGAGGAGTAGGAATTAACAACTCACGAAGATAATTTGGCGTCAATACAGATATGCACCCTGGAATTTTCTCTTTCACTGGCAATAATTACCAACAACCCCAGCTTCTGCTCTGAGCTTTTAAGTTCTTGTCAGTTAGTCCCTGTCCACGGTGTCCTGAAGATGTGGCTATTATTAGCACCAGCATCCTTCCCAGCATGCAGCTGTTGGCTAACTTTGTGCATGTGTGTATGTGTTTTTGCATGCAGGTTATGTATATGCACATGTAGGGGATGTGCATGCCTGTGCTACACATGTGCACATGTTCTCCTAAGGTGCCCTCCACCTGATATTTTGATCCGGGCTCCTGGTGAACCTGGAGCTCGCTGGTTGGCTAGAGTCACTGACCCATGGGCCGCGGGAACCCTCCCGTCTCTGCCGCTCAGTGCTGGGGTTGCACGCACGTTGCTGAGCGGGGCTTCAAGCATGGGTTCTGGTGACCTAACACCCTTGCATTTGAACGGCCAGCCCGTTATCCACTCCACCATCTCCTCATCTGCTTTCCTAGTAGGAAGAAAGTGGCATCCATACCAGCAGATAGGTGTTAGCTGAGAATACCAGAGAAACAAAACAATTTAACTGTAGACAGAATTTGAATTTGGGGGGCCACCAGCGCACGCTCTCTCTCTCTGTCTCTCTCTCTCTCTCTCTCTCTCTCTCTCTCTCACACACACACACACACACACACACACACACTGACGTGGAGACTTATTATTAACTATGAAAGCTCGGCCTGTAGCTTAGGCTTGCCTCACTATCATAACTTAACTTAACCCATTTCTACTCATCAGTGTGCTTCCTCGTTGCTTGTGGCTCTCCTCTTCTCCTGCTCACCCTGCTTCCTCTGTGTCTGGCTGGTGAGCTCACCTTTCTTCTTCCCTGAGACCTCTCTGTCCCCAGAAGTCCTGCCTAATCTCTTCCTGTCTAGCTCTTCAGTAAACCAATCACAGTGACACATCCTCACACATTGTAAAGGAATATTCTGCAGCGTTTAACTCTTAGGGTGCTGAGCTGAAGCGTTGCTTTTTTTTTTTTTTTTTTTTTTTTTTTTTAATGGCAGCTTGAAGATGCTGTACAAAATGTGAGAATAAGCAGTTTTAAAAGTACCAAACCTCAGGGCCGGGGAGATGGCTCAGAACACTGTCAGGCAGCTTTCACTCTATCCAGGGCCCCCCATCACTTCCTCTATGCCATCTTAAGTGAAGCCCTCCAGGCCGTTTATGCAAACATCCATGCCTCTATCTTTGCACGCTCCTATGGTGGTCATTGCCCCAGTGTGAGGATCCAGCTTTGCTCTTACACAGAGACCTGTGCATCCACTGATAACCCGCAGGGCACCTGCTATGTATGTGTCCAAGGTCTCAGGCAGGATAGATGTTCTCAGAAAGAGCAAGGACAGCCAGGCTCGTTAGCAACAAGAAATCCCCAGACTCTCACGTTAGCCTGATGACCAGGGTGTGGGTGTGGGCTGGGGCGTGGTTACTAGCAGTGAGGGCTGGGCTGGACTGATGCCTTTGACTTGGCACCTGTGGTGACAGCTGATGTACTCATGAGATGAACAATGCCCACCACGGTCCTCAGTTATGACAAGTGAGACCTTGGTGGGCTGAACTGGGTCGACTGGTATAGATCACATCATGCGACACCAGAGGTCTCACTTTGGATAAATAAGGAGGATGGTATAATGTCATCAAATAGCACCAAGAGTTAAGTCAATAAAATGTCCCCTGAGTGACTGTGGGCATCAGGCAGGGAGGCGAGTGTCCCCCCACCCGGGAGTCCGAGGAACCAGCCAGGGTCATCCAGTGCCACTGGGGCCATGGCCCCGACAGTAAATACACCCTGTCTCTCTCACATTATAAAAACAGCCACGAGCACGGTGTTCCACACAGGCTGGCAGTCCCTCGCTGCTGTATGCTTGTGTGACATAAACAGCCTCACCAGAAATTTGGCATGGGCCTGGCCACCAGCAGAATGCCAACAGGAAGAATCTCTTAAAGATGGTGGGGACGTTGACTGAAGCTGGACATGGAGGTGCAGGCCTGTCACCTTCTCGCCTTGGGATACTAAGGTGGGATGGTCACAAGTTCAAGGCCATCCTGGGTAACTCAGTGAGACCCTGTCTCAAAATAAACAGTCAGAACAGGGCTGGGGATATATTCCGTGCCAGAGTGCTTGCCTGTGCAAATCGCCGGGTTCAATCCAAGTCTGGAAAACAAAGGAAGGAAAGAGATTACACTCCAGCCTTGATCACAACACTGAATTGGAGTATAATTGCTAAGCTCTAGGTGGGCACCCTTAGTCCCATTAACGACATTTATGTAGGAGAGCAGATTATACATGTGTAAGTCACAAAAGCATGACAACCCAAATTCAGCTCTTCAGAGCCCACGTAAAAACCTAACATGATTTGGCTTGTGCCTATAACCCTGGTACTGCCGAGAGAGCTGGGAAGTTGAGGCCGGAAGATCCCCAGAAGCCCGAGGGCCAGCTTAGCCTGACGTGCGCAGGAATAAACAGCTGACCCTGACTCAGACAAGGTGGGAGACGTAGATGGACACCTGAAACTGTCTGACCTACTCGTGCATGGCACAGCACAGCAACCCCCACCCACACATGAGAACATACACAAGCAGTTACGGGGGGTGTAGAGGGAGGGGACAGATTTTAAAAGGTGCTTCTTTAAAAGAAAGCCCTCTATAGCTTATCTGCGTGTTTCGTTCCGTTCAACGCGGTTTTTAATGTTGTCAGAACTGAAGCTTCCCGTGTGTCTCTCTTGTGTCTGGCTGCATCGTAGCTTGTTTCTGCTCTCAGCATAACATGGAGTTTCTTGCAGCCTGGCACTGGAGAAACGGTGGGAAATAGGCGGTCAAGATGCATAGTGAGAGCTGGGGCCTCTGGCTGGCCTGTTGTACTTAGTGTTCATTTAGGAATGAAAACAGCGAACGCAGTAGCTGTGCGATGCTGAACTCAAGTCATTTAAAATGATTTTTATTATATTCAGCAATTAATTCTCTCTCTGTGTGTGTGTGTGTGTGTGTGTGTCACAGTGCACTTGTGGAGTTCAGTGAACAACCTTCTGCAGGAGCTGGTTCTCTTCTCCTACTGTGTGGGTTCTAGAGAGCTAACTCTGGCCGTCGGTCTTGGCAGCAAGCTCCTTTACCCACTGGGCCATCTTGCTGGCCCCTCATGTTATTCATATATAAGCAAAACTCTGTGAAGTGCCCAAATGTAGGCAGGTTGTTAGTTAATGCTTTTATTCCTTCAAGGGTTGGCAGTGTTTGTTAGTTAAAACCTCAGCACCTGGCTCGCCATTTACTGTCAGACAGACAGCCGTGTGTCCTGCTTTCTGCTGGAGAAGGCAGGCATAGTTCGATCCCATGGCATTTCCTAGGTAATTTCTGAGTTGCCCGTGAACTGGTGAGTGGTTATATTTCAGGTGAGCACAGTCACCAGACACACTCTGTCACCTTTCATCAGCATCAATATGAACAAACTAAAGTCAGCAGTGGGAAAGGTTGTGTGGGTGTTTCCAAATTCCTGTCAGTCCTTACAGAATTCCAGATGCTGTGGCCGGTGCTCAGCCTGCAGTGAGCACAGGCAGCCACCCCAGTGGGAAGGCAGACATTGGTCAAATAATCACAGAAATGAGGCTGAAGGGATGGCTCAGCCTTGGACAGCACTGGCTGCTCTTTAAGAGGACCCGGCTTCGATGCCCAGCACCCACATGGCAGCTCACAACTGTCTGTAACTCCAGTCCCAGCTCCCTCTTCTGGTCTCCTCAAACTCTGTGTGTGTGTGTGCACGCGCGCGCGCGCTTAAGTCCCAGCACTGAGGAGGCAGAGAGGCAGGCAGATCTCTGTGAGTTCAAGGTCAGCCTGGTCTACAGAGTGAGTTCCAGGACATCCAGAGGTACATAAAGAAACTGCCTCGAAAAACAAAACAAAACAAAACAAAAAATAATACATACATACATAGAATCACAGAAATAAAGTGAAATTATAGCTGTAGCAAAGGTTCTGAAGGAGACGGTCCCAGCGCTGCTTAGCTTGAATTCCCTATGAGCAGTGTCTGAGGAAAGGGTCCAGGCACACCATTTGCTGTAGGAAAGCTCTCCGGGAAAGGGGTGTCTGCATCTGCCTTGGAGAATGCAGCTTGGAGAGGGTGTGCTCTCAGACACGGGGAGCAGCACTTTGATTCCTAGAGAACGCAGCTCCTGCCTCAAGGAGCTGTTTCTACTTGTAGCTAACCCTCCTTTACAGGGGCCAGTCATAAATTAGCCGTGCTTCTGGGGACCTGGGGTGGTGTGGGTGACTGGGCATGACCTCCGGAGAACGGGATCCATAATAGCAAGGGCAGCTTTCCAGAGAAGGGTCTCACAAAGGAAAGAATGGGTGCGTCCGGTTTCGAGATGCTTTGGGTAGTCCGTCCAGTGTCTATTATAGATGCCAAGAGCACATAGGATGTGGCTTTCTTCCTTGTCCAAACAACTCTGGGAGACTTCCATGTTCAGAAAAAGAGCCATGTACCTGAAAAGACTGACCAAGCCCTGCGGAGCTGGCGTCCACTCTGGCCTCAGTCACAGAGGCCTCCCGTCGGGCTCATCCACTGTATGTGGTGTGTGCAATTGCTGTGCAAGCCTTCTCAGTGGATTTTCCTTTAGCACGTTAGGAAGGTTGGACCTAGATAGTTTTATGTCATCTTGTCATAAGCTATAGTCGTCTGAGAGGAAAAGCTCTCGGATGAGAAGAGCCTCTATAAGATCAGGCTGCAGACAAGCCAGGAGGTCACTTTCTTAATTAGCAATTGATATGGGAGGGCCCAGCCAGTTGTGGGCGGAGCCGGCCCTGGGCAGGTGCTCCTGGGTTCTGTAAGAAAGCAGGCTGAGCAATCCGGTGGGCAGCTGCCCTCTGCGGCCTCTGCATCAGCTCCTGCCTGCAGGTTCCTGCCCTGCTTGAGTCCCTGCGCTGGCTTCCTCACTGACAGACTATGATGTGAGCTAAGCACCTGCTCTGGTTAGGGTCTCTTGCCTGGACGTCTGCTGTCTGCATTCCTTCTGGATTTGTTTTCAGTGCCTGTGCCCGTTAGGTTACTTGACTTCCCTTAAGCTTTCTCCTCCCATTCCTCACCTTCTCCTCCCATTCCTCACCGCCTGAGCCCTGCTGAGTTTTCAGCACTGAGTCCAGGAAGGGCGCTGGAGTATGGGTCTCAGCCCAGCTCCAGCTGCCTCCCTTGCATGGCACTGTGGAAACCACTACAAATGCAGCCCTCTGCTGGGGACATCGTTCCCAGGACAGCGTTCTGAGGGCACTTCTCCAAGGACACCCACTCTGAGGACACGGTTCCTTCTTTGGAGACATTCTGAAGTGTTTGCACCATTAGCCAGCCCACTGGTTCTGAGGCACTGCCAAGCTCCTGAAGAGATGGACAAACGTGACAGATTTCTCCCAGCTGTGGGAATGTCCTTCACCTGCGGGACACACGGCTAGCGGCTGGTTTAGCGCCGGAGGTTAGGACGCGGTGGCTGTGTTTGTAGAGGACCCACTACGTGCCAGCCATGAAGGAGGCCTCCGGAACACAGTGGGGGCTCAGGAAACAGAGGCAGACACGATAATGGCAAATCAAAAGAAGGCAAAGGAATAAAACAAAAACAAAACAAAAACAACATGGTCTTGAAGAGCTTGAATCTCATGCCGTGTGGTATGAACTGTGACGTGTCTCAGTTTCCACATCTGTGAGCTAGCATAACGTGCTTAACGTATTGGTTCTGGGCATATCAGATGCATGTCAGGGGCTGGGCAGAACGGCGGGGTGGACATGGTCTGATGTCAGCTTGTGGAAGGGAGGACCTGGCTCTGGACGGAGGGTGGGTGGGTTAGGGCCTCTAAGGGAGCTTGGCAGCGTGGGTACCCACCAGCTCTGCAGGCTTGGGGAGTCCCCATTCGATTTCAGTCACCGCCTACGTCAGCGCCCATGCGTGTTGGCAGCCACACGGGTGAGAAATTGGTCCTGGCCCCTGTGCGTAGGCGGCTTCCCCGGTATTGCTGACATTTTTGTTAATGGAATTGCTACTTTCATTAGCAAAGCAAATTGCTAAATGAACCACTCACAAGGTACCGAGGGGCTTTATTTACAGACACCCCCACGGCCTTGATTGTGTTAAATAACAGTCACCGATGGTCATTGTGCTGGGTACCCGCGGGACTGCCAAGGCTCTCGGGGACTATACAAAATATTTTGGTGACATCGGGAGATACCGAGGAGGAAAAACTAACCAGTAAGTGTTGTTAATCTTTAAACTATTTTGAAAAGGGAGGACTGGCGTTCCGTTTGTCGTTGCTGTGTATATGTATGATGGTGGATGCGGACATGCCCCGGCACATGTGTAGAGGCCAGGAGACAGCTTTGCAGAGACAGCCCTTTATTTCCACCGTCATGTGGCCTCTGGGGTCAATCCCAGGCCTCCAGGTTATGTAGCAAGTATCTTTACCTTCCTGGCTATTTTGCTGGACCAAAGAGTTGTCTTTTAGCGTATCTGTTCTATATCCAATTTCTGTCACTGTTGTGCTTTAATCATAACGGAGCCTTCATTTTCCCTGTGATCTTCAGTCTTTTTCAATCCTTAGTCCCTGTGAGCCTTCAGTCCTTTAAAGGCTTTGTTTTATGTGTTTCCTGCATGTGTATGTGTGCATCTCATGTGTGCAGTGCTTGCAGAGCCCACAAGAGGATGCTGAACCCCCTAGAACTGGAGTTACAGACAGCTGTGAGCCAACATGAGGTGCTGGGATCTTCCACAAGAGCAGCCAGTGCTCTGAACCACGAGACAACTCTCTGGCCCTGGAAAGGGAACCGTGAAAACATTTCGTGTGTTCTGAGGAGGTGACATCCCATAATACACAGGCTCATGAACTTATGTCAACTCACGGACCCACCCACTGTATTTCCAGATTTATATTGCTCTTGACATAACATAGAAGTAAACGTGACGCAAAACAGGTATGATATGCTTTAGCCAGAGATCAGGAGCGTTTCAAATCTAGAGCAGTCATAGAAATACATTTCTGCGAAAATCCTTTAAAAATTACACCTCCAACAAGGCCTAAACCTTAACCAAATACCACATTCGAACATAAACCTGAAGTGCAGGCTTCTCATATTTGACATGCTGAGCCTGGCTCGCGTTTGAGTCCCATGTGATTCTGTTCCCTCGCCGCTGCCAACACCGGTGCAGGATATAGTGCATTAACTTAAACAGAGAGAGAGAGAGAGAGAGAGAGAGAGAGAGAGAGAGAGAGAGAGAGAGAGAGAGAGAGAGAGCTGGGGGACAAAAGGAAAGCAAGCCCCAAACGAGATGGAAGGCAGGGTTCCTCCGTTGATGCAATCTCTCCCTGGGATGTCGGGTGCATGGGTAATCCCAGCACTCTGGAGGTGAAGGCAGGACAGTCAGAAGGCCCAGGCCAACCTCAGCTTCATACTGAGTTTGAGACCAGCCTGGCCTATATGAAACCCTGCCTCAAAACAGAAAAAGAAAAATATAAGGAGGACAGTCTTTTGTGTGCCCGTATTTACCTGTCATGTCTATGGGAAGCAACCCCAGAGGGTGACATCATCTCTATCATGGGAATTTTTACCAGAGGTAAAATCAGTCATACTTCACCAGCAGCCAATGACAGCCACCGGGACACTGGTACCCTGGATGACAGGGGAAATGGGTGTGGCACAGAGCATCAACTAAGATCCCGGGAGGGGCTGCTGTCCAGGGAGGATACTGATGTGTACCAGGGTTAGACTGGAAACCTGGGTCCTTTTCACTTCTAATGTTCTCAGAGAAGGAGAAGAGGAGGGAAACACGGGGGGGGGGGTAAGGGGAGAGAGAGAGAGAGGGAGGGAGGGAGGAGAGAGAACAGTTAGGTAATGTTCTCATATATAAATGGAAGAGTAAAAAATAAGGAAAAGTCACAAGTAGAAGAATCCAGAATAAGGTGCCTATGAGGGATGGGCACTCTCAGTGGCCCCAGCTCTCAGAGCATCTTAAACTTGGTTTCCACCCTGTATCAGCAAGGAATGCAGACTGTCGGAGCTCTTTGCCATGCTGTTTGTTACACGGCACACTGAGCAGCAGGTGTCTAAATCTCTCCTCCAAACATGCCTGCTGTGGCCCCACAAAGCTTGACTTGTGTTTGGTCTGTCTCGGTCTGTGCTGGAATCAGCCTCTTCTATGGCCCAGGGTAGTGCTACAGGCATTTGTTGAAGAGATGTACTAACTAGAAGAGGTGTGTGTGTGTGTGTGTGTGTGTGTGTGAGAGAGAGAGAGAGAGAGAGAGAGAGAGAGAGAGAGCGCACCAGGTTTATGTGGTGCGGGGACTGAAGCCAGGGCCACGTTCAAGCCCTCTGTCACCTGAGCTAATCAAGTCCCTGTAATTTCTTCCTTCCTTATGTAGCTCCAGTTCTGTGCTGAGGGCAACCTCTGGCCCCTCCTGAGGCCCTAGCCCTGCTTGCCTCCTTTGCTCTCTCCATTGAAAGCCCCTCCCCTCCTCCTGTTCCCCTCCTCCCCCTCCTCCCCCTCCTCCCCCTCCTCCCCTCCCCCTCGATCTTCGGTCTCTTTAGTCTTGGGTGATTCCACACAGTTATGCAATGCATTAAATAACATCCTCTCTCAACTCCTCTCAGAAGCCCCCACCCCCCACAACCTCTTCTCCCAATTTTTCTCTCCCTTTGTATACTTTCTATAACCCGCCGAGTCCAGTGAGTGCCACCCCTACACGCGGGTGTGGAGTCCTGTATTGTCGCCCCTCCCAGCCGTCCTGCAAGGGGCAGGGAGGACTGAATGGGAGGACTGAATGTAGACCCCACCTTGGCCATGGCGTCCAACCCAGAACTGTTCTGCTCTGTTGCTGTATAGCGTAACACGGCTGCTGTCCTAGGAATAGTCCTCATCAGTGGCTACAAGGTTTACTTCCTCCCCTGGATGCTTTCCCTAATGTGACAAGAAGGCTTCTTCACTAAAGAAAACTGACTGTCCCTCCCTCCCTCCTTCTGTAGCCACCCACTGCCCATAACTCCTCACCCAGGGCTGGGGCCTTGTGTACCCCCTTTCTGAGAGCGCCCAGAATAAACACATGGGCAGGAATCCTGCACAGGGTTTGCCCTTTGAACCTCTGAATTCCCACCTGGCAAGTGCAGTTGGCTCGTGACATAGAGGGTTGTTCTGAGATTAGTAATATCTGTCCAGGGTCTGGGAAGGTTTTGAACACAGGTGTCCCAGGGCTAGAATTAATTGTTACCATGATTTTGGGCAGAACCCACGACTGAGGAAATGGCAGAGAATGGGAGTTTTATTGAAAAATGTCAGTGTATCCTGCTATTTATTCTGGTAGTTCAGGTCATCATGTTCCAATAGAAGGCAATACATTCCCTTTGCCAAGACGAGCTCCGGTTCGCAAGCCCAGGGCTGCCCCCTAGTGGTGTTTGAACAAATGCCAATTGAAAAACACAGTTTTTGAAAAATGTGTTTGCATGTTCCTGTGTGCATGCTCATGTGTGTGGATGCAGGTGCACACATGCCGTGGCATGCATGTAGAGCTCACAGCACTAACTCAGGTATCAGTTCATGTCTTCTATCTTGTCTGAGATAGGGTCTATCACCACTGCATATGCCCGGCGGCTAGCTGGTTTACGAGTTTCTGGAATTCTCTCATCTCCTTAGGAGCACTGGGGTTACAGATGCGAAACCGCCATGTCTGGCTTTACATGGCTCTGGAGAGCTGAACGCTGGCCCTCGTATTTGTGCAGCGAGCACTTTACCAACTGAGCTAGCCCAGAGAATAAACTGTTGCAGCAGCAAATGGCAAACCGTGTGGAGACTGATCTACCTGAATGCCATTGTCAGGTGTCCACAGCTGTTCTCCAGGGATGAATCACACACACACACACACACACACACACACACACACACACACACACACACAGGGGTCACTCTCTGACCTCTACAGCCATCCGCGTGTGCATACTCACATATTTCTGAGTGTTGACAGTGTCGGTGTGTGCGAGCAGAATGGTGGGTTATGAGCTCGTGAGTGTGAGCGCGTGAGTGAGGTCCATCTCTGTTAGTTAAGGGATGTGTTCCGTGATGATGCCAACCAGCAGATCCAGGCTTCATGGTGGAAGGAGGTCCGAGATCCGGGAAGAGTTGTTAACCCAAGTCTGGAGGTGGTGGTGTCTGCTGGCCTTGTTTCTGCTTCTTCCGTGGGTGTGGATGAGACCCACCCACATTGGGGGGGATTGGTTCAAGTCTAAGTCTACCAATTTAAACAGACTTTTTAAGAGAATCTCTCTCTCTGTCTCTCTGTCTCTCTCTCTCTCTGTGTGTGTGTGTGCCTCCTTTGTGTGGGTGCCCTTGGGGGCCAGAGGCATCGGATCCCCTGGAGCTGGAGTTACAGGTGGCTATGAGCTGCCCGATGTGGGTGCTTGGAATCAAAGTCAGAGCTCTGGAGGAGTGGTCCATACTCTTAACCACTGAGCTGTCTCTCCTACCCTCTGGATATTAACCTAATCTTTAAAATATCTGGACAACTATATCTAGCCTAAGCTAACTGAATATTTAACTTTTGCCAGATAGACACTCAAAATTAATCTAGTTTTTTTTTTATTTGTTTGATTTTTTTTAGATTTATTCATTTCCTAGTTATGTAAACAACATTCTCTCATACCAGTAGAGGGCGCCAGATCTCATTATAGATGGCTGTGAGCCACCATGTGGTTGCTGGGAATTGAACCCAGGTCCTTTGGAAGAGCAGTTAGTGCTCTTAACCTCTGAGCCGTCTTTCCAGCCCCCAACCTAGGTTTCTGAGACTACATTTTGGATGGCTCTGATACTCCTCAGTTTATATCATCATCCCTCCAGGGAATAGCCCTGGGGCAGGGTCTTCATGCTCTGTCATGCACGCCTCCCATGGCCCCGTCTTTCCTCCCTCTGAACTACTCCACGATTAGGGTGTCACATGGCTTGAGGCAGCAGCTCCATGGATGTTTATTTAATAAAGAGCCACATAAACTATGCAGTATCCATTTATAAGTACGACAGATAGACATTTTAACAGGCTATGAATCTCTTTACTCAATGTGATTGTGAAAGTAATGTATACATTTAGTTTTTGATTGAGAATATACTTTTATCACATTTTAAAAATAAAACCTAATTATAGCCCTTCAAGTTGGTGGGTTTTTTGGGGGGTAGTTGTTGTTTGTTTTGTTTTTTTCATTCCTACATGGTCTTCTGTGTTGCACAGCAGACCATGTTCTCTGGCTGAGTGAGCTGTGCATCCCCACTGTGGTCATCTCCACTGTGGCCCCACCTCCTCCCTGGGCAAGCAGGAGGAGGCAGCCTGAAGAGGAGGGTGTGCTGCCATGCCTCTGTGGCCCCCAGGAAGAGGAGATCAGAACCCTGAGTTACTGTGAGACTCTGCAGATCCCCACATGAACTGCACCTGGGGGGGGGCTGTACGGTCTGATTGCCAGTTTGTCCTGTACATATTTCTACCTTTGTAACCTTTGAGACTTGATAACAGTAGAAGTTTTACTGACAAAGAAGCTTAGAGAACTTGCACAATTTCCAAAATCTGTCAAATCAGGCAGCTTTCCTGGTGCGAGGGGTAGGGGCCAAGAATCTAAAAGAAATGATTCACTTTTCTTTGCTGAACGTAAGGCAAGTAGCTAGCTTCCTCCAGGACTTCCTGTTGTATCTGCCCAATGCGCCTGCTGCAGCCGTATCTTGTGAGCTCTCAGAGAAGCAGTCACATTGCATTTTAATTTAGGCAGAGAGGTAGACACTTGGTGTGAAATCTTTCTTCCCCTCTTCTATTTAGCAGAAGGGGTAACTTTGTTTTGAGCTAGTTCCTGAGCCTTGCGTTATTAGCCTCGGAGCAGAGGTAAAAAGTACAAGGCTGGGGTGAGCTGCACATACATGTGGGGAAACTTCAAATTAAACACCCCCACACATGTGTGCATACGTGTACACGCATGTGCGCACAGGTGGACATGCGTGTGTGCTCCTGTGCATGTGAAGGCCAGAGTCTCCTGGTCACTGTCGTCTCACCCGGTGCTTGCTTTTGCTCAGGTCGGCAGGGTAACCCTTGTGCAGTTGGATCCCTCCTAGCGGAAGGTGCCAGCAGTCCGTCTCTCAGCCTCCTGTTTCTGTCCCCAAGGTCCTGAGCACTGTGCACTCTAAACTCTTCTGCCAGGTCTCACTCGGGCCCATCTCACCATGTTACTCCTCCTGCCAGCTTTGGCCAGGAATCTGTCTCTGTCTTCCTCCTCCAAGCCATCACGTTGAGTCCTGTCATTGTATCGATGCAAGAATCCAAAGCCACTGCTTCTAAATTCAAAGCATCTAATGTTGTAGATGGCATCCAACACCCTCCGTTGGTATCTCACACATGTGCACAACACATGCACACAGACATACAAGCACACACATAATTAAAACAAAAGTGCACTGCTCAGAAACACCTCCTCCATTTTTTTCCTCCATCACCCTGGCCGTGATGATGGCAGCCTCTGGAGTTGGCACAGGAGGGCTGAGCCAGAGTCCCTCCAGGACCCAGCTTGCTCTTCGTCCTGTTGGATCTCGTTTGACACACCATTCTGAGGGCCTCCCGGCCCACCATCACCCAGTAAAGATGACCATTGCCTTCTTATTTACCTCTGGGAGCTTCAGCTCAGCACGCACGGTACAAAGGCTCTTTAGGATCAACACCAGCCTCCCAGCCCCCAGCTTAATGGCTTCTCAAACACGGTATGTCCTACTGTGTGTCAAGAGGTGACTTCTCCGTCTACAGTGTCCTCCCACACGTGTTGGTAACTCCAGCACACCCTTCCAGAGCCAGCGGAGGCACCGATCGATGCCTCTGTCCACTGTACACCTCCCTGACGCCCTCCTGCTGCCTGACGCTTTACACGGCTGTCCGCAGCACCTCTGTCCTTCCTCTGCAGCTGCGCCTTGTGAGTTGCTTTCTGTCCCAACACCTAGCAGGAAAAGGTATTGGAAGCTAATGAGTGTGTGAGCGAGGGAACGAGGGAGTGTGTGTGTGTGTGAGCGAGTGTGTGTGTGAGCGAGTAGGTGTGTGAGGGAGGGAAGGGTCTAACAATAAAAGAGCCCATTTTATACCTTTCTCTTTTGTTAGCATGTGAAGTGAGTGAGCTACCAGAATTGTAGTGACTCAGATGAATTAAAAATGCACATTTTTGGTTAGAAAAACCTTTGTGAGCTGGAAGTAAAGAACACAACTCTTAGCCTCTTCCAAGGCAAAGGAGGTGCAGTGTGCACATTAAGCTGGCACCTTTTAAGGTTGCCTTCCTCTGTTTTTGTATTTGAATCAGCGTGTTTAACACCAGTTTGTGCTTATATTATTGCTCAGCTGAAACTATTTAAATTACTCATTGGAATTTATTTCTAAAGACGGTCTGTGTCTGTGCCTCATTGTTTACAGTCATGTAACACATAGCATTTCTGTCAGTGACGGGCCACACCCACAGCCCATAAGTTACAGCAGAGCCAAGAAATCCCCACAGCCTGGTGATATCATAGACTTCTCGAGGAAAATCCCATTAGGAAGTCACCTGGAGAGGTGGAGGGATGATGGGGGTGGCCACACACACACACACACACACACACACACACACACGTTTACAAAGAGCTTGAGACAGGAGGCACATCATCCTACATCGGGCCTCTGTGGTTTTTCTGATTTGTAATTCCTGGTATGTGTGTGTGGTGCACACGTATAATGTAAGTTAAATAATGAACTTTTCTATAGGTGTCTCTATGGCCTCCTCTGTGAATTAGATTTTGAGGTGTCTGCCGTGGACGGGGCTGCGGAGGACGGACAGCACAGGGCGTGGCGGCCCTCCCCAGTGCAGCCTGCCATCTCCCCACTACCGACAGGCATCTCTGCCCAGCAGATGAATCAGATATGACTATGATTTTGTGGGAATTCGCGTTCGGAGGCAGTGCAGGATGTTCGTTAGATGTCAGGAGTGGCGCCCTCAGTGAAGAGGGAGCTCTAGGCATTTCACTTCTGTTTACCATAGTCTGGGGAGTGATGGACCAGCTCCATTCCTCCTGAGAGGGGGAAGGGTTTGTTGTTGTTGTTTTTGCTCAAGGTCAGAGCTACATCAATAACCCCACAACAGGAGGAGAGTCAGTCCTCTAGGGCAAAGCATCTATTTCTATAGCTGCCACAGGACACAAGTTTGGGCCAGCTTGTAGTCTGTGTGTAACGTGGAAACCGCACAGGAGAACCATTGGAAAAGAGAGTTTTCAGACGGGTGTTTTAGGGCCAACCTCAGCCACCTCCCCTCCATAAGCACAGAGCCCCTGACCTTGTGTCCAGAGCATACCTGAGCTGACCACGCCTGTAATTTACCCCCTTCCAGGCAGGGCCCACTGAGACCCAGGCTTCAGCTGGCAGGCTGGTAACAGTGGAGAGGGAGGCTGCCCCTCCTCCTAAGCCTCTCCCTAGCGAGCTGGCTTAGCCCCTTCCCTGCTTTGCCTCACATGCTCCCTACTGAGTGCCGCCTCCAGGAAACCTACCAGGACCTGTAGTCCTCTGTGTCAAGAACCCGAACTCCTCCAGCTCAACTGATTGCAGAGTACTCACAGAGATGTTTTGACCCTTAAGGCTTGCTTTCTGGGATGCTTCAGCCCATTTAATTTAGTGTTTGTGAAATTTGATATAAACTAGTCAACTGGAGAGTCTTACTTTATTTACTAATTGCATAGCTATGGGTGATCCAGGCTGTCCGCTCCAACTCTAAGGATCTAAATGGCATCTTCATTGAGAGGGTATCTCTGTGCTGACCTACTGTGTGCTCGCGTGCTGTCCCACTGTGTGCTCGCGTGCTGTCCCAACTGTGTGCTCACGTGCTGTCCCACTGTGTGCTCTTGTGTCTTTCTACCTTATAGACTGGTTAGTGGTCTCCCTTCATCACTAAAAAATGCTAGCAGGATATAATGTTTAGTGGAAGGAAGGGAAAATATTTCCAGTTTACATACCTGATAAGGAACTTGTGTCCAGAATGCGTCAGGATACTTTACAAAACAGCAAACAAGAAAAGACAAATACTCCCCCATTGGGAAACTGGCAGGATATTTGAGGTTGATCGTCCATGGAAACATGCCCAGGATCATTAAGTCGATCATCTTCATTAGCCGTTAGAGCCTGGCAAGTCAGAATCATAACACCTCACAGTGCACGTCCTCTAAGATGACAGGCATTAGGAAAAGGGAATAGGCACAGTGACAGTATGGACACAAAGGCTTCTTCCCAGAGACAGGAGTCACGCAGATGTTTACCAACCACATGGTTCAACTGTTCCCTTCCTATAATGATATGTGTCCACACAGAACTTGAATATAAATGCTCATGGCAGGATTAACCATAACAGACAAAAGTAGGCATTAGTTAACACCAGTCAGCTGCTGAACAGATGAGTAAGACATGGCGCACACATACAGACATGCGGTGTTATTCAGTAGCAAAAGGCTCAGGGAACATTGCGGGAGAGGGGACAGAAGGAATGTAAGAGCAGGAGGAAGGGGTGGAGAGCTGTGGACTGCTGAGCTCTGGACATGAGCAACTGTCACACACACTACCCACACTAGGCCTCCACAAGATCAAGAGAGTTAAAAATTCCAGCAGGGAGCAGGGAGGCCCTACACACTCACACACATGCACACTCACACACACTCACACACATGCACACTCACACACACGCATGCACACACACTCACACACATGCACATTCACACACACTCTCACACACACTCACACACATGCACATTCACACACACATGCACTCACACACATGCACACACACTCACACACATGCACATTCACACACATGCACACACACTCACACAATGCACACTCACACACTCACACACACTCACACAATGCACACTCACACACTCACACACATGCACACTCACACACACTCACACACTCACACAATGCACACTCACACACTCACACACGCACACACTCACACACTCACACACACTCACACAATGCACATTCACACACACTCACACACTCACACAATGCACATTCACACACACTCACACACTCACAATGCACATTCACACACTCACACACTCATACAGCACACACATACACACTCACACACGCACACACTCACACACACTCACACACATGCACATTCACACACACATGCACACACACTCACACACATGCACATTCACACACACTCACACACATGCACATTCACACACACATGCACATTCACACACACTCACACACATGCACATTCACACACACACATGTATACACACATGCACATTCACACACTCACACACACTCACACACGCACACACATGCGCACACTCACGCACACTCACATGCACACACTCACACACACTCACACGCACACACTCACACACATTCACACACATGTACACACGCACACACACACGCACACACACACACACACACACACACACACACTTTCCTAAGGAGCCAATGGTAATTGATGGATGTTGAGGGAGGGCTGCCTCTGGTGGGTTTCCCGTGCCCTGGTGGATGGTCCCACCACCATGCACATATGGCAACGCTCACTGAACTTAGTTATGAAAAAGAGAGAGAGACATGAAGTTGGTTGGCTATTGGGGGAGCTGGAAGGAGGGAGTAGAGGGTTTGGATGTGATATAAATATATTGTATATATGTACAAAATAATAGGTACAAAAAATAAAAACAAATACATAAGGCCAGGCATTGGTGGCACACTCCTTTAGTCCCAGCACTTAGGAGGCAGAGAGAGGCAGGTGGATCTCTGTGAGTTAGAGCCCAGCCTGGTCTACACAGTGAGTTCCAGGACAGCCAAGGTTATGCAGAGAAACCCTGTCTTGGAATATAACAATAAATAAGAGCTACTAAAAATAAAGTTTAATACCAAAGAGAACTTAGTACAGTAATGTTCTATATGCTTTGATCAGCAATGGGCCACAGATTCGTGATTGGGTATAGGGACTGAGAAATTCCCACAGCCTGGTTATGTCATAGCTCTGCTGACTTGAGACCCATCACATGATGCAGTCCCAGGATCGTGTAACCATAATAGTAGCTGAAAAACAAAACAAACAAACTAAACACTTCTATCCCTGCTTAGGAGCCCCCAATTTTGTAGCAGGGAAAACACCCCTACTTGCCCATTTAGCGTTGTGGGGTTATTGTCAGTGCCTACCCTTGTCACTCACGGTATTTGGGGCCACTCCTCCTTCTTAGGGTCCCTCCTGTCCCTTTTGCTGACCTCACCGGGGTGCACAAGCTGTAGGATTCCACCTGAGCATAGCTGGCTGCGTGCCCATGTGACCGGGAACTCTTTGATGGAAGAGTCGCCAAGCCTCAGATCTGCCAGAGCATCCTGACGGGCTCTTCAAACCTTACCAAGGCTTTTCAGACCTCTGGCTGCCCAGGTCGAATGGAGCTAGGCCCGCATCAGACTCTCAGCAGGGCTGTTGTGAGGACTAATGCTGTAGCAGAAGCAATCTCCTGACCTCCTAAAAAGACATCGATGGAGCAAAAGATTTTGTTCTGCGTAATTGCTTGTTTTTAGTGGTCATTTATACCACCGTGTGGTGTCTGAGGTGCAGGTGCTTGGGTTCCCATGATGCCCAGGGGTACACCAAATCAACCCGCCGTTCGGAGTTCCTCTGTGGGTGTCAGGTCAAGGACTGGCCTCTCAGAGGCAGGTAAGATGGGTCAGTGGGGGAAGAGGCCAGCTACGCAAGAACGAGGATAGAATTCAGATCTCCAGAACCAACATCAAACTTGGATGTGGTGGTGTGAGTGTCCCTAACCCCAGGGCTGGGGAGGCAGATACAGGAGGGTACCCAGAGCTCATTGGCCAGCCAGTTTAGCCAATCAGTGAGTTCCAGCCTCAAAACAAACAGTAGAGAGAAGCAATGGAATAAGAGACCAATGTGTTTTTTTAAAAAAAAAGTTATTAATTTTTGAGAGATTTATGGAATATATCTTGATCACATTCATCCCAGCTGTTCCGTTTAACTCCTCCCAGGTCTAACCCTGCCTCTAATTTCATATCCTTTTAAAACATATATAATAATTCACCAACCGCAGCTGAGCGCCTGTCTACTTCTGGGCGTGGGATCATCCACTGGGGTGTGGTTGACCTAACGGGCCACACCCGTAAAGAAACGGACTCTCCTTCCACAGAAGCGGTCAGCTGCCCGTAGCTCTTCGGTTGAGCTAGGAACTCAGGAGCCCCTTCCCACTCCCCGCTGGGCTGCTGGCAGCCTTGATGTCACACAAGCCAGCACAGCTTGTGTGAATGCCTCAGAGTGATGCTCCTGCCATGCCCAGAGACACTGTTTGTCCCTGGTCCTCCCTGATTTCTGGTTCTTAAAATCTCCCCTCCACTCTTCCATGACTGCCTCTGAGCCTTGGGGAGAGAGGACACTCAAGGTTGGCCTCTGGTGTCCACATGCAGATTCACAACACACTCACACACACACACACACA
This sequence comes from Phodopus roborovskii, assembly GCF_943737965.1. NCBI lineage: Eukaryota > Metazoa > Chordata > Mammalia > Rodentia > Cricetidae > Phodopus > Phodopus roborovskii. Next base: position 8,436,716 of record NW_026125295.1, read on the forward strand.
CGACCTCTCTGGTTTTGTTTATCTATGGCCATGGCTCTCATCCGATGGGTCGGGCGGGACCCCTTTGAGGGCCCATATCAGACATTTACATTATGATTCACAGGAGTAGGAAAATTGCGGTTATGAAGTAGCAATGAAGCAGCTTTATGGGTGGGGTCAGCACAAGAGGAACTGTGGCGGTACTGAGAAAGTCGAAAGCTGCTGTCCTATAGGAAGAGTCTATGAAGCCTGGGCACCTGCAAGGGACGGGCCTGGCGTTCTGGGCTGACAGCCCCAGCCTGGTGTTTTTCTCCACCTCACACCCCCCCTCCCTTCTGGTCTGCAGTGAGATGAGGCAGAGGCTGGCTGAGGAGAACAGCAAGTGTAGCATCCTCTCGAAACACCAGAAGTTCGTGGAACGCTGTTGCATGCGATGCTGCTCACCCTTCACCTTCCTGGTCAACGCCAGGCGCCGCTGCGGGGAATGCAAGTTCAGCGTCTGCAAGAGCTGTTGCTCCTACCAGAAGCACGAGAAGCTCTGGGTATGCTGCGTCTGCCAGCAGGCCAGGTGAGTGGCTGTGCCCTTGGAGGGCTGGGCTGATGGCACCACCGTTTCCTCCTTCCTGCTGGGTGGGACCAGCATTGACAGACAGGTGTGTCCAGATCACCGGTGACAGCCAGGGACTGTGTGAGGGGGATGAGAGGGGCTGCGGGAGAGCACAAGGGAGGCCCTTGGAGTGGAAGGCAGGGCCTCTCCCATGCTCCACCCACCCTTTTAAAGCTCCTCCCCTGGTCTTTCGTTCTTTCCTAAGTGTCCTGGGTTTGTTGTAATTGCACTGTACATCGGAAACACGAACGAACGGTGTGGGTTCCTGATAACTCAGATGCGTAAGGGCACGAGAGAACACGCAAGCATTAGCCTCCACACAGGTTGCCACAGGCAGGTCCCAGCCATCATTTCCATCCACCTTGGGGACACTGAGCATGGGCCACCGAGCAGTGGGGTTTGGAGGAAGCCTCACAGAGGCAGAGAGATGAATACGGAATCGTCAAGGGTAAAACAGTCGGAATGCGCAAGGCTGGGTTGGGATGCTGCCGCCTCGTGAATGGAATGACAAGTTTGCAACTCAGTCTCCCTGGGATGCGTTGAGTATCTGGGAACTGCTGGGTTGATAGCTGCTTTATAAATCTCCTTATTCTGTATCTGTGCACTGCCGTCACCCCTGGCTGCTCTGTAGCCCTGTGTGCCGTGACCGGAACAGGCTGGCTGTGCCTGAGCACACGGACATCTGCCCTTCCTGTCTTGCTTCTCCTCCATCTCTCTGCCGCCTCGTTTAGATTCTTTAACACACGAAATCCTAGCATTTCCCTAGAGAGCTTGTTCATGGGGGTAGTGGCTGAGTGGGTGAGTGGGGTCTCCTAGGAAGCAGGAGATGCCGGCCACGGTGGGAAGTGGTTTGTTCATCAGCCGGTGTCCAGGCTTGGGTGCTTCGGGCCCTGTGCCTTGCATAGCTTGGACCTGTCTCTTTTCCTCATGGAGGCTCCGTAGACAGGAAGAGGCCTAGGACAGAGCGAAGACCCATCATAGCTGACTGCTATGAGCCTGAACAGCTATGTCAGGAACATAGACAAACATGTTTGTGTTTTCCCACAATGTCAGGGTGTATTAACAGGCCCAAGGGCGTGGCAGTTTCAGCCGAATGTGCCTTGCTTGATACCCTCAAATGGACATGGGTTCTTTTGGTCCAATCTCAGTTACTCATATTAACTCTCAGGTCACGCATTACACACACCACACTGTGAATGTATTGTCTGTCTGTCCGTCTGTCTGTCTATCAGTCAGTTGATCTACCTATCATGTATATGTAGCTTACAGAATGGCTGCAAAGGGTTACAGAGGCAAGATGCCTCAGAAAGATCTGGGAACTATTAGGAGTGCATGACAGTCTCGGGAGGTGACAGGGCCAAGCACACAGAGGTCTCTGGAGAGGCTCTGGCTGCTGCTATAGGCTGAAGGGTCCTATCTGAGCTGCAGGCATGAGGTGAAGCAAAAGACAGGACCAGGGCCCGATGAATGAGCAGACAGACAGACGGACACCAGGTCCAGACAGGTGAACAGGAGGACAGGCAGATGGCAGCTGGAGTATTCTGCTACAGCAGAAGGAACAGAGCTGAGCTGAGGCCCCAGAACAGACGAGCATTCTCCACCCGTCACCCTTGAAGCTCGTACCTGGTGGTCAGATGACGGCAGCAAGGCTGTCACTGTCTCATGGTCGGGCGTCCACTGCCGTGCAGGTCCGGGTGGGGGAATTAGATTCTTCAAACGTGTCCACTGAGTTCTCCGGCCAGGTATGGCTGTAATACACCCATGTCACTTACCACTCAGCGCCAGATGGGCGGCCCCTGTCAGGTGGTGCCCACCCCCCTCTATCCTTAAACAGCGTCAAAGCTTCTGGTGAGACAGAGTCTGCCAGAGCAGGGCACGGGCTGAAGAGCCACTGTTTTACACAGCACAGCGTAACTCGGGGCAGCCAGTAGCCTATGCTTGGCCCAGTCTCGTGCTCCTCAGTGAATGCAGGGCCAGGCACCGAGGTTAAGAAGTGTGCAGATCAGGGTGGGGCATGGCTCAGCAGTTAGAGCACCGGCTGCTCTTCCAGAGGACCTGGCTCCAGTTCCCAGTGGCTGGTGCTCTGCACTGGGACGATCCTCCACCCTGAGGATGGTGCTCTGCACTGGGATGGTCCTCCACCCTGGGGTTGATGCTCTGCTTTGGGATGGTCCTCCACCCTGGGGTTGATGCTCTGCACTGGGATGGTCCTCCACCCTGGGGTCGGTGCTCTGCACTGGGATGATCCTCCACCCTGGGGTCGGTGCTCTGCACTGGGATGATCCTCCACCCTGGGGTCGGTGCTCTGCACTGGGATGATCCTCCACCCTGGGGTTGGTGCTCTGCACTGGGATGGTCCTCTGTCCTGAGATTGGAGCCCTACACTGGAATGATCCTCCCCTGCACTTGGGATGGTGCCCCACACACACTGAATGAGGCACTCTGTTCTGGAAACTCATTCTAATAAGTCCCAGTATTGTTCCCTGTTGAGAACACCCTAGGAAGAAAAGCGTGACCTTTAAAGTATGTTTACTAGCTTTGCATGAACTCAATCTGGATTTGAACCCAGAATTAACTACTCATACTGTGTGATTCTAGGAAGGTTACTCCATCTTTCCGAGTTTTGGGAAAACAATACTCACCCGCCTATAACAGAAAAAGGGGAAATGTAAACCTCTTAGCTCTGCCATGGCTGTAATTACTTGCCACTGTTAATTCTGTTGCTGTCTTTCTGGGGTCTCCAAATAGGTATTTTCCTAATAAAATATTAAGCTAGTGTGATTGCTTCTGAGCAGAAGCCATATCCTCCATTTGTGGTATTTCTTTATTTAGCACTGTAAAAATAATTTAGTTTTTATAAAAATCAGTTTACTTCCCAGCACTGGCCTGGGGCAGTTAAGGTACGATGAAGTCAGGGTCACAGATGGAGACGTGGTCTCCAGGGATGGAGGGTAATTAGGACTCAGATCATTGTTGAATAACTTTAATAGTACATTGCTCTATGTTTCAGCATCACCAGGGGGCTGAGCAGTGTGTGGAGGAGACAGTAGCCTTCCAACAAAGCTGGTGAAATTATTTGCTCTGTACCACATTGTGCATTGCGTCTTTCTGCCCCCATAGAATAAGTAGAATTGTCCAGCTAAGTTAGTGCTGTGTAGCTAATATCTTTTCACTTGGCCACAAGGGTTGCTGGGTAACCAGTATGGCCAAGTTGGTGAGCTCCCAGTTTGTAGAGAGACCCTGACTCCTCAGTAAGTAGAGGAGAAAGGAAGGGAAGAAGGGAGAGATGGAGGGAGGGAGGAAGGAAGGAAAGCTAGAGGAAGAGGAAGATATCCATTGTCAGCTTCTGGTTTCCACATGCAAACACACGTTTGCACCTACATATACACATATGAACACAGACACACGTGCACGGAGAAGGTCACCCTTGGCTACACAGTGAAGACCAGACCAGACTGGCCTGGACTCTATCAGTTTAAACAAAAACATGGAAAGAGTTCACGACCTCTCACCCAAATGATGGACTAAACTGCCACATCCTGTGGAAACCCCTAAGTGCTCCCTTCCCACAAGGAGCCGCCATTTTGAAATGGCTCTTGTATTCATTTCTTCCTTCATGCTGTTAGGGTAACTGCAATCTTGTTTTGGTTTAAAACCCTTAAGCAATACGCCTAAAAGTTAACCTCTTTGTAAAACTTGCATCATTAGCCAGGTGGTGGTGGCACACACCTTTAATCCCAGCACTTGGGAGGCAGAGGCAGGTGGATCTCTGTGAGTTCCAGGCTAGCCTGGTCTACAAAGCTACACAGAGAAACCCTGTCTCAAACAAACAAACAAACAAAAACCCTTTGTACTGTGTTCAGTCTATCTATCATCTATCTATCCAACCCTTGTATCATGTTCAGCTTATCTATCATCTATCCACATATATATATATGCATATATTCATCCCTGTCATTTCCCCCCTTGAATCTGTTCCAGCTTGCCATGTTTAATCTATGTTGACATTTGCACTGCTCGCCCATGTTCCCCATGCTCATTGCGTGCCCCATCCTCCTTTGCCGTGTGTGCTCCCATGGGAGAATGCTTCAGTCCCCACACTCTGTAGAAGAGTCGCTGTGTCCCATCCTTGCTAATAATCGATATTAAAGTGTATTTTTGCTGGTGAGTGTGTGTTGTGTGTACATGTGTTTTACGCATGTGGGGCACACGCATATGTGTGTGCCTACGGAAGCCAGAGATGGCACCTGGTGCCCTACTTTGTCACTGTATCCCTTACCCAGCAACGCGGGATCACACACATCTTTAGTCTGGCTAACCAGCTTGCTCTGGGGACCCTGTCCCCACCTCTCAGGTGCTGCTGTCTTTGTGTAGTTCCTGGTGATCCCAGCTCTGATCTGCACACTTACACAGCAAGTGTGCCTGGAATTATTTTTAGTTTTGGAAAATCTCATAGATGTAAGGCTTCTAGTTGCATTCAATGTATAAAACACAAGTCAGAGTTTGATTTGCATTTTGTTTTGTATATGAATTTATACATCATTATATATATGTGTGTGTGTGCACATATATATATATAATCTATCTATACTTATTCTCAGCTATGTATATTTTTCCTTGATAAAGCATATACTTGTAAACTTCATTCATTTGTTTTTTCAGTGACAAGTAGACTTCTCTGTACGTGACAGACATCAGTCCCCAGCCGTGGCCTGTCCCTCCCTTTCATATGCAGTGGCGACTATGACCTTCTAAGGTGTGCTTCCCTCTGTGTCCCTCTGCTCATCTTCCCTGGCCCTGGCAATGCGTAAGGACAACAGGACACGTCCACAGTCCACGTGCGCCTTCTTCTCCATGGTCTAGCCCAAGTGCCTCATGGTTGTCAGGTGAAGGCTGGACCAGCTCCTGTCCAAAATTAGCCAGATGCAGGGATGATGCCATGCGAGACCTCCCCTCCTCCCTGAGGCTTTCCGGAGAATGGAAGCTTCATGGCTGTCCAAGTGCCCAGAGAGCGGAGGGAGTGGACTCTGTCCTCCTGATGGTGTCTGGGGAGTAGAAGAGGGCCTCTTTGCTGAAACTGGAGCTCACCTAAGCTAGGCCGGTTAGCAGGCTCCGGGGACTGAGGGTATGAGCCATCGTGTGGCTCTTCCCAGGGTGCAGAGCACCGTGCTCACACACTGGGCGCTTGGCTGGCTGAGCCGGCTCTCCGGCCCCTTATACTTTACATTTTCTAAGAATTCTTTTCACTGGAACAGTGAGAACAATATTAAAATATTCTAGAATGTCATACAAAACAATAATTATATCAACAGCTGTTACAAGCAGTTTTCCTGTCATCCTGGTCCCAGAGCCACATCAGCCCCAAAAAACACACAGAGATGCTGTATTAGATATAAAGCTGTTGGCCTGTTACTAGCGTTCCTTATTGGCTAGCTCTGTCTTAAATATTAATCCATTTCTATTAATCTGAGTGTTTCCACATGGTCTTATCTTACTGGAGAGAGAGACCGGACCTTCTTCCCTAAAGTCTCTACATCTTGGCTCTCCTCCTGTCTCTCCCAGAATCCTCCTTGTCTCCTAGTCTCGCCTACCTCGCCTTCCCATTTCCCAACAGTGCTTTATTCGTTAACCAATAAGAGAAACATATTTACAGAATGACATCTCCCATCAAACAGCATTTTATTTTAAAACAAATACAAAATCTAGAGTATATATGAAGTTTAGGAGATCAATACAGAATACCTTGGGCATCAGAATCTTGACTAATAATTAACTTGATTTTAATAAAATTCCCATTTTTTCTTTACATTGTAACATCCTGACATTGAGACGTGTCTTAAAAACAGTGTACACCATGCTTGCCAGAAACCAAGGGAGAATAAGTTGTCGTTATAATTGCCTGTCATTTGTAGTGTGGCATTGTGTGAAAGGTGTCTACTGCCAGTTGAGTTCTGTGCTGGTGGGGCCGCGTGTCCTCCATTTAACTTTCCTTGGATAGTTAGCTCCTGTGGCACCTTTATCCCTCCTGACACAGCAAATGAAGAAAGGTTCCTTGGTGACAGCCTCCTCGCCAGGACTGTGGGTAAAGCAGAACTACTATAGATTGCTGAGGTTCAGGGAGACTCGGCTGTTGAAGGTGAAACAGCCTTGGGAGAAGTCGGCATACACCATGGTGGACAGCCTCCCTACCCAGATTTCACCGGAAGTGTAATCTTGAGGAAATGTCAAACAAGCTGAGGCACGCTGTACAGAGTAAACTGCTTTAACTCCTCAAAAATGCTGTTATGGTAAAAGCGAGGGCCGAGAGCGGGGTCAGGAGGTAGACGCTTGCTGTGCAAGCCTGAGGGTCTGAGCTCAGATCCCTAGCATCCACATTTAAGAAAATCCAGGCATCACAGTATGTCTGTAACCTTAGAGCATGGGGGGGGGGGAGGAATGCAGGTGTTGATGGAAGTTTCTGTCCCTCCCAGTCCCAAACAAACACACAGAGGCTTGTATTAATTATAAACTGTATGGCCTATGGCTCAGGCTTCTTATTGGCTAGCTCTTTCTTAATTATTAACCCATTTCTATTAATCTGTGTATCTCCACTTGGTCTTGGCTTACCGGTGATCCCTGGATCTATTGCTTTCTCGGCAGCTGCCTGGCATCTCCATGGCTCTGCCTTCTACCTCTCTGTATCTCTGTTTGGATTTCCTGCCTGGATAAATCCTGCCTGTCCATTGGCCAAAACGGTTTTATTCATCAACCAGTAAGAGAAACATATATCCACAGCATACAGAAGGACACACCCATCATGTAGGGGTAAAACAGGTGGACCCCTGGGGCTTGCTGGGCATCTAGTCCTACAGGTAAACTCCAGGTTCAGCAGAAGATCAAAGTCCTCAATGGTACCTGGTGTTTATCACACTTGCTTGAGATCATCATCTATTATCCATGGTTTTGTAGCACTGTGAGGTCTGCCATAATAACGCAGAACAATTATTAACCCATTTCCATTTCACATGTTTCTTTTACATTTTTTTGCACCTGTAGCTGCTGCTCCATGCACCTGCAGACTCTGCCCTGTGCACCTGAAGACTCTGCCTGTGTACCTGAAGACTCTGCCTGTGCACCTTCAGACTTTGCCCTGTGCACCTGCAGACTCTGCCCTGTGCACCTGCAGACTCTGCCCTGTGCACCTGCAGACTCTGCCCTGTGCACCTGCAGACTCTGCCCTGTGCACCTGCAGACTCTGCTCTGTGCACTTGCAGACTCTGCTCTGTGCACCTTCATCTTCTCATGCAGGTGTCCTTTGCTCTCTGACTACTCTGTAAGGACTCTAAGGTTAAAATTTCAACTTGAGCCCGTCCCAATCTTTATCTTTTAGGGGAAGTTGTATTTCCTTGCAGAACCACATGCACCTATTCTGCCCCTAGTGGTGAGCATCACCTTCCTCACCAGCTGACTAATGTCCAGCCTTCTTGTTTGAAACCTTCTTAGAATATTTCTAAGGCACAGAAGGAGGTGTTGTGGAGCCTGAAGGAATGGTTCAATCTTCACATGGTCTAGATCTCTAAGACCATGTTAAAAGCAAGAAGTCAGACGTAGTGGCATACACAGTCATAATTCCAGCACAGGGGCGACAGAGATGGAGGACACCCGGGACTCACTGACCAGCCAACCTGGCCTACTGTGCAAACTTTAGGCCCGAGAAACCCTGTCACAGGATACAAGTGGACAGCATTTGAGGAAATCAGCTATGTTGACCTCTGTCCTCCACCCCCAACACACAGAGAAAAGGAATGTTTTGTTTCAGGATAGTTGAATGCTTTGAGGGTCTGCTATGTTCCTCTGGTTTCCTAAAGGTTCCTAATTAGCCTTTTGAGATCATTGGGCATGTGGTGTGTGAAGCTGAGGGTGGAATTATTATTGTGGACACATTGTATACAGCGTTCTCCCAGCAAAGAGTGTTTAGCCTTGAAAGCCAGATAACAACTGTGGACAGAACACTGTGTCCCTATCCTTCGCCCGCCCACCCCCTTAGAGGGGAATACAATGGGGTCAAACACTGGTGGAGGAGAGCAGGGAAAGAGTGCTCCCGCCTCGGCCCCCTCGGGTGGTGATTCTCTGAGAAGCCTGTGTACTGGTTGCCACTCTAAATCCACCTCTGGCTCTTCATTAATGTTTTAGCCTGGGATTTGTAACGGATCCTGTGGAGAGCACAGCCAAGCTTGTATTAACAATAGCAGGACAGGGTGTTTGTTTCCACTGGTACTGTTTGGAAGGCTGCATATACCTTGTGCCCTGTGCGTGCTGGCGTTAAAAACGCTGCTATCATTGTCTGCCAAACCCACATGTAGCCCTGTCTTCACCCGCCGATTATTTTAAAACACAAATCACAGCAAAATGCAACTCCCTAGCAGCCTTGTTCAGGTGTCTCCCTCCAGCACAGCCAGTCAGGTGTCACCCTCCATCTGCAGAAGCATGCCACCACCCCAGGCTGCACTCTGCCCAGGTTAGACAGTCACTGCATGTCCCCTTCTTTCGCCAGCCACTGGCAGCCTCCACTCTGGTCGCTCCATGAATTCTGACAAGTTTAAGTACCTTACAGACATGGAACCGTGCTCTTTAAAAAATCCCATTGATGTTTAAAGTAACTTACAGTTTTACAAGCAGCCCATCACTAAGACACAGAAAAACAAACCAGCTCTCTCCAATATGAACATAAAAGGGAACCTTTGAGCGCTTTAGGTAAGAGCATAAATGGGCACAGCCTTATGTGCAGGGAGAAGGAAGGGAGGGACAGAGACAGACAGATAGACCTTAGACAGACAGGACCTTAGAAATACAAGTGTGTTCACTACCATCAGAGTACAGAAAAGAGACCTCAAATTTGTGTGTCATTGGGAATGCTAGCTAACCCGAGATAGCAAAGAATCCCCAGAATGGAATGTCTAAAAGAATACCCAAGTGTCCCTCTCTCCCAGGAGCCACCAGCTGCAAGTGTCCTAGTTGGCCAGCAGTTCAGCTCCATGCAGGCCCTCTTACCATTCCCTAGGGCCACTAGCTCTCAAAATGGCTATATGCAAGAAACCTGTCAGAAGCTCTAAAAACATCATATTGCCCAGCCCGACTGCATACCGGTTAGGAAACCACCGAGATGAGTCTAGGTATTGGAAACGCTTCTAGGAGATGACCGTGCAGCCAGGTGTCCTGGGTCTTGTCACCTGATGACTGACGGCTCTGTGTATCCTCAGCCTCCAGAAGGGGAAGAGGCCCCCAGGCACTCAGGGTCAAGGGTGTGATCACTCACCTGCACTCTGCTTAAGACAGGGATGCAGGGATGGCGGCCACAGCACTGAACTCTTCAGTTGATGAGGCTGAAGGAGTGTAAGCTGACTCCATGACCCCCCCCCATGTAAAAGAAGCCTCCCTCCCTCCAAAAATATTTCAAATAACAAGGATGACCTGCGTGGTAGAATCATATGGAGATACATAGTTGTTGGTTTTCTCTTTTAAGTTTTGCCTTATAAGGGGTTGGGGGGGATGACTCAGAGAGTAAGAGCTCCAGCGTCTCTTGTAGAGGACCTGGATTTGGCCCCCAGCGTCCTCACGGTGGCTCACAACCCCAGTTCCAGGGGATGGGACACCATCTCCCAGCCTCTGTGGGTACTACAGGCCATGATGCACAGACGTACATGCAGCCCACCACAACCGCACTCCCAAACCTGTCTCTCCGCTGGCAGCTCTGTCCTGTCTGCCGCCCTGCCTTCCAGTCTCACGAGATCACTATTTAAAAACGTCTTTCCGTAAGGCGTGGCTTTTTAGTTGTTCAGGGAGATGTCGTGAGCTCTGCAGAGTCCTCTGCCACTGTGCCCTGAGGCCTAGCATCTTGATTCGAACCCATAAAAGAAAGTATAAAGATGTTCATCTTTATTATGGAACAGTTTATAAGAATGATAGATTCTGCATCATTACCACAAAGTGTCACGCTTCGAGGCGGCCGTGTCCGGTGACACCACAACCGGAGCGGGCCTCTTAGTTACTTTTCTGGTTCTCTGACTGACAAAGGAGACTCACAGGTTTCTCTTTGGTTTTGTTTGAGGGCACAGTCCGTAATGACAGGGAGAGAGAGCTCTGTGACAGGAGCCGAGGGACAGCTGATCAGGCTGCATCCAGGGTCAGGAAAACCAAGGTCGTTTTCTCCATTTCGTTCAATGCCAGATCCCAGCCACTGGGATCGGTGCCGCCCACATGTGGGACCAGTCTATCCGTTTTAGTTAGTGCAGTCTAAAAACTCCCACGGGGGTATGCGCAGAGATGGATCCCAGTGTGATTCTATCAAAGCTGAAGATGATGGTAGCCATCACAGCATGAGGGGCAGACACAGATGGAGATGGTACCTCATTAGTTAACCAGGCCTCGGCACAATGGGTGACAGGAGTGGGTGTGTTAGCTTTGTCCAGCTTCTTCTATTACCTGCCCTGCTTGCACACTTAATCCATTAGAGGGTGAAGCAAGCCCGTGTGGTGATTGGCCATGAGATTCAAAATGTTACTTGATCATTGCTGCCTACCCAGACACAGCAGAATTTTAGACCTTCATCTCAGACGGGCAGGCCTCCCACGGGCCCTCAGCTGCCGGTGACCCCCACAATTCCCGCGTTAGTGCTGGCAAAGCAACTGCTACACCGCAGTGGGCAGGGCAGGTTACCCTGCCCGGGACCACCTTGTGCCCTGGAGAGCAAAGCCTGGCTTTAAGAGATGCCCTGGCTGTTCAGAAGGAGACATGCCAGGGCCGGAACTCCCACCCATCAGGCTGCGATCTGCCTTCCCCGGGAAGATGAAGCATACTCAGAGATCTTAAAACGTCTGCTCTGGACCCCTGCTCAGTTCTCCATGCTTTGTCGTTTTCACAGCCCGTAGTGGAAGCCAAGCATTGTAAACCACTTAGGAGGGGAGGGGACACGTTTCCTCAATCTAATAGTGAATCTTTAACCCAGGAAGAAGATCAGTACAGACTGATCTTCCCATTGGTGTTCCTCAACAGAGATGAGTGGATTTGAAACGTTCTGTGTAGCCTTTGACTACATAGGCGACCACCTTGCTTTCACTCCAGCCTTCTAGGACACTTTTGACAGTGAAAACATTCCCTTTAGTTATGCTGGCACCAACAGACTTGAGGCAGGACACTGGGCACAGAACATTAATGGCTTCCCCAGGAGCTGCACTGCCTCTGGCCTGAAGTTCCCTTCCTAGAACCTCAGGTGTATCTAGTATGGAGAGCATGTGGTTCCAACTCCTTTGTATCTCGGATACTCATTTCCTGTTTGAGTGGCATGGAAGTGTGGGTCTCTTTCTGTGTTCGCTGTTTTCCACCCCCAGATCTGTTTGTAGAGCTTTGTGACAATGTCACGTCTCCATGGGACATACTAAAGTGTTAAGTCACATCTCCATGGGACATACTAAAGTGTTAAGTCACATCTCCATGGGACATACTAAAGTGTTAAGTCACATCTCCATGGGACATACTAAAGTGTTAAGTCACATCTCCATGGGACATACTAAAGTGTTAAGTCACATCTCCATGGGACATACTAAAGTGTCAAGGGAGTAAGTTCTGTTCCCCACTTCTGTTCATGCCCTTCAGAACTGCCTTGACCAGTTCCAAGTCTCTGCATTTCCAATGTCCAGGTAAATTTTAACTTAACTTCTTGTACAAAAACAGCCAGTTGGGAGGTGAGTCTGCAGATCAGTGTGGGGAGGGCGTACATTTCAATAACGCCTGTTGTGGAACTGACCAGAACCCTGGATTCCTGGTTCCTGGGTGCACAGGGATATGCGGGGGCAGACGGAGCGCCTGGAGACGAGCTGTCCCTGTGTGTCACTTACACACAGATGCTTTATTAGGTGAGAAAAGGGATGGGTGTGGGGAATGCTCAATGGGCCAGTGTACTTGCTGCCCACGTGTGAGGGTTTGAGTTTAAATCCACAGCAGCCATGTAGAGGCTGTGCCTGCGGGTAACCCCAGTACTATGTGGGAGTTGTGGGACCTGCTGGCTGACAGCCTAGCTCCGGGCTCGGTGAGAGAACCTGTCTCAAGGGAAGAGAGTGATAACGGGACACTCACCGGTCTTCTCTGCTGTCCACATGCATGCATGCACGGGGGCATGCCTTCATATATATGTGCTTACACTCCACACACATGTGCTCACACTCCACACACATGTGCTCACACTCCACACTCATGTGCTCACACTCCACACACATGTGCTCACACTCCACACACATGCGCTTACACTCCACACTCATGCGCTCACACTCCACACACATGTGCTCACACTCCACACACGTGCTTACACTCCACATACATGTGTTCATATGCCACACACATGTGCTTACACTCCACACACATGTGCTCACACTCCACACACATGTGCTCACACTCCACACTCATGTGCTCACACTCCACACACATGCGCTCACACTCCACACTCATGTGCTCATATTCCACACGCATGTGCTCACACTCCACACACATGTGCTCACACTCCACACACATGTGCTTACACTCCACATACATGTGTTCATATGCCACACACATGTGCTTACACTCCACACACATGTGCTCACACTCCACACACATGTGCTCACACTCCACACTCATGTGCTCACACTCCACACACGTGCTCACACTCCACACACATGTGCTTACACTCCACACTCATGTGCTCACACTCCACACACGTGCGCTCACACTCCACACACATGTGCTTACACTCCACACTCATGTGCTCACACTCCACACACATGTGCTTACACTCCACACACATGTGCTCATATGCCACACACATGTGCTCACACTCCACACACGTGCGCTCACACTCCACACACATGTGCTCACACTCCACACTCATGTGCTCATATTCCACACTCATGTGCTCACACTCCACACACATGTGCTTACACTCCACATACATGTGCTCATATGCCACACACATGTGCTCACACTCCACACACGTGCGCTCACACTCCACACACATGTGCTTACACTCCACACACATGTGCTCACACTCCACACACATGTGCTTACACTCCACATACATGTGTTCATATGCCACACACATGTGCTTACACTCCACACACATGTGCTCACACTCCACACACATGTGCTCACACTCCACACTCATGTGCTCATATTCCACACACATGTGCTCACACTCCACACACATGTGCTTACACTCCACACTCATGTGCTCATATTCCACACACATGTGCTCACACTCCACACACATGTGCTCACACTCCACACTCATGTGCTCATATTCCACACTCATGTGCTCACACTCCACACACATGTGCTTACACTCCACATACATGTGCTCATATGCCACACACATGTGCTCACACTCCACACACGTGCGCTCACACTCCACACACATGTGCTTACACTCCACACACGTGTGCTCACACTCCACACACATGTGCTCACACTCCACACACATGTGCTCACACTCCACACTCATGTGCTCACACTCCACACTCATGTGCTCACACTCCACACTCATGTGCTCACACTCCACACACATGTGCTCACACTCCACACACATGTGCTCACACTCCACACTCATGTGCTCACACTCCACACTCATGTGCTCACACTCCACACACATGTGCTCACACTCCACACTCATGTGCTCACACTCCACACTCATGTGCTCACACTCCACATACACAGACTTTTATGAGAAATGAAAACTGTAGGAACAGAGAGAGAAGAATGGGCAACAAAGAACAATGGGAAGATTTTGATCAAAAGGTGTGAACTTTCAGTTATAAGATAAATTAAAAATCTGGCATGTAGTTCAGTGAGCCTATCAATAATGTGATATTTTTTACTTTTTGTTTAGAGGGTATATCATAAGCATTGTCACAAAGAACCCAAAATTTAAAAAAGAAAAAACGTAACTATGTAAGATGCAGAATGTATTGATTCCTAATGTATGTGAGGGTCATAAAATTATATGTTTATGCATTTTAAATATATACTTGCAGTTTTATTTACCAGATGTACAATAATAAAACTGAGAAAAGAAGAGCAGATACTAAAAATCCAGGTTTTCTCAAAGGGGCTCATAGAACCTTAATTTAAAACAGGGCACTGTAGCCAGAGAGATCGTTCAGTTTTTAAGAGCACGTACTGCTCTTACAGAGGGCCTGAGTTCAGTTCCCAGCGCCCTCTTCTGGCTTCTGCAGGAACTGCACTCACAGGAACATAGCACACATACAGATATACAGGCATACACATAAATACAAATAAAATAAATATAAAAGAAAAAAAGAACTTGGGACTAGAGAGACAGTTCCAGTTCCATGGCTATAAAGAGCACTTACTTACTGCTCTTCTGAAGAACCTGAGTTTGATTCCCAGCACCCACGCTGGGTGGCTCATAACTGCCTGTGACTCTAACTCCAGGGGACCCAGCACCCTCTTCCGACCCCTGAGGGTTTCTGCATACACATGATGTGCACTCGGGCACATGTACATACACATTAAATAAGAATAAAAATTTTTTGAAGCAGGAAAGATTTATTTATTTTGGCTCACAGTTTTAGAAGGTTGTGCCCATCATAGCAGGAAAGCAAGGGCAGAAGATCTCGCATCATGGCAGCCAGGAAGCAGGGAGTAAGCCGGGAAAGAGTGGGCATTAATGCACCCCAAGGGTGCACTCTGTGACCTACCTACTCTAGTCAGGCTCCACCTCCTAAAGTTTCTGTAGCTTTCCCAAATTAACACCACCAGATGGGGACCATGGGTTTAACACATGAGTCCTTCAGGAAGCATTTCGTATTCTACACAAATTACAAAACTGTCATTTTAGAATTGCTGAACTGATATTACGGGATGTGACTTAGCATATTCATCATATGGATAGCTAACGACTGTTTGTGATACATAGCAAATTTACAGGTGTTGTATAATGACCTGTAGCAAAACTATAGGTATGTGGATTCCTCTTAATTACTCAGACGTTTGGTGAACTACTTACGCTGGCATGGCTAAGAGAACACAGGCTTCGTCATTTTCTTTATTCTTTGCCTTGTGGAAAGCGAAGGTCCCTGCCATTATCTGCTAAGAAAACTTGGGTGCTGTGTCAGCTTCGTGAGGGCAGGGCTCCTGCCTGTCTGGAAAGCTCTAGCTCCTCAGAGACAGCTACTGTGCATAGTATGTGGTAAGTGATTAGTAGGCCTAGTCTATCTTAGAATAGGTGTAATCTGTCTAAGAAGAGGCCTTTGCTTGCTCTGCGGGCCATTCACTCCACCATGGAGCCTTGGGCTGGGATTCTGCTCTGGGCCTGTTCTCTGTGTTGGAATTTGCCTCCTGGATGTCTCTCAGTGTGGCTTTTCAGCTTCATTGGTGGAAAGAGAAACTCAGCTTTGGGAGTTGGATGAGACATGTCCCTGTTCCTGAGCTCTTGCGATTGATTATACCACGACAACCTGGATAGCCCAGGATGCCCCCTTATCTCCAGCCAGTGTCTTATTATCTACAACATTCCTTTATCACATAAAGTATATTTGGAGCAGGGGGAGGGGGCAGTGAGTGGGGAGGGAGTTAGAAAGAGGAGGGAGGAGAGGAGAACATGAGGGAGCAGAAAGATTGAGTCGGGGGACGAATAGACCAGAGCAAGAAGAGAGAGACCATAATAGAGGGAGCCATTGTAGGTTTGGAGAGAAAACTGACTCTAGAGAAATGTTGTGAGTCCTACAAAAATGACCCCAACTAACAATCTTAGCAATAGTGGAGAGGCTACCTTAAACACCTTTCCCTGATAATGAGATTGATAACAACCTTATATGCCATTCTAGAGCCCTCATCTGGTAGCTCGTGGAAACAGAAGCAGACACCCACAGCTAAACACTGAGCCGAACTCTTGGAATCCAGTTGCAGAGAGGGAGGAGTGATGAGCAAAGGGGTCAAGACCAGGCTACAGAAACCCACAGAAAAAGCTGACCGGAACAAGGGGGAGCTCATGGACCCCAGACTGATAGCTGGGAAACCAGCATTGGACCCACTCAGAATCCCTGAACGTGGGTGTCAGTTAGGAGGGCTGGGCAGTCTACGGGACCTCTGACAGTGGAACCAGGATGTATCCCTGGTCCACAAAAGGACTTTGGGAGCACATTCCCCATGGAGGGAGACACCCTTAGCCTAGAGACAGGAGGGAGGGCCTAGGCCCTACCCCAAATGACTTGGCAGATTTTGATGATCCCTCTTGGAGGGCCTCACCCTCCCTGTGGAGTGGGTGGGGAAAGGGATGGGAGGAGGGTTCAGGGGGCTTGGGAGGGAAGGAGGGAAAGGGATCAATATGTGAAATAAGAAAATAATAATAATAATAGAAAACAAACAAGCCAAAAAAGACTGTTGAAGGACAGGAATGAGATGATTAGATTTGGCATATAGGGTTAGAAGCTACCTTAAGAATAAAAGTTTTAAAGGAACGTGGGAACCAAGGTTAGCCTCCCTGGCATCGGATAGGGCTAGCCAGTGTCTGACCTGCCTCGTGTTTAGGTGGCAGCCTTTAAACATGAAAACCTCGGGGTTTCTGCACAGCTTAGGAAGCGGCGGGCAGGGCGTGGGCTAGCTCTCACCCATGACCTAATTTGGAGGGGGCAAGGCCCAGTGTGAGGATTGCTGAGTCCAGCAGGAGCACATACAGAGGGCGACTCCAAGTCCAGGCTACACAGGATCAGCACCAGACACAGGAAATAATGCTTTTGAGTGTCTCTGCTTCCCTCTGGGCCTCTTCTACACAGCGAAAGCTGTACTGTTGTAGGATGCCCGGCAGACCTGCCTGAGGTGTGAACTGCTCTCACAACGACCTTAGAAGTGACAGACACCTTTCCTGTGTAACTCAGAGACTGCTAGGGAGCACTTGGGAGCCTTCGAGTAGGGGAGGAGCCGAAGGCTGTGCTCGGTGGATACAAAAGGGCTAAAGTGTCTTGACGACAGGGGACTCGAGGGTGTCGTGTGACACCGTCTTTGGGGAGACAGGTGCAAATGTCCACTCGTCCCAGGTAGAATACTGACAACGCAACCAAGTACAGATGCCACCAAGTCACCTTGTGAGGCCATGGGGATTTTTTTGGGGTGACGTATAGGAATATTAGTGGTGGGTTAAGAAATGACTCAGTGGCAGCTGCATCCCCGGAGCCCACCCCAGCATGGAGACGGCTCCCAGAAGCTGGTACCCGGAGCACTCTGCACACAGCCTGCAGGCAGCCTGCACGTTAGACAGTGTCCCCTCCAAGTGACTCAGTTGGCCTGAGCCTCTTCCAGGTTGTTCTCTCTGCTTCTCCAGGGGGCTGGGCCTGTCTCAGAGATTCTCAGCGGCATCGTTACTGTTATCTCTTGGAGAGGGAGGGGGCTAGGTAATCTGGTCGGTTCCAGGGACTTCCTGGAGCTACTTTGAGTTAGTTGTTTACTTGCTGCCTTGACAGCTTCCGTGCAGGATGGACGCTCTCGCCAAGAACACCCCGTTCTTCCATCTCCCTGTGGCTCGTGTGTGTTAAAGATGATGGTTTTAACACAGATGGGAGGTTTTCATCCTGTAGGAAACTACACAACAGAGGACGTGAGAAAATTAACAGAGGACTCAATTTATCCTAAAGAATTGTTCCAGGGACCACCATTTCCCCAGCGCCCAGAGCCTCAGCTTCATTCTTAGGGAACCACTTCTGGACACCTGCATCCCCAGGGCCCTGTGTCCTTGGGTGCTGTGGACAAGCTGGACATGGGAATTTCACTTCAGCCTCCAAGATGGGCTACCCTCGGAGGCCCCCAGACGTGAGCTTGTAAAAATCCTCACATGAACTTAATCATTTCAAGGTTGTTTTTGTTTTCTGAGACAGGGTTTCTCTGTGTTGCTTTGGAGTCTGTCCTGGAACTAGCTCTGTAGACCAGGCTGGTCTTGAACTCACAGAGATCTGCCTGCCTCTGTCTCCCGAGTGCTGGTATTAAAGGCATGTGCCACCACCGCCCGGTCACTTCAAGATTTTTTTTAAGTTGTGTGTGTGACAGTAAGGGGATATACATGTGAATTCAGCACCCATGACGTCCAGAAGATGCATTGGATGCCTTGGAGCTGAAGTTACAGACACGTGTGAGCCTTGCAATGTAGGTGTTGATTAGGCTTGTCGGTGGCTCAAGAAATCCTGTCTCCACAAACAAGCAGAACAAGGACATGAGACTTCAGGGGTGTTCTGCTGCTATTTTCCAGGAATGTGCTCATTATCTTGATGCCCGTGTTTATTAGTGCCAGGGGAAGAGGCTCTTTGCCAGGTGTTGCTGATGCATAATGGCATAATGGCCTTGGCAACAAATTGTGCGTGAAGAATTGCCTTTGTGTCGCTCAAAGTAATTATCTATAGATTCCTGTTTCCTTCTTCAAAATTACAGACAGGATCTTTGGGTCAAGGGTGGTGTGAATATGTGAGAGCCTGTCAGTGTATTTCAACTTGGGAAGTTTGAGAACAGTCACGCCCTAACAGTGTGCACCTCCAGGAACACCACATAAGCCTCTCCCTGCATCATTTTGTGTTGGAGAGCCCCTGAAGCATGCCTTAGTAAGTACATCGCATGTTACTGCTGAGTGCTGGGAAACAAGACACTCAAAAAACTCCCATCAAGAAAAAGCAGCATATTTGGGGTTGGTTTTTTTCTTTTCTTATTTTGAATTTGAAGACCTTGAGTGTTCCTTTGGATGGAGGTGATGATCAGAGGACCCTGGGATTGTCCTCTGGTCTCTGGCTATGAGTCACCAGGAGCTAGACAGATGCCCAAGTGACTGGGGGCCCATGCCTTTCAAACCCTCATCTGGAAATCAGGAAATGAGATTATTTGTAAAGGTCGCTGACAGTTCTGGATGGGGAGTGGCCGGCACAGTCCAGGATTCCTCCATGATCTGTATGCATAGAGGCATGCCAGACCAGCAACCCATGAGCTTCTCTGAGGGCACGTGGGGACATGCGGTTCCACCACGCAGCCTCCCCAGCCTCCATCTCCATCCTGCAAAGATAAAAGATGGGCAGGGACACTGGGCAAAGCAGCCACATTTGGGGCGCGGGGTAGGGTGGGGAGGGGGGGGATGAGCTTTTTCTTTAAAATGACAGCTATGAGGAAAAATCTGGGCGTTCTGAGCTGCAGTTTGGCAGGGCCTCCTGCCGCTTGGCGAAGCCCCCCTGTTTACCATTTGGATGAAGCAAAACACCCCACCCGTCCTGCCTCCCCGCCTTACCTTCCTCATCAGCTCACTTTTAGTATCCATCACCCTGCCAAGGATCCAGGAATAAAAGGCTCATCTGTTGCCATGGAGACTCAAGGCCCGGACCTTGAACTTTTTGACTTTATAAACGAAACCCTCCACTCCTCAAAGAAGAAAAAGGGTGTTCCTGGGGACACATGAGTTTCTTATATTAACACTATTGAGAGCTGACTCCACCGAGTACTGTTCCAACTGGGTGGGTATGTTGCCCTTTTCCAGATGGGGAGAAGGGGAAGTTGCTGGGAGCCTAGTCTGAGTCTTACCACTTTGAAGTGGGGAGTTAGGATCTCTACCCAAGTCTGCCGGCTCCACGCTCTAGGGTGCTTTTCTTTAGAGTACTTACTTGCTAAAGAGCTCAAAAAAGGGCTGGCAAGCTGGCCAGATGTCTCAGCAGGGAAAAGCACCTGCCACCAAGCCTGAGGACCTGAGTTCAAATCTCTGGAATCCATGGAAAGCAGAAGGAGAGAACCAACTGCACAAAGCTGTCTTTTGATCTACGCATACACACACGCATGTACGTGCACTTGCATGCATGTATGCACATGTGAGCACACCCATCACCATCAAAGATCTCAAAGTCTGCAGCTGTTACAGAGGACGGGCGCTGGTTCAGTTCTGGTTAGTGGTGAGAAAGCAGACAGTCCTCTCTCCAAGCAGTCTACTTGAAGGTTCTCTTGGGAGATATTTTTGATTATGTGCAGATGGAGCTGATTTTTCTCTTTGAAATCCTGAAGTCCTGCCTCATAGAGGATGCTAAAAGAAAATAAAACGTGACCTCCTCCACAGTGCACCCCTACATCCATTTCTGTGACCAAGTTCACGTGTTTGAAAGCCAACGTGCACAACTCCATCCTGAAGTGAATATGCCGCCGGCTGGCCACAGAGTCCGCAGACCCGCAGTGGTCTCTATGGGCAGCCACAGAGTCCCCAGACCCGCAGCAGTCCCTGTGGGCAGCCACGGAGTCCCCAGACCCGCAGCGGTCCCTGTGGGCAGCCACGGAATCCCCAGACCCGCAGCGGTCCCTGTGGGCAGCCACGGAATCCCCAGACCCATAGCAGTCTCTGTGGGCAGTCACGGAGTCCCCAGACCTGCAGCGGTCCCTGTGGGCAGCATCTGCAGACACTGGAATCACAGTGGAACATGGCTCTGTAGGCACCACCTGAACACCAGCAGGATGTTTGAAATCCTCCACTGATGCCCTGGCAGGAAGATGATGGGTCTGGAAGAGAGCTGTGGGGAGTCCTTTCTGTGTCCATCCCCAGGTAAAGAAAAGCCCAAGTGTGGCCAGGTCGGACCAAACAAACATTAGTTGTACACAAACGAGTGGACCAAACAAACATTAGTATGTACACAAACGAGTGGTGGATCCAGGCCCACCTCTTGCTATCTCTGAGACCACAACACATCACCTTGCTTGTGTGAGCTTCAGCACCCTTGTGTCTACAATGGTTATCTGTCAGCCTGTACACCGAACTCACAGAGATCTACCTGCCTCTGCCTTCTGAGTACTGGGATTAAAGGCGTGTGCCACCAATGCTTGGTTACTTCGTTTTTGTTTGTTTGTTTCACCTTTTTCTCTTTGCAAATTAAAGACGCACAGGTTTGGAGCAGTCCCTAAATTGGCCCTATCATGTGCACAATCCCTAATGTGGCCCTATCATGTGCACAATCCCTAATGTGGCCCTACCATGTGCACAGTCCCTAATGTGGCCCTACCATGTGCACAGTCCCTAATGTGGTCCTAACATGTGCTTCCTCGGCCACACCACGGAGTCAGCTTTGATCAGACTTCTGGCCAGCCTGGTCTACAGAGCAAGTTCCAGGGCAGCCTCCAAAGCTACAGAGAAACTCTGTCTGGAAAAAGCAAACAAACGAACAAACAAAAAGAAAAAAGAAAATAAATGTTAAAATCCATGTGAATTTTCTCTACACAGTTTTGTCAAACCCAGAGGCTTTAAGTGAGCTTCGCTGTCTCTCCCCACTGCTCATGTGTTGGTGGGCTTTTCTTGGCTGGCTTGCCTGAGATTTCACAGCTCTGCAACACCTCCCTCCCGAAGCCAGTAATAGAAACCGGCAGAGCTGAGCGCTAGTCCTCTGCTCTGCATTACTCTGCACAGAGCCCAGCGCCTCTGCTCTGAAAGGGTGCGAGTCACCCTCTTTCTCGGGGTCCTTCTAGCCATGAGCACACAGAGGGCCGATTTGTGGCCTCCGTCACCTGCCTTCTGCCATTTAATTCTTTCCCAAGGATTCGGGCTTCATCTCCGTCCAAGAGTTTGGCAGGAAGAACATCGCTGGTTCTGGTAACCTTAACAATTAAATTTAGCGACTTAATGTGATCAGTTATTTACTGTAATCCTTTAGCAGAGGCTCCCTGTTGGT
Organism: Phodopus roborovskii; assembly: GCF_943737965.1. Classification (NCBI taxonomy): domain Eukaryota; kingdom Metazoa; phylum Chordata; class Mammalia; order Rodentia; family Cricetidae; genus Phodopus; species Phodopus roborovskii. The sequence goes on from NW_026125295.1 coordinate 8,458,988, forward strand.
TACTATGGGTGCTTTTCAGTCAAAACGGGTCTTTTTTGTCCCGTCTCGTGCATGAGTTTTCATTCCGTGTGTTTGTGTATCTGTGTGTAGGTTGAGAAGTGAACTAGTGTCTCCATTTCAGACAGTGCGGGATTTCACCTCTCTTGTTGACTGCGTTACAGAATCAAGCAGGGTGCTGTGCTTGGCTCCGCTGATAAAGCAGTGGGGTGTGAGCATATGGTGATAGCCACCGACCGCCTCTGAAGTTACCCCACCCCTGAGGCTGCACCTCGGGGAGGGGGTGTCATTTGAGTGTTCAAGGACGTTGACTTGATCCGAACTAACTCTTTTCATATGTTCTTGAACAGCAGCTGCTAAGACACGTGTGTTCTGGGGCATGTTGTGCTTGTGATCAGCCACGGTGAGATGTTACATCCCTCACCCAGCAGGGACTGTGGGAATTTCTTGAGTCCTGAAGCCAAGAGTGAAATCCCCAGGTTTTCCGCTTAGTTTTTACTCTAATTTTAATGCTTCTCCATTTTATTCAAAGCAACAAGTTTCTTTATAACATTTCCATGCGTATATAGTTACATTTTGTTCTTCTTTTCGAGATTTATGCATTTTCTATTTATGTGTAGGAGTATTTGTCTACTGTATTATTGCATCACATGCATGTTTGGGATCTGTGGAAAAGAAGCCACCAGGTCTCCTTGAGCTGGAGTCACATGTGGTTGTGAGCTGCCTGATGCGGGTTCTTAGAACCAAAACTCAGGTTCCTTGCAAGACACTCTTAACAGAGGAGCCTTCACTCCAGCCCCTCAAATATCTCTTCAACAGATTAAAAGATTAGATACCTTTACAGCAGAGATGCTGACAAGTTGCTATCAGGCCATAAATGGGGATAACACACAGGAAATGAAATTTCCCATCACCTGCAAAATAGTAGGCAGACCTTTCAGGGCCGTGTATCTGCGCCTAGGAATTTATCCTGTAGATACATTCACTTATATCCAATGGATTGGGCGGAAGGCTGTTCTTGAAGCATTGGTGTAACAACAAATTAGAACAATCTAGGATACCAACCAGTAAATAGAGCACAGGTTAAATAAGTTATAGAATGACCATCAAGTGATATATTTATGAACGCCTACGGAGGAGCAAGAAGCATGCTTGCTGCGGTGAGGACCTCAGTGCAGAATGGAAGCTTCTGCAGAGCAAGTGTGTAAGTAAAGGAGAATTGTCACACTGCTCACTGTCTTAGTCACCGTCCCGACGCCAAGAAGACACCAGACCAAGGCAACTTAGGAAAGGGAGAATTTATTTGGGGGCTTGCCTACAGTTTCAGAGGGTTGGCCCAGGTCATGAGGCGTCAAGTATGGTGTCAGGCATAGCGTCAATCATGGCGTCAAGCATGGTGTTAAGCATGGCGTCACTTGGGCTAGCATGGTGTTGGAGCAGTCACAGCGACCTCACATCTTGCCTGAAAGGTGAAAGCAGAGAGAAGGAGAGGAAATTGTGGACTTTTGAAGCCACAAAGCCCACCCCCAGCGACACATTTCCTCCAATAGGGCCACACCTTGTGGGTGGATAGGGGGAGGTCCACCAGCTCACAGCTCTTTCTTATAGCCCATTCCTATTAGTGTACTCTCTGCTTCATGGCTCCATTTCCTTTAACTCTGTACTTTCCTGCCTCCTCCATCTCTGGCTGCTGACTCCACCCTTCTTCCCAGCATTCTCTCTGCCCTGAAAATCCTGCCTAGCCATTGGTCACCCAGAGTTTTATTAAACCAATCACAGTGACGCCTATTCACAGTGTACAAAAAAGATTATTTCACAACACTTCCCCCTTTTTCGTCTAAATAAGAAAATGAAAAGTTTTAGCTTTAACATAATAAAACTATAAACAATAAGAACAATTATCAGGTAAGAATTACATTTGTAATCTCCAGTCCTTTCGTATTTGGCATAATTGGAGAAAATGCTCCCATTATTTATACTATCTTGATGAGTCCAAAGCTCTGTACCTGATTTTCCTTCTATCATAACTAAGGAAAACTATAAGTATCTGGTCTACAACTCCATCAAAGCAATTTCAAAAAAATAGAAGAAATGACAGAGACAGCTGGCACCTTGACAGTTACCCAAGTTTCCTCTACAATGTTGGGGCATCCATCTTCAGCCTATAAGCCTAGAATATCTGACAAACTTTTGTGTGAAGCAGGAATTTTTGAAGGAATATCCTACCTTGTGGCAAAGTTTAGCAGTTGCTTTTGTTTGTGTCCTGCTGGTCCAGTTTGGACAGCATACTGTCAGCAGTCAAGGCAAGGGCAGTTTCTTGCCCAAATGGCTAGCTTTTGCCATAAAGTAAACAAACTCCATATGAGAGTCTCTAGTGCCTATCATCATTTCTTGAAGTAAAATGGTGCTGCCAGGAGAAGATGTGTCTCGCTGTCAAGAAAAGCCTTGCATTATTAAAACATTTAAAATGCCATATTCTGTAGGTCTCTGAAGTGTTTGAAGACCCTCTATCCATTTAAACTATATCTCTGTATGGCCCTGAAACATACCTAACATGACTATTAATCAGTCTGATAGTTATAGATGACTACTAACCTATATTTATTAACCTACATAACTTTCAAAGACTAAAACTTTACATAACCTTTTAAGTGGGCCACATAGGTAAAATACCTTAAACAAGAATAGAAACATCTATATAGTATAACAAAAATAACCTTAAATTTGTATCAGTGTACAAAAATCCATACCAATGTAAAATATTTGAGACTAGTGGTTGTTTAAAAGTATATTCAACAATCCACCATTTTTTATTCATAATTTTTTATTTACATACCAACCACAGTTTCCCCATCCTCCCCTCCTCCCATCGCCTCCACCGTCCCCATCCACTCCTCTACCTCCATTCTGATGGGGTAAGGCCTCCCACGGAAATCAACAAAGCATGGCATAGCAAGCTGAGGCAGGACCAAACTCCTTCCCCTGCATCAAAGCTGAGCAAGGCATCCCATCATAGGAAATAGGTTCCAAAGAACCAGCTCATGCATGAAACAATCCACCCTTTTATCTCATCTTTTTTATACTACATCCCTCTTCTTTCCTTTAGGAAGAGATCAGTGATTCTAACTCTTTTGTTTAGCTTTTTGCCTGGCCATGACCAGTAACAACTTATAACCAACCCACCTAAACAAGGACAAGCATCTGTAACCCATCAAATGGCCAAAACCCATCTACTCTACCTCCTGGGAATGTGGGTGTCACACATTCTCTAGACTACTTCCTGTTTTCTTGGGGGTGCAGGCATCTTTATGAGACCCTGGGAAATTTAGGATAAACTCCTAGGAGAGCTAGCTATATTATTTGTTGCCCAGTCTCTGTGCAATGGAAAAATGCAAGGCTTATGTGAAGTCCTGGCTGGAGTAGACTGAGGCTGAACCATCTCAGCCAGCAGACTGGAAGCTGTTCTGGATGCTGAACCCTGAGGAAATTGCAACAGAGGCTCTCTGAGAGGCTGGATCACCTGGGCTACTTTTCTTCATTGGTTTCTGGTTCCCTTGCTCTGAGAACACAGAAACTTTCAAAGGTAACACACATATCTGCCTCAACACAAGGATGGGATGTGCAGGGTGCACAAGTCAGTTAAAGATGGTGTTTTTGTTTTATGTTTGAGCAGGTAAAAGGCATCCTTCAACTTTATAAATTTATTTGGACTGTGTAATCAAACTGTAATACAAATCTCTGTCGGTGCCGTATGTAAGGATGGCATGTAATAATAAGTCATGAGGATTCCGTAGCCAACGAGATTTGTCATGTCTCATCCAGTCTCAGAGCTGTTCCCATGCTAGTCTTTTTTGGCTTCCTCTCCCATGTCTGTAGCAAAGATACTCAGGAGGCCTCCACTAGTCAAATCTGATCTCTGTTGATCTGGAAGGAATCCACAGCCTTTTGTTTCCTGGGGGAGCAATGTCATAACCTCTCTCCCAGTGTAATACATTGTCCAACTTCCATTTTGAGGTTAAGGCATTTTAAAAACATACAGGTTGGTTTAATTCAGCAGTTTCCACAATCCAATGTATCTCAGCAGCTATTTTTTGTACATTAGCATTTAAAAGATTCAAAATTTACAAGGCACCATATAGGACCCAGATGCCCTGTGTATTCCCATCCTTATGTTGATTTTTTTATTGCTTTACTCTCTATTTAAAGACTTTATTATTTTTAAATTATTTTTTTCTGATTATTTATAACCATTTTTTGCCTTAAGAGCATGCACATTGTTAAACACACTGTAACCTTTTATAGGTTTTTTATTTTTTATTTTTCATCTGAACGTGTTTTGTTGTGTATCTGTAACCTTTTCTGTCTGCATGAGCAAAACCTTAAACCCACCATTCGGCTTAGCTCATGGTGTACTGGCATCTCCAGCACACAGGCAGCTGCCAGGAGATGTGTCTCTGTACCATGTCTAGCATGAAAGACACGAGACTAGGAAATTTAGAACCTTTTAAAAATATTTTCCAGGCCTTATGTAGATATACGTGGGCAGGTGTTGATCCACATTTGTAGGAGGATTGGTTTTTGAGCCACCAGCTCACAAAGAAAATTGGCATAAGGATTTATAATTAATTATGAAAGCTTTGCCAATAGATTAAGCTTGTTTCTAACTAGCTCTTTCTTGTAACTTAAATTAACCCGTTTCTATTAATTCACTTTCCGCCTCATGGCGTTATTACCTTTACTCTGTATGGCCCATGCTGCTTTCCTGCCTTCTCCATCTCTGGCTGGCGACTCTCCAAGCCTCCGCCTTTCTTCCCAGTATCCCTTTCGCCCTGAAAAATCATGCCTAGCTATTGACCATTCAGCTATTTATTAAACAATCCAAGTGAAAATTTTCAGTGTACGAAACGATTATTCCACAGCAACATCTCATAACCCTTCCCAAACGGTTCCGCTAACTGAGAACCAAGCATTAAATCTATGAACCTGTGGGGGCCGCCCTCTTGCGAATCTCCACACTCAACCTCAGACAGAGAGTGAAAGAGTAGTAGCCATAGATGTGTGGAGTCTTAAATATTAAGTCCTGTGATCTGTTATTTATTTTTTGAGGGGGTTGGAGAGATGGTTCAGCTGACAAAGCACACACCATGCAAGCGTGAAGGCTTGAGTCTGAATGCCTAAGCACCCAGATAAAAAGCTGTGTGAAGTGCCTGTACCTATAAACCCAGCACTTGGGGTGGGGTAGAGACAGGCAGATCCCCAAGTCTTCTTGCTGGCCAGCATTCCAGCTGAATGGTGAGCTCAGGTTCAGTGAGATACCCTGTCTCAAAATAATGTGAGAAGCAAGTTCGGAAAAAACCCAGAACTGGCCATTGGCCTACACACACACACGCACACACACGCACACACACACACACACACACGCACACGCACACGCACACACGCACACACGCATGCATGCGCGTGCACACACACACACACACACACACACACACACACAGATGGGCTCCACCAGTGGCCAGGGGTAGCCCCTTGTTTTCACAAAACAATTCATTTGGACTAAAAAGAACTTCCTCGGTGGCAGGTAGGTGACAGACAGTCGGTAAGTGGCCCCCAGTAACTCACGGCAGCCCTGACACCCCAACCTAAGCATTCTGCTAGGAAAGCACAGTGGAGCCCTTGTGATGCCACCACTGCTGGTTGCTGGAGCAGCCCCTGCTTTCTCGTTTGCACAGAGGTTCAGTGAGAGAATTGACCAGTAAGAGCAGTCACCAAGCCAGCTTTTCCCAGCAGCCAGCCAGAGCTCCCTTTTCCATAGAAACATCATTCCTGGTTACTGCTGTTGTTAGTTGGGTCTGGACGGATGCAGGAAGTTCACTTTTAATACAGATCTGGAGATTCTCTCAGAGCAAACCAGGCACATCGGCATCTTAGGACCACAGGGACCCATGCCAGTGCCACCCATCCGTGTCCCCAGAGATGAGGTGGGAATGTATTCTGAAGATAAAGGCATGTTGTTAAGGCCACGTGAGGGACAGAGAGTGCACGTGCTGGCTGGTTTTGCTAGCACCCTCTGAGGGTCCTACTCATCAGCAGGAGGCTACACACTCTCCAGCACTTTGGCTCGAGAGTATAAACAACAGAAGCTAAACCAAGAGCAGCCGATTTCCAGATCCACGTGACTAAGTCCGTTACTCCAGGTTCCTTCCGGCAAATACTGCAAAAGCAAGGAAGTAGAGGAGAAGGTGCACTTGGATGGTTGTTACCCTCCCAAAACCGGGGAGACTAAAAGGCTTGACATCTGCCAGGTCTAATTAAATCAAACTTGCCAAGCCACACAGAATGCAATGAGTCAGCTTGAGGGAGGAGCAGGGAGTCATGCAGGCTACCTGATGGATGAAAATGATCAAGGCTGGGTCAGCGGCCTCAAGCCTAAGAACACCCAGGTCAGAGAGGACACCCTGCTGTGCCCAAGCCAGGCAGAAACACTCAGGTAAGTCGTAGAAAGGCAGGATCCTACGCACATGCACAGCCATTCTAGTCTTGAAACAGATTCTTCCTGTGTCGTGCTGTGTCATAGCTTGTACCCTAATAATGTAGAACCCTAGACTCCTACAAAGCTCCTCTTCCTGTCACACATGGGTTTCTGGAAGTTTCTAAGACTAAGAGTCTTGACAAAAAAAACTACAGCAATAACAAAAACATGGACTCTGTGAGTGTGTGTGTGTGTTTAAGATTTTATTTTATTTTTTATTATGTGTATGTGTGGGGTTGGGGTAGGTGCACATGAGTGCATATACTGTTGAGACCAGAAGAGGGCGCCAGATCACCTGGCGCTATCGTCTCTGGTGGTTGTGAGCCAGCTAACATAGGTATTGGGAATTCACCCCTGGTCCTCAGCTCTTGCAGCTTTCTTATAAATTATACGATTATTCCGACTTTGCTTCCTGTTCACTTTTTAAAATAATTTATTAGTTATGTGCGGCACACGCGTGTATATGCAGGCACACCCGTGTCACAGTGCATGTGTGGAGGTCAGAGAATGACTTTCAGGACCTGGCTCTCCTCCCATCCTGCTGGCTGTACGGATCAGTCCCGCCCCGCCCCCCTCTTCTTTGTTAAAAATGTTAACTGACATGATGATACATTGTGTATAGCACTAAAAATGTTAGCTGACATGATGATAATACATTGTGTATAGCACTAAAAATGTTAGCTGACATGATACATTGTGTATAGCACTAAAAATGTTAGCTGACATGATACATTGTGTATAGCACTAAAAATGTTAGCTGACATGATACATTGTGTATAGCACTAAAAATGTTAGCTGACATGATACATTGTGTATAGCACTAAAAATGTTAGCTGACATGATACATTGTATATAGCACAGGGTGCTGATTTAACAAGCAGTGTGTAATGGTCACACTGGGGGCTTCTGCACTGTTGTCTCCTTAAATGTTTATCACATCTTTGTAGCAGGACTTTTCAACATCTCCTCTGGCTCTTTACAAAATAGGTAACAAATGGCTGTGCCATAGGCGGTTGGGCCTGTTATACAAGCACTGTCTCCTCTCCCCACCTTTCTTAACCTCCAGTCACCTCTGTTCTCTCTGCATCTATGAAATCAAGTTTCATTTCCACATGCGTGGGAACCTGCAGCGTCTGTCTTTTTGTGTGTGTGTGTGTGTCTGGATTGTGTCACTTAGTGTCACGCCGCCCAGTTTGGCTGATGTTGCTACAGATGGCAGGCTTTCATCTTTATGACTGAACAATGTTCAATTGTGTGCACATTCTTGATTTTCTGTATCTGTTCAGCCATGGACTGGCATCTCATTTGATTCCAAATCTTGACCGTAGTAGGTATGCCGCAGTAAACGCAGGCAAGCAGGCATCCTTTGACTCGCTGATTGAGTCCCTTTAGAATAACATCACGGGACCTCTGCTCCTCGTGGTGGCTCTATTTCAGATTTTGAGGGACTTCCAACCCTGCCCTGTAGCATATGTGTTAATTTACATTCTTGTCATGAGTCTATAGGAATCCCCCTTTCTCTGCATTCTCCTCGGCGATTTTTTAATCTGTTCATTTATTTAATTATTGTGGTGGGTGGGTGGGTGGATGCGTGTTATAGCATCCATGTGGAGGTCAGTGTGTGGATGCATGTTACAGCATCCATGTGGGGGTCAGTGTGTGGATGCATGTTACAGCACCCATGTGGAGGTCAGTGTGTGGATGCATGTTACAGCATCCATGTGGAGGTCAGTGTGTAGATGGATACATGTTATAGCATCCATGTGGAGGTCAGTGTGTGGATGCATGTTACAGCATCCATGTGGAGGTCAGAGGACAGTGTTGTGGAGGTGGTGGGTTTGGGGGATTAACATCCTCAAACCAGCGCCTGACAGGTGGAGACCGGGTGAGGCAGCGCTCACTCACATCTCAGGCTTCTGTTCACCAGATGCCTCACCTTCAGCCTTGGTTTCTCTCCCGTCTGCCAGCAGTGGTGAAAACTGATTGTCACTTGGACAGGATCCTAGACTCATTGCCCTCTAGGCATGTCTGTGAGGAAAGTTTTGGCTTGGGTTGCGGTGGAAAGGCCCATCCTAGCTCCTAACTGTGGGTGGTACCATTCCACGGGCAGGGTCCTGGGCTGAGTAAAGAACAAGTGATCTGAGCTCCTGCATCGTCTCTCTCTGCCTCCTGACAGTGAATACAGCTTGTCCGGCTGCCTGGAGCACCTGTGGCCATGGCTTTCCTGCCATCATGGTCTGTACCTTTGAACTGTGGGCCAAAATAACCCTTCCTTCCTGAAGCTGCTTTTTCAGGAATATTGTCACGGCAACTGGCTTTTGTTGGGCTTTGGATGTAACAGTGTAGTGCTGATGGCGAAGAACAGCAGGTGGAGGACAGGCCGTGGCTCAGTCACCGGCATCTCTGCCTCCATCCCTGGCCCTCCTTCCCTCTTGCTCCTTGTTGGTTCCCGTTCCTTCACCTTAGCAAACTGCTTTGCGTTGATGTCAACCTGGCATAACACCTCAGGCCCCCTAGCTACTTACACCTGCACATTCTCAGTGACACTCCCTGGGTCCCCGCCTGCAAGCTGTTCTTTTCCACCCAGAGTCTGCGCATCTCTGAACTTTGCAAATACGAATGCTCTGATGTAGTACCGCAGATATTCTGGTTGTTGGGGATGTAGCAATCCCTCGAGTGACAGAAGCACCCAAGTGATGGGCTGCTGGTTTCCCACAGACAATTCCCTCTCAATCAGCTGTGTTCGTGTCTTCCGGGGTCTTCAGGACCTGTCAGTCTGTCTTCCAGCTCAGCAAGCCTCCAAGTGCAGTGCAGTCCTTGGACCGGCGGCCCCATCTCCCCTGGGAAGGGTTCAAAGCTAAAGTGATGTTCTCAAGCCTCACTCAAGACCTGCTGAGGCAAGGACGTTTGGGAGGGGCCCAGCAACGGAAATCAGCCAGCCTTGTGGTAGCAGAGTGGACTGCCTTTCAGAGCTACCAAATGCTAAGAAACACATTGATCAAGAAGACTCGCTCTTTAGTTAGGACGTAACGTAAGAAGCCCAACCATGATAGTACATGCTTGACCCTAGAACTCAGGAGGCGGAGGCAGGAGAAACTCAAGTTCAGGGTTAGCCTGGGCTATGTAGTAAGATCCTGTCTCAGAAGAAAGTGAAGGGTGATGTAAAACTTGAATGTTATTTTTCCTGATGAATCTGATCTTAGCATTTATTTGATGGTTATATCCACATCCTTTCAGAGAGCGAGAGGGGCTTTGGATATAGTAGTTTGGATGCTGATAATACAGTCACCGTGGGATGGGGTACCATGCCATCTAAGACGCCTGCATTATGTTGTGTTGTGAGTAGTTTTCCCACCAGCCTGGTCCCATAGCCCCGTCAGCCCCAAATAACACACAGAGACACTATATTAGATATAAAGCTGTTGGCTTGTTAGCTAGCTCTGTTTTGCTTATTAACCCATTTCTATCTATCTAAGTATTTCCATGTGTTCTTGGCTTACCCAGAATGCCAGACCTGCATCTCTTTTGCTTGCTACATCTCTTCAGAGAAGAGAGCAATTCCCGGTTTGTCCCTGCTTATATTCTGATTCTGCCCAGCTGTGTCACTTCCTGCCTGTCTGTACAGACCTCCACACCTCTATGGTTAGCTAGTGGCAGTATCTGCCATGCTAGGTCACTTCCTGTCTGGCCGATCAGTGTTTTATTCGTCAACCAATAAGACAAACATATATACAGAAAGACATCCCCCATCAATGACACGTCATCTTTATAAATGGTGATGCATATTTATTATTTTCTTTGTAATAAATAATAATATTTTCTTTGAATAAAAATGGCCCACATAGGCTCACATACTTAATGCTTAGTCCCCAGTTAATAAACCGAGAAGGATTAGGAGGTGGTCTTGTTGGTGTAGGTGTGTCCCAGGCAGTGGGCTTTGAAGTTAAAAGTCCATGCCTGGCCCAGTGTCTGTCTGTCTGTCCCCACACTGCCGACACCATGGTCTGTGCCTGTGGATCAGGATGTAAAGCTCACAGCTGCTGCTCCAGCAACACACATTTCTGCTCTCTGCCATGATGGTTGTGGACTAACTCTACAACTCTAAGCAAGCCCCCAAATGAAATGCTTTCTCTCATAAGTCTCCCTGATCATGGTGTCTCATCTCAGTGACTAAGACAGAGATCAAGAGAAACTTTGTTGTTGTTGTTGTTGTTTAGGGATTTGTGTGTTGGGAAACCTGTCATTAATCCTTTGAGTTTCTTGCAGGGACACCTTTTCCTGGGAGCGGTTGAGAAATTATCATTCCAGAATAGGATTGAGTGGGGCTGGTAGCAGGGCTGGCTGTCTCTGGGGTTTCTCATCAATACTGAGCCAATTGTGTGAGCCACCATCAACATAGCCCAGCCAGCTTGTTCTGGGTTCCTCCGGTTTCTGCTGGCAGAAGAAGCAGGCACGGTGGCTTAGAGAGAAACCTGTGGCCACCCACCAGCATCCCAAACTGATGTCAATTCTGGGATTTGGAACCTCAATTAATAGACTAAAGGCCTTCTAGCTTGCTCTTAACAGTGTCCATATAAGAGAAAAGCAATTTTTTTTTGTTTTGTCCCTACACCCATCTTTATCTCTAATTATTTAAAAGAAAAAAAAATTCCTGGCTGTTACTATATCCAAAGCCTGTAGCTGGTTTGCCAGCACACTAGGTCAGTCAGTGTGCCTCATAACATTTGGCTCCATGTTTGCCCATGTCTCCAGTAAGTAAGGAAGAGAAGACCCTGAGTAATCAGTGACTCTTGGTCACATGGGCAGCAGAGAACAAAATGCAGGCCAGTGGCTAGTCATGTTCGGGGGAACAGTAGACTTCTTCAAAGACAGGAACATTTCCGGGACCTCAAAGGGGTCCCGGAAATGTACCCGTCTTTCCTAGGGGCAAGTACTTCACGGGCCTGCAGACCCCAGTCTCTATTCAGTTCCATGTATTTCTGCCTTCTTAGAAGTGTGTGATGGAGGTGACCTTGAGTTTGAGCATGGGTCTGAAGGCTGACATTCTTTAGTTTGAGAAGGAATGTCAGTATATTGCCACCATCAGGAATCATTTGGCAAACCTGGCTGAGTGTAAAGACTTGAGTGTGTGGTCGTAGTATTTTTCTTATAACTATTGCGCCTGTGATGGGAGATGTCATTCTGTAAATATGTTTCTCTTACTGGTTAATGAATAAAGCACTGTTGGCCCATAGGAAAGCAAGACAGGTGGGACTAGGAGACAAGGAGGATTCTAGGAGATGTAGTAGAGAGAAGTCAAGATGTTCAGACCCTCTCTCTGGTAAGATGAAACCATGTGGAAACACTTAGCTTGATAGAAATGAGTTAATATTTAAGACAGAGCTAGCCAATAAGAAGCTCTAGCCATTAGCTAACAGCTTTATAACTAATAGAGTCTCTGTGTGTTATTTTGGGACTGACAAAACTCTGGGACCAGACTGGCTGGAAACTGCTGGTAACACACCTGCGTTTGAGAGTTTGGTTTTAATTATTTAGTTCATCTTTGTACCTGGGACGGAATGAGGTGGGCTGTTGGCTGTCTCTTGTGGTCGAGGTTTAAAACAAGATAATCATTCCACTTTTAAAAACATACAGTAAATTTTGCTAGCTCCTTGGTCATGAGGTTGGGATGTCCTTCTGAGAAATTTTCTAAAATGCAGATTTTAACCCAGCAAGCCTGACGAAAATGGTGGATGACTGAGGTTGTGCATCCACACTGTGCTCCTAGGTAACGCCCATACTAGTGGCCACCAGCTCCCCCTGGGAAGCAGAGAGATCTGCAGGACTGGGTTTAGTCTTGCTGGATTATACTTCTCTACCAGACCCCAGCCCCATCCAGAGCAGGGAAATCCAGGGGCTTCCGAGATGCCCTGTCTTGCTGGAGTGAGCACCTAGGGATACCTGGCTTCCTAACTAGCAGCTGGGACCTGAGCAGAAGAACTCTGTGCCGGCAGCTCCCACCTCCTCACAAGAGTGCGTTCAAGTTCACTCATCCCTTCTGGGGTTCCTAGGTGAGGCTATAATGTGATTCTTTGTTTCAGCTTGAAATAGGAGGCTAGTCTGTCTTGGAATGAAAACACACAATGTTTACCAGCTGAGTCATGCCATGTAAACAGAAATTAAGAAAGTACTCACTCACCAGCTCACTGAAGGCTTAACAGTTGCTTTGTGCCACGCATGGTGGGATTTAAAGGGAAACAATATGGTTATTTTAAGTTTTCTTCTGATTCTTTGCTTGTGGGGCTTCCTATTGCTCTGGCTTTGTGTTGAGCAAAGGGCCTGACTTGCTGCAGATCAGGCACTAACCCGAGGATGCTGTCCACACACAGACAGACCCAGTGTTTGCTGGTTCCTTGGTTGAATTAGGATTTTCTTTTAATTTGGAAATATTTATGTTCTTTTTTTTCTTTTCCTGAATTTTCCAAAGGGAATGTGTATTTTTACAATTGTAATAAGAAAAGTAACAAAAGCCTGAAATGGAAGGGTTTTATAATCCATTCTGAACAGACAGGAGGGAGCCCTCCTGTCAGTGTCTGCACCACAGCTGCCTAGCTCACGGAAAAACAGCTTTCCCATGGTGCTTTACACTGCCTGAGAAAGAGTCGTGAGCCTTTTGCCTGCCCATTGGTTCTTTTTATTTCTCCAAGCTGGATCAAAAGTGCTGATGATATGGTAAGCATATCCGCTGTAAAAAGCCCACTGTTAAACAGATGTTTCTATGAGTTAGCTTTTCTACATTAATAAGCCACACAGAGGCTCAAAACAGCAAGCATCTACTGGCTCACTGGGGAGACTCAGACAGGTCCCGCTTCTCAGCCAGGGCCCCCTGTGCGTCTCTGGCCAACTGGTGGCCGATAACCTCACTCACCTCTCAGAAGCTTGGGTCACCAAAGGTCTCCATCACAGAGAAGAAGGCCAGCTTGGGTCCACACACATGGTAGCGGGACCCCAAAGCATTCATGGCGGCATCTGCGGGCTTGGGGCTCAGCCTCACTCGCCTGCTCTCCGCAGCCAGAGGCAGTGGACAGGACAGGCCAGTGTCTAGAGGCTGAGGCACAAATGCCACCTCTTTGTGGAGGGGCTGCCAAGTACGGTAGTGGTTCTGCAGTTCTAACCCTCTGGTCTAACAGGCTTCTGAGGACGCAGTCTCTGGAATGGTTCTACAGCAACGTGAAGAGTCGCTTCAAGCGTTTTGGCAGCGCAAAGGTCCTGAAGAACCTGTACAGGAAACACCGTCTGGAGAGCGGAGCCTGCTTCGACATCTTAGGTAACCACTGCCTGCTGCTCCGGGAGGTCTTGGTGGCTGGGAGTGAGTGGAGGAGAGGGCTGGGCTGGGAGGCCCCATTCTTGGGCGTGCACACTCTTTGTAGGGACAGAGAAACTTTTTTAAATGGCTAGTTCTGGGAAGAGGGCAGGTTGCAGGGAGTGTCGTGTTTTAAGTCAGGGTTTTGTTTTTATGTATGCATACATCTGTATGTGAATGCATATGTGTGTGGGTATGCATGCACATGTGTGTGAAGCCAGGGGTAGGAGGGCTTCCAGTATTGTTCCTCAAGAGTTGTCTGCCTTGTTATTCGAGACAGGGTCTTTCACGGGTCAGGAACTCACCTGTAGGCTAGACTGGCTGGCCAGTGAGACCCAGAGAGCCACTTCTCTGTGAGCCACTGCCCTCTCCCCCAGCCCCTAGTGTGGGATTAAATGCATGTGCCGCCATGATCAGCTTTTCCTGCTGGGAATTGAACTTGGGTCTTCAGCAAACACTTTACCAGGTCATCTCTCCAGCCCCAGCTCATGGGCTTTGAGCGTCCCTACTGGACTAGACATGTTGAAAGCTTGGAAGACAAAACTATTTCAGCAAACTGTAGGTGTTTTAGTTATGGATTCTTACAAGTCGTGTGTGTGTGTGTGTGTGTGTGTGTGTGTGTGTGCACGCGCGCACCTGTGCACGTGTATGTGAAGGCCAAAGGAAGACTCTAGCCTTCTCTACTCCCTTGATGCAGGATCCCCCACTGACCTGGAAGTAGTCTGGTGGCCCCCAAGCCCCACCAGTTCTCCTGTCTCATCTTCCCCCAGCACTGGAGTCACAAGCGTGGGAGGCCACGCCCAGCTTCGTGCGCTGACCCTGGGGATTAGAACTCTGGCCCTTGGGCTTATGCAGCAGGGCTCTGACCAGTGAGCCGCCTCCCCAGCCCCTAGAGATGACTCTCAGCCACTGTCCCCTGGTGACAAGACACCAGAAAGTCGTCTCCCGAGTGTGCACAGCCACTCTCCATAGTCCGGGTTATGTTTACAGATGCAGAATCCGGCATCCTAGAAAAGTCACAAGAGTGTCTGTCGGTGTCCTCCTGGGAAGCCCAAAGGGCAAAGTTTAGACACGTAGGACACGAGTTACTGGGGATGAGAAATCCCTCTCTTTGGTCCTCTGAAGGCGGCCAGGAGGATGACTACGACATGGGTAAATGCTTTCTGTCCACGAGAATCGGGGAATGAAAAAGACCCTCATCCTCCTGGTTTGCAGCTTTTTGTCATCATTATTTTACATTGCCGTGGTCTTGGTTGTGTCTTATCTAAAAATATGTCTGCCGCATAGATAACGTGGAGACGGGATGGAGGCATTGTACTTGAGAGTCCTCAGGGCCTTTTGTGGACCCCGTTAGACTTTCTCAAGCTCGCAAGAAGGTGTGTTTAACTGAGAGAGTCAGCCGCAGCTGTAGCCATAGGAGATCAAATACAGCAGCTTGCCTCACTTTTTCCCGGCCTGCAGTACACGGATGCTTCTACAAGGGTGGCAGTTAAACCATTTGTTCAGGGCGGCTGCTGTGGCCTCCATCTAAAGATGAATGAGGTGCCGCTTCACACAGCAGGACACCACCCATGTGCCTGTTTTTTAGGAAGGGAGGGAGGTGAAGGGCCAAAGAGGGCTGTGACTTGCTGAAGATGATGCAACAGGTCACACAACCGGCCTCACATTCCCAGGCTTTACCCCGCTGCTCAGCCTTTCCCCAACACAAGCTCCAGAGAGGTCTTAGTCCAGCAGAGGCTGCTACATCAGAATCCACAAGACTGGGCACCTTAGGAAGAGAAGTCTCTTCAGCTGGAAGTTTGAGAGCCTGGGAAAGACTCTCCTCCATCCTTCCCTACACCCTCTCTCCCTCGTGTGTGTGTGAGTGTGTGTGTGTGTGTGTGTGTGTGTGTGTGTGTGTGGTGTGAGCTCTCACAAGCTCATATACAAGTGTATTGCCTGCAGAGTCCAGGAGAAGCATCCGATCTCTCAGAGCTGGAGTTACAGATGGTTGTGAGCCTCCTGACGTGGGTGCTGGGAACTGAACTTGGGTCCTCTGGAAGAGCAGTAAAGCTGTCTTGATCACTGAGCCACCTCTCCATCCCCTTGAGAAGAACCTTCTTGCTGTACCATCCAGGGCAGGAGGTAAAACAGCAGGCCAAACATGAACGACCAAGAAAGGAAGAGCGGTCATTCACGACAAACCTACTCTTGAATAACTACACTTACAGTATACATTTAACCCACCGATACGGGCGTGGGTTCTTCCAGTACCATCAGCTTGAGGGTCAGCGTTCATTGTGAGTTTGGAAAGAAAATGTACTCACGCCATAGCAGAGGGTACTAGAAGGAGGTTACGGTAAAGTTGCACTAAAAACCACTGCGCAGAGTGACACGTTGGGTCAAAGACTGGATCCTTGTAGCCTTTAGTGATCCCGTCGACCCATTGGCAAAGCAGGCTTCATTACTGTGGGTCGTGCGCCAGCTCCTCAGCTCAAGCGCATCCGTGTTCGTCAGAGACCGTCCACGGCTGTGTTCTTCTCTCCTGTAGGAGGAGGACCATTCGAACTAAACCTGGAGAATGAAGGGAGCATTTCCGGAAGTGACTCCACATTCTACAGGCAGTCGGAAGGTAAGGCTGCGTGACTGATAGCTGCTGGGAGGTTGCAGGGCTGGAAAGGCTGCTGGACGGACTCACTGTGAGCATAGCCGTGTGGTGATGGACCAGCGAGAGCTCTGGGGTTGTAAGATGATAATCAGGCCAGGGACCTGTGCTTCCTGTGTGAAATTCTTCCTATAATTTACAGATTCCATATTTTATACCAATACCCTCGTCCTAGAGAAAGGCATCTAAAGCCTTTCTGGGACTTGGTAACCATTCCCCATCACACACATGCCCAGTTGAGTACCTATCCTGTCCACTGTCTGGGAAAATAACTGAGTTCATGAACTCTGTAGTGTAGCAGGGCATCTGGAAATCAGCCTAGAGCTCAGTGCAGTGGAGTTGCTCAATCATGTTGGCTGAGACTGTGTGGGCCGGCTCTGTGAAAGCACAGTTGTAAAATATGACCAAAGTATGTTGTATACACATCACAACAAAACCTAGTGTTGTGTACTATTAATGTATACTAACAGTAAAGCAATACATCAGGACTGTGAGATGTCTCAGCAGGTAATGATGCCTCAAGTCAAGCGTGACGATCTGAGTTCGATCCCTGGGACCACATGGTAGAAGAAAACTGACTCCCACAAGTTGTCCTCTGACTGCCACACATATGCTGCAGCACAGAGAGAGAGACAGACAGACAGACACATGCACACAAGACACATACACTGTAATTTCAAATGTAGCAATTTTTAATATTTTTAAAATATTAAATATTTTAAAATATTAAAAATATTTTAAAAATTATTTTTAGTCCGTTTTTCCAGGATGAGCATCCTGGAAAGTTGGGAGGTAGAGTTCCCGTCTCCAAGGAGTCCTTGGCGTGGTAACAACTTGCAGATGCTCCTCATGGGTTCTTATTGGAACTTACAGGGACTGTGCTCCGTCTGCTAGACCACAGTGTGCAGTCTGTCTGTCTGTTGTGACTGTCAGAGTGGCACACATCCTCCCCCTGAGTCAGCTGGCCTTAGCTGGGTTTGTTTTAGAGCATTTATTATTTCTTCTGAATGCCAGGTTCTGGCCGCATCGGTGTCTTTAGGAATGTAAGGCCCTTGGGTGAGTGACGAATGAATGAGTGAATGTGATCACACTCTGACTCATTTCACAAACGATGTCCAGCAGCTCACACGAGATCGGCATGAGATAACAGTACAGGGCTGGATTATAAGTGTCAATAGGGGGTAAAATTAGAGAAAACGAAACCCATGATTCCTGTGACTGATGGAGATTGGCTACAGTGTGAATTTCTGAGTTCAGTCTCCATCAGCTACCTAAAAGCAGAAGCTACTTACTCTTGCTAACCCAGTTCCAGAGAGGTGGGGACAGGTGGATGCTGGCCAGCTGAATCAGTGAGTCCAGGTTCAGTGAGAGGCCCGATCTCAAAAAAAAAAAGTGTGTCCAGAGGACAGTTCTGGACATCAGCCTGGGACCTCTTTGTACACACACACACACACACACACACACACACACACACACACACTACTGTGCTATTTTAAATGACTGTGTTGTCTTGCTTTCATTTCACTCTGCAAGGGCTTTCTCAGCGTGGATGGATAGTGGATGCGATAGTGACCCTCTGCTATCTTCCTGTGTGACCTTGGGCAAATTACCCAGCCAGTGTGAGCGTCACAGATCCTTCTGCGCAGTGTGACCTCACTGGATCCCATCTGTGCAGTGTGACCTCACTGACCTCACTGGATCCCACCTGTGCAGTGTGACCTCACTGACCTCACTGGATCCCACCTGTGCAGTGTGATCTCACTGGATCCCACCTGTGCAGTGTGACCTCACTGACCTCACTGGATCCCACCTGTGCAGTGTGACCTCACTGACCTCACTGGATCCCACCTGTGCAGTGTGACCTCACTGACCTCACTGGATCACACCTGTGCAGTGTGACCTCACTGACCTCACTGGATCCCACCTGTGCAGTGTGACCTCACTGACCTCACTGGATCCCACCTGTGCAGTGTGATCTCACTGGATCCCACCTGTGCAGTGTGACCTCACTGACCTCACTGGATCCCACCTGTGCAGTGTGACCTCACTGACCTCACTGGATCCCACCTGTGCAGTGTGATCTCACTGGATCCCACCTGTGCAGTGTGACCTCACTGACCTCACTGGATCCCACCTGTGCAGTGTGATCTCACTGGATCCCACCTGTGCAGTGTGACCTCACTGACCTCACTGGATCCCACCTGTGCAGTGTGACCTCACTGACCTCACTGGATCCCACTTGTGCAGTGTGACCTCACTGACCTCACTGGATCCCACCTGTGCAGTGTGATCTCACTGGATCCCACCTGTGCAGTGTGACCTCACTGACCTCACTGGATCCCACCTGTGCAGTGTGATCTCACTGGATCCCACCTGTGCAGTGTGATCTCACTGGATCCCACCTGTGCAGTGTGATCTCACTGACCTCACTGGATCACACCTGTGCAGTGTGACCTCACTGATCTCACTGGATCCCACCTGTGCAGTGTGATCTCACTGACCTCACTGGATCCCACCTGTGCAGTGTGATCTCACTGGATCCCACCTGTGCAGTGTGACCTCACTGACCTCACTGGATCCCACCTGTGCAGTGTGACCTCACTGACCTCACTGGATCCCACCTGTGCAGTGTGATCTCACTGGATCCCATCTGTACAGTGTGACCACACCATGCATCACTGGATTACGATAGTGACTATTGATGTGAAACTGACCACAGGCACCTCACTGGATCACCATAGAGATTACAGATGTGAAACTCTCCTCTGGGCCTAGCATGTGCTCAATTCTGTCTTGTTATTTACCGACACTGGTCTATGGCCCCAGTGTTTGCTTTAAGCCGTGTTCACAGCCCAGTGTCTTCAGGACATTTAATAATTTCTATCCATATCTTCACAACGGTAGAATGTACAAAATGGAACCTTTTCTGTCTGAGAATGTGGAAGGGAAAGGTTTTCTGGCAGGCCCCCAGAACCATCTAGGTTACCCAGCAGGTACCAGAAGGCGGAGAAGGGAGAGGGAGACTCAAGCTCATGATATGGGACGTGGGTGATAAAGGAGGAGGTGGTGGGGTGGACGCAGATGACAGTGGGCTCATGCTCCATCCTGAGTAGCTCGAGTGTGCCCTGGGACCCCAGGTTTGTGACCTGTGCTGTGTTCTGTCCCTCCCTAGGACACAGCATGATGGACACCTTGGCTGTCGCCCTACGAGTGGCAGAAGAAGCCATTGAGGAAGCTATTTCCAAAGCAGAATCCCACGGGGACAGCCTGGTAGGACCTTCCTCCTGTGGCGGGGGTGGCAGCATGCTGGCTGTCAGGAGCAAGTGCAGATGGCCGGGGGCCCATGTCACTGCAGCATTGAGTAAGGCTGGGTGTGGCCTCCTCTTCACTGTTGCCAGGACCACTGTGACAGTTACCCCTCCATTCTCTTCCTTCCACAGGACAAACAGAATGAGGCCAGCTACCTGCGGGACCACAAGGAAGAGCTGACTGAGGAGCTGGCTACCACCATCCTGCAGAGGGTAGGACAGCTCAGACAGCTGCAGGGGCCGGCCAGGGGCTGGAGAGCTAGAGAGCAAACTTGTGGAGTGGACCCATTTGCTGATGCCATGACCAAAGTTCAGAGAGCAGAAGGAAGCAAGCCATGGCATCCACTCTGTCGGGAGACCACTTGCTTCAGGAAAATGCTCCCTGCACACACTGAGTAGCTTGTGTTTTCATCCCAGGGGAAGGCGCATGGATCCCTGGGGTTCACTGGTCAGCAGCCAGCATAGCCCAGTAGGCAAAATCCAGGTTCAATATGAGACCATGTTTGCAAAAAGAGAGAGACTGAACAGGGCATTGAAGGTTGACTTCTGACCTGCACACGTGTGCACACACAGACATGTACACACATACCCACTGACTTCTGACCTGCACATGTGTGCACACACAGACATGTACATACATACCCACTGACTTCTGACCTGCACATGTGTGCACACACAGACATGTACATACATACCCACTGACTTCTGACCTGCACACGTGTGCACACAGACATGTACACACATACCCACTGACTTCTGACCTGCACACATGTGCACACACAGACATGTACATACTTACCCCCTGACTTCTGACCTGCACACGTGTGCACACACAGACATGTACACACATACCCACTGACTTCTGACCTGCACACGTGTGCACACACAGACATGTACATACTTACCCCCTGACTTCTGACCTGCACACGTGTGCACACACAGACATGTACATACATACCCCCTGACTTCTGACCTGCACACGTGTGCACACACAGACATGTACATACTTACCCCCGGAGAGCCCCATCTTGGTGTCTTGCTGCTTTCAGCTGCCCGTCTGTGGAAGTTAGGGCCCAGGGGAATCTCTGCCAATGGACCCACTAAGAGCACATGTTATAGCAGCACAGCTGAGAGCTGCCACTCCTCCAGGCTTCCAGATGCTTCCTCAGGTCAGCACCTACCGCCAAAGACCTCTGTGCTATGCAGCTTTAGCTGATACGTGATCACTCTGGACCTGCGCTCCCACCTGTCCAGTGGGGAGAAGTGTACATCTCCCAGAATTACTCTGTAGTCCCCAGCACGGAGTCCAACAGCCACAGGCTCCTTACCTACACACAGGTCCAGTCAACCAAGCATCCAAAATATGTGGGAAAAGGAATTCCAGAAGATTCCAGGACGACAGCTTGAGCTTGCTGTACCAAGCAGTAGGCTGAGTCCACGTGGACAAAAAAACACATGCGAGCTTAACTGCTGTGGCCTTCCACCGTTTCCCAAAGCCTTAGTTAGTCCTTCCCTCGCCTGTCATTTGATCACCACCTGCCTCCTACCACACAATTACACCCGTGACGGCTACATCTTTACTTAACATGTAGACTTTTTTCTCGTTGCTGTTCCCCCAAATGGCGAGCCCCGTCAACTATTTTAATAACACACATATCAGGTGCTTATACAGGGAGACTATGGTTTCTCTAAACAAACGCTGTACCATGTTATATCCACCCCAGGCCATCTTGGTTTTTGATATATGGTTTCCTACTGGGGTGTGGGACCCACAAGTTAGGCTAGGTCAGCTGGCCAGTGAGCCTTAGGGATCCTCCTGTCTCCGCCTCCCTGGTGCTAGGATTACAACTGTGAACCACCCGCCAGCTTTCTTACAAGGGTTCTGGGGTGGGGGTGGGGGGCAAACTCGGAACTTAATGTTTGCATGGCAAGCCCTTTCCCAAGCCACATCGGTGGTATGGGGGAGCTGTGAGGGAGGCTGGTTCCCAGGGTGGTCCCCTGCACATGGAGAGGGGTGGCTGCACTCGTCAGGGACAGGAATTGTAGGTCATTGAGGCAGTGTGTGCCCTTTCAGTAAAGGTAGATCTGAAGCACGCAGTTGGAGCTTGGTCCCTGGGTGGCCGGGAAAGCACCCCAAAGATGAGCCCAGTCACAGCCTCCAGAAGCATCTTCAGTGACATATTCCCCGTTCCCCCAGATCATAAGAAAGCAGAAAAACAAAGCTGAGTCTCCAGCGGAGGAAGATGGGCCAGAGTGGCCTCGACCCCAGAGTGGAGGTGTGAAGGCCAAGGATGAGGGGACCACAGCCTCTCCAGGACAACACCAGGCACGTGCTACGCTCTGGGTAAGTCAGGACAGCACTGCTCTCTCTCTCTCTCTCTCTCTCTCTCTCTCTCTCTCTCTCTCTCTCTCTCTCTCACACACACACACACACACACACACTTCTCTCTCTCTCTCTCTCTCTCTCACACACACACACACACACACACTGTGTGTCAGAGACATTCTCCCACAGAAAAGGGTGAGGCATTTTGCCATCTGAGTATGCTTATGCTTTCTGGGTCCTAGCGGAAAGCAGGGATTGTGGAAGGGAGCAGGGGAGAGCCCAGAGCTGAGGGCACGCGCAGGTTGCTGGGAAGTTTCTACATGGAGACCAATTATGGAAAATGAAGATGCGTGTGTGTGTGTGTGTGTGTGTGTGTGTGTGTGTGTGTGTGGAGGTCAGAGGTCAACCTCAGGTGTCATTCCTCAAGCACAGTCCCCCTTGATCTTTTGAGATGGGGGTCTGCTTCTGGTCTGGAATTCTCCGACTCAGCCAAGCCAGCTGCCAGCCTCTGTCTGCACCTTCCCAACACTGGGGTATGACGTGTGCCCCACTGTGTCCAGCTCTTAAGTGTGGGCTCTGGGAAATCGAACTCAGGTCTTTGTGCCTGTGGGGCAAACACTTTACCAACAGAGCCGTCTTCCCCAGCTCACAGGGCAGGGTTGAGACCCTCACGTTGAGGTAAAAGAGCCTCCTCCGGTTGCAGCCCCCATTTCTTCCCCCACAGGCCCCCCGTGTGGGTTAGAAGGGAAGAAAAGCAGAGACCACAGCTGGGAGAGAGTGAGTCAGGGTAACGAGAAAGCCAACTACTCAAGTAATCCCCACACTTCCTGGTAGGCACACGAGCGCTGCAGCGCCACCTGCTGGGAGAAGCTCTCATTGCAATGACTCTGAGGCCTCTTAATCATGGATAGATAACTCCTTGACTGCCCTGCCCTATGTTGTGACATTACCAGGACTGTTCCGGATTCTGGAGGCAGGGATGCATACCTCCTGCATCCTGGGGACGCAGTGTGGCTGCTTGCCATGTGTCATGTGCCTGCTTAACTCTCCTATGAGTAGGACCTCCCCCACTTACAAGCCCTTCCTCTTATATGGCCCCTCCATGTCTTTCTGGAAGGATTAGAGGGTTTTACGGCCCTGAGCCCACACTGGCTTGTACCATATTCCCCATGGTAAGCTGTGGGGTCCCGGTCTGAGAGCTCCTGAGCATGCTGGGTGTGGAGTCTTTTCCCAGATGGAGTAAGAGTCCTTGGGGGGGGGGGCGTGCTCAGTGAGAGCACCACCCCTTCCCAAAACCCAGACATGCGTTTCAGCACTGTGTGTGTGTGTGTGTGTGTGTGTGTGTGTGTGTGTGTGGCTGCCTTAGGTGTCATTCCTTGGAAGTTGTCCTTGTTGTTTTTGATACGGAGTCCTTTGCTAGTCTGGTGCTTGCCAGATGGGCTCGCCAGCAAATCCCAGGGAGCTGCCCATCTCAGCCTCCCAGTGCTGGAGGAGTGGCCATGCCTGGCTTTTCAGTGTGGGTTCTCGGGGTTAATGTGGGTTTTCATGCTAACACAGCAAGCAGTTGTCTGACTGAGCCATCTCCCAGCCCTGGGCATTTTTGAAGCTGTCACAGAGCTGAGCACAGAGGACAGGGAGTTTCCAGATTGTTGGCCAGCACGGACTCCCGTGTTCCTCCCTGGAGCGTGCCACACCCTGCTTACATATCTCTGAGAGACCACTCTGTGTCTCCTTTGCTCTCCCTGGTGGTGGGAGAAGGCAAAAAGTGCATTTGCCACTGGGACAGGAGGGCGCGGGGTGTCGCAGCACCCATCCGGGAGACAGTGTGCTCAAGGGTCCCAAGTTCCCCGTCCTCGCTGTGCAGTGAGTGTCCTCTGCTTGCTGGACTGTGTTCACGGTTGAGCTGCCGGCCCTCACCCTGGGGCCGTGCTTTAAGCTCACTCACCCCACTTTCCACAGCGGTCCCGGTCTGCAATCTCCTTCACCACAGAAGATGACCCGAAGACCTGTTCAGCAGAGGCTGCACCGAGGCGGTCCAGGGAGCGTGGCCAGCATCTGCTGGAGGAGTCCACTCTGCCCAGCTGGAAGAGCATGGATGCACTGGACGGAACAAGTAATGGGTTGTTTTTCTTTGTTTTGTTGAGACAAGACCTCATGGGGCCCCGGCTATCCCTGACTCCCTGTGCAGCCAAAGATGGCCTTCAACACCTGATCCTCCTCTTCTCAATGCTGAGATTACAGATGTGTGCCACCACTCCCTGGCTCCAAGTGGGTTTCACGGGTGCTGTTGGGAGTCTTGCCAGCTATCACATGGCCTTTCAGCTTGTGTGTGCGTGCGTGCGTGCGTGTGTGTGTATGTGTGTGTGTGTGTGTGTGTGCGTGCATGTGGGGGGGCATGAAAGGGCCTGTCCTAAGGGATGGTACTATGGTTTGTTTGCTTGTGCATATGGTCTTCCTGCTTACTTCTAGAATGCTCTGCCTCTCCCTTAGGGGATGGAACTCACATTGACATCTGTGACGCGTGGCCCTTTATAAAGCTGTTGAGTCTTATATAAGCTCAGTTGCTTTCCCAAGCTCTGTTGCAGTGGTTGTGAGCGATCATGTAAATAGAAGCCAGGGGCTATGAAGCCCCACACTTGGGGGTCTTGTGCCCTCTAGCTCATGTCTGCTCCTCACCTAGTAAACACATGCAGATGGACCCCTATGTTGTCCCTCAACCTGCATTGTTGCTCAGACCCAAATCTCTTTTCCAAATAGCAAAAATACTTAACAGCAAGTGGCCACCTGAGAAGTGATGCTCTATAACTAACCAACAGCCTATGAGCAAAATCTGCCCAGCCCAGAGACTCAGAAATGTTCAATATCTGTTAATCTGGAGATTTCCCATAAGAGATAATTTTTCTGTTAATCCTCTAACCCCTGGTGGGTAGCTGATGGGTGGAATGGCTGATGGGTGGAGAAGCTGACGGTGGAGTAGCTGATAGGTAGAGTAGCTGATGGGTGGAGTAACTGATGGGTAGAGTAGCTGATGGGTAAAATAGCTGATGGATAGAGTAGCAGATGGGTGGAGTAGCTGATGATAGGTGGAGTAGCTGATGATAGGTGGAGTAGCTGATGATAGGTGGAGTAGCTGATGATAGGTAGAGTAGCTGATAGGTGGAGTAGCTGATGGATAGAGAAGCTGATGGGTGGAGTAGCTGATAGGTGGAGTAGCTGATGGGCAGAATGACTGATGGATAGAGTAGCTGATGGGTGGAGTAGCTGATGATAGGTGGAGTAGCTGATGATAGGTGGAGTAGCTGATGATAGGTAGAGTAGCTGATAGGTGGAGTAGCTGATGGGCAGAATGACTGATGGATAGAGTAGCTGATGGGTGGAGTAGCTGATGATAGGTGGAGTAGCTGATGATAGGTGGAGTAGCTGATGATAGGTAGAGTAGCTGATAGGTGGAGTAGCTGATGGATAGAGAAGCTGATGGGTGGAGTAGCTGATAGGTGGAGTAGCTGATGGGCAGAATGACTGATGATAGAGTAGCTGATGGGTGGAGTAGCTGATGATAGGTGGAGTAGCTGATGATAGGTGGAGTAGCTGATGGATAGAGAAGCTGATGGGTGGAGTAGCTGATAGGTGGAGTAGCTGACACGAGTAGACTGTGCAGCCCAACACTCAGAGATGACAGCCCAGCACTTGCTTTATCTGTGCACTTTTATGGTTTTGGTTTTTAACTACTTTTTATCCCAGCATGCTCGTGTCCCCTTTCTCTTCCTCTTTCCTCTCTCTTCCCTACCTCTTCCTTTCTCCTGTCCCTTCTCTCTGTCCTTTCTCTCCTCCTTCTGTGTTCCTCCTCTCCCTCCCTCTCCTCTCTGTGCCCCCACTTCCGGTTTTGTCTCCTCCCCATCTTCCTCTGCTGTCACTGCAACCCCTGGCGGGTTGACTGTCACCCCGCCCTGTGTCATTTATCGGGGCACAAGTACCACATTTCTGACCTGACCGTCCTGGAACCAGGCATGGAGGTTTGTGTGGGAAGACTCCTCCTTTGCCATCTGGTCTTGGGCTAGGGGAAACTTCACAGTCCCATGTCAAGGCCGCACCCAGAACTCGGACTAGGCTTAGCTCTCCCTCCCTCTGGTGCACGCCCCTCGGGGGTCCTGTGACTTTGACCCCCACCAGGGGCAGAGGCTAATGTAACCTGAGGACTTGAGCTTAGCAGACATGCATACATATACGTAGGTAAAAATTAAATCATTTTCCAAGGCTACAGGAGGATCCCTGGGTTTCTACCAGGCAGTTGAGCTGGATCAGTGAGAGGCAGCTTCGGTGGGAGACCCTGTCTTTGAAATGAAGGTAGAAGGCCAGGGGATGGCTCCGTGGTTGAAGCACTTGCTGCTCAAATGTGAAGACCAGAATTCAGAACCCTGGGTCAGTGCCTGGTGGGCATGACAGCCGCCTGAAATTCCAGCCCCAAAGGCAGAGAAAGCCGGCTAGGGAGAGTAGCATATCGGTGAGCTCTGCTTTGACTGGGAGATCCCACCTCATAGAGTAAGGAGGAAGAGCCACGTAATTGGAAGATCAACTGCAGGCTCCACAAGCATGGGCAACCACATACATGTAGTGTGCATACATGTATGTGCATGAACACATACACATGCACACATACACACACAAGCACAAGCATGCACACACATACATCTATACACACACACAAGGATGCACACAAACACTCTCTTGTGCACACACACACACACGATTCCTCTCCTCTGAGCAGGTATGGTACTACCAAGCATTTTCCAGGTGTCCTTCTCATGACGACCTAGGGATCTGTTAACTGTCCTTTTTCACCAGTGAGAGAAGAGGGGAGCCTGAGGCTCCCACAGCTGCTGCTGGCTTTGAGTGCTGCATGCCCAGGGCCTGGAGACCTCTGTCCTTTTTACTGTGAAACCTGTGCCCAGGGCAGAGCAGACTAATTTGCCTATTCGACGGGCAGGTGGCTGGGATCCAGGTCCTGCCTCGGGCTTGTCATCTGGAGGCTGCTGAGCCATGTACGTGGTCAGCCAGAACACGAGGCAGATGATGGAAAGCCAGCCTGGAAGGCCAGGGGTTGAGAACAGACTCCGGGAATAGAGGGCCTGGGGGTGACCACAGGGTATGAGTAATAGAATAGGGAGTGGCAGGGGGAGTGGCTGAGGCTTCCAGAAGTTTCCCAAGTCACATCTTCTGGTGGTGGGGCTCCAGTGTCCTCACGGTGCAGGAAAGCCCTGGTTTCTGGCCCGCAGAGAAAGGAGAACTCAGTGTTCTGGCAGTAGGCAGTCGCTGTGGAACTGGGTCACTGGGCGGAAAACACACACTCCGCCAGCATCTGCTTTCCTCCAGGCTGGAGTTGTGCAGTGACCAGACAATGACATGGCTCCGTGGGGATCGCCATTCCATGGAGCCATGATTAGAAAGCCTGTATCATTTGTGTAGCTCGAAGTGGGGCCCTCCTCCCCACCCTCGCTCTCACAGTCCTTCTTCTCCGCTCCCATGGTGCTCCCCGAGCCTCGGATGGGAGAGGTTGATATTGATGATACCCATCCGTGGCGCTCCTGTGAGTCGGGTGTGCGTGCCTGCTCTTCCTAAAGGCAGTTTCTCCACAAATTCACAGGCGCCAGTCATGAGAGACAATGCTGCCCAGTTGGCTGCTACAGTGATAACGGCCCCTCTGCTTTCTCTCCCCTCTCTACCCCACAGGTCTGGCCCCGGTTTTGCAGAGCCCGGATGGGAACTGGATGGCCTTGAAGGGTGATGGTACTCGGCCCCCAAGCCGCCTGCTGGCCAAACCGAAGAGTGGGACCTTCCAGGCCCTGGAGGTGGCGTCCAGTGTGACATCTGCCTACGATGAGATAGGTTCTGACAGTGAGGAAGATTTTGACTATAGCGAAGCCTTGAGTAAGCTGTGCCCGCTGCCCCAGGGCAGATCCAAGCAATCCCAGCTTCAGTCTGCACAGGCTCAGTGTTTCGGCCAAGGTCCCTTAGCCACCTCTTCCTCAAACCCTGAGGCCATGGGTTCTGATTCAGAGACTTCTAGCTCCTCTCGGGAAGCTGGACGCCGGGCTAGGCTGTCCTGGCTGCAGAGGAAGGCTCCCAAGACCCCCACGGCAGAGAAGATGCGCCACCATGAAGAGCTGGATGTGAATTTTAACCCCCAGGCAGCCATCGGAGAGACATCTGATAGTAGCGATCCAGAAGAGGCCCCACACACCGCAGACCGCCGGGCCAGGAGGTGGAGAAGGGCCCGAGTGGGCCCAGAGGAGCCAAACAGGGGCCTGCCTTCCCCTAGTGCCCATCCACAGGCTCTACACACACATCAGGTAAGGAAAGCTCACCTGCAAACACACGCACACACACGCACACACACACACAGAGAGAGGCACGCACGCACAAGCGTGCTTTGAAGTAGGATAACCCTTCTCCCATACGGTGGCCCAGAGAGCCTGGTTTGGAATCTACTGAGATTCTATTGACCTTGCTGCCAAGCAGCCAGGTCACATCAACCCTCAGTGGCTCTGTGCCCTTGTCTTTATTAGATTTTCTTGTCACTGTGAATATCTGGCAAAACACATCCTGGGGGGAGGGGCATTTGGGCTCACAGTTCTAGAAGGTTCTGTCACGGATGCTGTGTCTCCTGGGCTTGAGCAGAGCATGTTGGTGGAGGGGCAGTGGTAGAGGGCTTCTTCATAGTAGACAGGAGGAGGAAGTGAGCACGAGAGAGGGCCAAAGCTGGGTCGGGGAGACCGCTGGGTTGGTAAAGGGCTTGCTGTGTGAGGTTGGAGACCTGAGTTCAATCCCCACCTACATAAAAAGCCAAACACGGCAGCACACTGGCCATCCTCACAGCCTCCACCTGGCCAGCCCACCAGTGAGGAACCCTGTGTCAAAAACAGGAGGTGGCTCCTGAGGAATGACATCTGAGGTTAATCTCTGGCTTCTACACGTTCATACACACATGCACCGGCACATGCATAGACATGCACATGCACGTGCGCGCGCGTGCGCACACACACACACACACACACACACGTTAATTATTACACTTTAAAATTAAGGAAAAATACCAAGGTAAGATAATACTTCCAAGGAGCATTCCTAATCGTTGCACAATTCAGAAAAGGTGACGGAGCTTCCTGTTTATGACAACGTGTCTTCAAACTGATGCCCAAGCATCAATCTTTGAAAGGCACCTGTCTTCTCGGGGTTTCTGTTACTGTGATGAAATGTCATGACCAAAAGCAACTTTCTCAGGGCACACCTTATCACTGAGGAAAGTCAGGGCAGGAACGCAAATGGAACCAGCAGAGGCCATGGAGGGGGGCTGCTTACTGGCTCGCTGAGCCTGCTCTTCTTATGCAACCCAGGACCTCTGGTCAGGTGTGTCAGTGAGCTGGGCCCTCCCACATCAACCATCAATCAAAAACACCACCACAGCCTTGCCCACGGGCTAATCTTAGGGAGGCTTTTCCTCAGCTGAGATTCCCTCTTCCAGGACGACTCTAGTCTGTGTCAAGTTGACAAAGTAAAACCAAGCAGGACAGCACCAGGTAGGGAGAAGGCAGAGGCCACCCAGAAGGTGCAGGTCCACACCTGCCTATCCTCCCCTCCCGGATGAGCGAGTAGCAGTACCCTCCTATGTCCACTAGGTGGGGATGCTGCTACACTGCCAGAGGTATCAACCCTGCAGTTCCCTCTCACAGGGTAGTTCTCAGTCCACCCCCACCCCAGGAATGGAACAAAATGTACATATTTAAACTGTTACTTTAGGCATATATAAATAAATTAATATAAGGCAAAGCAGACGAGTGAACTATAATACACAAATATTAACACATACTAACAGCATTTCCCACCGGGCATGGTGACACCTGCTTGTAATCCCCGTACTCCAAAGGTTTTGGTGGGAGGATCATGTGTTAGAGACTAGCCTGAACTACATACTGAGTTCCAGCCTAGCCTGGACAGTGAGACACCTTCCCCCATTTCAGAAAGCGGTCAGACAGGATGAAGAGAAGGCTTGACAGCTAAGAGCGCTGGCCGCTCTTACAGACGACCTGGGTTCGGTTCCCAGCTCCCATATCCATCTGGCAGCTCACATCCTCCTGTAACTCCAGCTCCCGAGGATCTGATGCTCTTTTGTGACCACCACAGTCACACACATATCCATAAAATAACAGTTAAATACGATAAAAATAAAATCCAACTCAGTGTTATATCCCCCAAAATGACCATACGTGTATTTTGTATGTTTTGGGGGATCATGATGATGAAACACCATGATGAGAGCAACTTTGGGGAGGACAGGGTTTATGTGGCTCACACGTCCACATCACTGTCCATCACCAAAGGAAGTCAGGGCAGAACTCAGGCAGGGCAACAACCTGGAGGCAGGAGCTGAGGCCGAGGCCGTGGAGGGAGCTGCGTACTGGCTTGCTCAGCCTGCTGCGCTCTTATAGAACCCAGGAGCAGCAGCCCAGGGCTGGCCCCGCCCACAGTGGGCTGGGCCCCTCCCCCATTGATCACTAATTAAGAGAATGCTTTATGGGCTCGCCTACAGCTGATTTTATGGAGGCATTTTCTTAATCGAGGCTCCCTCCTGTCAGACGACTTTAGTTTGTGTCAAGTTGACATTAAACTCTCCGGGTCAGCCGTCTTTGTGCGTTCGTACACATACAGTACACTTAAAACTGTGACTCAGCTAGTCTGTCCGTGTTTGGCATCATGTGGTCTGTGTTCTTCCACACCTCTCTCATTCCCAATGTAAGTGACACAGAGGGGCTGGCACTCAACAGTCGCGGCATTCTAAGTGCAAAGGCTTGGTTTCAGCCAGAGTGTGCCAAGAGCAGGGGATCGGCCTGCCCAGAGTGCACTGGGGAAAATTAAAGACCAGGAGTTGGGAGATAACTCAGTTGGTAAAGCACTTTCTTTGCAAGCACGGGGCTCGGTCTCATCCCCAGAACACGAAAACACAGGCATGGTAGCACAGGCTTGTAATCCCCATGCTAGGACCAAGATCTCAGATCGTTGGGGCTTGCCGGACAAACCGCCTAGCCTGTGTAGCCCAGGCCAGTGGGAGACCCTGCCACACACACAAAAGTTAAAAACAGCGATAAACACATTAGAAGCCGGTCTTTTGGAAAGATTTTCTTAATTGTGGTTTTTAATGAGGTGTGTGTGCACGGGTGTGTTCGTGAGTGTGTGTGTGTGTGTGTGCATGAGTGTTCGTGTGCGTGCGTGCGTGAGTGGATGTGATTGTAATTGTGAATGCAGTAGCTAGACATGGGTGTCCCCCTCAAGAGCAGTAAGGTCTTGGTCGTTGAACCACCTCTCCTGTCCCCAGAGTCTTCTTTGCACCGGCACTCTCTGCCACTCATGGCAATTCTGAGCAGCTTCCACCCAGGGTGCCACCGGTTCATCCTTCCCCGAAGTGACGGACATTTAAAGACTTGGTCCATGCTTCCAGGCTTCAGACAGTTGAGCAGAATGTGCAAATTCAAAGACTTGTCAAATTAAAGCTCTCAGCCCTCCAGGCAACTTACATAGCCATGCTAGTGTATGGGTATGTTTGCACATGCCATCAACGATGTCACTGTTAGTCTGTTCAGTGTCTGCCAACTCTATGTGACAAAAAGAATCATTTTAGTTAACATTTGCATAGTTTCCACTGAGAGTGTCTGAGAGTGTTTCTTCCCTGGTCTTAAAGCTGTCCACATTTTTTCTTATGTGAAAAATGCATTTATCGTTATTATCTGTTTTCTTACTCGGCCATTTATCTCTTATTTTGGTGTTTTGAGACAGGGTCTCAATATGTAGCACTGGCTGGCCTAGAACTCACAGGTTGGCTTCAAACTCATAGAGATCCTCCTGCCTCTACTTCCCAAAAGCTGAGATTAAAGATGTGTGTCACCATGCCCAGCTTAAGTCTGTTTGACATAAATATTTTTTTTTCTCTCTCAGTAACAGCGTGGTTAGGGCTAGGCATGAAGCTCACGTGGCAGAGTTCGATTCCCAGCACCACATACAAGAGGCACAGTGACACATGCTTGCAGTCCTAGTACTTGATGATCAGGGGTGCAAGGTCATCTCAGCCACATAAGAGGTTGAGTTCGAGGCCAGCCTGGGCTACCTGAGACCCTGCTAGTTGTCTCCTTTATCTTCTTATTATTTAATGCCATAAATTCTCAAGCTTATAATTTTTTCCACCTTTTTCATGATGCTCTACAGGTTTATATATATATATTTTTCATTGATCTGTTTGACTCATGTAGACTTTACTTCTCTGGGTGTGAAGTAAGAGCTACCTTTTTTCTTTTTCTAATTTTTTTAAAATTTATTTTATATAACAAAGTCCATTTAAATGAAAACAAACATTTATAGACAATATTTGGGAATTTGGGCATTGTTCTTTCCAAACTACTTCCTGCTGGTAAGGGTAGCTTTTTTCAATTTATTCATTTGCTTTTCGTTACCAAGTCGTCCACCATGTATCTGCTGTGGTCAGATGCCTTCTTCAGGTATGCAAGGTTTATTACAATGTGTCTGTTTCCTTTGTTCCCATCCTGCACAAATCCTACCGTTTTCCTAAGAAATTCCTTACAGTCCATGCTGTCTGGTGAACAGTAGTGTATGGTGTGTGTGTGTGTGTGTGTGTGTGTGTGTGTGTGTGTGATTGTGTGTGTGTGGTGTGTGTGTGTGTGATTGTGTGTGTGGTATGTGTATGTGTGTGTGGTATGTGTGTGTGTGTGTGTGGTGTGGTATGTGTGTGTGGTGTGTGTGTGGTGTGTGTGTGTGTGTGGTGTGTGTGTGATGTGTGTGTGGTGTATGTGTATGATGTGTGTGTGGTGTGTGTGTGATGTGTGTGTGGTGTGTGATTGTGTGTGGTGTGTGTGTATGATGTGTGTGTGGTGCGTGTGATGTGTGGTGTGTGTGTATGGTGTGTGTGTGGTGTATGATTGTGTGTGGTGTGTGTGGTGTATGTGGTGTGTGTGTATGGTGTGTGTGTGTGTGGTGTGTGTATGTGTATGTGGTGTGTGTGTGGTGTGTGGTGTGTATGTGTGTGTCTCCCAGTGCCGCCTTCCCTCCCCACACAGTGTCGTTTTGGTTGATACATCATTTTCTAAAACTCTCTTGGCATCTCTCAACCCTTTACTCATATAATTGGTTTCTCAAATTCTGTTCAATTTGAAAAAAAGAAGTTTTGTTGGATTGTGCTGAATGTATGCATGCACTCAGGAATATGTCCTTGTAATATCAAGCTTTGTGAAGTTTTTATACTTTTGCTCAAAGTCCTCATGCTTTTCTCGTTAAGTAATTTTTAATTTACATTTTAATGATGCTGTGAGAATTTCTTTATCTGTTACATATTCCTATTGTCGAAGGGTACTGACTTTATGTTTTGTTACTTAATACTCTAATGGATCTTTGCTAATCCTGCTTAGTCATTCATGTGGTGTTCTTAACTATTCTAATTATCTACGAACAATGAACTCATTCGTTCTAGCAAGTACTCTATCACAGAGCTATCTCCCCTCTCTCTCCCTTCCTCCTCCCTTTTCTTCCCCCTCCTCTGCATCCTACATTCTCCTCCATTTTAAGACAGAACCTCATTAAGTTGTTCAGGTGGGCCTTGAACTCACTCTGCCTGGAATTGTAGGTGACTCTGCTCAGCCCAGCAGCTCTTTAGTCTGTTCCTTCCTTTCCATCGTTCCTCTCGCTGACAGTCTGCTCACTGTGAACTGACAGGGTCTGGGATCTTTCTGTCCTCCGTGACCTGCTCTCCTCCAGTGGTTCAGCAGGGTCTGGCACTTGCTTCCAGCTGAGCAGCTCTTATCAAAACTAGGAAGCCCTTCCTAGCATCCTACACGATGTAAATCAGGACTGGGGTTTGGATTGGGTCTTTAAGACAGTGTCTTTTCACCATGGAACCCAGGTGGCCTGGAACTCACTGTGGCCCAGGCTGACTCTAACTCACAGCCATCCTCCAGATTTAGCCTCCCAAGTTCCGGGATTCCAAGTGTGAAGCTGCACTCGGGGCCAGTTTTTCTTCTATGATCCGTTAATGTTGTTAAGGCATTAATACATGTCTTAATTTTAAGTTGGCTTAGCATTTGCTGTATGTGATTTCCTAAACCATGACTCCTGTCTGTAAGAACTGAATTCCGTGAGTATGCTAACGTGTGGTGTTCACCGTCAGCTTCTACGACTGGGTGGATACAGCCTGGAGACAAGGCACAGCTGTTGCATAGGACCCATGTTCAGTTCCTAGCACCCACATAGCTTACGGATACATGTAACTCCAGCTCCATGGAGCCACCACAGTCGCTGCACTCACATGCACATACCCACACATAGGCACATAATCAATTTCATTTCTATCTAGCACGAGAGGGAATTGAAAGTAAGGCTCATTCTCAGATCACAAAGTCCAAGACTCAACTCTGAGTTCTACTTGTTTGGTGGCTACTTATTCTGTCCCGTGACATACGTTTATCTGCTATTTATTGATTTGAGGTTGGCAGAGTACTTAAGAGAAAAAAAAAGCAATTATTCTACTTACAAGGAAGAGAACAATGGATCTACTCGCCTATTTTTCTGCCCATTCTTATGGGTTTTGTGTTTAATAGAACATTCTCCTTCTTTTACTGACAAGCTTATTTCTATTGCTTTTTGGCATAATAGAGTGCCATCCTTTAGTGGGTCTGCCCACACAGTTTTGGAAGAATATTTGGCAAGGTTGCATAAGGCTGTTTGCCAGACACCATTTTAACATGGAAGCTGGCTGGTGCGTTTGCGCTAATGGGAACTTGAGGGTTACCGGCGGCTGCTATTTTAGTTTCCTGCAATGGTTTATTTTTGGTTGTATTCATTTGTGGAGCTGTTTTCTTGGGGTAAATTTGGTTCCATCCAGCATTCTCAGTTCTAATTATTCTCTTAATTATTCTCTAAAAAAAAAACGTGTGAAGAATCTTGGCCCTACAAGATGGCTCAGCAGATAAAGGCGTTTGCCACCAAGCCTGCTGACCTGAGGTGGATCCCCAGAACCTAGACATGGTAGAAGGAATACTCTTACCATTCGAGCAGTTAGTAATCTTTGTGTGTCTAATAACTGGTAAATATTCCTTTATTTACTATGTCGTTGACAGAGAACATAAAAAATAAAATTAATAATAAGAAAGGAAGGTGAGGGTTAGATGGAGTAGTTCAGAAAGCGTTAAAGGCCATCCTGGAAAAGCAGGTGTGACCAGACCCTTCCACCCAGGATCGGATGAAACTCTGCTTGCCGAGCCACAACCACCACACAAACCTTGGGCATAAGATTTTCCATGCTTACCTTTCAGAACAAGATGGTGGCAAAAACACAACTAGAAAGTGAGATTCCCCCACAGAATCACCCGCTTCTGAACCCTTTCTGTGCCGTGGGCCCTCTTGACACCTGGGTTGATGTGTGATGGTGTGCAGTAAGCAGAGGCGTGATGGTGGACCCTTTTGAGAGCCCATGAGTCCTCTGGAAACCATTGAGTCTTCATAGCCACAGGGCCCCAGGCTCTGCCTGTCACCACCACTCCGGCTCTGGGATCACAGACGCACCCCACCACACCTGGGTTTACGTGGCTCTGGGGACCAAACCCAGGTCTCTGTGTTTGTGCAGCTACAGCCAGACTGTCTCCCCAGCCTCTTGGACTGCACTCCTTAAGCTTTGCTCATTTCCTCCTGCTGACGTCATCCACCAGTCAGGCCAGGGCTGCCCCCTCCCCCAGAACCACCTGTGTGGCACACAGGCCACGCCGTGAACTCACTGGGGCAGGTGTGGTGGCGATCTCTCTCCGCCTTTGCACCCCAATAGCCAGGATTCAGCACACTGTAGGTACCCAGTCTGGCTTTGCTGAGTGTGGCCCCAAGTCATCATGAACTAATTCTCACATTCCCTTGTGGTAAACAGGCATGAACTGTGGACACTTTTTCAGCCTTGCAAAGGGGGTGCTTCATGGTGTAAGCCACAGTGGGGAGGCTTTGCTGGCTAGAGCCCCGTGCCTTCAACTGCTGTTTAACTCTCGATTCCGGCTCAGACACATTTTCTCCTTTCCTCCAAGCTCTCTACGCTCTCATTCTGAGCCTTCCCCTTGAATGACGCCGAGCTGGTCTCTGCACCTGAGGTCTTCTGTCTGACCCCATACTGATGTATGGAAATGTTCTCATCCTTCCTTAGGCCTGCTCAGAGCCCTTTCCTCCTGGCTGTTCTCACGTCCCAGGCAAAGGAGCTCCTCCTTATCCGGGGCCCGCAGAGCACTGGTCATCTCATGAGGCTCTCGGGGTTAACTTTGACTCAGGACTGTGAAACAAATGGGCATTTCCAGTGGTTGCTCTGTTCTTTCTGAGTCAATGATTTTTTTTTTTCCGGAATTTCTGTTTCATGGGTTTCGTTGTGAACACCCTCATGTGGACATCTGCCTTAGATTATCCAGTTACAGACTGTACCGAGTAGACCCTGGGCACAGACGTTGCAAAGGCTAGAGCAGTCTGTCAGGCATTGTTCTCAGCAGAGCAAGAGCCCGCTGTCTGGCTCGCACTGCACGGTGCTGACAGGTGAGGCCCTTCCTTCTGGAAGACTGTGAAAGGAATGCACTGTCTACTGTTAGAGCTTTATCAGTATTGTTGGTCATCTTCACACATCAGTGCTCGAGTATGAGAAAGTCCACCTAAGACAACTGACAGGGAAAACCACCCCCCAATGGCTGTCACCGTTGTGGGTCTGGTGGCTCTCACCGTTGTGGGTCTGGTGGCTGTCACTGTTGTGGGGTCTGGTGGCTGTCACCGTTGTCGGGGTCTGGTGGCTGTCACCATTGTCTGGGTCTGGTGGCTGTCACTGTTGTGGGTCTGGTGGCTCTCACCGTTGTGGGTCTGGTGGCTGCCACTGTTGTGGGTCTGGTGGCTCTCACCGTTGTGGGTCTGGTGGCTGCCACCATTGTGGGTCTGGTGGCTCTCCATCCCTCGCCGTTGTCAGGGTCCCTCCCTCCACACCGTCCCTCTTCTGAGCTGACTGGCAGCTGTGAAGTGGTCTTCTCATCTTCCCTACCAGCTTTGTTCTCTTTGGATTCTTGGCCACAAGCATCAAAGGGCAGAATGGGGTGAGTCTCACAAGTGAGTCACCCCGCAGGGCGATTGCATCCCTCTGTTTGTTAACTTGGTCTATTCTAGCAGAGGTCCTGTTCTCCTTCAGTTTGCTATTTTAGTCCTTTTTTTTTTTTTTTTTTTTTGCTTCATCAGAAATAATGGGTAAAAAATGGTGGGAAATAACTGTGATGGATAGCGAACAGAACATGCGCCTTCAAGATAGCAGAAAGATTACAAAGATTCGGTCACAGATCTTAGGTTTATAAGATGCTCAATGAACGTGTGGTAGTTGCAAAATAGAATGCGTTTGATTCCATTTGAAAAATAAGTAAATTTTTCCTTTATTCTTTAGATTCCTTCTAAGAGAATAGGAGCTGTGGAATATCAAGCCTTAAAAATAGAGAGAATGACTCCCCAAGGAAAAAGGTCAAAAATATGCCCAGGAGACCCAGATGGAATGCTGTGTTACCTACAGGGACATTCCAACCCTTCAGAGTATCTGTATTATTCTTTGACAGTCTCATACATGTACACAATATATCTCAGTCCTAACCACCCTCAACTCCTCCCTCCCACTCTCCAGGACACTTCCTGCGCATCCCTCAATCCCCGAGATCCTCCCCACCCCCACCCCACTGCAATCCAGACTTCCGCTATTGCTTCCTGCTGCGCTGCTGGCTGGTCTCCTTGACTTGCCTTTGTGCGGCAACCACACAGGTTCAGGAGTGCAGTGCTCATGCATGCCCAGATGATGGCATGTCCCAGGTTCGTGAGTGCAGTGGACATACATGCCCAGATGATGGCATGTCCCAGGTTCATGAGTGCAGTGCTCATGCATGTGCAGATGATGATATGTCACAGGTTCATGAGTGCAGTGGTCATGCATGTCCAGATGATGACATGTCACAGGTTAATGAGTGCAGTGCTCATGCATGCCCAGATGATGACATGTCACAGGTTCATGAGTGCAGTGGTCATGCATGT
The DNA here is from genome assembly GCF_943737965.1 of Phodopus roborovskii. Taxonomy (NCBI): domain Eukaryota; kingdom Metazoa; phylum Chordata; class Mammalia; order Rodentia; family Cricetidae; genus Phodopus; species Phodopus roborovskii. The sequence goes on from NW_026125295.1 coordinate 8,497,259, forward strand.
TCAGAAGATGACATGTCACAGGTTCATGAGTGCAGTGGTCATGCATGTTCAGAAGATGGCATGTCACAGGTTCATGAGTGCAGTGGTCATGCATGTCCAGATGATGACATGTCACAGGTTCATGAGTGCAGTGGTCATGCATGTCCAGAAGATGATGTGTCACAGCTCTCCTCCCCATCCAAGCTTACATTCTTCCCCCCCCCCTTTTTCATGATGTCCCCTGAGCTTTGGGTAAGAGGGGGTAGCATAAATGCCCCATTTAGAGAGAATGGACATTTCAGGACATCTGCACAACCAAAAGCCAAGAAGAGAGTAAGAGCCACAGCCTTCATGGCCTCCTCAGGTCCCCACGCCTGTAAGAGTCACATCCATAGAAGGAGCTTAGCATACACTCACCCACTGAGTGGGAAGCAGGTGCAGGAGGTGTGGCTACTGACTAGTGAGGGGCTCTGATGTGAGGGGTGTCACACACTGTGGCTTACACATGCACCAGGAATACTGAGCTTGCCTGTTTTCATTGGAGCTGGGTAACAGCACACTGGAAGACCCTGCTCACGCATTCTCCAGGGAAACCTTCCCTGTCTGTTTAGGGAATGTGCAGGAAGGTTTTGTTCTCTGTCGGGGGCAGCTGGTGCAGGGCCAGGCAGGTTTGCCCGGCCTGACTGCTGCCAATGAGGTGGTTCACAAGAACCCTCAGAGTGGAAAGGGATGAATTTGGGGGTAGGGAGATGGCTCAGCTGATCAGTGAGTGTCTTACAGTGGGAGGATCTGAGTTCAACCCCAGGATTAAAAACAAAAAGCCAGGTAGAGTGGTGTGTGCCTGGAGTCGGTGTGGGTCACTGGGGCTTGCCTACTCAGTGGGCTCCAGGCAGGTAAGAAGTGGAGCCAGGGATGTAGCCAGAGGCAGCCCGGGGCAGTTCCGAACCTCAGGGAAGAAGCCCTGTCCTCAGGGAAGGGAAGCAGGTAGTCAGGCATATGGAATTCCAAGCACACGAGAGACCCTGTCTCAGAAACAAACAAGGTAGAATGTGACTAAGTGATGGTTTGGGTAAGGGCGGCCCCACCCACAGGCTCACATGTTTGAACGCCTGGTTACCAGGGAGCAGCACTGTTTGAAAGGATTAGGGGCGTGGTGGAGGGAGATTGTCACTGGGGTGGGCTTTGAGGTTCCAAATGCTCAGGCCTATTCAAGGCCCAGGTTCTCCTGTGTGCCCTTTTGCTCTCTTTCTGTCTTTCTCTGTGTGTCTGTCTCTCTCTTTGTCTCTCTTTGTGTCTCTGTCTCTTTCTGTGTCTCTCTGTCTTTGCCTCTATCTCTCTCTGTGTCTCTGTCTCTCTCTGTCTGTCTCTTTGTCTCTGTCTCTCTGTCTCTGTCTCTCTATCTCTCTCTGTGTCTCCTTCTCTGTCTCTCTGTCTCTCTCTGTCTCTCTCTATCTCTCTCTGTCTCTCTGTCTCTATCTCTCTGTGTCTCTGTCTCTGTCTCTCTCTGCCTCTCTGCTTGCTGCTGAGGATGTTGTCCACAGCTACTACTCCACCGCCTGGCTGCATGCCTCCATGCTTCCTACCCTGATGATAATAGAATACGCCTCTGAAACTGTAAGACAGACCCAGTTAAACGCCGCCTTTTATGAGAGTTGCCTGGGTCATGGTTCTCTCTCTTCACAATAGAACACTGACTAAGACACGAAGGAACAATAGCCAAGGTTGTCTGTTCTCCAGTCTCCTTGGTTCATGCTCACCCACATACAAAAAAAGAAAAAAAAAATCACAGATCGAAACCTATTCTAAGTGGGATGCTCATCTCCCTAAACCCTCTGGCCAAGCGCCGACTGTGTTCAGGTCAAAGCATTGTGGAAGTGAGTCAGGAAAAGTTGTTGCTGCCCTGGGCTTCCTCTCCTTGGGGTTCACTGGGGACCGCCGCATCCCACTCCGCAGAGGAGCCTTCATCTCCTGATTCTGGCTCCACACAGGTGTCAGACAATGTGTCAGAGACTGACATCAGCAACGAGGCTCAGAATTCCCGGGCCAGCACAGACTCGGCAGAGGAGAAGCTGAGGAACAGATTGTACGAGTTAGCCATGAAAATGAGTGAAAAGGACACTTCTTCCGGGGAGGAGCAGGAGTCCGAGCCCAAGACTGAACCTGAGACCCAGAAGGAAAGCCTCTCTTGTGAGGAAACCAGCCAGGGTGTGCAAGAGGAGCTGAAGAAGGTAAGGGTCTGCAGATAGCGCTGCCTGCTGCAGCTGCAATGTGCACTCTAGTGTGTGTGTGTGTGCAAGTGCGTGTTGCATGCATGCCTGTTTGCACACAGGCACATGTGCATATGTGCACACGTACATCCATGCTAGTGTGTGTGCGCGTGCATGTGTGCACATGTGTGTTTGTGCAGAGATGCCCTGAGTCCCAAAAGGCTTCCTCTACAGTATTCAGTCCATGCACTGGGAGAGAAAAAGAGAACTTTCTCAGTCATTGCCAGGGACAATCACGGAAGGGGCCACTGCCCTAGGGAGTCCCCCACATCGGGGCTCCTGCTGTCCCGCATCTTGAATCATCCATCCCACGGCCCTCCCCATGTCCACTGAGGACACCGTTGCTGTCCTCTCTGCCTCCTTTTCCTGTAGTTTGGGGTTATGCACCCACCCCTTTCTAAAGCAGTGAAGTCTTCTATCCACAGCACAGAGCTTTGTGTTACAAGGGGCCATCTGGACTCATCGACTGTACCATTTTTAGATCCCAATTAGTTTATTTCAGCCCAAGATCCTCTTTCAGCGCAATCTTCCATGGGATCCCTGTGTTCTAAACAGGTCAGTTCTGTTCTTAGAGTCCCAAAGCTCGATCCCTGGGTCTCCGGCCCCACACTCCTTCTCTTCCTTACAAGCAAACCTGAGGTCCTAGGCACATGGTTTGAGAAGCACGGAAGATAAGCCAACCCCCAGCAGAAAGGGATCACAGCAGCCTCCCCACTCTGCCTCCGCCCACTGAGCCAGCTTCCCTCTAAAGTTTCTCAAGACATGTTGATGCTGAGTGTCCCTGTGTGTCACCAGTGAAGGGAAATAGTGACATGTTGAGAGTCCCCTTGTCATGGTGTAGATAGATATAGAGATGATGGGTAGATAGGCAGAGAGACAGATTGCTGATGGATAGATGGTAGGTGAATGATAGATAATAGGCAATAGACAGATAGATGATAGGTAGATGTTAGATTGACAGGTATACTAGTGAATGATAAGTATCAATCTACATAGATAGTAGATAGATGGCAGGATGATAGGTGATAGATAGGTAGTTCATAGATTGGTAAATGATAGATGATAGGTAAATAGATACATAGGTAGGTGAGAGACTGATATGTTGGTAAATTATAGATGATAGATAGACAGACAGACAGACAGATTATGGAAGTCTCTGCAAACACCACAGCCAGCAGAGTAATGATCCATGTGAGCCAAGAAGGAAATCCAGTTCAATACCACTCAGTAGCCACTGTTGGTTCAAGCTTCTAGAGTGTGTCACTGAGCAATTTATTGTAGCTATTTTTAAGCACAGCACATTTTTGGAAAAAAAGTTTTCCTGATGGTAATTAACTCAATCTCCTGTGTACAATAAAACATAAAACATGTTTATATTGAAGATGTTTACAAAGTACACATGATCTCCTCCATAAAGACGGTTCTATTGACTGAGAAGCAGTGCTCAAGGTAAGGGTCTAGGGAGAATTACTGATATCAACATAAAAGTCTGTGGGAGTCAGATGTGGCCTGGTGCCGCAGATAGCACAGAGGTCACCTAGGCTGTTATAAAATGCATGTGTCATCTCCCTTAAGAGTGGGTTCTGTTGACCGAGAAACAATGCTCAAGATAATGGTCTAGAGAGGGAAGAGTCTGAGATCAAATATAGTGTGTGTGGGAGTCAGGTGTGGCCTGGCTCTACAGGTCACCAGGCTGTTAACGATACCCATCCCTTCCAGGCAGAAAACAGATAACCCTGCATGTTTAACATCCCTGGTTCCCCTAGTGCTGATTTGTGAGCACAAGACCTTGTGCCCTCTACAGGTAATAGATTGATAGTAATGATAGATTGATAGATGATCAATTTAAAGATTATGAGCCGATGGATAATAAATGATTGATTGGCTGATTGGTTGGTTGACTGCTTTAGATAGCTTATTGGATGACAGTCTAGCACATTAAATAACCCATTGATATAGTCGCAGCTGATTTTGCAGATGGGGAAAGTGAGCCTGGGTTATCAAGGCTCGTGTGGTGTCAGAGCTGAGTGTGCATCACCAACCTTGACCTCAAATCATGAGCTCCCCTCTTTGTAACAGACCACCTCTTGCTAACTCCAATGGGTTTCATCCCCCAGCACCTGGGGCTCTTGTGTTTCACACTTGAGAGGTGGTTCTCGTAGACTCACCTCTGGCGAGGGGCTTTTCCCTATTCCAAGGGTACACCATGGAAACTCACAGGTTCCTGCTGCCCCTCGTGCACATGTGAAGGATCTCCCACGTTGCTAGACAGCTGAGCCAACTCAACTGCTGTTATAGGAGGAGATAGGACCACTATGATGACAGATGGCCAGCACGGGCCCTGAGGGGAGTAGAGACCGTCACCTGATGTCTGTCTAACAGTTCCATAGCCTGCTGGCTTTTCAGCCTAGTGGTCCCAAAGCTCTAAGGAAAACTCATGCTGGACCAGTGGCAAGGCCTGCTGAGATGAGGTGGTGTGCTGCTGCCCTCACCAGCCGTCTGTCTGCTGTGTGCACACCTAGGAATGATGTGTAAGAAAGGAAGGGTCACTGGAGGGGGGGAGCAGCAAGGCCCCTCCCCCACCGTGCTAACTTCACTTACACTCCCGAGTGTGTAGACTCCTCAGAGTTCAAGTCCATCCCACAGTTTACCACAAGTTCATGAAAATTCAACCAGTTATCATTCTTTGTATGCGAAAATCAATGCCTTAAAAACAAACAAACAAACAAAAAAAGAATGCATTTCCCCCAGCAGGCATGACAACTGGAGAGCAGAAATACAGATTTACAGACTGGATATTATCTAAGTGTAGAGATGTACATAGAGATGTACTATTCAGAGACGGGTTCTAGGCTTAGAGTGCTGTGTTTTGTTGTTTTGCAAACTCTCGACTTAGGCTGATGTCTTAACTCATCACTGCTGTCCTTTCTTGCCTGTCCTCCACCAACCCTCACATCTTCACTGGTCTCCTGTGGCTGCTGGCCCTTCCTGGACCCTGCAGCCCCTCCCCCACGCAGCAGCCCAGCTACCCTGCTACCATAGTACTTCTTCTCAGTGTGCCACCAAGCCTGTGGCAGTCAGTCTGTGATGTAGTGTGAATTCACGTTGGTCTGAGTCAGGTATCCGAGTAAATGCTGAAAGGTCAAAGAAGCAGAGCAGGAGCCAGCAGAGTTCTTAACCTCTGCAAACTCTCTGAGCGAAAGGCAGCTAGCTTCTGTCTCCACTCGCCTCATATTCCTCTCTCTGCCCAACCATATCGCCTCCTGTTTCCTCCTCTCTAGGGCAGGGATTAAAGGCATGAGATCCCAAGTGTATGCTGCCACTGCCTGAACTCTATGGTTAACTAGTGGGTAGCTCCACCCTGGTCTTCTGACAAGCTTTATTTGTTGGAGCACAAACGAACTATCACCACACTGTCTGTCTGTCTGTCTATCTGTCTGTCTATCTGTCTTATTTTTAAGTTGATTCCTAGGATCCAGCCCTGGTTTTTATTGTTGATTGGGTAAATGCATCTTGCCCTGCTTGTAGGACAGGGATAATCAAACCGCCTTTCAGAGTTGTGAGGCTTGAATTATGCAGCATAAGCTTCTAGCCCAGCAGGAGCCTAGCAAATGCTAATTAGCATATCCCCTTAATAAGCTCCAGGAAAATCAACTTCACAAAACACTGTCCATCTGCTTGGGCTGAGAGTGGTGAGCTCAACGCCTTGTGCAGACACAGATCTGTGTCCACAGCTGGTGCCCTTCTCGATGTGCAGAATGTCAGTGGGGGACCAATGCATGTGGCTGAACCCCAAGTTCCCATCTTTAAGATCAGTGTAGCTGTGACGCACCCCCCCCCCATGATTCAGCCACTGCTGGTCTATACAACACACACACACACACACACACACACACTCACACACACACACACACACACACACACACACCAAAGAGCAGGAACCTTAAACCTTACAGGGACCTTCTCCTGTAGAACTACTTCCCTCTAGGATGTGGCATTCCTGAAAAAGGAACATCAAGAAAAGCCGGAGCTGGCCTGAGTCTAAAGGCAACATTTCGGTAGCCAAGTCACCCACACATGCCCTTCTGCTTAACTGCTGTTTTATGGAACAGAGACTTTTTAGCCACCCTGCTCTTACCCACAGTGCTTGAGCAGGCAAAGTTTCCCTTCACTCAGCATCATCCGTGCCCATTGGTGTGTCATGCAGGCCAGGCAGAGGGACTGCCACAGGCAGCTAGGCAGAGTTCTGGAACTGTCCTCTATCACAGGGGCTTCTGAACAGTTTTCCCTTGAGGCAAACATGGACTGATCATGGGAAAAAACTTCCCAGACCTCCTGTGCAGGTGGGGTCTTCACCCGCTGTGAAACACGGGTGTCATTAGAAAAGCCATCGCCCCAGCTACAGCAGAAGGAAGCACAGGACAGGCGGGATTTGAGAAAGTCAGACATGCCCTCAGAGCTGTGAATACAACGATCTGAACCTCAGACCCCTGATTTGGAACCCTTGTTCCACAGAGGCCCCAAAACAAAGATGCCCCCAGGAGGTAGAATGATGGGAAGGAAGGGAGGAAGGGAGGAAGGAAGGGAGGAAGGAAGGGAGGAAGGGAGGGAGGAAGGGAGGAAGGAGCACCTTGAACAAAGCTTGTCAGAATTATTTTCTGAGTTAAGAGAGCACAAAGCAAGCAGGTTTTCATCTGATTTCCACAAGTGCACTGTGGCATACATGCAACCATATTCATACACACATGCATATGTACATAATACATACATATATGCATACATGCATGCATGCATCCATATTCATACATACATACATACATGCCTACATACATGCATGCATCCATATTCATACACACGAGCATACATGCATAATTCATGCATACACATTCATACACACATGCATACATATATGCATGCTGCATGTATCCATATTCATACACATGCATACATGCATGCATCCATATTTATACATACACACACATATTTATACATACACGCATATGTATACATACACACACAACAATAATAATAACAGCAAGTAAGAGTTCAGGAAAGTGAGGAGCATGGCACACACAAATGGTGTCAGCATCAGATAGCAGTGTGGTGACTCGGTACCCAGAGCAATCTAACTGCACATGCCCATGGACTCGCGAATTGTTCTTTTAGTCATTTGTCCTAAGAACAATGGGTCACTGACCCAGGATGAATTCTACATAGTTCATCGGGCATTATGTATGTGTTGGAAGTGACCTAAGCATCCACCAGTGGGGGTCTTAGGGATGTGGGACATAAGGTCCAGACAGCAGACAGACACAGATGCTAGAACTGGGTCAAGGCCATGAGTGTGATGCTGGCAAGTTGAGGTTTTCCCGTGTGCGCCATGCCTTTTCGTTTTCTCTTCCTTTCCTCTCTTCCTCCTCCATCTTCTCCTCCTCCTCCCTTTCCTCTCCCCCTCCTGTTACACCACCACTGTCTACTAGGAGACTGTCTTGTCTTCTGAAAGGGAGAGGGTGGATAGAGGCAGTGGAGGTTCAAGCTTATAGAAAGGGTTATGGGGGAGGGGTAGAAATAGGAATGCCCCCGGGGCAGCAGCGAACAGCTGGTAAGCCATCACAGGAAGAGCATCAGTAAGAAGAACACAACAACCCTACAGAATGGCAAACCCTCCCTCTCCAAAGGAGAGCTCTGTCCCCAAACCACACCATACCCTTTGTGTAATTACCCAGTCAGGCCCAAGTGGCTCTGGGGTTCGTAGGGTCCTCCTTTCCCCTTGGCCTGTGGGTGGCCATCAGTCTGAGAGGGGAAGGAAAGAGGAAGGAGAGGAGACAGAAAGCTTTGTACACGGCCCTTGAGCATGAACAGAGGTAGCTGTCCTGGAGACAGATTTCAGTCACAAGCAAGACAGACCAATGGCCACAGTCACCTCCTGGGCCAGGAAAGAAATTCCTGCCTGCTCTTCACCTGCCAGAGATGGCTGGGTCAAGGATAACTGCCCCAGCCTTGGCCTCCCCCATCATTCTGGCCATGCCCTGATGTGCCTTCGAGGGGCTTTATAAATCAAGCACACTAGCACAGGGATCAGTATTCAATCCCTAGGTCCCAGTGAAAAGCCAGGCATGGTGACACCTGCTTATCATCCCACCACTGGGGAAGTCGAGACAAGCAGACCTTGAGACTCACTGGCCAGCCAGTGTAGCCTGCCCTTCACTTTCGGGGCAGGAAGGGACTCTGTCAAAGGAGCAAACTGGGAGCTGGAGAGATGGCCCAGGGGCTGAGTGTGTGTGTGTGCTGCTCGGCAAGGGACCTGAGTTTGGTTCCCAGCACACACGTTTGGTGGCTCACAACTGCCTGTGATCCAAGCTCCAAGGGAGCGTGTGCCCTCTTGTGAGAGTCCACAGCGCCTGCCCCATGTGCACATACTCACACATAGACATACGCTCATATGTAACTAAAAATGAGTCTTTTTTAATTAAAAAAAAAAAAAAAAACTGGATAGTGCCTGGAAAAGTCCAGCTAAGGTTGTCTCTGGCCTACACACAACACACACACACACACACACACACACACACACACGTGCACCCTTACACACATGCACACCTGCACATACCCTCAGTCGTTCCTAGAGGTCGTTTCTCCTCTGATCTCTCGCGTGTGTGTGTGTGTGTGTGTGTGTGTGTGTGTGTGTGTGTGTGTGTGTGTGGTTTCGCCAGCTTATTACACATGCTAATTTATGCTAAATTATTAAGAACATATCCAGACTTCTTCACACAGTTCTTTACCTCCGTCTTTTGTGAAGTCTCTCTTCAGAGTCGTGAGTCTGTAGGGGAGCCTATTTTGATGGGTTTTTGGAGGTGCCGCCCAGGGCCTTATGTTCATGAGAACCGAAACACAGTTCTCTGTGGGGACATATGGAGTGCCTTTTCTTACCTTTAGAAAGGAGACAAATCCATGAAATTCAGGCTTTGGGGGACCAGTTTCTTCGCTTGATGCTTTGTTAGTTAAAGGCATTTCATGAAACCAAGACAGCATCTGTAATTTGGGGCAGAACGTGATGAGCAGACTGTGGGTCTGGGTTCTGCTGTGGTGCCTATTTTTCTCACTGCCATGAGTGTGTGCTGCTCACCTGGTGGGTTCAGGCCAGGAGTGCGTCTCTAGATAGCTCTCAGCTGTGTGTCATGTGGTCTGGCCTTAGCAATAAACTAATGCAGAGCAACACCTGTTGGTGGAGGCTGTAGACTAATAGGCAAGCCCCTCCGCTTTGACCGTTCTTTGGTTCAATCTTTGCTCACTGACCTGATTGCCCCTCAGAATTTTTTAAATTAGTTTTTATTTTATGTACATGAGTGTCTACATGTACATATGTGTACCATATATGTGCCAGGTCCACGGAGGCCAGAAGAGGGTGTTGGATCCCACGGCACTGGTGTTGCAGGCAGTTGTGAACCAACAGTTCTGGTGCTCAGCAGCAAGTGTTCTTAACTGATGAGCCGGCTCTTCAGCCCCCAGGACTGTTTCAGCATCACTTTCTGCAGACACTGGGTTCAGGGACCTCTACCCATGGATGCAGGAATGGAGGGATGGTGGGAAGGACTCGGGCCTTGGGGACCAAGATTTCTAGGCTCACATTCCCCTCTGCATCCTCATCTTTAAAGATGGGATGAAAATGTCAGCTGCATTGGGTGAAGGCTGAAGGCTGGACACTTCTAGACTATTCTGAACTCTGTCTCATGGATCTCTTTCAGAGATCCAAATTGTTCTTTCCTCTTTCTCTATGAAATGATGTTACCAAGGTCATTGTTTTCAAGGATTGTTGATACTGGTGCTAAGAATGAAACTATGTTTCTCTTCAGGATGCAGTGGGCTGTTTGTGTGTGTGTGTGTGTGTGCGCGCGCGCGCGCGTGCATGCGTGTGTGTATCTGCATCGCTGTGTCTTTCTCTTTGTTTCTGTGTGTATATCTACATCCCTCTCTGTCTATCTCTGCCTTTTTGTTTGTCTCTGTCTGTCTCTACGTGTGTCTGCATCTCTGTCTGTTTGCCCCCGTGTGTGTGTGTGTGTGTGTGTGTGCGTGTGTGTATCTGCATTGCTCTGTATCTTTCTCTCTGTCTCTGTCTCTCTGTGTGTATACACATCTCTCTGTCTCTATCTCTACCTTTCTCTTTGTCTCTGCTCTGTTCATGTGTATGCATCTTTCTCTCTCTCTCTCTCTCTCTCTCTCTCTCTCTGTCTCTCTCGTGCATGTTCAGGTCTTGTCTACCCTGACTTTTTTTTAAAGCAGAGAAGCTTCTTGGCCTGGGGCTTTCCTGTTTCTGGCCAGTGAGTCCCAAGGATCTGACTGTCTCCACCTCCCCAGTAAGGGCTACAGACACATCTCCATACCTGACCTTTTTAAAGTGAGTTCTTAGTTGGGTTTTTACAGTTGTAGGACAAGTATTCATCACCTGATCTATCTCCTGAGGTCCCACTATAGTCAGCCTCATCCTCTCTGTCAGCTGTTGTGAGTCAGGACAGGATTTCCATTCCAGCTGTGTAAGGAGTAAGGTTTTTCCTCCCACTGCCGGTCTTGTCCCGCCGCCGTGCCAACCCCAATTAACACACTGAGACTCTGTATTTGATATAATTCTGTTGGCCCGTTACTAGTTTCTTATCGGCTAGATCTGTCTTAATTGTTAACCCATTTCTGTTGATCTATGTATTTTCACATGGTCTCCTTACGGGGAGTGGGGCAGGCATCTGGTCTCCTCAGTCTCTCCATTTTGACTCCTCCTTACTCCTTCCTCTTTCCTCCTTGTCTTTTAGTCTATCTTGCCTTTCTATTGGTCAACAGTGCTTTATTCATTAACCCGTATGAGAAACATATTTACAGAATGGCATCTCCCATCATTTTCTCTTTTTTGTCTAAATAAAAAGAAGGGTTTTAACCTTAACATAGCAAAATATATAACATAACAGTTATCAAATAAGAATCACAGTTAACAATATTTAGTCCATTAACATTTAGCAAGATTAAAAACTATTCTATCATCTATCCTATATTTGTGAGTTTAAAGTCCTATATGTAACTTATTTTTAAGCTTAACTAAGGAAAACTATAACCATAACTATCTGTCTTCAACTCCATCAAAGACCACAGAAGGATAGTATATAAACTCTAGACATGACAGAGACATCTTGCCTTGCCAGTCATTTGAAGTTCTTTTGTAATTTTTTATCTTTAGCCCATAGGCCATAGTGTGTCTGGCAGATTCTTCAGCAAAGCAGGAAACTTTAAACTGTCTTCTTGTATTGGCAGTTTGTCAGTCACTTTTCTCTGTGTCCTGCAGACTGTCTGGCAGACTCTTCCATGAAGCAGGAACTCTGTAGCAATGTCCATTTTGAATTAGCAGTCACTTTTCTGTGGGTCCTGCATGCCCAGTTTATACAGCATAAAGTCAAACAGTCCAGACAAGAGCACTTATCTTGTCCAAAAGGCTAGTCTTGCCATATTGGAAGTAAACTCCATAACTCCTTTCTTCAAGGTGCATCTTCCTTTCTGACGCAGGTGGTGTTGCCAGGAGCAATTGTGCCTCATTGTCAAGAAAAACTGTAAAACATTTTAAATGCCATATTCTGTAGGTCTTTGAAAGGTTTGAAGAATGCCTAACCATCTCAAATACATCTTGAATACCTAAGTAACTTAACTCTAAGTTTTGATTATCATAGGTAACTATCTATAATCTGTATTAATTTATACATTGCATTTCTAAATGGGCTTTATAAACACAATACTTAAACAAAAGGGGAAATATACATATCACAAAATTGACCTTAAATTGTATCAATAAATGAAAATCCATTCCAAAACAAAGTAATCATATCTATACCATAAGTAGGTAAGACCTACTGGCTTAGCTGCTTTGCTTTTCTAACCTTTGGCTTGAAGCTTGAACTCCAGCATCTGTCTCTGGGTCTATTATTTATCATGCTATAGAGGTAGAATCCATTCCAAGAAGCACTTTTTCCAAAATCAAGCCTCAGGGCTGGATGGGGGATTGCTCATGGTTAAAATGCTTGCCACACTATTAGCAAATGTGAAAACTGGGGTTTGAATTCTCCAGAGCCCGTGTAAACACCAGTGGACAAGGGATTCCCAGAACAAGCAGATTAGAGAAACTAGTAGTGTCAGGAAGCTCAGGGTTCAACTGGGAAACCCCGCCTCAGCGAATATGGTGAAGAGCAAATAGTCAAGAAAGATTCCCTGTGTCAGCCTTGGGCCTCTGCACACCTGCATGCACACATACATACACACGCGTGCACGCACGCACACACACACACACACACACACACACAGAGACATATACATATACATACATGTGAAAGTAAATGAAAAAAAACTGCCTAAAAAGTAGTCGGCTTTCTCTTCAGGCCCAGTGATCTGTCACAGAACCAGCCCTAGCTGCAAGGGAAGCTGGGAAATGATGCTTCCTATTTGCCCTGAGAGAGAAGAACAAGAGAGGCTGGAGGTCGGTGTGTGAGCTAGCGCACAGCACCTGCCAAGCTCAGAAGAGCTCTGTCAGTACTTTCCTTGTATAGATGACTACAGTAAGTTCTAGAACTGAGGAGCAGACTGGCCAAGGTTCCATAATAAGCAAAGCTAGAGTCTCACCAGGTCTCCTAACTCCTCATACAGAAAGCCCCCCTCAGGACCACACTGTAGATGCTATTTCCCATGGCTGTGACTAAGACATCATCTAGGAAACAGAGTAACATATAATAGAGACAAAACACAGGCAGCTTTCCTTTGAGCTCTGCACCCTCCATCCATCCCTGTGACCCTAGAGTCATTCACTGTGAGTCACCAAATCAAAGCCAAGTCACACCAGGTCCTCTAGGCTCCCCGGTGCTCTGTTAAGTTCTTCTATTCCTTAGATTTGTCCTATTTAGCGTGTGTGAATGTTTTGCCTGTGCTTAGAGAAGTCAGAAAAGGGCATTGGATCTCCTGGAACTTTAAAGATGGTTGTGAGCCAGCCAGCATGTGGTGCTGGACATTGAAGCCCCAACCAATCCTCTCCAAGAGCAGCCAGTGCCCTTGGCCACTGAGTCATGTCTTCAGATTTCTTTCAGCAGGGGTGTGTGTATGTGTGTGGGTGGTGTGTTGTGTGTTGTGTATGTCTGTGTGCAGTGTGTTTGTATGCAGTGTGTGTGTGTGTGTGAGTGTGTGTGGTGTGTTGTGTGTTGTGTGTGTCTGTGTGCAGTGTGTTTGTATGCAGTGTGTGTGTGTGTGTGAGTGTGTGTGGTGTGGTGTATGTGTGGTGTGGTATGTGTGTGTGTGGTGTGTGTGTGTGTATGTGTGGTGTGTGTGTGCGTGTGCATGTGTATGCATTCTTGAGAGTGTATTGTGTTATTACACACCTGACCTCATGACGGGTGCCAGGACCCTGTAGGATTTCTGTGTCTTTGTTAATGTGCTGTTCTTGTCCTCTGTCCCCTTCTGTTATTGGACCAAACAGAAGTGTTCTGCTGTTTCTCTCTGCAACATCTCCACAGAAGTCCTGAAGGTCATCAACGCCACCGAGGAGCTGATTGCGGAGTCTTCAGGGCCCTGGGCGATCCCCCCAGTCCCATCTGACAGAGACATGGGGACATTTCCTCTTGGGACAGACCCAGTGAGACTGGACAAGCAGCTGACATCCTTGGAAGAAAATGTAAGGGTGTGCGAATGTGCCTAGTGAGGGTGAACATACGAGAAGGAGAGGGAATAGGAGCTGCTCCCAAGTCATGCAAGGACACGTACCACCACCACCACCATGGTGGCTAGTGTGTCCCTGGGAAAACGAGGCGGGGCTACCCGGAAGCAAGGGTGCAATCAGGAATCAACTAGTGAGGAGAGAAAGGGAGCTGGGCGGCAAAGCTGAAGAGGAAACCGTCTGTTTTGTGTTTGGTGTCAGTCACTTTAGTTGTGAAATGGCATCTGCAGTGTGGTCCCAGGGTGGTTTTCTGTATGAGGAGCTAGGAGACCTTGGCCAGGTCACTTCCTTTCCTCAGGGAAGATGGCGCAGAGATCGTGTAGGGAAGGGAAGAGACAAGAAGCCACATGTGACTTTGACCTCAGCAGCTTCGGCCTGATGCTGCAGGGAGCTCCCAGGCGGAGGCTGCATCTCTGACCTGGACTTGTCTACAGCCAGCAGATGCTTCTGTCCTTGAGCATGCAGGTTGAATGCCTTCAAAGGGGTCCTCTGGGGGGGGCGTCCAGATGTAGGTAGGCAGTGCCTGGTGAGGCTTTGGGAATAGGGATGGCGCTAAAGGAAACAGTCAGAGGCCAGGGAGCTGTCTCAGTGGCTAAAGTGCTTGTTACACAAATGCAAGGGGCTTAGACCCACAGTAATGTCAGGTAGATGCAGTGGCATACATGTATGTAACTCCAGCCTGTAATTCAGAAGGCGGAGATGGGTTTCCCAGAGGATGCTGGCCAGAAAGACTAACTATCTTGACAAGTTCTGGGTGTGGTTGAGAGATCCGGCCTCAGCGAATCAGGTGGAAGGGTTATGATTGCTGACATCAACCTTGGGCCTCCACACACATGTGTACTCACACACATGTGCAAACATGTGTACGCGTGCGCACACACATGCACAGAGAGAGAGACTATTCAGTGGTGCATGTGAAAGGCTTTCTTCAGGATGCTGTGATCAGAAGGCATCACCTTGGCAGTGGGGTCGTGTACTGGAGAAGAGACTGAGTGCCCGATGTGGCATGGGTGAGTGGGAACCAATAGCGGAGGAGCAGACAGCGGTGTGTAGTTGGAATGTTTTCCTTTGGGCCACCAACCATCTCCCAAATAAAGACTGAGACTTATTCTTAATTATGAATGCCCAGCTTTAACTTAGACTTGTCCCACTAATTCTTTTTGGGGGAGGGGTTGGTTTTTCGAGACAGGGTTTCTCTGTAGCTTTGGAACCTGTCCTGGAACTCACTCTGTAGACCAGGCTGGCCTGTCTCTGTAGATCTTCCTGCCTCTGCCTCCCGAGTGCTGGGATTAAAGGCGTGAGCCACCACTGCCCAGTGTAACACATCTTTACATAGTTAAACAAATATTCTACAATATAAACAAATCCAACACATCTTTGCATAGTTAAACAAATGATCCACAACAGGGGTGAGGAGATAGGAAATGCCCAAATAAGCCTTAAGGGGTGATCAAACAAACCTAACCGTATTCCTGCCGAAGACAGGCCAGGGTGGTACAGAAATCATCTGGGGACAAGTGGGAGATAAGGAACCTAATAAGATATGGGTGATCTGCTGTCAGGGATAGGGTCTGATACGCAGAGTTCACATAGGAAAGCCAGGTGTGGTGGCATGTTGTAACCTAACCCTAGTGCTGGGGAGGCAGAGACAGACAGATGCCTGGGGCTTGCTAGAAAGTCAGAGAACCTATCTCAAAATGCAAGGTGGATGGTATGTGAGGAGAGACATCCCAGACTGACATCTTGCATGTGTATGTACACACACGCACACGTGCATGCATGAATGCACGCACACACACACACACACACACACACACACACAGAGCAGTCCGTTTCCTCTCATTGTATTAAGAACAAGGAAAACACATCTTCCTTTTAGCTAAAACCATACTGAAAACTCCATGCCCTGGGTGCATGTCCATGATGTAGGAATGATTATGTTGTTATTTTGTTGGGGGGGGGGTCATTGGTATTTTCAATTCAAAACAGGACCACTCATCCACTGATGCAGGACGTCAGAAGCCCCAGTGTGGAGAGAGATGATGTGGCTTCCAGGCTGTCTTCAGCCAACTGGAGCCCTGCTCTAGCCCTGTCCTTTCCCCCACACACACACCACCCTTCTTCCAGCTTTGCACCCCTCACCTCGGAGCAGAGGGAAGATCTTCCCCTCATCTCTCTGAGCCAGATTGGGGGGGGGGACTCTCCCTGCAGTCCCCAGGGTGGGGTTCAGCAGAGCAGCAGGAGAAGGCAGGGCTGGCTCTGGCCCCTGGCTGCAGCTGGTTTAATTAAATCATGACTTGTGTTGGTCTGCACTACAGAAGGTGCACTTCATCCCTCACTCCCACTCTTTGCCACTGTGCCCCGGACGCTCAGATAAAAGAGAGCATTCTATTCTTAATGCTCACCCTTGAAAACGCTTCTAAGGCTGTGGAGGGTATACGGGATAGAATGCAGAAACGCCGCGCTTAGTGTCTAGTCGCCTGCTTTCCTTGATGGGTTGTTAACTTGTCTGACGAGAGGAGAGTCAGGGGTATGCAGAGTCCAGGCTCTCCGTTGCATTAGCTCTGTGGGCTCTGCTCTGGTCTCCCCTAAAGTCTACACTGCTCTGGGGCTCCCCTCACCCTCCTCAGCTGCAACTTGTACTGGCCTACCTATGATTCCAACACACTCAAATGCACGCATGCACACACACATACTCCTAGGCACGTGTGCACACACACATACACATGTGTGCACACACGTGTGCACACACACACACATGTGTCTATCCCAATTTTCTTTTAGTTTCACGTCTTGTTCTCCACGTACTTTACAACCAGCGGCAGCAGGCACAACAGGGTTGCCCAGCTCTGCCACTGAACCCAGGACGGAGCAGAGGGCATTGGTCCCTCTCAAAATTCTCTTGCTGCCCCACAGCTCTAGAGAGGAGGTGACCCTAAAAATCACGGCAGTGGCTGTGGTTACTTAGGTAACCATCCGCCCTTTGTGAGCAAGGAAAAATATACACTATTATCTACTGGTCCTCTAAGGTCTATTTCCTGGAAGCTGAATCCAACAAGATGTTATGGGGAAACCAATAAGTTTGGGCAGTTTGTTCTTTCTGTGAAAAGTGAGATTCATGCGTAAGAGACTCCTAGAGGTTAGGCTGGGGAGATGGTGGGGCTGGGTGACAGCTCAGTGTGGTAACTGTTAATCCCATGGAATGAGAGTGAAGACCACCACCCAAGTTAGCTAAACATATACCATAAATATATATGTGTGTGTGTGTGTGTGTGTGTGTGTGTGTGTGTGTGTACAATAAAACCGGTCTGATGACTGCCCCCTCCCAAATCCAGGACTTAGAGGTCAGCCCCGAACATAAGATAAGTGGGGTTTTTACAGCCCCAAAACTGCAAAGCTACTGGGTTCCCGAGTGTTGGGGGATTTTCAGAGGAGTTTTGGTTATGTAGGAACTCGGCAGAATATCTTATCTTAATGGGGTGGAGGTCGGGACATAGTCAATGAGGAGTCAGATTGTAAAGCATGTCTAATTCCAGAAAATGGGTCAAGACACAGAAACCAGGACAAGATGGCTTCTAATCTTAACATGGAGTAGGACCGGCACATCATAAGTGCTTGCCTTACAAAGGTCAGGACCTGAGTTCAATCCCCAGTACTGGGCAGGCAGAAACAGATATGTCTGGGTTTCTCTGGCTGGACAGCCTATCCAATGACTGTCACTGTCTCAAAAAAACAAGATGGAAAGAGACGGAGGAATGACAGCAAGATTGACCTCTGACCTGCACATGAATACGCGAGAAACACACATACACACACACATACACACAAAGATACACATGCACACACACACACACACACACACGAACACACAGAGACATGCACACACACACATACATGCGCATGCACACTCTCTCTCTCTCTCTCTCTCACACACACACACACACACACCATGCATGCATGCATACCCCAGAACCTTTCGGTAAAGAAGTCTGTGTAGTGTTCTCTCCTGGGAATTTGACCACGGAGCCCGCCTTTAATGAACACCTGTCCCCATCTCTTGAGCCATTCTCAGACTCACTGAATAGCAGCCTGTTGGGGAGAGGAGTGTCACAGGCATCAGTGATCAGTTTGAAGAGGACACAGATGACTCAAAGTAACTTTTCTCTCCCAACATGGACCTCCCTAAGCAAGCAGCTGAGTTCCGAGTTACTTTCCAGAGGGTTGCTTTCTAGTGAAGTAGAGAAACATTTATGTATGGAGTGGCAGGCTGACTTCTGTTACAGCAAGCCTGGACTAGAGCCACTAGCCAACCCTTGTATGTCCCCAGGACGTCTGGATCCCAGTGCTGAAGTGTGGAACTTGGTACTATTCCAACATGGATTAAGACTCAGCCCCACAGAGTAGATGGTAAAGGACCAGCACCAGCCCTCCCCAGCTCATGTCCAGGCTCCCCCCATCCCAGCTGTGAGACCAGAGATCTTTATCATAGTGCTTATAACTGCAACTGTCTTTAGTCACCCGAACATTCAGAGAGTTAGGTCATGGTCCAGCTCAGTGGGTGAGGAGGCCTGCCACCAAGCCTGAGCATATGAGTTCAAACCCTAGGACTCACATGGTGGAAGAAGGGAACTGACTCCACAGGCTGTCCTCTGAGCTACACACACACACACACACACACACACACACACACACACACACCCTGTGGCACGTGCATGTGCATGCACCCAAACAGACAAAACATAAGTCATATGAATGTCTTGCCTTATTTCTGGCTCAGTAAGTATGGCAGCACGACCATGACCCTCCTCCAGCCCTTCAAGCCCCATCACTTTGGTAGTAAGTGCTGGTTCAGCTGTGTTCAGAGGCAAACCTCAGTGTCGCCTTCCCTGAGTGCCAAGAAAGCAGACCTTCAGAAAACATGAAGTAAAAACATGACTACTCCAACCAGACTGGGGGCTTAGATCTGTTTCCTATTACTCTGTCTTGGCTGTGATTAAAAAATAATAATAATTTTTTAAAAAACACACCATTAGCAGACAGTGGGGTTAAAAATACACATCACAGCCTGGGATAGATCCAGCCCTGGGGTAAAGATGTGCGTTCCTCGTGTTCCTGGGAAAATGAGTGATCCTGGGCACGTCATCACTGTCACCACCACTTTTAATTTCACCCAGCAATGTTTGTCTGTTGCTGTGCTTAGCCGGGTTATTCCAGGTAAAGAATTCGAGACCGATCCTGCTGTGAGTTTATTTCCGCTTGATATTCCCTGTTAAAAGTCCCTGACCAGACTCGCCGTTCACATTGCCGGCGTCGAGCTTGCTGTCCCTCTTTTCTAAATGGATTTTGCTTGTGCTTGTAAGAGGGGAGAGATGTCAGAAGCTTCCTGCCCTCGCCTAAGTGTGAAGAGTGCTGATAAGCGGGGTGGGCCCCCCCCCCTCTCCCAGCATTGCGCCCCTCCCCCGCCCCTTGTTGACTGGTGCCCCCTCGAAGAGGCTGGCCAGTCCCAGTCCCAGAACTGTGCCGTCTCTGCAGGTGTACCTGGCAGCGGGCACCGTGTACGGGCTGGAGGGACAGCTGAGCGCGCTGGAAGACGCTGCCCGCTGCATCCACGGCAGCACAGGCGAGACGGAGCTGGCAGATCTGGAGGACCAGGTGGCTGCAGCTGCAGCACAGGTACACCACGCTGAGCAGCAGGTGAGCCCCTGCTCTGTTCAGGCGAAACAGGAAGCCCCCACTGCGTGGGCACATCTCACCCGCTCCAGCGGGCTAGCATAGAGGTGGCCGCCTATAGCAAAGGGCTCCGGCAAACCGTCTCTGTCTTTTATTTTATTTTATGTGTATTTTTTTCCTTCGTGTATGTGTGTGCACCCTGTTGTGCTTGGTTGGGAGAAGTTATTGGATCCGTTGGAACTGAAATTTTGGGTGGCTGTGAACCACCACGTGGGTGCTGGGAGTCGAAGCCCGGGTCCTCGGCAGAAGCAACAAGTGCTCTTAACCCGCGATTCATCTCTGAAGCCCCTCAAACCTTTCCTAAAATAAAAAGGTTGCTCCTCCCTCCAATAGCAGAACCTCAGTCTGGATTATGTATCTTGGATTTCCTTTAAGACCTACGCTGATGGCTGAGGAGATGGTTCAGCCAGAAGGTGCTTGCCACTAAAACCTGAGGGCCCAAGTTCGGATCCCAGCCCCCGTTATGGAAAGCCAGGCAGAGTGACAAGTGCTTGTAATCTCAGTACTGAGGAGGAGGCAGAGGTGTGAGCATCCCTGAGGTTCACTGAACAGCAAATCTAGTCATGAGCCTTGGGTTCAGTGAGAGATATTCTCTGAAAATATAAGGTGGAGAGCAATTGAGGAAGGTGGCTGATGTCAGCGCCTGGCATCGCAATACATGTGCATACGTGTATATGCCCCCCACACACGCACGCACGCGCACGCACATACACAATGCACACACGTACACACACGCATGCACACTATGCTGATCTCCTCCCATTTCATCCCATACCCCTCTCACATACTATGGGCTGCTTCCTGCCGTTTCCCCGCCATGGACTTAAAGCTACACGAGAGCCAGGCCACAGCTGTCTGGCCTAAAGGAGTAACTCCTGACGCTTAACAGAAATGAGCAGGAGCTGGAGAGAAGGCTGGGCAACGAAGCACACACCGCTTTTGCAGAGCACCTGGCTCCGTTCCCAGCTCCCACATCAGGTGCTCACAGCTGCCTAGAGCTCCAGCTCCCCGGGAGTCAGCACGCTCCTCTGGCCTCCACGGGCTTCTGCACACACGTGTGCAAACCCGCATGAAGTGCAATGTATACGAGAACAGAAAATCTTTCCAAGGGGGTAAATAAAGGGGTGAACAGATGGTGTGCACTTCTCAGGCCGGGGTGATGAGTGGAGCGGCCATACAGCTGTCTCCACCGAGCGGTTTCATCGAGTACGTTTTGAAAATGCTTTGTGGCTTTGCGAGTGTGCCCTTGTCCCTCGTGGGTCAGCGCTGGTCATGGGATAAACCGCTGACCCTAACTGGGATCTGCGGGCATTCTCTTGGGAGCCTGTACGATAGGTCTACCATCCATAGACTACTATAGACCCAAGATACATTTACTACCCATAGACAACTATAGACCCATGATAGGTCTACTACCCATAGACTACTTTAGACACTCTATAGGTCTACTACCCGTAGACAACTATAGACCCATGATAGGTCTACCACCCATGGACTACTTAGACCCATGATAGGTCTACCACCCACTGACTACTATAGGCCCACTAGGAGACATGGTAGTGTTGTCTCTAATGCCAACACTGAGGAGGATTAAGATTGGAGTTCAAATCATCCTTGGGTACAGAGAAAATTCAGGGCTAGCTTGGGCTACATGAGATGCTGGCTCAAGATTCATAAGTACAGAAAAATGTGGGAGGTCCATGTTTCTCTAGATCATGATGG
Source organism: Phodopus roborovskii (assembly GCF_943737965.1). Taxonomy (NCBI): domain Eukaryota; kingdom Metazoa; phylum Chordata; class Mammalia; order Rodentia; family Cricetidae; genus Phodopus; species Phodopus roborovskii. The sequence continues at coordinate 8,518,682 of NW_026125295.1, forward strand.
GGGGGTGGAAGTGGGGGGGCAGCAGCATGGCTCAGCAGAGAAGGGCAGTAACCACACAGGCCTGGAACCTGAGTGCTCGCCCACAGGAACTCTGTGAAAACAAAGAAGGAAAGAACCGGAGAAGCAATTCCACAGAGTTGTTCTCTGGCTTACACATGTGCAATGGTATGTGTGTCCCAGATGCTCTTTATAAATACATAGTTTTTTTTTTTTTTTAAGAGAGAGACTGCAGGTGTTCAATACAGAACCCTGATATTGTTACTGCCTTTACTTTTTTGTTTGTTTGTTTTGTTTTACTTTGTTTTATTAGCTGCCCTCAAACTCACCCTGTAGACCAGGCAGGTCTTGAACTCAGAGATCTGCCTGCCTCTGCCTCCTGAGTGCTGGGATTAAAGGTGTGTACCACCAACGCCTGGTTTTGTCTTTATACTGTACGTAACCGGGCATCCTGGCCAGGTCTGAGGAGATGGCATGGTACAATTGATAAAATACTTGCCTTGCAAACATGAGGTCCTGGTTCCCATCCCCAGATCCCACATTTTAAAAATATGAAGGAAAAGGTCTGGCATGGTGGAATGTTCTTGTAATTTCCACTGTGGAGGAGTTAGGGACATACAGATCCCTGGGGCTTGCTGGCCAGCCAACCTAACTAAACTGTCTAGTCCCAAGCCATTGAGAGATGCTGTCTCATAAGACAATCGAGCCAGAGATGGCTCGTGTACTATTCCTGCCCCCTCTTCCTGCCCCCTCTTCTGCAGTGTCCCCTGAGCGAGGGTGTGGGCGGTGTGATAGAGACAGACCTCTCGTTTAGGGCGGAGCACTGCGCAGTCATCTGATCTGCACCCAGCCACTGACCCCTGCAAACAGAAGCCTCTTTGATGGGAGATGGAAGCTGTGTCAGACTGCGGGTGTACAGAGGAGTGTGTAGAAGGCAGCTTGCAGCTGCGTCCTTCTTTCCTGGGTCCTATGACCTCCCCAGCGACGGGCATTTGGCCAGGGTTACAGAACGAGGCACGAGTTCCACCTTGTGGAGCAAGCCTTAATTCCAATCAGAAAGTAGTTAGCTGCTCCCGCACCAATGTAGGTCTCCCCTTTTGAAGATTTTAATTACGTCAGCAACGCCTCCCTGAGGACCAAGGTTCCAGTACCTCTACAGACCAGACTCAACCCTTACCCTAACCTTAGCAGAAGACATCCTGGTCACTCAGACCAGGCATTCCCACAGTGCTCCAGCCCTTCAGTTTGCCCCTGCACATACTCTAGAACTGTAAAACTAGAGACAAATGTATGTGTCTCTTGTGTTTCGTCCTTTCCTTACAACACTAGATGGACCAATGATTGGTAGAAGGTGAATGAATGAATGAATGAAAGGCCAGGTGTTTCGGCACATGCCTGTGATCCCAGCACTTAGAAAGGAGGTGGAGGCAGCAGAATCAGGAGTCCACATCATCCTCGGCGACATAGCAAGTTCCAGGCCAGCCTGGGATGCATGACACTTTGTCCCAAAAAGAAAAGCAGAATCGAATGTACAAATGAACGTATGTCAAAACAGGCTTGTTCTTTGTGAGTTAATAACGTCTAACCAAGAATCTTCTTCCTTTGGGGTGCATGAAGATTTCTGACATCGAGAGCCGGATTTCAGCCCTGACCATCGCTGGCTTGAACATAGCGCCCTGTGTGCGTCTCACAAGGCGACGGGATCAGAAGCGAAGGAACCAGGTGCGTCTGTCCTTCCCTCCCCATTAAAGACTGCATGATCTGGAAAGTTCCAAGTGCAGCATCTCCAGAGCAACCCTGAAGGCTATGTTTGTTTGTAGGTGCAAACTATAGACACATCGAGGCAGCAGAGGAGGAAACTGCCCGCTCCTCCTGTGAAAGGTACGGTGCTCTTGAAACACCAAGCCTGAGGCATTGGAAGAGCTGAGGGGAGCCCTGAGTGTGAGCAAGTGTGAGGACCAGAGCCGGTGTGGCCCTCCCCAAGCACTGTTCTCCTTACTTTGAGTGTGATAGGTTGTGCATGAAAATGGATGAGTGAGCATAACTGGCTGCGAGAGTGATGGCGTATATGTCAGTGTACCCGTGTAGTGTGCGTGTGTGTGTGTGTGCGTGTGCCTGTGTGTAAGTGTGGGGGTCTGAGAGTATGAGCGTGTGAGCGTGTAGGGGCGAGTGTGTGTTTGTGAGAGTGTGTGTATGAGGGTGATATGTGTGAGTGTATGTGTGCATGTATGAATGTGGAGGTGTGTGGCCGAGTGTGGGTATGTTTGAGAGTGTGAGGGTGTAGGTGAGTGTATGTGTTGGTGTGTCTGCGGGAGAGTATATAAAGAGTGTGAGTGCATGTGTGTGTCTGTATGAGCGTATGAGAATGCGTGTGACTGTGTGTGTGCGATTGTCTTAGGGTATGTGTAAAGGCACGTGTGGGTGTGGGGTGTTCATGTGTGAACATGTCAGTGTGAATGTGTGTGACTTTGTGTGAGTGTATGTATGTATGGAGGTGTGAGTGTGGTCTGCTGGGGGTAGGGGGTGTGCAAGTAAGTCTGAGAGTGTTTGCACGTGTGGGTGTGTATGAGTGTGTGCACTGTGAGTGCATGCACTGTGAGTGCATGTGAATATGTGTGGGGTGAATGAGTGCGGTCGTGTGTGAGGGTGTGTGAGTGTGAGTTTGTGAAACTGCGTGTGCATAACTGTATAGACGAGAGTGTGTTAGTGTTGGCCACGGAGGTGTGGAGGTACCCGTGTGTGTGCGTGTGTGTGTGCGTGTGTGTGTGCGTGTGCGTGTGTGGTATGTGTGTCTGAGTGTGAGGATGGACTTGGTGTGTAACAGTGTGTGCGTAAGTGAGGGCATGGGCATAAGTGTGAATGTGTTGGTGTGTGTGTCGATGTATTCAAGAGCACTGTGTGTGTGTGTGTTAATGTGGGGGTTCTGCCAGTTTGAGTATGAGACCGTGAAAGTGAGTATGTCGGTGTGAACGAATTTCTGAGTGTTTTGAGTGTGAATCTAAGTTTGTGAATGTGACCCTCATGAGTAGGGGACTGAATGTATGTTCAAATTTATGTGTGTCTGTGTGTGAGTGTGTGTACACATGAGTGATTTATGACAGTGTGAGGGTGCGTGTGTATTTTGTGTGGGAGTATATGTGAATTTGAAATGTGTTTTGTGTATGTGTGAGTTTGCATGTAGGTGAGTGTATGAGTGTGTGTGTGTGTGTGTGTGTGTGTGTAGCTAAGGCTGGCGACCAGCAGCCCTCAATGTGCCCGTGCCTCTGCCCCGTACAGCACCAGGGTTACAAACTATTTTACGTGGGCGCTGGGATCCAGACTCGGGCACGGCAGGCTTCCTCCCGACTGAGCCATCCTTGCCTATCTTTACTTGGGGCCCCCAGAAGCAAAGCTGGGGACTTGGATGCATGTGAGGAGACTCCAGCAAGTGCTGAGGGTAGAGAGACAAAGCAGAGAAAAGCCTGAGCGGCAAGCCAGGCCGCTGTAATCAGGGTAACTTCCTGGGGATGCGAAGCCAGCATCTCGGGAACCTGGCCCTTACTATATGTCTCCTTTTTAGCTGAAAAGACTGAAGAATCTTCTGTGACCCCCATTAAAACATTCAACCGCAACTTCCTTCTACAAGGCCCCTCCATGAACAGGCTCTCAGAAAGGCAAGGTGACACCAAGGACTCGACGGTAAATGCTATCTCTGCACCTGTCGGGCCACAGGACCGTCTCTCCTGTGCCCGGCACATCACACACCAGCCCCTACATCCCTTCCTTCCATAGCTGTCCCAGCAGAGCCCCGAGAGGCAACCTTCCTTTCTGGTCTCCTGTCTCTGTTAGATTTAGGGGGAGGTGTCTCTGAAAGGTGAGGGCCACCCCGTGTGGCATTGCTGGCCTCTTTAACTTGAGTCTGTCATCTCTGCTGCGTTTCTATCTAGCTCGTTTTAGGAGCCGGCTACGATATGAGGGAAACGAACGTATGCCAGGTCTGGTGGGTGTGTAAGGGCTCTTACTTCCGTGTGGTCCATACGCATGTGAAAATGTCTGTTAGCCACGAATGCCTTTTCCTAAGTAGAGTCAGCAGCTGACTCCCCAAATGTGACAAAGGACAGGGCATAGGATAATGTCACAGACTCTGGGGGATGGCACAGCAAGGGCCAGTGGGGTATTTGCCACAAAAGCATTTGCAGCTGGGTAGGGCCGCTTATGTCTGTGACCTCATTAATATGGAGGCTAAGGCGGAGGATTGCTGCAAATTTCAAATTTGGGTGCCAGTCCGGGCTTCATGATGAGGTCCAGGTGAGCCACAGTTACATCTCAAGGCACATGGCTCATGGCTCATGGGGCGTCTTAGTTAGGTCTCTGTTGCTGTGATGAAACACCATGACCAAGAGCAGCTTAGGGAAAAGGGGTTTGTGTGGCTCACGTGTCCTGAGTCACGGTCCATTGAGAGTAACGAGAGTGGGAACCCAAGCAGGGCAGGGCGGGAGCCTGGAGGCAGGAGCTGAGGCAGAGGCCATGGAGGGAGCCGCTCACTGGCTTCCTCTGCCTGCTTTCTTAAAGAACCCAGGACCAGCAGCCTGGAATGGCCCCGCCCACAATGGGCTGGACCCTCCCCCATCAACGCTAATTAAGAAAATGCCTTACAGGTCTGCTTTTGTGAGCATCTGAATTTGTGTGTGCCTGTATGATCCTTAAGTTTAAAAAAAAAAAATCAATTCACCAATGAATACAAAAGCAAAATTTGCATTATAATGGCTTATGTATGCAATCCCAACAAGAGGGGGTCTGAAGGAAGAGGATTATAGCAAACCCAACACCAGCCTGGGCTACACAGTGAATACAAGCTCTACGAGACCCTGTCTCAGCACAGTTAACAGCATCAGTTCAGAGAACAGTGCAGTGCGCTGGAAGGGATTATCTGACCCAGGCACGCCCACAGTCCAAGCTTTGCTGACAGCAGACCCTGTGTGGAATGGCCGGAGAGATGCAAGGACTCACCCACCTGCTGCTGCATAATAGGTGCCCTCTGCCTCTCCCTTCCTCGTCGTCTACACCCCCCACCCCACCCCTGTCCAGCCCCCGGTCCACCCTGAGTACAGAAGCTCCTGGTGATAGCATAAAATGAGGTCTAGCCTTTGACCCACACGTTACAGTCTTGATTGCCACAAGGAACCTCAGTCCCTCGTTGCCTTTCCTTCACTGGTCAGCTGTGACCCCTGACCTTTCAAAGTTCAGTCATCTTGCTCCTGGTCATAACAGGTCAATGGTGGCACAGGCCTTTAGTCCCAGCAAGCAGGAGGCAGAGGCAGGTGATCTCTGAGTTCAAAGCCAGCCTGGTCTAGAGTTCCAGGACAGCCAGAGCTACACAGAGAAACCCTGTCTGGAAAAACCAAAGGGGGGGGAGGGGCGGACAGGCAGCAGGAAGAGGGCATTTTCATATTTTCATTTGACTGCAGCAGGCAAACTCGGAGCCTGTCTTGGTGGTGGGAGAGCAGTTTGCTGGGTTTGGTTGTTAAGAGCCCCCCCCCTATTTCCTTCCCAGAAGTAAATGTCAATTCCAGAACTGAGTAATGTGAGCGTTGGTTAAGATGCTTAAATATCCAACTATGCATCACAGGAAATATCTAACTACATAACAGAAAATCCGCTTCCTAAGAATCAGTTTGCAAACAGAAAACCTCAGTAAATCCTGGACGAAGAAAGTGCCCAGTCATTCCCGTGACCATGCTGCCAAACATGATGGGTTTGCCAGGTAGCTGGTGACAGTGTATCCATCTTGCTTCATCCAGGAGCCCGTTCTGGAGTCGGCTGTGATGTACTAACCACGGAACTCCACAGCCAGTGACCCACTGCCTCTGGCCGTACACGACAGTGCCTTGACCCAACAGCCATCGAGTACTGTGTGGATTTCCACTGAGGCAAGGGCCTGGGGAGGCCGCAGTGCACCGCTGCACAGGGCTGTCTTGATACCTCACCCGGAAGGAAGGCCGTCTCAGTATGCAGCTCTGAGGTCCTGCCCATTCTCTGCCTTAGGCTCCCAGGGGAATCTGAGATTGAACACCCAGACGCTGGCTTCTAGAAGTGGGGCTCTGTGTTTAAAAGATGCATTGTGCCTGTTTAATTTGTTCCTGTGCGTTGTCTTCACTATCCCTGTGTGCTTTTAATCTCTTTTTATGCCTGTCATCCGTTCATGCGATGGGAAACTGTTGGAGAGGAGGAGCTTCAGGGAAGGAAGGAAGGAAAGAAGGAAGGAAGGAAGGAAGGGAGGGAGGGAGGGAGGGAAAGGAAGGAAGAAAGGAGGTCATTACCCTTTCTTACTTTTGCTTACCATCTCCTAACAGATGCTAAGAGCAGGGTGCACTAGAAAGAAGTCTCACTGGACAATACTCAGCTACCTCCAGCTGAGTTCCCAGTACCCGCCCAATCTCCATCTCTACCCTTCCTGTTGCTTGGCAATCAACCACAGAATGAAAAGCTCTAATCCACCCATGCCATGCCCAGGTCTCTTTCAAACCATGTCTCATTTCGAATTTCGGGTTCTTGCATGAATTTACTCAGGGGGAGAGGAGCCTAAGGAAAGTCATTATTAGTCTAGCTTTCAGGACACTGTTCAGAGTCAGTGTGAAGTGGCTTGGTCATGACTGACATTAAAATGAAATTTGGGTAACTGAACTATTGCAAAACAGAACTACACAAGAAAAGTGTCCCATTCTCCAAAATGTCATTTCCCACTGGATTCAGCAAGATTCAGATACAACAGCAGGGACAACTCGAGAGGTGACCCTGGCTCCACATCCACGTCTGTTTCAGGGGAGAGGCTGGCCTAAATGCATGAGTATCTGAAGTGTATGTATGCACACAAATGGAGCTGCACTCCCCCCCCCCCCCCCGAACTCACTGGTACAGTACTTGCAGCCTGTTTTTAATGTTGACTTCTAGGATATTCTGAATCACGGAGTTACTGTGCGGTCGGGGGCAAAGGCAGGGTGCAAGTCAGTAAGCAGGTGAGTGACCATTAATTAGGTGCTGGCTCTGCAGGACACAATGTTCTGAGTTTGGTCTGGGGTCCCCTTCCAGCAGGCCTATGGGTTTTCCAGAATCCACAACCAAAGGTCAGACCACCAAACTTGCTGAAGCCATACGTATGAGCTGCTTCTAACTGAAATGCCCCCCCCCCCCGCAAAAGTCCAGCTGTTTTCACTTCCGTATTCTCGTGTGCATCTCTAGGCTTGATTTAACTGCCTTCCCTTCTCTGTGTGAGTGCCATCGCTGCTGATAAGGGTCCTCCTCATATTTCCATAATGCTGCTGTCACCCCAGAGAAAGGACCCCATGGAAATAGTAAACCTTTGGCATTTTATCGTGTGGGTGTGGTTCACACTGAAACAAAGTTGAAAAAAAAAAAACACAACAACAAAAAGATCTGACTTCCAAATAGAATGTTTTCCTTAGGAGGCATGAGACTGCCTTTGTGCTAACAGTGTTAAAATACTCAGTTTTATTTTGAAAAAAAGTGTGTACTCTGTAAGCCTTGCAAAAAAAAGTAATAATGAAGAAAAAGCCTGTTCGATGGCATCTGAACTTTTATAAAGGCTTCCTTGTGCCAAATAAGTACAAAGATTTAATTTACTATTTAAACCATAAACATGCTATAGTTCCAGAAAATTATTTTGTCATCCAGTGATTTTGATCTTTAGTGTCAATATTTATATTTAGATTAATTTTTATAAATGAAATATTTTGATGGTCTAAGAAAATGAGGACAAAGAGGATACTATCTCTGATGGCTTCTTGGGGTAATGCCTTCATGTCTCACACACTCGGCCAAGAATCACTGTCAAAAGAAATGACCACGACCGAGCAGTAAAAGTCACTTATGAAAATTATCTGTGTGTGTGATTTTTATTCATTCATTTCCTTATTTTGGTTAGAAGAGTCTAGGAGTCTGTGTCACTGCCTGCCTGCCTTCTAGTTTTACTACACGTGACTGTCTGACCAAGTTGGTTCTCCCTCCTTAGTTCAAACAAAGCATTTTCCCAGTGCTGGGATTAAAGGTGTGCACCTGCACATTACAATGTGCACCTGCACATCAAAGGCTGCACCTGCACTTACAGGTGTGCACCTGCACATTGGCTTTGTACTTTTCTTTCTTTCCTCCTTTTTTTTTTTTTTTTTTTTTTTTTTTTTGAGGTCTGTATGTCTGCCTGCATGCAAGAAAAGGGTGCCAGATCTCATCACAGATGACTGTGAGCCACCATGTGGTTGCTGAGAATTGAACTCAGGACCTCTAGAAGAGTAGCCAGTGTTCTTAGCCGCTAAGCCATCTCTGTGGCCCCAGACTTTTGCTTTTCTTACTTGGATGTTGGGGATCTGAACTCAGATCCTCACACTTGCACAAGTATTTTGCTGACACAACCACTTCCCTAGCCCAAGTAGACACTTTGACTAATGCAACTAGGTTGTGCTACTTGTAGCAAGGATACTGCCCAGCAACATACATTATAGCAGGGAAACTGCCAAATATAATACATTGTAGCAGGAAACTGCCCAGCAGCATACATTGTAGCAAGGAAACTGTTAAGTAGTATACCTTGTAGCAGGAAACTGCCCAGCAGCATACATTGTAGCAAGGAAACTGTTAAGTAGTATACATTGTAGCAGGAAAATGCCCAGCAGCATACATTGTAGCAAGGAAACTGTTACGCAGCATACATTGTAGCAGGGATCAATTCATACACTGTACAGGGTGACACCCACAGCAAAGACTCCTCCAGCTGTTCTTTTCTCAGTGCTGAGGATAAGAACCCTGAGTTGGTTAGACACTATGGATAGGTACTTCCCCAGTGTTTTGGGTTGGGTTTCTATTGCTGTGAAGAGACACAATGACCACAGCAACTCTTACAAAGGAAAAACATCTAATTGGATGTTGCAACTTCAGAGGTGTAGTTCATTATCATCATGTTCGACATGGTGGAGTGCAGGCAGATGTGGTGCTGGAGAAGTAGCTGACAGGCAACAGGACGTGATCTGGAACACTGGGCCTGGCATGAACATATATGAGACCTCAAAGCCCACCCTCCACAGTGTCACACTTCCTCCAACAAGGGCACACCTATTGCAATAAAGCCACACCTCCCAACAGTGCCCCTTCCTGTAACCTTATGGCACCAATTATCTTCAAACCATCATACCCACCCTTTCGCAGAGGAGGTTGCGATACCCTGGTATGCCCAGAATACCCAAGCCAGACACTGGCTCCTGCATCCACAAATGGGAATAGAAATCCTCTATTAGTCTGGAATAAACAAGTGTATGGAAATACAAAAGCCAACAGACTTGTTAATCTAAGGTCCATGGAGCACTGCTGTAATATAGCCGTTTCCTCGAGGTTGAACCTTCTTGGGAGGAGCAGAAGTCTTTGTGACTCTGAAAATATGCTAGGCTCACAAGGCTCCTCTAGGGACACGAGAATCTAAAGCTGTTGTTGGGAGAGAGGAGACCCTTCTGTGGAGCTGCCTGTAAGGGGGGCAGAGGACAGAAGATGCAGGTTTCTCAGTGGCCATCCATGATGGGGTGGCTCTTCCATGAGGCACCTGCTTTGAGTCAACCATGCTTCTATAAGTAACCCCTCACCCACTTCCCAATAAACTCAGTCACCAAGCTGGATTTGGGTGACATTGTGTCTTGGGTCTGTCATCACCTTATCTGAGAAAAAATCATGCAGTAGACACCTTCACATGTGCTTGACATCACCTGGGTGCTTGTCCAAACTGGCCCAACCCTGATGCTAATTTACATCTCAAACAGCATCCCAGTGTGGTGCTTGAAGCATTTATCTAATTATCCTTTAGCAATAAAAAAAAACAGGTGTCAGAAAAGCCACCTGTGACCTCCTCTATTGAGATCCTCTCTCAGCCCTAAACTTCTGTCTCCTATCTGTCCTCAGTCCTATGGTTAATTTTGGCCAGCTTGTGGCTAGCTCTGCCCTCTGACTCAAAGCAAACTTTATTGTCAGAATTTGATCAACATATCACACAACAGAATCCCTGGACAATGCTTGTATTGAAGCATTGATGGAGGAAGAGAAGGAAGGGGTCCAGATGACTTCAGAAGCCTCGCCTTCACCTGGGACATAACTGCTCCACTGGAAACAATGAGAGAATAGGAACGGCTTCCTGTGGGTGAGGACCATTCACCCCAGCCTCCTTTCACACAGGGAAACTGATGGCCAGAGAAGCTAGAAAACCAAGGAGCTGAGATTTCAACGATGCTTAGGCAAACAGCCCTTTTGTCCCTGAACCTGACCGCACTGCTAAGCAAAGAGACAGACTGTGTGCTGTAAGATGAAATAAACCCTTTCCCCACAAAGTTGATTTTGGTCGTGGTGTTTATCACAGCAACAAAGGCAAACTAGGACACACTGTTTCAGAATGTCAGGTTGGGACTCCCTAGCCCAATCTATCAAGTTAGAACACACACGTACACATGTACACACATACACTCACACACACATAAACACATTCACTCACACACACATACACATGTACACACATACCCACACACATACACACACACTCACACACTCCAACCTGAGATACTCCTCTCAGGAGACAGAATGGTGAACATCTGTATCACTAAGAAAAACATGCCTCTTCTTGTTTTCTGGGTTATTCGGACGCAACATATATTTTTCTCCTGAAAAAAATAAGTGCTTTATTTGCCATGACAACTGTGACCCAGAGGTCAGAGCATCTAGAAGGTTCCAGAAGTCTCTAGTCCCTAATCAAACTTTTGCTGTACTGTGGTTGGTCAGCTTACCTGTAAGGTCACATTCTAAGTGACTTCCTTATGCTGCTGGGATCTTACAGGAAATAATTCACAAGAAACACTTTAGCAGGAGCCTGGTAACCATAGCTACTAGAAACTTAGGCCAACCCCTTCCCATTTCCTCTTTGAATAAGAAAATCTATCAAGAATCAGTGTCCTGGCCTAAACAACACAAATACCCAAACTTGATTTCACAGCTCTTGGTGGGAGAGAATTCTGTTGTGCAAAGGTTTCCCCTCCAGGCCCTAACTCTAGTAGGTATGACTCTCTGCCATATTGAAGTTGGGCTTGACGAGGTGACTTGCCTTGTGATGGAAGGACAAACTTCTCCATCCCTTGTGTACGAGACTTGTTTGGGCTAATCGGATGTTCTAGTTTGTTTTCTCTTACTGTGATAATCACTAAAGCCAGAAGTAACCTGGAGAAGGAAGGGTCTGTTTGGCTCACAGATCACGGTGACTACTCTCTGAAAATGCTATGTGGTGGCTTGAATAGGAAAGGCTCCCATAGACTCCTGTTTGAACGCTTGGCCTTAGGGAGTGGCACTATTAGGAGGTGTGGCCTTGTTGGAGTGGGTGGGGCTTTGTTGGAGGAAGTGCATTTGAGGTCTCAGCTGCTCAAGCCAGGTCTAGTGTGACATTCACCTCCTGCTGCCTGCTGACCCGGGCATAGAACTCTTGGCTCCTTCTCCAGCACCATGTCTGTCCACCATGATGATAATGGACTGAACCTCCGAAACGGTAAGCGAGTCCCACTTGAATGTTTTCCTTTGTAAGAATTGCTGCGATCATGCTCTCTCTTTACAGCAATAGAACCATAACTGAGACACACCAAGGTTGGAGTGTGGCATGTCAAGCAGTATGATTGTGGTATTAGCCACATTATCTTAAAACGTGGTTTATCAACATATTTACCCCTGTGTGAAGGGTAAAATAAGATTAGTGAATACAAAAAGCAAAGCCGTTGTGGTGGTTAATATTGATTCTGTAGGATTTAGAATTGCCCAAGACAAACTTCTGGACATGTCTGATAGTTAAGTCTCTGGAATGGTCTGGTCAGGTAAGGACGCGAATCTAACAGTGGTACCACCATCTAGTAGGCTGAGGTCCTGGACAGAATAAAAAGAACAAAGTGAGACACGTGGTGGTGGTACATGTCTTTAGAACCAGCCCTCAGGAGGCAGAGGCAGGTGGATCTCTGTGAGTTGGAGGCCAGCCTGGTCTACAGAGTGAGTTCAGGGCTGGCTCCAAAGCCACAGAGAAATGCTGTCTCAGAAAAAAAAAAAAAAAGGAGAAAGTGAGTTTCTCTCTTTCTCTCACTGTCTCTATATCCCTTCCTCTCTCTCTCTCTCTCTCTGTCTCCCTTCCTTTCTCTGTCTCCCTTTCTCTCTCTCTGTCTCTCTCTTTCTCTCTCTCTGCTTCATGCCTATGGGCACAATTTGATCAGTGACCCCTGCTCCTGCCACTTTGCCTTCACCGTCATGATGAACTGGACCCTCAAACTATGAGCTGAAGTAAACGCCTCTTTCTCTGAGTTTCTCTTGTCACCACGGTTGAGAAAGGTCACTAAGAGGGCCGTACATCAGTATGAAGAAGCCCATTGCGCTCTTAGGTTTTGACATTTTACAACTCTCCCTCTCCGTTTCCATTCTGTGTGTGTTGATCTTTCACAGAGTCTTTTGTCGTTGTGATTTTTGATAAGTCACCGTGTGCTGGAGCATTTGGTCCCTTTAAAAATAACTCTCCCTGACAGCCGCTCTGTTTTCTCCCAGGGGAAGTGTTTCCCGTACAAAATTTGCATTTTGCAGAGCAGTTGGCCGTGTGAGCCTTATATGTGTCAGTGACTGAGCTGGGATTTGAACAAAGCACAGGTAAACAGGACTGACTTTCCAGGGGGTTGGAAAACGTGAGCATCCACATCACGCTTTGTGGGGGTGATCGAAAGGGTCCAGTTTGGTGGGACTTAAGTCTTTAAATACAAGGAAAGAAATGTGTTTCCTACCAGATTCCGCCATGTCTGGTAAAGATGCAATGCTGGCACCATCTCCTCTGCGGATGCCACCTGGGCATTCATCATCTTGGTGCCCGCAGGTTATCGAACTGTCTGGAGATGAGGGAGTCAGTCCCCCTTTTAGATTTGAAGCATCAGGATTCTGCTCTCCTGGCCTCCACCCCGACCTTGATGGCAGGGTAAATGGACTTTTTGGCTAATGCTGAAGGTGCACATCTAACTGTGGTTGGAGCGGGTGCCCCAAACACTTGGGACACGAGGCAGGGCACCATAGCATATTTTCAGGTGACTTCCAGCAGGACCCCCTTCACCCACCGAGGGCCACAAACCGAGGAAGGGGCTTTCTCGACTCCGCATCCCCTCAACGTACTTTCAGTCCTGAAATGACTTGATGCTACCTTGACAATCCCTATTTGTCTTGTTGTTTGCTTTGTTTTAAAACAGTCTCTCTGTGTGGCTCTTTCTATGTAGACCAGGCTGGCCTTGAACTCACAGAGATCGCCCGCCTCTGCATCCTGATTGCTGGGACTAAAGGTGTGCGCCACCACACGTAGCTCCTCCTTATCTTTTATAGATGTCACCTCCCCTGCAGTGGTCCCCAAACCCTTCCTGGCTTGGGAGACTCCACGAGTAAGGCCAGTGATTGGGTATGAGGGCTCCAAGCCACTCAAAATCCAGATCCAAATCTGCTGTGGTTGAAGCCCAAGTTCCACTTCCTCTGGAGTGCTGGGCCTTTCCAGAAGCCTGTAGATCTGCACCGATGTGCAGTAGTTTCTAGTCCACTCCTCTCTATGGCGGCGGGAAATGCCAACATTTCATAACTCGACGGAAAGGCATCAAAGAAAACTGTTCCTGTCAGTGGCGGTGACCCCACCGAGGGGAAGGAAGATCACTGCACCTTGGGCAGCATAAAAGGGAGGTATGCACTGTGCTTCTCAATCTGTTCTTCCTACTGTAACAAAGCTCGGTAGTCTCCAGTAGCTGGAGCGATTTTGGAAGGTTGTAGGAGCTTTGGAAGGTGGAGTCTAGCTGGAGGAAGGCGATCCCCTAAGGCAGATCCTTGGGTAGATGCCTCGTCCCTTGCTTTTTCTCCCTCACCATAAAATGGCAGATCTTCTCCCCCACACATCTAGCACCATGATGCCCAAGCACATGGTGCCAAGCAAACATGGATAAAGTCTCTGAAACCGTGGGCCGAATAGGTTTTGTCAGTCACAGCAACACAAACGTAACTAACACAAGAGGGAAAATGAGGGTTTTGTTAGATACGGTATTAAAAAAAAAAAAAATGAAGTGGGAAATATGCTCAGATGTCTGGTGAGTACCACCGAGAACGCAGCTGTTCTATCTGCCGCTGGGTCTACACACTGGGAGAAAGAGGTTGCATGAGAGAGCTCTGCATTGAAGATCCAGGATGGAACTAAAGATTATACACAGCTGAGGTCAGTGAACGGGAAAAAGGCTGAGCGCCTGGGCCCATGGGTGAGAGCGTGAAGGGGAGACTCCCTCACAGGCTCAACACTACATCCCCCATTGGTGGGGCTGTTTGGGGAGGTGGCAGAGCCTTGCTGGAGGAAGCGCATCACAGGGCGAGGCCTTTGGGAGTTCAAAGCCTCACTCCCTACAGTGTGCCCTTGGCTTCATATTTGCCTCTGAAGATGTGATCACCCAGCTTCCTGCTCAGTCTCCCTGCCAACATTCCTCCCCACCGCGATGGACTCTCTCTCTGGAAATGTAAGTCAAAAAAGCCCTTCTCTCTATAAGTTGCCTTTGTCATGGCGTTTTAGCACAGAACAGGGGAGCAGCTATTAAACCATGCCACTGTATAAGCAGAGAGAGAGAGCAGGCAGGAGAGTGGATGGATAATAAAAGGAGAAGAGACTTGAGAAATGAAGGGGACGGTGACTGCTAGTATAAATAATGGAGACACCAAGGAGCTGGTGATGTGACCATTCATTGCACTAGTCAGGACAGGAGTAGATGCAAGCTTGAAAGAATCCATGGGAGACCAACAGGGGACCACGGGGACCGATCCTGGGACATCCTGATATATGCACCCGTGCACACATTATAACAAGCCTGTGTCCTGTATCCGAAAGCCACATCTCTGGGTTGTCCTGTTGGCTTGTGTGTTCTCTTCTGCCTTCTTCATGGTGGTCTTGTCCCCTTCCCAGATGAGGTTTGGGGATTTTCTTCCCAGTGTGAGAGGTTGTGCATTGTCTTTGAAAATCTAGGTCATATCTTAAGTTCTTACCTGTGGGGGTAAAAGAGTGGGGGAAGGGTGTGTGTGAGTGTGTGAGTGTGTGTGAGTGTGCATGTGTGACTGTGAGTGTGTGTGTGAGTGTGAATGTGTGACTGTGTGAGTGAGTATGCATGTGTGACTGTGAGTGTGTGTGTGAGTGTGAATGTGTGACTGTGTGAGTGAGTGTGCATGTGTGACTGTGAGTGTGTGTGTGAGTGTGGGTGTGAGAGTGTGTGTGACTGTGTGAGTGAGTGTGTGTGTGTGTGACTGTGTGAGTGAGTGAGTGTGCACATGTGTGCAAGTGTACAGGTACTTTACACAATGAGTTGTCATCTCAGATCTTTAGTGTAGTTGTGTGTTTCTGTGTATGTACACGTGCACACAGGTGCCCATGGAGGAGGGACGTTGGATGCCCCGGAGCTGAGGTTACAGGTTGTTGCGAGCCACTGGACATGGGTGCTGGGAACTGAACTCAGGTCCTCCGGAAAAGCAGCAAGTGCCCTTAACTGCTGAGCCATCTCCCCAGATCCTCTTTGCTTCTTAATTCATACTGTGAGGACTTCTGAAATAGACCGTGGACTTACTGCAGCCTTCACCTGTTTCTTAACACCCAGCTATGCAATGCTTACTGAGCGTACACTAAAGAACTTCTGGGTTCGCAGCCTTCTGGCTCCTGCACCAAGACAGGCTCCTTCCATCTGTTTCTTCTGCGAATGGATCAGTGATGTTCCCACAGAGAATTATAGCAATTACATAGAAAATAATGTGCTTGCTTTGAAAAGCCAGATTCTGCTTTTGGGGCTGGGTGGTTTGGAGAGGTGCACATGATTTCTAAGAAGGCAAAGGTCTTCACTCTTCACTGTAAGAAAAAGCTAGATGAAATCCCTTGCTACAGTTACCAAGAAAAATGCTTCAAAAGATAATGCCTGTTGTACTGCCTGGAGGCCTTCATTTACTTGGAATGGTAGGGTAAGAGGCAATGGCATTGCCCGGAGCCCACTGCTGTTCCTGGCCGCCTGGTGAGGTCTCCTGGTTCTGGTCAAGGGCTGTTACTGTTTACAAAACTCTCATCCCAAGGGGTCAGTGTGAGCAGAGCTGAAGAGTGTGTTTTCTTTCATTTAGCCTGTTTCCTTGACCTCTGTAACCTACCCATTTTTCAAGGGTAAGCAGCTTTATTTACAGGTTTGGGTGCCTTCCTTAACAATGTTTGAGAGAGAGAGAGAGAGAGAGAGAGAGAGAGAGAGAGAGAGAGAGAGAGAGCTTGTATGTATGCATATATGTGGAGGGCAGATGTCAACTTCATTTTATTTCCTCAAATGTCCTCCACCTTTTATTGTTTGTGTTTGTTTGTTTTTCGAGACAGGCTTTCTCTGTGTAGCCCTGGCTGTTCTGGAACTCACTCTGCAGACCAGGCTGGCCTCTGCCTCCTGAGTGCTGGGATTAAAGGCGTGCACTACCGCTGCCCAACATCTTTTAAGAAGAGTGTTTCATTTGCTACTTTGTGGATTGGGTCAGGCTGGCTGGACAATGACTCGAAGAGCTCTGTTTGTACTTCTCAGCACTGGGACTTTACATGAATAACACTACTTCTGGAGTTTTACACGTTTGAAAGAGAAATGCCCCCTATAGGTTCATGTCTTTGAACATTTAGTCCCTAGTTGGGGGTGCTGTGGGGGGAGGGCGGAAGTATGTTGCTGGCGGATGAACTCTGAGAGTTTATAGCCTTGTCTCACTTCCAGTTTGCTCTGGGTGTTGTGTAATCTGCCTGCTTCCTGCTCCAGCAGCCTTCCTCATCACCAAAAGCTCCTCTGGAACTGTAAGCCAAAATAAACTCATTGTACCAGAAGGTTCTATGAAAACTGCCAAAGAACAAAAGCAATCAATAGTTCTACCCAGCTGTGATGCCTCCAAAACATGACGAGTCATGGCAGTAACCAACATCTGTCTAATTTGACTTACAGCCCCAATCAATAGGATGAAATGTATGCCTGGTACCATAAGCCCAGCCAAGTCCAAGGCCATGAAACCTCGAGGAAAACCTCCTATGGTCGTGTTCCTAAACCAGCATCAGTCCTGACTTCATTCTAAATACTTTCCCGGTGTCCACAGGAAAGTGTGGCTCTCACTCCTCATCAAAGCTCTTCTTTTTGCAGCCGACGAAGAACGTTAGAGAAAGCCACAGCTCGTCAAAACGAGTAGAGAGCAACTGGCCATCAGCCTGCCCTGCCCTAAATGATACAGCTTCGATACAGTCCCTACATTTAGGTCTCAGGAAACATCATGGAGGCGGGGACAGGACATCATCAAAATATACTGTATGAAATCTCCAATGAATTAATAAAAACAATACACTAAAAAATGTAATATTAAAAAAAATAAACATGAATCTTGGGTAAGGTTGATCCACCAGCATTATGAATCCATTTAACAGGAAGAGTTATTTCCAGTAAGCAGGATTCTGTAAAAAAATTGGTAGGAATGTGGACCCAGCAGCCTAAGAAACTGGCAAAGCCAATTAAATAGAGGCTCATGAGGACACAGCCCCACAGGCTGGTGGCGGGCTCCCCTCTCATTGTGGCTGTGGGCAAAGCCTTGTGCTCTTGAGACAGAAAGGCCCAGTTGGTCTGGAAACACACACTGTGATGGACAGAGTACGATGGGAGCATATTGTATATCATCAAAAAATAATTGGCATCTCAGTTAAAAAAAAAAAAAAAGCCCGAGGATCAATAACAAAGCTTCTGTTAAAACAGGCTAAGAAAAGAACTGGGCGGGGGGAGGGGGGAGAGCTGTTACGGTGTTGAGAAGTTGGACACACATGGAAGCCTCAGGGAGCCTCTGCTTGTCCTAGATTCTTTCTGTTGCTGTGACGAAGCACCCTGACCAAAGCCACTTGGACAAAGCACGTATTTGCTTACAATTCTAGGTCACAGTCAATTGCTGTAGGGAAGTCAGGGGGCTTGCTGGTCACGTGACATCTACAGTCTCGAGGAGAGAGAGAGAGAGAGAGAGAGGCTCCTTTGTGCGCACCCATGTGCCCAGGTTGTTTTCTTCATTCTTCAACAGTTTGCAAGGGTCTTGCCCATGAAGTGGGGCCACCCACATCTGGGGTGTGTCTTCTACATCAATTAACGGCGAAGACAGTCCCGCACCACAGACACACCCCACGGGCCACGCTAACCTAGGCAATTCCTCTCCTTCATCACTCTTGCAACGTCTGTATTCTGGCAATTTCCAAGTTAAAACTGGACAGCACAGCGCTTCATCCTGAAGGAAGAGGTCAACCCACTTGCAGGAATACACAAGGCCAGATGTGATGCAGTGCTCATACCTTGTGGAGGCCCCGGGTCTTTCCTCACGGAAGAGGAAGCGGAAGGGACAGTAAAATCGGTGGCCAGTGACAATCAAATGACTACGTCCAATGAGAGGACTGGAGCTGGTGTCGTTTGTCAGGGCCCTGGGAAAGGCGATGGGAGTCCCCTCAGGTGTGGCCGTGTTCACAGCTGGCAATAGAAAAGCTTTAGTCTTAACAAAATGAGACCACCTGACTTGCGATGAGGTGGGTGCAAACGGCGTTAGGGAAGCCACCTGACTCCTGACGCACGCTAGCTGACAAAGGGTCCAGAGCAGGATCTCAGTGTCTCCTCGAATGTCACCAGGTCTCTGTGAGGACCTAATCCTTCCAACCTCAGTGACTGACAGGAGATTCCCGGAGATGGTGGACATGGCATTGAATTCGTGTTTGCAATGCTGTCGTTTTCACGGGCTAAGGCCTTCGGGTCTGGAGAGTTACCCAGCCGGAGTTCAGAAGACTCTCTGGCCTTCACGTCCGCAGAGCAACTCAGTATTTGCTTACTGAGTTCTTACTTTCCTTGCAGTTGGACTAACATACTCAACCCCGTATTGATGACCCCAGCATTTCAGAGTTGATGACACTCTGTGGTCACGTTTCTGGCTATAGTGGTAACAGGACAAGCAAGAGGACCTGAGTTTGATGCCCAGAGCCCATGTAAAAATCTGAGTGTGACAGTGTGTGTTTGAAATACTAACACTAGTCGGGGGTGACATGGGGAGGTCTCCCTGGGGTCCAGTGGCCAGCCAGTCTAGCTGAAGCTTCAGTGAGAGACCCTGCCTCCAGCCAGGACACCCACATCAAACTCTGGTCTCCAGAAACGTGCACACATAAGTGTACACACACACTCTCACACAGACACACACATTCTCACACACACAGACACGCACACTCTCACACACACTCACACAGACACGCACACTCTCACACACACTCTCTCACACACACTCACACAGACACACACTCTCACACACACTCACACAGACACACACACTCACAATACAGACATACACACACTCACACACTCTCACACAAACACGCACACTCACATACACAGACATACACACACACTCTCACACACACTCTCACACACACACTCACACAGACACACACATTCTCACACACACAGACATACACACACTCACACACTCTCACACACACACAGACACGCACACAGACACACACACTCACACAGACACACACACTCTCATACACACAGACACACACACTCTCATACACACAGACATACACACTCTCACATATCATACAGAAAACTCAGTCAATAAGTCTTGAGGTTTATTCATAATAAATCTCCATAGTTAGCAATATTTCATCAGATTTTCTGGTTTGAAACAAAGCGAAACAAAAGAAACAAACAAAAAACCAAGCTGAGTGATGGTGGCATACTCCTGTAATCCCAGCACTCTGGAAGCAGAGGCAGGTGGATCTCTGTGAGTTTGAGGTCAGCCTGGTCTACAAAGCAAGTTCCAGGACAGCTGCAACTATTGTACACAGAAACCCTGTCTCAAAACAACCAAACCAATGTAAAGCTTTTACATTTAAACGAGTGATTCCAAAAACATCTATTTTTACCTGTGCAATTTGTCAGCTTCTAGGAATGATCTGGTGGGGTCAGGATCAGTGAGGAGTGGACATAATTTAACCTTTGGGGGATTTGTCCTGCTGAGCATATGGCTGGTGAGCAGAAGTCAGAGTAGCAATGGGTCAGCCTCAGCCTCAGGCAATACCCTGGCTTCCCGTGCTCTACAGATCTGACAGGGAAGGCAGGGGTTGTATTTGTCTTGTTTACTCAGTGTCTGCTTTTCCAGGGTTCCTCCAATACAATTACGTTCTGCACATTGGCTGTCACAAGTCTAAGAACAATCTTGTTTGAATGAGACAGAGTGGTTGGCTGGAATGAGATTTCCCGAGAGCCGCAGGCTCACGGGAATGGAAGATACACAGTATGCACATTCTACGGAAGACATGGTTCCCTGTGAACGGCCTCAACCTTCAATCAGAATCACTTCTCGGAGTCTCATTGTGCACGTTCCAGAAAAGACTTCCAACAAATAACTCTTCCATCCCAGGTACACCGCTAAGTGTGCTCGTCACGGCACTCTGAGGTGGGAGGGCTGTGTTCTCTTCACAGGAAATAGGCATGCCTGCATGCTGGTAAACTCCTTACCGGAGCTAACGGCTGGACGTGGGGGCGTGATCCCTGGTCTGACTCCTTAGCCTAGACCCTTAAGTTCCACACCGTAAGCCTGGGTGGTGAGGACGGCCTGTAATCCCAGGCCCCAGGAGGATCACACATTCCAGGCCAGCCCGAACTAAACTGTGAGTCTTTGTCACAAACAGTCCTGCCTGCAAGCAAGGCATCAGGACCAAGTATATTCAAGCCACAAGCCATTGAGCTCCCTCTTCCCCCAATGGCTCCTCATGGGCCAGTGATAATGAGAAGAAAACCCTCAGCCCTGTAGGCTTGATGAGCTGCATCAGGATACAAGGGCAAGGGGCCTCTGGAGTGGCCTAACTAACTCACAAGCCCTCATGGCACCATGAGAGGCAAAATCAGAAGAGATGAGAGAGGAAGAGAACACAGGAGGTCAGAGGGCAAAGGAAGCTGCCGGGCTGCCACCCCCGAATAATGCTTGAGAAGAGACACCATCACCACAGCAACTCTTATAAAGGAAACATTGGGTGGCCCACCGTTTCAGACTTTTAGTCCATTCTCATCATCCTGGGAAGCATGGTAGGGCGCAGACACGGGCTGGAGAAGGAGCTAAGAGTTCTACATCTTGATCTGCAGAGGGAGTCTGTGTCACCAGGCCTGGCTTGAGCACATAGGAGACCTCAAAGCTCACCTCCACAGCGACACACCTCCTCCAACATGCCACACCTCCTAATAGTGTCTCTCCCTGTGGGCCAAGCACTCAGACACATGAGTCTGTGGGGGCCGTGCCTAATCAAACCACCACAGAGGGGAAGGGCGAGCTGTGTGTATGGACATGACCTTGTCTACTGGTCTGCATGACCCATCTAGTGTTCCAAGATTAGATCAATTTTCCCTAGAGAGAGAAAGAGTGAAAAGAACATGAGAGAGAGAGAGAGAGAGGGAGGGAGGGAGGGAGGGAGGGAGGGAGGGAGGGAGGGAGGGAGGGAGGGAGGGAACACAAGGTTCCAGCTGAGTTTGCCGAAAGTGTTGGGCTCTGACCTGTTTTAACCTTGGTCTTTCCTCGGGGGCCTCTTTGCAGGGAGCAGTCCTGAGAGCTGAAGTGCTCATCACTAGATGCGCTCATCACTGCCCATTCCAGTAACAACAGATGCTACAGGCATCTTCTGCTGGGGTGGAACCCACTGCCTGTGTAGACATCCACAGAGGCCCGCTCATGTTGCCACATGGGACTTGCTGGCAGGGGTAACTGTCAACCCTGATTACAGGTTGCTGCTTCTGACATGGGCCATGAGTATTTGTCTCTAACCCAGGAGTCACAGGCTTTCATCAACCTAGGGGAAGATCTCGACCCTTCCCAGTTCCTGATAGAAGGTAGAATGAAGTGCAAGAGTTGTAACCATGCCCTACTCTTCCTGAAGATCGGAAGTTGAGTGTCATGGCCACCATCAATGTTCTCTGAGATAGGGCTCAGCAGAGCTGTTACCTAGGACCACGTTCACCACACAGGACACCACGATAGTCACCATGATCACCGTGCTGACCCACCCACATGATACTCTAGTCACCATGTTCATCATTGTTAGGGTGCGGATCCAAACTTCAGCTGCTAGAAACTTCATTGCCACTGCAAGGATGCTGGGGTATGGAGGCCGATGGGAAATGCTTAGATCGTGTGCACCGTGTCCTGTGAAGGACCTTAACCCTGACACCGAGAAGGGAGTTTAGTCCCCCTTCTCCCGTGTGCCCTTTGGCCACGTGAGGCTGAAGATTCCCTCCTGCTTGAAGGATGTGTTATCATCCAGTGCCTGAATCACCAACGCTGCCATAACCATGACCGTCGACTTCCCAACCTCCAGAACCGGGACAACTACCTGGGCTTCATAAATCCTCAGTTTCAGGCTTTCTCTGTGTTAGTGTTCAGGCATCTGCACTGACCTGTCCTTGGGGTCCTGACAGGACACACCTCAGCTGCAGCCAGTAAGAGACTTGAAAGCAGGTGAGCAGGGGCGCACCGGCTGCCTCTGGATTAGCAGGTGTTTTGCAGGAGTGGGTTTTTAAGGAGAAAGGGGAAAGTCTGGGGTAGGGTGAGTTGGTAAGTCCTGAGCGGACATGTTAGTCAGTGTAATAATGAATTGTGATTGCAGGACCTTGGAGTTTTAGTCGGACACAGAGAAGTAGCCAAAAGGAGGAACTAGGCCTTGGTGGCTGGCTGTAGGAATGTGGCCTAATGGTTTAGCAAGGGAGAGGGAAGCTAAGAGGGAAGACACCTGCCATGCTGCTAGCCCTTCACTGGTGGTGCCTGTCTCTACAGGGTACCCGCATTCACACGCATGTGCCTACAGAGAGACACACACATCATATGCATGATTAGAAACAGTGACAGTAAGCCAGGCATAGGCACAAACCTTTATTCCCTGCACCTGGGAAGCAGAGGCAGAAGGATCTCTGTGTGTCTGACAACAGCCTGGTCTACAGAGTGAGTTCCAAGACAGCCAGGGCTACATAGTTATAGACACTGTACTGAAAAAAAAAACATAATTAATTAAAGTCATTTTAATTTAAAAAATCAGATACTGCTCAAGGTGTTTTTTGTGTTCTCACCAACCAACCTGATGCCAGGTGCGTGAGTTAGCCACCTTGAGGAGGAGATATCACGGAAGATATAGGACAGGTTTGGGGGGGCTGGGGGAGGGGGACTCTGTGAGACAGAGAAGCTGGAAGTGGTGTCCCTGTGAAGGAGAGGGGGAAGGGCTGGAGTAAGAATCGCAGGCGCGCTGCTGCACAAATCTAAGGAGGGTTAGCTAGGCTGAATGGGAGCCCCCCCCCCAGAGGAGCCCCACCTTTCTCTGTAACCGGTCTGCATTCTTATCTTTTATGTGTGTGCTCAGTTCCTGGCCAGGAACGGCCAGTGCAAAGCTTGGCCTGGGCAGGGTGCAATGTTGAACTCATCGTGCAGCAGCCAGGGATGTGTGTGGACAGAACTCACTGAAGAGAGACAGCCGAGTCCAATGTTGAACTCATCGTGCAGCAGCCAGGGATGTGTGTGGACAGAACTCACTGAAGAGAGACAGCCGAGTCCCAGTGTTGCGGTCACACATCCTGTACAGGAGACAGGTCTTTGGGTAGCCAAGGATCCAGGGCTCTCACCAGGTACCATGACTACCAGACGCGAGGCACAGCTGAGGGAATCACTGAGGCAGGCAAACTGCCAGAGTAGCTGATGGCTACATCACAGTGTCCCCTTTATGAGGGGCCAAGAGAGACAGCTCCTGTGGCCAAGAGCCAGGCAGAGCTTATTTCTCCTACACAGCCGGTAAGTTCTCTCCCCGTGGGCTTTCTGCCTTATTTTCTATAGTTACTTCATGGATGCTAAGAGCCTGGTTTGGAGTCTACCTCCAACCTCAGGAACTTTCACCCTTTGTCTTCCCGATATCCTTAGTCAACACTGTTCTCTATGTCCATCTGTGCTCCTTTCTGGGGTACATCCAGAAATTACCACCTTAACCCACTAACCCTAACCCTGACCCTGACCCAAGCTCCAAGCCAGATTGTTAAAACTAGGATTATTCCTTGTATACAAAACTTGAGACTCTTTGAATCTGAGACAATGTTGCCTCATGGAGATCAGATTTAAACTCCATGTAAGCTACACAAAGGCTACATGTAAGCCAATGTAAGCTACATAAAAGCTACATGTAAGCCAATGTAAACTACACAAAGGCTACATGTAAACTAATATAAGCTACATGTAAGTCACACAAAGGCTACATGTAAATTACATGAAGGCCAGGGTCAGGAGAGCCTTTGATTTTCTTTGTTTTTGCTTGGCTAAAGGTTTTGTAGCTCCAGGATACTTCTGATATAAGCCTTACATCTAAAAGGAGGGATAAGTTCTAGTGAAACCTGAAGATTTCACTGTGTGTGTGTGTGTGTGTGTGTGTGTGTGTGCACACGTGTGTGTGCTCACCAACTCAAGACCACGCAGGCTCCATAAAAGGGCATCTGACCCCCAGGAGCTGGAGTTACAGGCAGTTGAGAGCAGTCCCTCATGGGTGCTAGGGACTAAACTGTAGTCCTCTGGAAGAGTGACAAGCCAGCACCATCTGTCCAGCTCCAGATTTCAAGAAATTTTAGAAGCTTTTCTGTGTTACTTTTCCCTCTCCCTTGGCTCCATCTGAGAAACCATGTAATACAGAGCAGGGTAATATAGATCTAGTAAGGAAAAAAAGAACACATATTTTAGGTAGTCTGTGCTTCTTATAGAGACTGTTTTACTTAGAAATTAGAGTGTTACTGTACTGGGGCAGAAATATATTATTATCATCATTACTATTATTATTTTAAAAAAAAACTACTCAGGGGCTGGTAAGGTGGCTCAGGCTTGCTAGACAAGGCTGACAATTTGAGTTCCAACCCCAGAGCCCACATGAAGGTGGAAGGTGGCAACACTACTAATTCAGATATTCTTGACCTGGGGTTTTTCAGACCCTGGTATAAGAATAAAACTGAAGTAGTGTTCCTAAAGTTTGACTGGTGTGTTGTATGGGGTGCATGTGTATTTTTACACCATTGAAGCAAAATGTAGCACTTCCTCCCCTTGTGGAAATAGGTGGCCATGCATAGAATTTTTAGAAGCTGCCCCTTTGTGCCAGTAGAAGTCATCAAAACATTCACACTACACTTAAGATATTTATTGCCTTTTAGAAATTATAATAATGGGGCTGGAGAGACTGCTGGAAGTTAAGAGCCTTTGCCTAGAACCTGGGTTCAATTCCCAGGGCCCACGTGGTGATTCATAACCATCTGTAATTCCAGTTCCAGGGGATACGACACCCTCGTCTGGCCTCTGTGGGCCCTACACACACACACTCAACCACAAAAACAAACAAACAAAAAAACAGAATCTCTGGAATTGTATCAGTGATTAGACCTGCTGATACATTTTATTGAATTGCTTGCTAAACGGTCCCATGCTACGTTATCAGTTTATGGCTTCTAAAGTCTAGCGTGAGGACCCCAAAGTTATCCCGGTTCGTTAGTTAGGCTTGGTGCACGGAATACTAGTCCCTAAATTTCAGTCTACTCCCTTGGTCTAGAAAGCCAGCGGAGGCGATGCAAGCAGGAGCTGATGTCTGCTGCCTGGTTCCTCTTTACCGATACGTTATCTGCTTTATCCCCCTCGTGCCCGCAGGCACCGCGGAGGGGAGGGGAGGTCAGGCGGGGTTTGCATCGTGTTCTCCCACGCACGCACCTGAGTCTGCTGGAGGCCGGGCCGTGACACCCGGGGCCACCGGGAATAAGTCCGGTGCACCTTGCAGCCTGCGAACCACCCGGGGCTCGTTAGAGCTGCAGATTCCCAGGTGGCGTTCGGCACCAGAAACCGGGGAGGCGGGGGTGGGGGCGGGATCTTGGCGAGAGGCGCCCTCCGCCAAGCCTGGTGGGCAGGGGGGGCGGCGGAGGAGCGGGGCAGGGGCGCGGGCCCCGCGAGCCTCCAGCCGGGACCCCCGGGGGGCGCGTTTCTCGCCGTTGCACCCGGAAGTGGCTCCGCCCGGCGCCTCGGGGGCGACGGACCGCGGCGCGGCTGCCTGCAGTGGGCTCGGGGCCGGCCTGGCGCCCGCGGCTCCGGCGGGGCGGGGCGGGGCGGGGCGGGGCGGGCGCGGTCACGTGGCGGCGGCGCGCGGAGCTAAATAGGCGGCGCCGGCCATCTTGTGCGAGAAGCCGCAGCGCCGCCCGCCCGTCCGCTCGCGCCCGCCGCCCCCGCCGCCGCCGCCGCCGCCGCCGCCGCCGCCGCCGCCGCGCCCCGGGCTCCCGCCGCCCCATTGATTTCCGTTTCTCGCCGCTGCAGCCTCCTGACACGGTGATCCGGGCGGGCCCCGCAGGAATTTTATCCCCTCACCGGCCTCACACTAGTGTCGCATGTCCACTATCCAGAACCTCCAATCTTTCGGTAAGGGCCGCCCGCCGGGCTTTGTCTCGGCGCCCGGAAGATGGCGACGAGGACGGCTCCCTCCTCCCTCCCGGCCTCAGAGCCACGGGAGGCCAGGGCCCGGCCGGGAGCCCCGGGGGACTCGCTAGGGCTGCAGGGAGACTGGCCACAGGCTGGCTGCGGGCTCGACCCTGGCACGGAGGCTCCCGGGGCCCGAGCAGACCGTGCAGGACCGGGGCTGGAGAACCTAGGCGGGGCCTGGCGGGCAGGGGAGGCTGGCACCGTCGGGGCCTCGGGGCCGGCCAGGGCTTTGCAAGGAGACTGGACGGGTGGGGCTCAGAAGCGGGGGAACTTGATAGCTTTCGGGCGACTGGGGGACCCGAGACTCTGTGTGTGTGTGTGTGTGTGTGTGTGTGTGTGTGTGTGTGTGTGTGTTGGGGGGCGGGGTTAGCTCAATCCTTGCTCTTGCTGGGACAGTGGGGATGCTCAAGGCTTAGGGGACCTGTGACTCCACTCAAGCAAGGAAGGTAAGGGCCAGACCTGGAGCTGGGCTGGGGAGGGAAGGGGGTACCTGAGGGACGGGCAGCTGGCAGGAGCCGGGGCCGGAGCTGGCCCCGGCTGGTCTTGAGCAGCCCTCAGAGGCTGCTGGTGAAGATGCATAGGTGCAGGCCCCGCTGATTTAGCATGGGAAGTAGTCCTGGTATCCATCTCTGCTTGCTTGCAGCCGTTTGTTAATCACACCTCTTGAGATCGCACGCATATGTTTATTTTATTTCACCAGACTCAGTTACAACGTGAACTGATTGGGGTGGGTGGTTTTGAATGTTTCTGTTGTCGGGATATGTGACGCACATTCGTGTGGTGATACGAAACCAGGGTTCCATAAATGTCTTTTGTCTCAGAGGGTGGCTCCAACAATGGCAGTCTCTATTTTTAAGCTCGAATATTGGCACGCATAGCCTGCTTAGGCTTTTCTCATTTGGAAAACAGTGTCACAGTGAGCCTCATCCCTACCTGCAGAAATGAAAAGAACACAGGAACCGCGGCTACCACCATCTGTGTAGAGCTGTAGTGGACCACATTCCCAGATAGTACGTCCTAAATTTTTCTTTTCTGCTGTGGATTTTTTCCTATCCCTCTGCAGACCCCTTTGCTGATGCAACTAAGGGTGACGACTTACTCCCGGCAGGGACTGAGGATTACATTCATATAAGAATCCAGCAGCGAAACGGCAGGAAGACACTGACCACAGTGCAGGGCATCGCGGACGATTATGACAAGAAGAAACTTGTGAAAGCCTTCAAGAAGGTAACGGCTTCAGGGGAGGGAGGCTCTCCATCTCAAACTGAGCTTTATCCGGCTTTCAGACTGAGATGTGAGCCACCTGGTTGTTGCTGTTTTCCCCAGCGTAGTTTCCTCCTCAGTGCGCGCTTCAGACCCATTTGCAGAGTCACTTGGTTCTGGCGGTGCTGGGAGTTGTATCGGACACTGCCCCTTAGTGCAGCGGGGGTGAAGCCGTCGTGTTTGTTCAGACAAAAGAAAGTAAAGCCTGTGCATTTGGCTTTGTTGTAGAAGTTTGCCTGCAATGGTACTGTGATTGAACATCCTGAGTACGGAGAGGTTATTCAGCTCCAAGGTGACCAAAGGAAGAACATTTGCCAGTTTCTCTTGGAGGTGAGTGGCTGGGGTGCTCTGTGGGTGACCTTGAGGTTGCTTCTCAGAACCAATGTTTTAAAGAAGCAGGAATCCTTTCGTGCTTAGTAAGCACCACGGGACTGGAGTAAGGGAAGTGATGAAGACAGGGTCGGGATTGAGTGACAACGGTAAGGCCCATGCAGCTCACTTCGGCTCATTGGCCTGGAGACTGCTGTAGGGTTGTGCCTCGCGGGGGTGTGAGGCTGCCAGCTGTGGTTTCATGAGGTGTAGAGGCTGTGGCTGTGACCTGCTGGCTGCTGTCGTGTGAATTTGCTGAGCATGGCTTCCCTTCACAGGTTGGCATCGTCAAGGAGGAGCAGCTGAAGGTTCACGGATTCTAAGATGAACCCAGACACGTGCCGGCGAGTTTCTTAAATGGTTTTGTTCTCTCAACCCAGTTTGGCTGCCTCGGGAGATGATTCTCTACAGTAAGCGACGGACTTTGTGTTTATTTAATCATTCCGACTTCCACCCACTCGTGCATGGCTACAGAAAACACGGGGTATGCAGGCTCCTGAGTCATAAGAAAATCGCAGTGAGATGGGAACAAAGCCAGAGTTGGTCCTAACATGTTTCCAATGGAAAAGGGTTTGTTTTGAGTGTTTATTGGTTAGTTTATTTTCACTTGGTTATTACATGTTGTTATTGTTGTTGTATTAAAACGTGTATGTTGCAGCTTAAAAATAAAGAGCCTGTAAGTCCTTTGTGAGCATCCGTGTTCCCGGCCCTAGGCCAGTGCGGCCCCTCCAGAAGGGCAGCAGGCAGAGCGCGTCCTGTCACAGCTGCCCCAGTGAGTGTCACCCTAAGAAGCTCCTGTCTCGAGCATGCATGCAGTTTAGTCGCAGGCACTGCCTTGTAGGGTGGTGGTGCTGCCGCTGTCTGCAGGATGCAGGGGTGGAGGATGCAGGGTGCAGGGCTCTGGGCTTCAGGTTGGCCCGCCTATCGGTGCTAGACAGCAGCAGAGTTGAGTGCCAGCCAGGGCCCTCCCACCTGGCACACGCTTCCAGTCTGCAGCAGGGGTGTGCTCTTCGCCTGTGGAAGCTGGTGTGGGCAATGAGCAGAGGTGCCTGCTCTTTACCCCGCATCCCTGGGGTCTTGTCAAGCAGTGATTTGCTGGACAAAAATTGTGCCAGCACACCATTGAGCCAAAGCAGAAGCCAAAGCAGAGAGAAGAGTTTGTTGCGTGCCCTGCTTAGTGCAATGGGGCGGCAGTGTCTTATGTCAGTGCCCTGTGCTCTGCCCCCTGTGAGAGACTAGAGCAGAGTCTGTAAGGCCCATTCTCTACCCTTGAAATGAGTACGCTTGGACGAGTTCGGGAGGTTTGGGAGACTTCCCAGCTTTTTTTTTTTTTTTTTGGTCTTTTGTTTTTGAAACCTGGGTGTCCTGGAATTCAGTGTGTAGACCAGCTGGCCCCAAACTCAGCTCCACTGTCTGTGCTTTATCCTGTGACGGGTCTCTGTAAGCCTGCCTCCCGAGGGCTGGGATTAAAGGCATGAGCCACCATGCCCAGCTTCTGCCAGCCGTCTAAACACTGTTCTACAGGCAGTGGTGGCGCACACCTTTAATCCCAGCACTCGGGAGGCAGAGGCAAGCGGATCTCTGTGAGTTCGAAGCCAGCCTGGTCTACACAGTGAGCTCCAGGACAGCCAGAGCTATGCAGGGTAACCCTGTGTCACAGCTTCTCTACCTCACCGTTGTCGCCGTGGCTGAGGGCTGTAAAGCAGGAGCCTCCGCTTGCACCAGAGTCCTGTGAGGGCGTTTGCTGCGTGAGCACGTGGATGAAAGGGTGCCCGCCTGCTCTTATCACCTGGGAGCAGCTGGGCTGCTGAGCAGGCCTGGCCGGGTGCCCTTCTCATTTGTCTGCAGTCACGGGATAAGTGATGGCGCCATCTAAGTCAAAACAGCCAGAGGGCCAGGCCTCATTGCCTCAGCTCAAGAGAGACCAGGACAGATGCTTACATCAGAAACCAAAGCAAGCAAGGGCCCCCCCAGCCCAGGCTTCCTGGGCAAAGGCACCAGCTGCATTCTCTGGTCTATGCTTCAGGGTACAAAACAGTAAGGGGCAAAAAAATTTGTCCCTGGACTTTCAGGGTTGACAGTGTTATGAAAGGAGAGCTTTGGTTGAGGCCCAGGCTAGAGCAGACAGGTCCCACTGCTAGTCAGCCTGATGTTCTGGAGGCCACGGGAGCAGCCTGCCCACCTACTAAGGGACTCTAGTGACAAGCTGTTGTCATGAGAGAGGGGTTGTGTTCATCACCGAAGGGACAGTTGTAGCCATGACGGCAGTTCCCTAAAGAGATGCTGGGGGTACAGCTTCTGTGTCAGCAGCTGGGGAGTGGGTGTCTACAGCCCGGGGGACATCAAGCTCATTAGGTCACCCTCAACACATCTATTCACCAAGTGAGGCGTCCACAGGTTAGTGGTGGGCAGTCTCCAGTGGCAGTACATTGAAAGCTTGGCAAGTGGTCTAACTGGCAGACCATGCTTGTCCAGCACTGACGGGAATCCACTCCTTTATCATGGTAACGGGAGAATGGAGTTGGCCAAAGCCAATTCGTGAGAGGGTCAACACATTTCCTCCAGGGAAGTGCGATGGAGGGGTGAGGGCAGCCACGGTGCCCAGGGATGCTCCAAATCCCAGGCGTTAGATGACATGCCCATGAGGATCAAAAATGGAGAACTACACTCAACGTGAGTCTGGTTCACCTGTTTGACTGACAGGCTGGTTGCTGTGGCCCAGAGCCCTGCTCTCAGCCACCAACACCAGCCTGAGCTCCCAGCTCTGGCCTTCATGTCAAACTTTTCCCACAAAAAGCAATCAGAGGTCTGCATGTGGCGGTAGAAATAGGAGCAGGAGTTAAAGGCCACCCTGGGCTCCTGGAGACCCTGTCTCAAGCAGCAAGCGATTGCAGAGAGCTGTGTCACTGTTACGGTACAAAAAGTCTGAAGTTCAAAGTTCTTGGAGTGTCTACAGGCCCATGACTTCATGCAGGGTAGTCTATTTTAATCTAGAAAGAACTCAGGAGGGTCTCCCAAGTATCCTAGAGGGAAGCAGGGTTTTACGCAAGATGTGTAGTCTGGGGAGTGGAGATGTGAGTCTTAGTCCATGCTGGCCATGACCAATGCTATGGGCAACGATCTGTGTGAGGTCAAAGGTCCATCCCTGGTCCCCAGCATCCAGTGTGAATGATCTGTGCCACTGACTTGTTAGAAGCTGGGCGAGTTTACTCACATGAGGAGAAACAGTGTGAACACTGGAGTCACTAGCAACCCACTTGCAGACCAAGTGTTAGCTGGAAATGTTGGGTGCCAGGGGAAGAGGAATAGAGGAGCCATGAGCGCCCCCTCGTGGGCTCCTTCTAGGCTCACAGAAGCAGAACTGTTGTCCTTGGCTGAGGTGTACGGTCCTTCCTTACAGTTTAACTTGCTGTCAGTTTCAATGGACATACAATGTTTACACAGCCTGAAGTTTTACACCCTGAAGAGCAGTCCCCATTTAAACCTGTCACATCTACACAGGTGACTGTCTTGGCTGTCTGAGCGCACCCACTTAAGGTGCTGTG
Source organism: Phodopus roborovskii (assembly GCF_943737965.1). Classification (NCBI taxonomy): domain Eukaryota; kingdom Metazoa; phylum Chordata; class Mammalia; order Rodentia; family Cricetidae; genus Phodopus; species Phodopus roborovskii. Next base: position 8,550,463 of record NW_026125295.1, read on the forward strand.
TGTGAAAGTCACAGGATTCCCTTAAACCAAAAGGCCAAACATAATACATGTTGCCTTCCATTTAAAACAATGAGGGACCAGAAAGACGTTTGTGTGGATAAAGGTGCTTGCTGCTAAGCCTGACAACCTGGGTTCAATCCCTGGAACCCACATGGTAGAATAGCATCAATTCCTCCAACTGTCCTCTGACCTCTGCATATGATGACCTCAATAAATAAATGATTATGTATGTATACACATACATATACATATATGTTAAGGAGGTGTGTGTGGTGTGTGTGTGTATGCGGTGTCTCTATATATATAGTGTGTGTGGTATCTGTGTATCTATGAGAGTTATCTGTATGTGTGTGGTATTTGTGTGTATGGTTTATGTGGGTGTGTGATAGCTATGTGTGTGTGGTATCTGTGTGTGGTATCTTTGTATGTGGTATCTATGTGTATGTATTTGTGTGGTATCTGTGTGATATCTGTGTGTGTGTGTGTGTGTGTGTGTGGTATCTGTGTGTGTGGTATCTTTGTGGTATCTATGTGTATGTACGTGCGTGATATCTGTGTGTATGTGTGTGATATCTGTGTGTGTGTGTGTGTGTGGTATCTGTGTGTGTGTGTGGTATCTTTGTATGTGGTATCTATGTGTATGGTGTATCACAACGCTTACCTTTTCATCTAATGGGAAGGGGAAGAGACAAAACTAGACAAGTTACTGGAAAACATTTTTGCGGAAAAGGTTCTCATGATTTCAGTTACTTGGTGGCATTGGATAGCTACCTACCCCCATGGCTGCTAACGGTAAGTAATTGAGGTTCCAAGACTGAGTGCTCAGCTCAGCCATGAAAGACCTCAGAATACGACTTTTTTAATGGAGATTCATGAATGGGGCAGAAATAATTTCACACCACTGTCAACACGTCAGCAAATACTGCCTTCCTTCCTGTTGGTTTCTGATGTGATTACTTTGCAGTAAGGAACATGTTCTCTTTCAAGCAGGTGGCCATGCAGCAAGCCAAGGCAGGGTCCCGGCCACTTGACACCAACATTGCCTGTGTCAGAAAGGCAATGTCCAAAGATGCTTTTCTGTCGGGTGGTGGTGGCACTCACCTTTAATCCCAGCACTCAGGAGGCAGAAGCAGACAGAGCTCTGTGAGTTCAAGGTCAGCCTGGTCTACAAAGCAAATTCAAGGACAGCCAGAGCTGCTGTACAGAGAAACCATGTCTGGGGAAAAAAAAAATAAAAAACAAACAAAAAGATGATTTCCTCTCCCATATAATTGATTCTCCAGCCAGGAGAGGCTTCAAGCCCTGGTCAATCCTGGTAAATTCCTGGTACCATAGACCACCTATGTAGAGTAGCCAGTCACCTCCCTGCCCAGGTTTCCTCATCCATAAATAATAATGGTGGCACTCTCAGGAACTCTGTGAAACCAGTACACATGACAGGGTAGCCAAGGAAACTGCCTCTGCATTTGGCAGCTGTGGCTCGTTATCAAATCGTCTCCGGAGTAGAGGATGTGATGCCCTTTGACCTCTGAATGCATCAGGCGTGTGTGTGGTACAGACATACATGCAGACAAAATAAACACAAATCTTAAAAAAGACCAACAGCAGTGCTAACGTAGATCAGCTGCCCCCATCTCCCCCTGGGGACGATGCTCTGATTGTTATGCCCAAGTTACGAAGATCCCCAAAGACCACCAGGGAGACAGACCCACCGAACTGCAAAAGCAAGGTTTATTGTTCCAGCCAACTGTGACGGGGACCTCTCTAGCAAGCTAACGCAGCAGCCACCAGAGGAAGTGGCCACCCAGTCTACTGCAAGAGTTTTAAAGACAAAAATCACAGGATTACATGGGTAGGGAGGGAGAGGCATGGGTGGGCAGGATCCTGATTGGTTGGCATTTGGGGAACCGTTAGGCAATTTCTCAGAGTCAGGGAAACTGGTCTGTTAACATTTTTGATTGGTTGACTACAGAAGGGAACATTTGGTGATTTCTATGGCTTTGCTACTTGCAGATAGCCTATTCTCATTGGCTGATGCTGGGAGGGAACATTCTGTGGTGTCTATGGCTTTGTCTGTCTCTGGAAGTCTCTTTGTGTCTAAACACAGTTTCCAGGTACCAAGGCTAAGAGGAAGGGTGTGTTGGAGCTTTTGTGTTTAGTTTTGGTCCTTCACATCTGTTTCTTGCAGGTGGCCTGTTGCTCACAACACAACTTAATTCCCTTGAGGCTAGGGGCAAGGGTGGCCTGGGTGTGTTCTGAGGGCTTGAAGCCCCTTTTAGTTTAGTTTAACCCTTTCACGGCGAATTAATTAACTTCGAGCTGGACTGAGTGCATCTCTTCCATGGAGATGGGACTCAGGAAACCCTTTCACCTGGTGAGAAGCATTATTCAAGGGAGGTGATGTTCCAAAGTCATCATGTGCCTCAGTGTACTCCATACGGATTTTACTGACTGGTGATTGGTCACCTTCAGCGTTTGGTTCCAAATTGCTCCTATGGCTGTGGATGGAGAAAGTGTGGCCCGGAGAAATACATGGAATTCAGAGTGAGGCTGGGAGCTGGGGACCTCGGGGGGATTTGGTTGTTTCCCTTCACCAGGCCTTAGGTCCTGGGATGAGTTCAGCACAGATGTAGCAGGGCAGTGACCAGCCAGCAGCTTCAGCTCCGGGTCCCCTTAGTCTTTGTTCTTTCCTGTGTGTTTACATGATTGCTGCTTGTAGAGACAGCCTGACCACTCAGCCCAGGTTCGCCTTGGACTCCTGATCCTTGGGCCTCTGGATGTAGCTTACATGCAAGAGCCATCAACACCCAGTTTTTTTTCCTTTTATTCATTTGTGTTCCAAAGATCCATTAGTTTTCAATGTTCTTAAAATGCCAATTTATTTGTCTTTTTTAAAAATGTATTATTTTGAGACAAGGTCTCCCTATGTAGCCCTGGCTGTCCTGCAACTCACCATGGAGACCATGTTGGTGTTTAACTGACAGAGATCCACCTGCCTCTGCCTCTGTGGAGTGCTGGGATTAAAGGTGTGTCTGTCACCACCCACCTTAGCTTTTCTTAAGCCTCTCTGTTCTATTCTTATTGTCTCCTTGCCCTTATGGTCATTCTCTTTGCTCTATTCTATTTGTAACTCCCCAAGCCTCCATTCTTCCCTCCCACACACCCTAAGCATTTAAAGATACAGCATTTAAAGATATGACGTCCCCAGGTGCAGCCCAACAGTTTTGTTTTTGTTAGCTCATTTTTTTTTGTTTTGGCTTTTATGGTGTTTGTATTTTGAGTCAGGATTTCTCTGTATGACTCTGGCTGTCCTGGAACTCACTCTGTAGACCAGACTGGCCTTGAACTCACAGAGATCAGCCTGCCTCAGCCTCCTGAGTGCTGGGACTAAAGGTGTGTGCCACCAACGGCCGGCCTTTGTTAGCTGGTTTCAAGACAGGGTTTCACCCCATAGCAATACTGCCTTGAACTCATAATCCTCCTGCCTCAGCTTCCCAAGTGCTGGCTTTACAGGTGTTCCTCACCCTGCCCAGCTGCTATGAATTTTGACATGTTTTCATTACCACCCACTTAATGTTCTTTTGTGATGTCTGTTAAGTAAGGTGTTCCCCATTGGCCATGGGCTCTGTGGTCTACTCTCAACCGGACTGATGCCCTATTCCAACAACACACTCTCCAAGCTGGTTCATCTTCATTGCTTGTAAACAAACAAACCTCAATTTAAAAACTGAACTTTCATCTGGTGGTGGCACCTTTAATCCCATAATCCCAGCACTCGGGAGGCAGAGGCAGACAGATCTCTATGAGTTTGAGGCCAGCCTGTTCTACAAAACTACACAGAGAAACCCTGTCTGGAAAAACCGGAAAAAAAAAAAAAAAAAAAAAAAAAAACCACTTTTAATATCACTTATTTACTGCTTACCCTGAAGATAGCATTTCTTTCCCACCATTCTGTTCCTATTGGTGTCATGTGTGTATCAGGAACATCTTTGCCCGATTGACCCACAAATCCACAGGTGTGTCTGTTTTTGTACTCTGGTTTAGAGAGGGGGGGGGTCATACCTGCATGGGGCCAGTAGGTGATGCTATTGGCCCATTTGTGGCCAGCCCTTAAATTTCATATATTACAGAGGAAGAGTTGTTGACAGGTTATAATAACGTTGGATACATTCCCGGGTGCTCCATGTGCTCAAGAACAAAATTTAAACCTTTGCAAAGCATTCCGATATCCCCAGAGTGCATCTATCTCCTGGACATTATGCCAGAGCACCCTAGGGTGGGGGGTGGGGGTGGGGAGAAGCCCCTGCTTGCCTGGGCCCCTGTGTCTGAAAGAATCACTCAGCCCCATCCCCAGAGACAATCTTCAAAGCAGCCACGTCCTGCTTTCTGGTTGCAGGTGACCTGTCCTTCCAAAGCTCACCAGGAGGACTCCTTAGAACAGATAATTCTGAGGAAGAAAGAGGGGCATGGACGTGATGGCAGCTTCGATGGTTGGCGTTCACTGCTGATTTGACCTGCGTTAGAGTAAGAGTAAGCCATGATGGGATGCCCAAGGAGGGCTGGCCTAGTGGAACTGGCCTGTGGTCATGCTTGTTCCCAACCTCATCTAACCTTCTTGGCTTGTGAAAAGCTCAATTCAAAACCTGTACTTGAGACACCGTATACCGATTGCCCTGAAGACAGCGTTTCTTTACTTTCTGCTCATAGTGGAGTCAAGTATGTGAGGAACAGCTTTTCCTGATGGAGCCACAGATCCACAGGTGTGTGTTATACTTTGGTTTCAGAGATTGTAATACTTAAAATGGCAGATAGGTGGTGCTGTTGGCCCATTTACGATCAGCGGTTACATTTCTCATATTGATCTGCTTTCACTCAGAGAAAAGAATTGGCTTGGTTGCCGCGGTGGGCAGACCTGCCTAATGCGAGTGGCACCATCACCTGAGCAGGGTGCTTGGACTAGGCCATCAGAGCACCAACATAGGTCCGTTACTCTCCGCTCCCGACTGTGGCTGTGCTGGGATTAGCTGCTGTGACAGCTCCACCATCTCTTACCTGGAACAGGGAGCCAGATAAACACATTCTCCTTTCTGTGGCTGTTGTCTGGCTATTTTAACGCAGCTACAGAAACGGAATGAAGAGACACCTGGTAAAGGCAGGGGCACAGCTTTCCTAATTGCAGACACCCCATGTGTCCCTCATTAGAATGGCTGGCCTTAGTCTCACAGCAGCTGTTACCGGCATGATGAGTCCTCCTCATGAAGCCCACCTGGCCTCGTTTTAGAAAATGTGAGAGTAAGATGTGGATACTGGTATAGAAGACGTACAGCTATCTGAGCCACTGTCTCTGCTGGGGAATGGAGAGGTGTTCACATTTCTAATAAGTGCTCCCTATGAGCCTTGAGATGCAGGTAGGCTTGAAACCCAGGGTACTGCGTATGAACATACCCGGCTGGTACTGCAGAAACTCAGGAGAGACTCGGCCTGCAGCAGCAGAGCTTTCTATTAAATATCATGACACGTGTGGTGATATTTTATCTGTGCTTTAACAAATAAAGCTTGCTTGAAGATCAGAGTGCAGAGCTAGCCACTAGTTAGCCACAGTGGCCAGGCAGTGCTGGCACACACCTTTAATCCCAGCTTTCAGAAGGCAGAGGCAGACAGGTCTCTGTGAGTTCAAGACCACCCTGGGCTACATGAGATTGATCCAGTTTGAAAGAGAAACAAAGCTCACACCTTTAATCCCAGCACTTGGGAGGTGGAGACAGGGATGATAGCAGATCAGAGAGAGGGATGTAAGGCGTGAGGATACAGGCGTGCACGGCATTCAGTCAGGGTTCGTAGGGGACAGGGTCGCCCCTGTGGGCTGAGGATTCAGCAGAGGTGAGAGCTAGTGGCCGCTGCTCTGCTTCCCTGACCTTTCAGCATTAACCCTATATCTGACTCCAGATTCTTATCATTAAAAAAAATCAGAATTTTCGATGTAGTCAAGGCTGTTGAGGCCAAAGAGAAGTGGAAACAGGAAGTTCTCAAGTTCAAGGACAGCTTGAGCTGCACAGTGAAACCCAGTTTCAAAAAGCAAACAAGTCAGGAACGGCAGCTCTCTCCTTTAATCCCAGCACTGGGGAGGCAGAAGCTGGTGGATTTCTGTGAGCTCCAGGCCAGCCTGGTCTACAGAGCGAGTTCCAGGACAGCCAGGACCACACAGAAAAAAACCCTGTCTTGAAATAAAGTAGGAAGACTGTCAAAAAGGAAGTCCAAGGGCTGGAGAGATGGCTCAGTGGTTAAGAGCACTGGCTGCTCTTACAGAGGACCGGGGTTCAATTCCCAGCACCCACATGGCAGTTTACAACTGTCTGGAACCCCAGTCCCAGGGAGCTGACACCCTTACACCAATGCACATAAAATAAAATTCCTCGACAGAGTTGAAAGTTGGGAACATCAAGTAGGGGAGATGACCGCAGACAGCGCCCCTAACTCAGGACTGGCCCGCTGGCTACAGACTGAATTCTACAGCCAGAAACGAGTTTTCAGGTGGTGGGCTGCAGCTAGACGGTAGAGCATAAGACTCAAGTCACCCTCCGGGGCCACAGACAGCAGCAGCAAGGGTAACAGTGGGTGACACGCCCTCACACAATGCAGTTAAGCCTTGAATAGGTCTTGCCTATCCAATTCCCTGAGGTTCTGGAACCTACTTTTGCAACTTTTCTTTCATTCACATCCCTGCGTTATGATGATAGTGATATTTGTTTTTGTTGTTGTTTGAGATAGGGTCTCTCTCTATGTAGCCCTGGCTGTCCTGCAACTCACTCTGTAGACCAGGCTGGTCTCGAACTCACAGAGCTCTGCCTGCCTCTGCCTCCCAAGGGCTGGGATTAAAGGCTGTGCCGCCACCTGGCTCATTCACACCCTTTTTGAAAGGAGGTCTTTAGATCTGGACTGTCAGTGTGAGAAGCAATTCCCCAGTGATTATAGGTGTAACCCACAAGACCTGCTTCTGATGCGTCCATATAGCTGCATTTAGACAGCTCTGTGGCTTCTCTGTTCCTGTCCTCCCCGGGGGCCTTGTGCAGACCGCTGCAGTGCCTGCTAATTGCTCGATTAGCTCCCCATTTCCTGGACAAAATCTCTAACAGCAACAACATTTCCCATTGCTGTCATTGCCCAAGGGAAGAACCAGCCCATCGCCCAAACACCCAGGGAGAAGGTCTGCCCTCGCCACCGGTCCCTGGGTTACTCTTCCAGACTCTCGCCTACACTGAGGCTCTGCAGCACCCTGACCCCTCCACACACACAGAGCCTTGCAGGAAATGCCCAGAAGCATCACCAGGTATGAGGAAGTCTGTCCTAGGGAGTCGAGCCATTGCTGAGCTCAGAAAGTCACAAGCTCTCCCTGGAGAAGCCACAGCCTGCCGCAGGCACAGGATGCATGCCACCAGTGATTCACAGAGAGATTTGAACATGTTAGGGTTATGCAATAACTCATTTGACTCGTCTCATTTCCCATGGAAAGGCATCAGGATGGGTCTGAGAATCGAGCCTGCTTCCAACCCTTCAACAGGGGCCAGGTGCCAGGTACCACGGGGAAGACTAGATGGGCGGGAGCATCTTTCTGTAGATGCCGTCCGTGCAGTCCTGCTGGGCACCTGGCACTCAGGACTCTCAGCTTCCTGCTTCTCCGTGGGGGGGGGGGGAGAGTGACCGGAAGTGTCAGGGAGATGAGGCTCCTCTTTGTGTCTGACATGGTGCCCAGGTCAGTGACCCCACTTACTTCTTAGTAATTAATTCACTTTGTCTACCACTCACCTTCCTATAAAGGGATTTGGGGAATGGCTTTTCCCATGACGACTTACACCCAAATCCTAGACTCATTGCGTACTTTAGGAGGAACCCACACGAAGACATTACCTTAGCGGTAACGACACTCACAAATTCACCATATTAGACACACACGATGATGTCAAACTCAAAGGGCTGGAGGCCAAAGCCAGCAAGGGTTGGGTAACTTAACCTCCAGCGCAGATAACAGATGTGGAGCACATACAGTGCAGAGCCAAGTGGAATCTAAGGGTCCCAGAAAGCCTGTGTCCCCTCTGAGCACAGCTGCCACCATGCCGGAGAGGCTGGCTTCCCTACTTTTGAAATCAACCCATGTGTTGACCAAAGCCGATCCAGTCCCTACCCCCAAAGCTGCTCGAGTGAAGGAGAGGGGAGATTGTTCGCTGTGGGGGGTGACCTTTGGCGCAGGCAGGAGGCACTGTGGCGATACTTTGTTTATGATCTAACAAACACAGCTTGCCTGAAGATCCGAGTGCAAAGCTAGCCACACTAGTCAGCCATAGAGGTGGTGCACACCTTTAATCCCAGCACTAGAGAGGAATATAAGGCAGGAGACAGCAGTCTAGACAGTCTGAGGAGCAGTGCAGCCTGGAGGACAGTGTGGCCCCTTTGGTCTGAGCATTGGGAAGGTGAGAACTCTCTAGCGCTCTCTAGCGGCTGCCCTTGCTTCTCTGTCCTTCAGCTTTAACCACAATATCTGTCTCTAGGTGTTTTCTTTTGTTTGTTATTTTTTTATTAAGACCAAAGAGAATTCATGCTACAGTACTTGACACCCTTTGGTAAATGTGTTTTTTTGTTTGTTTGTTTTATTTGTTTGTTTGTTTTTGTCTTTTGTTTTGTTTTTGTGAAAAGCTAACGCTCCAGGCTGGGCATGGTGCTGCCTGTGACTCAGCACTTAGGGGCTTGAGACTGGAGGATTGTGAGTTCAAACTTACCTTGGGCTACAGAGCTAAACCCAGTCTCTGTAAACAAACAGGGTAGGGAGTGAGGAGAGGTAACATTTATCCAGTGTTTTTATTTTCTAATTATAAATTTAACACAGTTACTGTGGCAAGGAGGAACTCTGCAGTGAGGATTGGGAATGGAGCAAGAGTCTCTGTTAATACCAGGGATGGGAGGAAAAAGGACCACGGACCCAAATCATCACGGCCAAATCAATTAAAGTATGCAATTGATTAAAGCAAGCTTTTTTTGTCTGGGCACACAGGAGGTCTCCCCCTGAGGTGGGGTTGGAGAGGTCAGCACTGGATGTGAGGAAGACAAGGTTTTTATAGCACAGGGGTGAGGGGCTTCCAGATTGGGGAAACAGGCGGGGTTACAGGAGCAGAACATAAGGGGTGACCCAAACAAGGTAATCACAACAGGTGGTCGTGACAAGCTAGTCACAGGGGGGTCTCGTAACCTTTTGAAACAAAGGTAGGGTTTCGAGATGGTTATAAATAACTTTTTGAGATGACACGATTGTCATTCATTCCTGAAACGGGCGGCACAGAACCATTTGTAGTTAAGGTTACAGGTGGGGCACAGCCCAGAGATTTCATCATAAACAGGAATGAAGCAAGTTTGTCCTTACTGTAAGATGGCCTTTAGGCCTAAGATGGAGGGAGGCTGGTTCTTCGTTCCCCATTATCTCACCACTAGAGAAGTATTAATCCTTCCAACTGGTGTTATATTGTGCACACTGCTTTTGTTTTTTGTGTTTTCTTGGGGGGATTTTTTTTCTCTGTAGTTTATTTGTGAGAAAGCTCTCATTATGTAGCCCTGGCTGTTCTGGAATATGCCATGTAGATCAGGCTGGCCTCAAACTCGCAGAGTACCACCTGCCCCAGCCTCTGGAGTACTGGGATTAAAGGCGGGGCCACCATGCCTGGCTCGTAAGTACTATTTACTGATTTATTTTTTTGACTTCATAACCTTCTGTGGTCATTAAGCAGGGCCACTGGGTAGCCTCTTATGACATATTAGCTATAGTTCTGTCGTGTTTTCCCAAGATATCTGCACCCATGTGTGTCTGTCAGCGGTACTCTTTGTAGTGAGACAGTCACCTGTCCTTGCTGAAGCAGGGTCTTGCCTTGGGATGTAGCTCAGCTGAGCTCCCGCCGGCTGCTGTTCTTTCCTTACAGTTATAAGAATAAAAGGTGGAGGAGGGGGGAGTAGTACAACATCTAGGTAGCCGCCAACCGCGTAAGCATGGCCTGGTGGGACAGGCCCCGCATTCCAGCACTTGGAGTAGAAGAAACGGGGGTGTCCAAATTTTAGGTTCAGGACTAGCCTGGGGCACATGAGAACCTGTCTCCAAACAAAACAAAGCCATACAGGATTGTTGTTGCCCTCCTCCCCTGACCAGACTCCATGCAGCTGTCAGAACACATGGGTGATGTCACATACCATGGGTGATGCTGAGAGACCCTTGTGTCTTCCTGAGTGTGGGTCCCCTGCCTGCCATCCTTGAAGCCAAGTGGTCACCTGAGAAAGGCCCATGCTGTACAGAGAAGCCACACAGAGGCTCCAATGTCTCCACTTCAGCCCTTGCCTAAGAAGTGTCTGCCCTCGTGTGATTGAACACGCCTCCTCACAATGACAACTCTGAAGTCGTCCAGCCGACAACTCTGAAGTCGTCCAGCCGAGACCCCAGGTGCTCTGTCGAAGGAACAAGCCATCTCACCAGTCCCTGACCAGACTCCACAGGACAACAGATGCCAAAGTACTATTGCATTCCATGAAGTTTGCAAAATCCAGCTTCCTAGGCGTGCGCGAGCGCGTGTGTGAGTGTGTGTGTGTGTGTTGCACATGCCTGTTGCTGTGCACGTGAAGGCCAGAGAAGGATGTTGGGTGTCCAGTTCAGTCCCTCTCCACCTTATTCCCACCAGTCAGGGGCTCTCACTGAACCTGGAGCTAGGCTGCCAGCCAGAAGGCCCCAGGGATCCCTGTCTCCACCTCCCGCAGCACTGGGTTTACAGGAGCCTATGACCATGCCAGGCTTTTTATGTGGGTCCTAGGGATTTGAGCTCAGGTCCTCATGGACTTTCTCTTACCCACTGAGCACGTCTGTTAAGTCCTCCCTAGAACCCTGGTGATCTTTTTCTGGCCAAGTAACAATAGCAGTAGATCTGAGCCCTGCTGTCAGCTGATACGTCATCAGCAGTGTCTAGAGTTCACCAGAAGTAAACAAGAAATGAGCCTGGGAGCTAGAGCGGTACTGGCCGCTGGAGAGAAACACATCTACCAGGAAATCACTGCTTCCTAAAAATGGAAGCGAGGTCTGATGAAATTAGGACAATTACAGCCGTTAATCACGGAACTGAAAGCATGTAACTGAATAAAGCAGAGGCTGAGAAGTCCAGGTCTGCTCTGTTAGTAATGGCATCTGTCTGGCTGTTCGCGGTGGCTGAGCAGTGCTCAGATGGCACTGCCCGTAATCTCAGGGTCTCTCTGTTTTAAGATGGCGTTGCCATGGGGAACTGTAGCCCCCTCAACTCCTTTGGCCCAGGCAACCTCTACTCAATTCCCTATTGGGGTGCAGGGTCTTTAAGAGGTGCAGCCTAATAGGAGGTATTGTGTCACTTGAAGACGGAAATGCAGATCCTCTCTCTCTCTCTCTCTCTCTCTCTGTGTGTGTGTGTGTGTGTGTGTGTGTGTGTGTGTGTGTGTGTTTCCTGGCCACACGAGGTGAGCAGCTTGCCCCCTCCATGACCTCCTCACCCTATCAGTACTAACCTAACCATGGACTGAAACCTCCTAAATGTAGGACAAAATGACCCTTTCCTTCTTTAAGATGATTCACCTGGGTGTTATAGTAACAGAAAAGTGACTGGTACAGCCTCTTTTCATTAGCCTCTTGGATATTCCTATACCTTTGCCCACATCTTTGTAAAAAAGGTCTCATTATCAATCCAATTTGAGAGTTACTACAGCAATTCTCCAAAAATTAACTTAGAAGTAGTTTGTCAGGACACACACACCCATGCACGCACGCGCGCGCACGCGCACACACACACACACACACACACACACACACACACACACACGGAGGGATGGCTCAACTGTTAAGAGCTACCTGTTCTTCCAGAGGACACGGGAAAGACGTCCAGTTCCCAACACCCACATGGCAGCTCACAACCGTCTGGAAGCCCACATCCAGGGGATCTGCCACCCTCTTCCAGCCTCACGCGAAACAAAATAACATCTCTATGTTAGACGTACAGGGGAAACTATTATAGATAGGGGCCATCTTTAAAAGATGGATCAGTCATGTGAAACTATAGCAGTGGATCTGAAAATCCGGAGGAGCTGCATCTCTTCTGAGGACTAAAGCCGGGAGAAGGAAGGACAGTCTCAGGTTTACCGGGCACTTGGGGCTAAATGAGTGGAGAGGACCAGAGACTCCATGTGTCCCGTGCATCGTCCTGTGGTCTGCTCTTTCGGAGCTTGCATAACCCTGATACCCAAAATGCTCAGTGAGACGAAAATGGACGGTGTACTCTCCTTAGGAAGGCTGATGGAAAATGTCCTCATAACCCCGATGCAACTGACTCTAGTGTTGGATTAAAAGAACAGTACGTTATAGGTTTATTCCAGAAATGGAAAGATGATTGAATGTGAAGATACCTGCTACTTTAATTCAGTGCATTAAGATATTAAAAAGAAAAGAAATATGTCATTATCCCCCTAGATGCACAGGCAGAAAGTCAGCGCGTTTCCTTAATAAAGTTAAAAGCATCCAGAAAAAGAGGAATAAGGGAGAGCCATTTCCCTGGGAATCCTGGGTATAGACCTGGCTAGTGTCCACCTTGCTGGTCTATTTAATAAATCGGAGTAAGGGACTCTCCTTTGTCTTCAAGATAAATGACTTCTAGAGCCAACAAAATGAAGAGGGGCCACACGTGGTGGCACATGCCTTTACTCCCAGCACTCCAGAGACAGAAGCAGGCAGTCTCTGAGTTCAAGGCCAGCTTGGTTCCAGAAACTGAGACCCTGGCTCAAGGAAGAGAAGGAAGAGTCAGCCCTGAGTTGGATCCCAGAGAAGCACAGCCTCTTCATTTTGAAAATTTAACACTAGCCGCTCAAACCTCAATTAAAGCATTTTAGATCTTAGGATGGGGCTACCTGTACCCAACGGACTGAAGTTGGGACGGTCCCGGCAGCAAAATGAACTAAGTGAGCAGAGAGGGGGGTGGGGGTGATGGGTTGGTGGGCCATCCATCTTTACTGCAGCACGAGCCAGGCTCATTGAGCTGTGTGTGAGCTTCCAGGGATTCAGTGTCCACCTCCCATCTCAATGTAGGAGCAAAGAGATTGCAGTGAGGACTCTGGGAAATCAGAACTCAAGTCCTGAGCAGGAAAGATGAATTATGAACCAGTGTCCAGCTCCAAGATTTATGACTTAGTCAAGTTCTTAGGTTAGCGGACATCACAATAAATAAATAATTATCTCGCCCCGTGGGGCGTGGTGGTGCTTGCCTGTGATCCCAGGCAGTGGGGAGCTCGAGGCAGGAGGAGTCAGTTCATGGCTAAGCCTGAGCTACGTCTCATGTTCAAGGCCAGCTGAGGCTACAAAACAAGACCCTGCGTTAAGACGCCATGTCTTTCCAGCACACCCTACCTGCCTTTGCTCTTCCCAGCTGTCAAGTGTAGGCCGGCGCTGGCATGATGTTCATGAGAGTGTACGGCAGATTTTTAACAGGACCGGGAACTTGGATGAGTCAGATGGCATGACCTTCATGGAGTTGAAGGTTGAGGCTCCTCTTGACCCACGTGCAGTGAGACAGCAGCTGTGAAGGGCTGGCTTCTCCCCTCCTGGGTCCTCTCCCCTCCTATGCACTTGGAGTGGATCGCAAGTCCTGAGAGAGCATTAGCATCGTGGACCAAACCCACCGTGGTTAATGAGACTGGGCCCCGGCCACACTGCACCTCCTCTTTGCCATTATCCGTAATTAATCTGTGGGTAAATGCCTGCCAGAGTAACCATGAGCTGTGCGACAAAGGTCCTTGGTCAGGTTTAAGGTCACATTTGACTTAACCGTATCTCGACATCCTAAAATACAAGCAAATTGAAATCTGGGGCCTATGCGTCTGACACAGAAATAGAAACTAGAGTAGCATCGAGTTGTTGTTTTGAGACAGGGTTTTACTGTGTGACAGCCCTGGCTGTCCTGTGATGGGAGATGTCATTCTGTAAATATGTTTCTTGTATTGGTTAATGAAGAGAGCACTGTTGGCCAATAGGAAAGCAAGAGAGGAGGGACTAGGAGACAAGGAGGTTTTGGGGACAGGTAGGAGAGATTCAACAAGTAGTAGAGACTTGAGGGAGAACACATCCGGACCTCTCTCCAGTAAGATAGACCACGTGGAAATATTTAGATTAATAGGAATGGGTTAAGACAGAGCTAGCCAATAAAAAATGTTAGTAATAGGCCAACAGCTTAATATCTAATACAGCGTCTCTGTGTGTTATTTGTGGCTGGTGCGGCTTTGGGACCAGACCGGTGGGAAAACCTACTCGTAACAGTCCTGGAACTCACACTATAGACCAGGCTAGCCTTGAACTCAGAGATCCGCCTGCCTCTGCCTCTGCCTCTGAATGCTGGGGTTAAAGTCGTGCTCCACCACGGTCTGACTAAGTTTGGTGATTTTTAACTGAATGGCACGATTCCCTTTCTCCAGAAGCAGCTGTGGGAACACTATGCACGGTCTCAAGAAATGATGGCCGTCTACACGTTTTCCACGAGAGTCACCGTAGACCAGGCAGACGGGTATGGCAGCAGTTGTTTTCCTGCTTCGGCTCCTTCGAGACGAATATTTATCCTGCTGAAAACAACACAGGCAAATTACCTCAGGGACAGCGCACCAAAGGACAGCACAAAACTCGTCTTCAGAGAGGAGCCAAGAGGGAGATGGCGGGAAACAGACCGTGACTCTGGTTAAAAACTGGCATAAAGCGCTACGGGAAGCTGACTCAAAGGCAGTGGTGTTTCCAGGTCTCTGACCTGCCCACCCTTCCCCTGGTCGCCAGAGGGCTCCACTTTCAATCTCCTTGGCTGCCTCTAGGGTTTGCCCTCTCCTTCCTCAGCCCACTGTTCTTACTGTTTTCTGTTACGAATGTTGGGGACTGTTAATTCCCAATGGCATCACCAGGAAGTTCAACCCAGGGACCGCCATCGTCTTCCTGTCTTCATCCTGGAAACACGGCCGCATTATGCTCTCTTGATTTCATAGTCGTGATGAGTGCCACTCACTGGCATGCCCAGTCTTTGCTTTTCCTCGGCTTTCTTTGCTCACTTCCCAAGGTCCTTTGCAAACGTTTACTACATCAGCTTCATTTCTGATTGTCCCAGGCACACACTCACGTCAAGTGTGCTCCAGCTTTGCCCCACTCCGGCTTTCCTGGGGTAACTGCTTACATCGCCCCGGCGTGATGCACCCCTGCCTCAGAGCTGCCTTTGTTGGCACTCACTCTTTCCAATGTGACGCACGGCGCATGTTTGTTAAATGTGCCCATCTCTTCCCCGCCAGAATGTAAACTGAGACAGGGTTTTGTTTTGCCTTCTGTGCTTTCTTCTCTTCATCTTCTCCTCCTCCTTTTTTTTGTTTTGGAATAGTCTCACGCCACCCATGCTTGCCCCAAACTCACTATGTAGCCAAGGATGACCCCGAATTCCTGATCTCTTGCCTCTGGCCCCGAAGTGCGAGGATTCAGGTGTGTAGCACCATGACCGACCTTATGCAAGAGCAATCCCAGATGAATTAATTGAATGAACAGATGAAAACTGGCAGGAGGTGCATCCTAACCTCGTCTTCAGAGAGTACAGAGAGACATTCGTACGCAGGCACAGAAGGATTGACTACTGTGGTCCTGCACTGGAGAAAGCATCGAGCCAAAAAGACAACTGGGACTTCCAGAGATCTGTGAAATAAATTATCACTAAAAACTCACCTTGTAGTATTAGAGCATTGAGTTGCAACGGTGGACATCTACGAAGTGTGTTTAATCAACTGTCATTTCATCTTTTGGGACAGGGTCTCTCGGTGAACCCAGAGCTTACTGATTCATCTAGACCAGCTGGCCAATGGCTTCTGGGGGGGGGGTCTTCCTGCCTCCACTTCCAGCCTGGGATTCCAGGTGTGCACCGCCCTGCCCAGATCTGTATGTGGGTCTGGGGAGCCCAACTTCAGGTCTTCATGCTTACCCACCCAAACATCTCCCGGCCCAGGTTTTCTTTCCTCTGGCCCTGTCTGGCTGTCTGTCTGCGTGTGTTTCTGTGTGTCATTCCCCCTCGGTCCCCCCCCCTCTCTCTCCTCCTCCTCCTCCTTTTTATTTTCTTTTGTCCTTTTTTTTTTTTTTTTTTTTTTTTTTTTTTTTTTGTGAGACAAGGTTTCTCTGTGCTGCTCTGGCTATCCTAGAACGAACTCTGTAGATCAGGCTGGTGTAACAGGAAAAAGAGAAGACGAAGACCCAGGTGGTAGTATTCAGGCATCTGTACTGGCCTGCCCTGGGGTTCTGACGGGACACACCCTCAGCTGCAGCCAGTAAGAGCACCACCTGTGCACATTCATTACATTCCCTTTCAAAAGGGCCCTGCCCACCTCCCATCTTCTCTCTCTCTCTTTTCCCTCTCTGTTCCTCCTTCTTTCTCTCCCCTCCCTCCCCTCCCTCTCTGTCTCTCTCTTTCCCTTCTTTATGATCCCTTTCCCTAATAAAAAACCAAAAACCAAAACCTCTGCTTGAACCCTGTCACATGGCATCTTTTTCATGCCTTTTTTTTTTAAATTACAACACCAGAGTTTAAGGTTCAAACTTCAAGCTGAAGTTCAGAGAAGCAAAGCGGCTGGCCACTAGCTTCTACCTCTCCCTCAGGCTGAATGGGCTGGTCCTGTCCCCACGGGCTCTCACCAAGCCTCAGCGTGGCTGGGGAACGGATGCCTCCTACCGACTCTTGCTCCTGTCATATATACCTCCCTAGTGCTGGGATTAAAGATGTGTGATGTGTTTCTCTTTTAGACTGGTTCACTCTTGTGTAGACATGGTGGCCTTGGACTCGCAGAGATCCATCTACCTCTTAATCCTAAATCCTAGGATTAAAGGTGTGTACCACCACTGCCCGATCTCTATAGCTTGAGGCTGATGGCTTTTCTGAATCCCCAGTCAAGCTTTAATAAATCATAAATGACTTATCACTACAGGCTGGCCACTGCCTCCTGAGTGCTGGGATTAAAGGCCACACACTGGCTCACAGTGTCTCCTCGCGCACACACTGGCTCACAGTGTCTCCTCCTGCACACACACACTGGCTCACAGTGTCTCCTTCTCACGCACACACTGGCTCACAGTGTCTCCTTCTCACACAGGCTCACAGCGTCTCCTCGCGCACACACAGGCTCACAGTGTCTCCTTCTCACGCACACACAGGCTCACAGTGTCTCCTTCTCACGCACATACAGGCTCACAGTGTCTCCTCGCACACACACAGGCTCACAGTGTCTCCTCCTGCACACACACAGGCTCACAGTGTCTCCTTCTCACGCACATACAGGCTCACAGCGTCTCCTCGTGCACACACTGGCTCACAGTGTCTCCTCACGCACACACTGGCTCACAGCGTCTCCTTCTCATGCACACACAGGCTCACAGCGTCTCCTTCTCATGCACACACAGGCTCACAGCGTCTCCTTCTCATGCACACACTGGTCTCAAGTCTGTCTGAGGAGACTGATGCTGGGGTCAGAATTTTAAACTCCGCTTCTGTGGTGCACACATCTTCTTTCTCCGAGGTTTTCTGTTTGCTTTTTGATATTGCTGATGTTTGTCTTGTCTCCCCTTCTCTATTTCTAGCTCTCCTGATTTTCTCCACAGATGGCGGTGTTTCCCCTCTTAGCCTCAGCTCTTGGTTTAAGATGGATCATTCATCTGGAATAGAGGTCCTTAGTCGCTACTAGGCAACAGGTGAGGTCCAAGTCAGACGGATGGCTCCGAGTCCAGGCTGTTTCTCGGAAACCTTCACAACATATGTCTGTAATGCGTGCACTCAGGCCTTCAGACACAGCTTTATCTGCAAAATAGCACATCTGCTCCATTGTGACCCTAAACCAAGGCCTTGTCACAACGTAGGGGACAGATGTGGTCGGCCCGCTCTCCATTAATGTTCCAAGTTTTGGTGTTTCTTTTAAATATGAACCACAGCATAGCATGAGTCTAAGACTCACTTCTTATATTATTTTGAGCCATCTCTCCAGCCAGACTCACTTCCTGTCTTACCCCAGGTTGTTGTAGAGCCGTGCACAGGCAGACGTGTGGGTGTCCTCCTTATGGTGGCCCTGCACCAGGAGGAGCCACATCTGGATGCAGCAGCCAGTCCCCCACAGTGGTGGCTTGCTCTGTGGCAGTGACAGGTGTGAGGGAGTCTACACTGAGAAGATGTCAGGTGCCACACCCCACTGTGCAGTGGTCACACCCCACGGTGCACGTCCAGTCCCTGGGGCAGCTGCTCCTGCTGGTGAAGTTGGACATAAGCAGATCCACACTGGGAACTTGCTGTGTCTGTTTGCCGGACCAAGCCCCTCCTCGTCCCCCTGACGGGGCACCCCAGGGCAGATATCTTGGTAAAGGGACACCTGAAAAAGGGTGCAGTCTCTTTCCAGTGGCCCTAGTCAAGGGATAGCATGTCCTGTGGGACTTCCTGCAGGTGTGAGCTGCTCATTCTAGGAGCAGGCAGACATGCTGGCCTGTACTGATGACAAACAAAACAGCCACAAAGAAAACCTCTTGCTCCAAATGGAGTAAGTGGCCATTGATTTCCAACCAGACACAATGACCATGGCCTGGGACATGGACTCAGGATGTCCTGCATGGCACATTCCACTGAAAGGGGGGCGGGGTGGGCCGATACTTTTATAGTCACCAAATAAAAACGAGTTATAAATCAAGGCATGTATCAAATGCATGGGTCAGAGCTTCTGGCAGGTATGTTACAGCAAAGTGGAGATACGCATTCTGATGCTAAGCAACGACATCATAGCCCTTGTGTGGAGGAAGTCAGTGGTTCTGCTAAGTTCTTACGTTCCAGTGTCTCTGGTTGATGGTCAGTGGGATGTTAAGTCAGACACAGGGGTGGGGGACAAGAGGCAGTGGAGATAATCTTGGTCCTTGATCCACCTTTTGTACTCTCCACAGTGACAGAAGTTCTAATCATCAACCCAGCCTGCCTCCCCCAGTGCTGTGGGAAGATCTTTCTGTGTGCTGTGAATATGTATTCCTCTCACTGGTTAAAAATAACAACTGTTTGACCAATAGCCAGGCAGGATGAGGTCAGGCAGGACGATCAAACTGAGAACTCAGATGAGGAGGGGAGATGTTGGGGAGATCCCAGCCAGCAACTGGAGGAGCAAGATGTACAGGTAAAGCCACGAGACGCATGGCCAAACATAGATCAGTGGAAATGGGTTAATTTAAAGGTAAGAGCTAGTGAGCAATAAGCCTGAGCTGTTTGGCAAAGCACTTTGTAATTCATACTAAGCCTCTGAGTGATTATTTAAAGGCAGCTGCAGGACAGGATACGATAGAGAAACCTCCATCTACACCCTGAGAGCACTCATTCATACCTGTTAAGTCCCATCAAGGTCACCAAGATGGAGTAACAGCCGTATGACCTGGGCCGGGCATCTTGGAACAGTTGCCTTCTATACCTCTGTAGGTGGACAGTCTCTGGACATACCTTCCTAAATGTGTTTCTAAGAAGAAGAAACTAATAGAAACACAGGTAAATGATGAGCATTCCGTGTTAAATCAAGACAAACAGTAATAGCAAGTGGCCGGTAAGATATATAAAAGGGGGCAGCAAAATGGCTCAGCAGGTAAATGCACTGAGGACCTGCACTCCCTCCCCAGGACACACACTGACTCCTGCATGCGCATGCTGTGACACACACACACACACACGCGCGCGCGCGCGGTGATATCTGGCTTGTACAAATAAAGCCTGTCTGAGGGTCAGAGAATAGAGCTTGCCTCTAGCTAACCATAGAGGTCTGGAGGTCTGTACAGACAGACAGGAAGTGAGGTAGCTGGGCGGAAACAGGATATAAGCAGAGAGAAACAGGAAGTCACTCTCTTGTCTGCTGAGACACTGAGGAGGTGAGGTGTAAGAGTGGCTTGTTCCTTCTCTCTCTGATCTCTCAGCATTTTCCTCAATATCTGACTCAGGGTTTTTATTACTTAGACCAACTCCATTTACACACACACACACACCTTTAGAAAAACCAAACTGTGGGAAAATTGGAATCTCCTGTGCTGGCAAGGCTGTGGAGAAAGGGGACTCACCCAAACTGTCGATGAGAAGCATAAGCTGATCCAACCGCTGCGGAGAACAGCAGCACACGGATCCCTCCTGATGAAAACTAGGATGGCCGTACAAACCAGCTATCTACTTCTGGGTGTATCCCTAGCACCCAGATCAATAGCACATCAAGAGCAACGCACACCCATGTTTGCTGCTGCACCAGTCACAGTAGCTAAGACGGACCAACCCGGAGGCCCGTCCAAGGGTGAGCAGACGCGCCCCGTGGGACATCTGTAAAAAGGAACACGAGTTTTTCCATGAGAAAGGAAGTTCTGCCATTTCCAGCTACATGGAAGGACCTGGAAAGGGTTCTGAGAGAAAACTCAGATGCTGAGAGACAAACCCTCTGTGTTCTGTGTCACGTGTGGAAGTTATAGTGGGTGATCATAACGTGTGCCTGTGAATGCCAGAGGCTGGGAAGGGTGGGGAGGGTTAGGGTTACGTAAGGAGTGCCCCAAAGCAGAGAGACACAAGTAAGGTAAGTAATTAGTGTGCTCTGCAGCCCATGAGGTCACTACCATCCACGGGAAGCTCTCATACAACCCATGATGGACCAGGAAGGAGTCAGGGCTCCAGGTGTTAGTGATGAGGAGGGATGCATGGATGCATCCCCTTCCATCGGTTCACACTGTGATAGCACACCCCATACAACTGTAAAATTAAAATAATAATTAAAATTGTATCGAGATTCCAAGTTCCCGTTGCCCTTTCTAGGGTCCGTGGATGCCTCTCCCTTCCATCATCTTAACTTACCAAACCAAGGCAAGTTTCAGATTTCAAAGTAAAGTCAGCTCGGAGAAAGAAAAGTCAGATTACATTAACTTTGCTGCTGCCTCTGCCTGCTCTTTCAAATCCCCATTCTCCACGGTCTGATTTATTTTTGGTATTGGGTTCATGCTAATATCTGCAGCTGTCAGTATAATTACCAATGTCATCTTACCCTCATGGTTTTAGAACTTGATGTTTCTATATTTAAAAACAGCCATAATCCCTCACAAAAAAACCCTAAAATTTAAGTTAAAAGTGTAAGTAGGCCACTGATCACATCTTTTTAACTCTAAAGAAATTTTTAAGTTACATTATCCAATGTGATGCATTTTGTCCTGCCTTGTTCTCTATAAACATTAGTAGGAGACAAAGGAATTTTTAGGTGGAAGGGTGCAAGCAGAGCCTTGAGGTGACCTGTGGCCCACACTGCGATGCCTTCTCTCTACCTTCATTTATAATCAGTTGGCCTTTAGTGTGGACCTCGGAGGACCAGGTTTCTGTCATGTAGGCACGCATTGCTGGCGTCCCTTGTTATAACTAACCCATCCGAGGCAGGTGGGTGCAGTGACACACATCTGTCATGCCAGTACGGCAGACCCTGGGCAGAGGAATCGAGATTTTGGGGGTACATATCAAGACCCCCATCTCAGGAAGCAAAGGAATGGGGGTTTTGTGGCTGCTGAGTATTTCTCAGATTGTTGCTTGTTTATTATTTGTTTCTTGAGACAGGGTTTCACTGTGTGGTCTGGCTGTCCTGGAACTCATTCTGTAGACCAGGCTGGCCTCGAACTCACAGAGATCTGCCTGCCTCTGCTTCCCAAGTGCTGGGACTGAAGGCGTGGTTGTTTGAGAGAGAGTCTCACTATGTAGCCCAGGCTGGCCTTGCTTGAACTCACAGAGATCCAACAGTTCCAACAGATCTCCCCAGTGCTGAGATTAAAGTCATGTGCACCCATATCCTGCACAAACATTAAAAAAAAAAAGTGTGTGTGAATGTGTGAGGCAGGGGCAGGGGCAGGTAGGATAGCACACATCTGGAGGTCAGAGGACCGACTCTGAGGCTTGTGTTTCTCTTTCCAGCATGTACATCCTCAGGTCAGCCTGATGAAAGCAATTCTACAGGCGAGGTTTTGTCTTCCTAGGTGACTCTAATTTGTGTCAAGCTGACAAAAGTAACCTGTGTAAGTGAGCGCGCACGCGCGCACACACACACACACACACACATGCTGCATGTGCACACACACACACACACACCAGTAGCAATGCCTTGTTTGTGCCGCTGGGCTCCACTGCAGCAGGCGTAAGGGAAGGGGTCTGCATAATGCCTAACCCTAACCCTAACCTAACCAGCACTTTTGGAAACGATAATGAAAGGGGGAGAGAAAAGAAAAAGGGAAAGCTGGGCGTCTCCTGCCCGAGTCAAGACCAGTTCTCATTCGGTTTCTGGCGTTTTCACCCAGAGCAGTGCCAAGAGTCAGGTGAGACAGGAGGCAGACCCCGCCCTTCCCCAGTGTGAGAAGGCAGTGCTGGCCACTGCAGGCCATGTCCCTGTCGAGAGGCCAGCTGTCACCGAGCCAGTGCTGTCCGAACAAACATCTTAAGTGACAGAAAAACCGAAGTCATTAAAGCCACCCAGACCTTTTATGTTTTTACGCCTGAAACAGAGATGTAGCCAGTTGGCTCAAAATGTTGCCTGACCCCAGCCCTGGAGACTGGAGTTCCGTGGGGGGGGAGGGGGGTCCATGACTCAGCACATGCATTCACAGTTCTAGTACAGTCATGCAGAGGGCCAAGACGAGCAGCCAGGCGTGCGGCAGCCTGTGCACACCTGGGGTGCACACTCAAGCACACACGCACTGAGCCATCACACTCCTGTGAAGTTTAGACGGAGCGTAGCCTACTGGTGGGCACAGACGTCAAAACACAAATGGCCAGGAGAGGTTGTTCTAGAGTGATGTTCATGTGTCTCGCCAACCAGGTAGTGTTTCACATTACAAATCGATCCTACTGTGCCCTTGCAAGGGATGCTCTTTTTTCTGTATATGAAATACAGATCATCAGGTTTACTCTACTCCCCTTCCTGTCGCTAAGCAGGTAATGCAATTAGCCTGCCAAAGTTTAGTTGGATAGACCCAGCTGAAGAAAAAAAAAAAAAAAAAAAAAAAAAAAAATAAGTCACTGATCTGGAAGGTTAAAGGAGAAAGTTGCTGGTAAAGGATATCCTTGACCAAAGTACAGTCAGCCTTCTCCAAGAACCGCCTACACGGGTGCTACTTCTGTAAAGCTAGGGTCCCGGTGTAGCCCACTCTGTCTTGGCCTGCCTGGATAAATCCTAGAAAATATTCTGCTAAATCATCACCAACTTTATTGCTATTATTGAATGGATCGTTATTGGTTCAGGACCTCTAAGACCAAGTTCTTAGCACAAAGGAGACTTATTTGCCTCAGAGAGACAGAGGGCAGGGAATAAGAAACAAAGACTGGGGGGGGGGGCAGCCAAAGCCCTTTCAATTATTTATGTACGTGGATATTTTGTCCTTGCTGGGTGCCCACGGCGGCCAGCAGAAGGCATCACCTCCCCTGGGACTAGGGATACAGTGTTGTGCACTGCCATGGGGATGCCAGGAACTGAACCTGGGTCCCCTGAAAGGGCAGCCGGCGTTCTTAACCACTGAGCCATCTCTCCAGCTCCAACTCTTGACATCTGATCCAATTCATCATCTCCCACTTGGATGGGCAAATCCCTGCCTCCTTTTAGCACAGCGAGTTTCCGGTGAAGAGATGAATAAATCTTGCTATCTATTAGTTACAGAAGAAAGTGTGCGAAGCATAAGCTGGGGCTTGCTTCTTGGTGGGGCACAAGACAATCTGAAGACAAACTAATGTGGTAATGCCAAGATACATCGCTGGTAGAAAAATGTCATTGCTTTCCAAAATGAAACCGTCATGTTTCTCTGAGAGCAGGAAGCTTTGCGTGTGCAGTGAAAACACCGAGGCTCACAACACGATAGTCACACATAACACATACGAACCAGACGACCCGATTCAGTTTTCAGCACCCACGTGGCGGCTCACACTTGTCTGTAAACTCTAGTCCTAGGAAATCTGCTGCCCTCTTCTGGTCTCTGTGGGCGCCAGGCACAAACGAAAGACTCGGAACATAGAAAACAATTAATTAATTTAAGGATGGCTGGTGATGATTTAGCACAATGCTCCCTAGGATTTGGCTGAGCAGGCCAAGACAGAGTAGAGCGATACATGACAGCATGGACATGTAATGTGAGCTGAGGCGTTTCCTCTAACATTGCCTGGTGCGACAGGGTGCACATGGAATGTGCGTGTCGTGTACGCAGTGACGCCGTGTGATACAACACAGGCGGGTGTTGTCCGTGGCACCTCAGACCCTTATTTACTTGGTATTGAATTCACATACCTTCAGAAAGCTTTTACTGTTGCCGAATGTTTCATGACCTCTGCATTCTGTCGCATGCAGAGGGCCATGACCCACAGTGTGAGACGCTCTGTGCTAGATTACACAACCTGATGCGAGCAAGAGGGGACAAGAAATATTTAAGCTCCCTCTTCTTCACCTTCCTCTTCCAGACACCCATTAGCAATGTGACCACGAAGTGGCTGCTGGCAAAGAGCTTGGGTGACACTTCTGTGGTTACAGCAGGGGAGAGAAGGGTGGAGAATATGGGAACAGAGTGAATAACAGCTAATGCACAATCCAGAGAACTTCTAGCTAGCTTTAGATGTCTTCTCGAGTCTTGGGAGATTAGCTAGACCAGAGTGGCCTGTGGGCACTTCTGTCCCTGGGATATTTCCTTGATGCTAATTGATGTAGAAGGGCCCGCCCGCCCGCTGTAGGCAGAGCCACCCCTGGACAGGGTTGTGCAGGAGAGCTGACTGAAGGCTCGCCAGAGGGGGCAAGCCCACCAGCAGCATCCACCCTGGTGTCTGCTGCAGGGCCTGCCCTGGCGTCCCTCTATGGGGGATCGTGATCTGTAAGCTGGAATAAACCCTTTCCTCCCTAAGGTTGCTTTCATTGTGGTTTCTATCACAGACACAGACACAGACAACAAACTAGGACAGGATTCTAAAATGGCAGGGACTCTAGAAAAACTGGGAGGTCACGGGTACTATGAAGGGGGGTGGGGGTGGGAAAGATGGCTAGGGAGGGGGAGGGAGGGCAACATGGATGGAGGGGAGGATAAATTACACTAACGATGTCTGAACAAACCACAGGGATTCATGTTCCCTTGAAATTAACACATAATGTGTTATACACACACATATATATTTGAAGCTATGCCACTTGGGATGATAATGGCGACCTCACCAAAGCCCTTTAACAAGAACCCCAGTGCCAGGCAGGAAGTTCTCCTTTTGAGTTGTTGGTCAGGGGAGTCCAAGAGACCCCAAACAAAACAAGCCCTTAATGCCCTCATAAAATAAAGATAACAGCCTATTGCTGAAGAGACCATACAGTTCAGATGGAAAACATAAACCAAACCAAAACAAAAAACCAAACCAAAAACAAAAACCCCCAAAAGGACAAAATGAAAACCATTGTTTTCAATAAGCAGGAGCATTGGCTTAGTGATAATAAACTAGCTGGAAGCAGTGTGTGTGTGTGTGTGAGCTTCAGCCTGTAAAGAAATCACCACTGAGCTCACAGGGAGATGATAATAAACACGGTCATGATGGCTGCCTACAACATGTTGGATGCTCATTAAATATGAAAATACATGTGTCCACAGGGGTTTCTGGAGAGATTTTGCTGTCCTAAATGTAGATCTAGAAGATGGAAATTGCTCTGAAAATCCAAGACACTAACCATTGCACTCATGTTAGAAACAAAATATATCTTTACCTTTTAAACAAGGGGTTAGACAACAAAATGTTTAAAGTGAAAAGAAAGAGCCAAGATGAATAAGAACGAAACTGGCCATGTTCATAAGGGGCCCATGGAGGGGGACTATTACCTAAGTGACGTCAGGGTGGTATTGGGAGGCAGACAAGGAAATTGAAAACAATTCAGAGCTCTCTCTACCAGCCTGGAGAGGTGAGCTTAGGCCAGTCAGGTCTAGGAGTAAGCTAGGCATAGTCCAACCAATGGTTCAGGGCTTCAGGGCCCAATCAGGTGATTAAAATTAGAGAGAGGACAATTAGCACAGGCATTCAGAAGCCATGGGAACCACCTGTTTGTTTTTATTTTATGTATGAGTGTTCTGCACCAGGTCTCATTACAGATGGCTGTGAGCCACCGTGGGGTTGCTGGGAATTGAACTCAGGGCCTCTTGAAGAGCAGCCAGCGCTCTTAACCGCTGAGCCATCTCACCAGCGAGCAGCCAGCGCTCTTAACCGCTGAGCCATCTCACCAGCCCCAGGGAACCACCTGTTTATAAAGTTAGGGGCACTGCGAAGCTTTGCTGGGCTGCATGTGTCTTCCTGGCCCACATTTTATATAAGGACGTCACGTGGTCACGTGGGCTCCTCTGTGACTCAGGTGGACCTTGTTTAGCAAGAGGGTCACACAACCCCAATAACTCCTATTCCAATTTAAAAGTGGGAAACAAAAGCAAACAGTGTAGTAGGTCCTGTTTCTCACCAGTGTGTGCTGTCATTTTAGTTTCTGACTTTTTAAAAGTTTCTATTTATGTGTGTGCAGTGCCCACAGAGGCCAGGAAAAGGCGGGACCCCCAGAACTGAAGTCAGATCCAGTGGTGAGCTGTCAGATGTGGTGCTGCAAACTGAATTTGGGTTTCTTAAGAAGGGTCACTGTAGCTGGGATCAGATGGAATCATGACAGCCTTGCTTGACATTTCCTTGGTGGATAAGGGTGTTGAGCACTATTTGGAGTATTTGTTGAGCATTTGCATTTCTTCTTCTGAGTTCAAGACCATCCTGATCTACATATCGAGTTCCAGGGCAGCCAGCATTGCATAGAGCTCTTATCTTAAAAACAAAGCAAAAATAGAGCTGGGCAGCGGTGGCACACACTGTTAAGCCCAGCACTCAGGAGGCAGAGGCAGGCAGATCTCTGTGAGTTCGAAGCCAGAGTGGTCTACAAGTCAAGTCCTGGGACAGTCAGAGCTACACAAAGAAACCCTGTCATGAAAAACAAAAACAAAAAACAAACCAACAAAACAAAAATCACAACCAAATAAACAAAAGAAATCTTGTCTAAAGATGTTAAGTTGTTAAGATTTTAAACTGGGTATGGTGGCTCATATACAAATCCACCCTCACTCACACTCACATTCACACATACTCTCTCACATACTCACACACACTCATACACACACACACAGACACACTTATACTCACATACACATTAGTGTGGTAGTTTGAATAGATATGGCTCCCATAGACTTCTGTGTTTAAATGCTTGGCCCATTAGAAGCAGCACTTTTAGGAGGTGTGGCCTTGGTGGGTGGGTGTGGCCTTGGTGGGTGGGTGTGGCCTTGGTGGGGTGGGTGTGGCCTTGGTGGGGTGGGTGTGGCCTTGGTGAAGGAAGTGTGTCTGGCTTTGAGGTCTCATATATGCACAAGCTGTATTTAGTACTCAGTTCTTCTCCTGCTTCCAGAGGACCTAGATGCAGAACTCCCAGCTCCCTCTCCAGCACCATGTCTGCCTGCACGCCGCCATGCTTCCTGACATGAAGATAATGGAACGAATCTATGAGCATAAGCCAGCTGATTAATTTTTTCCTTTATAAGAGTTGCAGTGGGCAGATCTCTGTGAGTTCGAGGCCAGCATGGACTACAGAGCTAGTTCCAGGACAGCCTCCAAAACAATACAGAGAAACCCTGTCTCAAAAAACAAAACAAAACAAACAGAAAAAGAGTTGGAGTGATCACAGCATCTCTTCACATCGATAGAAACCCTATGACCCTATAACACTGGTATACTCATATGTGATCACATTTTCATTGGAAACCAGCCACTTACTTTTTTTTTTGAAAATAGGATATTGCATATCATTTATTTTTCTATTTTAGATATTCCTATTTTTTCTACAGCTTGACAGGACTTCACTCTGTATTGTAGTGATATGACTTTATCTTTTTAGATTTATTTTGTCTGAGGTTTGGTGATGCTCAATGCTCGTGGCATATTTGTGGAGGGCAAAGGACAACTTTCAAGATTTGTTCTCTCCATCTACCATGTGGGTCCTGGGGGTGGAACTCAGGTCAGGAGACTTAGCATCACCTGTACCCAGGAGCCATCTTGCTGCCTCTGCAATCGCATCCTACACCTCCCCCCATTGTCTTACTCAGCCGCCTCTCAGGGCATCTGTTCTCCTGCTTATCGTCTCGCTCTGATCTTACACTCGGACCGGTGGTTCCTTCCAACGGTAAAAATGTTCTGTTTTCCTGGTACACTGCATTCTTCTTTTCTGTTTCAACTTTTAGGATCCTTTCCCAACGGACCAAGAGTTTCAGTATTAGTCCTTGGATAACACATCATCTCAGTACTGGTCCTCGGATAACTCATCATCTCATACTGGTCCTCGGGTAACGCATCATCTCAGCGTTAGTCCTCGGATAACTCATCATCTCAGTACTGGTCCTCGGATAACACATCATCTCAGCGTTAGTCCTCAGATAACACATCATCTCAGTATGGTCCTCAGATAACTCATCATCTCAGTATTGGTCCTCGGATAACACATTATCCCAGCTTGTCCTTTAGTGCAGTCTAAACTCCACACCCATTGTCTGATACAGCTCAGTTTCTCTTGCTTCTTCAGACAATTAAATAGATCCCTGTAGTCAACCCTATCTAATCATTGCAGCTTTCTAACATGCCTGGAGAGCAAGTAAAGCGCCTGTGTTATCCTGTGACCAGAGCTCTGAAGGCTTACTCACAAGTGGAGCTGAGGGAAGGCAGTGCACACGCGTGCGTTCAGGAGGGTGGTGAATCACCTTTGAATGACTGGGCTAGTCTGCGAGCTACCGGAATGTTTGTTCAGTCTGAACCTGGAGCAGAGCTTCAGGGAAATCTGGGACAATAAGAAAAGAACTGGAGACACCTCACAGAGGAGGTTGACACTCACAAGGCTCGAAGATTGGGACAGCATAAAGCAAAGTTGGCCCAGTTGTGTTTAGAGGCATTGCAAGGTCCCTGGCCCAAGAATCTTTCACAGCTCCCAGCAACTCTGGTGAGATACAGAGCAGATCTGGGTGCAGTGCCTGCTGGGGACAGTAGACTCCTGGCCCTCTGGATGCACAGGGACTTGGGGTTCTTCCACACATGTTATGTTCCAGTGTCCCATAGTGTTCAAGGAAAATAAGTCTCATAAAGTAGCCAGCACCCCTGCCCCAGTGCAGGGGCAAATCCACACAGCAGGGACCCATCTCCATGCACACACACACACACACACACACACACACACACACACACACGCACGCGCACGCACGCGCACAAGCAGGACTGTGGCCTGGGCTCTCCTCTCTAGGCTCAGAGGTCCTTTGTTTTTTTATTAATTTGTTTAATCTTTGTTTTATGTGCCATGGGTGTCGGGTCCTCTGGAAATACAGACAAGAATTACAGACAAGTTTGTGAGCTGCCATATAGGTGCTGGGATTTGAACCCAGGTCTTCTGGAAGAGCAGAGCAGTGCTCTTAACCACTGAGCCATCTCTCCAGCCCCTAGGCTCAGGGGTCTTCCTCAGGGGAATTCCTGTCTTAAGGCTCTCTTTTCTCACAGGGACTCCAGCCCCACTTGCCCAGGAGCAAACGGTAGATCTTTAGGAGAAGGCAGGAAGGGCAAGGACTTCGTCCTTAGCTCTTCCTTGCAGGCATACTGAGCCTCAAGGAGAGATGATCCAAGACCACTGTCCTAGTTTCTTCTGATTGTCGCTTAGACTAGCCTGGAGTCATTTGAGGAGAAAGCCTGCACTGAGGATTGCCTAGGTGGGACTAACCTATGGACGCGTTTACTGAGGATTGTCTTGATGTAGGTGGGCCCCGCTGCCCTCTGTAGCGCAGACCATTCCCTGGGCAGGTGGTCGTGGATTATAAAGAAATCTGGATAAGCCCTTGAGGCAGCCAGCAGCGTTCCTTCTGACTTCTACTTAAAGATTCTGCTTGAGTTCTTGCCCTGACTTCCCTTATGGATGGCCTGTGTGTGGCCTGGAAGTACAAGCCACATAAATCCTTTCCTCCCTCAAGTTGGGTTTGTGTTTTTATCACAGCCACAGACAGGACAAGAGGACAACCTCCCACTCAGGCTTTTTGCTTGGGGCTGTCAGAGGCACCAAGAGTCTGCACCCGAGACGGAATCCGAGGTCCTTGGGATCTCCACAGTCCCTGAGCTCCACCTTTTTGCCTCCTGTCCTATTTGGCTTCTTCCAAGCTGCTCTTGTCCTGACTGTTGGCTCAGTGCCACTCAGGATGGAGAAGAACATCTCTCTGTCACTACTAAGGAAGTCCTTGGTTTCAGCACCACATATGAGCTACCATGTGTGCGAGTGTCTGCATTGTCCTGTGCTCGCTCCCCAGTGTGCGCCCACCCAGAAGACCCAGGGACCCATCAGCCTACTCATCATTCTAGGTGAGTTCTGCTCTACTCCGCTTCTGGCCCGGTGGAGAGCTTGGAGGTGGGGTGGCTGCAAGAAATCACGTGTGCTCTCAGAATGGCTTCTCCTGTCCTACTCTGCCCTTGGCCCTGCTTTTCCCTCAAGAAAGGTTTAACCGGGAAAAATGGCAAAACAGAGTTACTTTCCCTTACAGGAGGAACGGCATCCGGAGAGTGACCCCAGCACCAGGAGGTTGAGGCAGGAACAAGTAGAAGACTGGCCTTGACTACATAGGAAACCTTGTCTCAAAACAGCATACAAAACGGGGCTGGAGAGATGACTCACCAGTTAAGAGCACTGGCTGCTCTTCCAGAAGGACCTGGGTTCAATTCTCAGCACCCACATGGTAGCTCACAACTGTCTATGACTCCAGTTCCAGAGGATCTAAAACCCCTTGGGTACCTGCACACACGGCACACGCAAACTCATGCAGGCAGGCACACGGATACGCATAATAAATACATCTCGTATAAAGGTTATTTGTCTTGACAGTTGGAGGACTAGCAGGCAAAGGGTACTCTGCTCCCACGCAGGGTCCTTGGGACTGGGGGCAAGGTCACAACACCTCCTCTTCTGCCTTGGGCTCAGGAGACCACCCAGGGAGTTAGAAGATAAAGACATGAAGAGCTATCTGGATGGGTCCTGTTGGAACACTGTGACAATTAATACTGTCAGCACCTACCATCACCTAGGAGACAAACTGTGCATGTCTGAGACTGGTTATCTAGACTGGACTAGCTGATGTGGGAAGACCTACCTGAATTAAGAGTAGCATCAATGCCTTAGGCCGGGGTCCTGGTCTAAATAAAAACCGGGGAATTGAGCTGGGCATCTGCATTAGTCTCTCTCCGGTTTCTGACAGCCCAGGCAATGTGATCAGCTAGCTGTTCAAGTTCTTGCCAACGCACCTGTCCCAGCGCAGCGGATGGTACCCTACGGCCCTGAGTCACCTTTCTTAAGTTGCTTTGCTCAGGTATTTTGTCATAGCAACGAGGGAAGTAACTAAAACAGGGGCTGGCAAGGATTGGTTGTCCCCCCACGTGGCGCCGACCGGCTCCATCCTCCTCCAGGACAAGCTGGGGGGTGAATGAAGTGAAAGGGAGGAGCCAGGGAGGGTGAAGAGGTCCTGGCCTCAGCGCAGAGGCGGTCCCGAACACTGCACCACCCACGCCGCCTCGCCTCGCCCCGCCTCCTTGACTCCCGCGCCTCCCGCACCCCGGAGGCGCCGCCGCCTTTCAGCAACCCCCAGCGAGCACAGCGCGCAGGTAAGATCTGGACCCGCGCGCAGGGATGGGATGGAGCGGGCTGCGGGCATCCGGGAGCCGGGAGGGAAGGCCTGGACATCGCTCACCGCAGAGGGCCACAGGCTGGAGCCGAAACCCGGGGAGCTGGGCACTGTCATCTGGCAGGGAGGGGACACCGCGTCACGACGCACCCCAAGACCTGCAGATGCAGGGGACCGGCCAACTCCGGGGCCCCCACTCTGATCCCCAGGCCCTGACAGCTGTCTGCCGGTGTTGCTCTCCGGGAGCTGGAGACACCCCGCGGGTCTTTAAGGGGTGACGCACGCTGCCAGCCACCAGCACACATCACTGCGAACCGGCTTTGCTGGTGAGGTACGGCCCAGCCCGAGCCTGAGACTGTCCCCAAGAGGAGGGTTTGCTGTGCTTCTGTGCTGTTCACAGGTGGAACGACCTGCAGCGAAAAGATTAAAAAAGAGAGAGAGCACACGCAATCCTTCGTGGTTTTATTTTCAAAACTGCCCTGTGGTTAAAGTTTTTAACGTACCCATTCGCCGGGTTGGTTCCACTGGCGTCAAGCTCTGGGTCTGAGCGCACTGTTCCCAAAGAGGCTTCGATATTAATCCGTGCAAGTTTGTTTTTGAACTTCCGAAGCGAGGGGCTGGCCACGCTCTCATTCTGTGCTATTTCCCCCTCAGCCGGCAGAGGAGATGTTTACCGTGGTGACCCGCCAGCCTTGTGAACAAGCAGGTAAGTGTCGCTCGCTGGACGGCGAGCACGCGGCTTTGTCAGATCCCGGAGAACCCCAGCTTTGGTTCCCAGCTCTCCCTCCATCCATACCTCCAGTGAATGGCTGTTTATTATTGCTGCTAGACGACGACGCCGAGGCACACCTAGGTTTCGCCCTTGGCTTTCTTCAGATAAAAGCAATGCTGTCCACAAAGCCACACGGAACAAGGGCTAACACAAGATTGGCTTAAATGGTTTTTCCTGTTTGTATAATCCATTATTTTGGCTCTTGTGGTTTCCTTACCTAGCTATGCGTAAGATTTGCAGTGTGTGGTTGACTTGGGGGTGAATCCTGATAGAGTTGGATCTGTCCTGGTACAGTGCCTGCCACACCCTCCATTCTTTGGGGGTCAGTGTTGATAGGCTACTTCCCCCTCCCTCCCCTCTTTCCCTCCCTCCTTCCCCTTCCCACACACTCCCAAGCCTGCCCAGCCTGGCTTGCCAGCTCCCCAACGCCCCCCCCCCCCAGCTATCCTTGTGAAGGTGGGAAGTATGTGCTCAGCAGCTCCTCTCCAAGCTCAGGTAGGCACCAGCAATTAACAGTGTTTGCCCAGCCCTAGCTACTGCACAGCTCTAGGCTGTGTTTCTTCATGAATGAGACCTAGCCTAGTAGTCTGTTCGCTTTGCAATAATCTTTTTTGCTGGGTAAGTGTTTGCTGGAGGTAATCATAGCTTTTCACTTGGAAAGTGCTGAAGCCCAGAAGATTCAAGAGGCCAGCCAGTCCATGGTTGTGGTCAGGAGACTGCTTACATTCCACGCACCCCTCCCCTTGAAGAGGTTCCTTAGCTATGCCCTAAACTGCTGATTCTTGACTTCCAAAAGGGTATGACCTGAGGACATAAAGACCAATTTATATTAAATATTTTGGAAAGAACAGTTAGACTAAAGGAGATGGTTTATATTACATCGAACATTTCCCCCCAAATACATTAGATTTTTAACACACATACTGTAACATTCCACATACAAGTTGATTGGTTACATTCTTTCCTAAGGAAGATTAAACTTGGCATATTAACTCTACTGGGTCTTGTTGGGGGAAAAAAATCCCTTAAACCTCTGTTACTAACACTGATGAGGTTTGACAGTAGGAGTGAGTTCGTTTCTGTGGATTCCCTGTGGCTGGGGAGGTTTTATCTGGAGCACAGATGAATGATTCAGGACAAGTTCTGATGCTCTGAGGTTCAGGGCTAGGCTCTCCTCCAGATCTGTGAGGTGTGCCCCAAGTCCCCTCACTTCCGTGGGTTGTGGGGTGAGGTGGGTTTCCAGAAGTGCAATGTGGTCAGGGGGTGAGCATCTCTGAGCGTTGGCAAATACTGACAAATTGTCTTCCACGGATGCCAAACCAGTTACACTAGGACAATGGAGGGGCCCCTCTGACATCAGGAAGTGCCTGTGACTTGTCTATACTCACTGGCAGGAGTTGGCTCTTCTGAGCCACGAATCTCCACCCCCACCCCCCACCCAGGCAGCAAGCAAGGCAAGGCAATTGGATATGGGCTGCGACTAATTTGATTAAGGTGGTGCATGCAGCCTTTGTTTCTTCCAGGAAAAAAAAAATCTAGATATAAAGAGGAAGTGAACCATAGTCTACAATGATATAAGAGGGAATGTTGTGGGATAGGGTAAAATATACCCATGGCTGTTGAGGGGTGGCGTGGTGGCGCTGAACTGTGGCATCCTTATCATGCACAGCAACCACAGGGTCACGGGGGACCAAATGCTTGAAACATGACTGAGGAATTATTTATTTTGATTAATTTGCACTTAAACAGCCAGTTTCAAGAGAAATGTTGATGTTTTCTCATCTATAATTAATCATACTTCAGCCAATACTATTTGTACTTATGCCTTAGCATTCTACCAAGACCTTTTTTTTAGTGGGGGGGTGTCCTGAAGCTTTCTTTGTAGATCAGGCTGGCCGCAAGATCAGAGATTCACCTGCCTCCAGGGTGCTGGGTTCAAAGGTGTATGCCACCTGCCTGGCAACCAAGACTATTATTTAGCCAAGATGTGGTTTGTTTGTTTGTTTGTTTTCCTAAAGTGTAGGATCTGGTGTAGCCCAGGCTGACTTTGAACTTTCTACATAGCTAACACTGGATTTGAACTACTGACCCTCCTGCCTCTGGGCCTTCTCCTTTTGGAGTGCAATGATTAGAGGCGTGTGGTGTCAAGCCCAGCCAACTTCAATGTTTTAATTAACTAGCTGTTACAGTTCTTTAGTTGATACAGAGAGAAATGGTTAGATCTTACGTTACACTCCCTAGTTGGGTAGTCTCACCTTCTGAACACATATGTTTTTGGATTGCGCATGCAATTCTTTCATGTTTGTTTGAGACAGGGTCTCACTGTGTAGCCCTGGCTGTCCTGGAACTCTCTATGTAGACCAGGCTAGCCTGAACTCACAGAGACGGGCCTGCCTCTGCCTACTGAGTGCTGGGGATTAAAGGCGTGCGCCACCACTGCCCACTTGAAAACCCAGATTTTTAATCTGCATTTAAATTTAATTTTTTTTCATTTTGCATTTACATGATTACACTTAAAATTTCATTCTGCATTTACACGTTTGTTTACGTGTTTACGTGTGTGTGTGTGTGTGTGTGTGTGCGCGCGCGCGCGCGCACGCGCGCGCGCATGCACATGTCCTGCGAGTGGAGGTCAGAGGACAGCTTCTGGGCGTTGGAACTCAAATTGCAATGCTTTGCTTCCCCCTGCAGGGTTCAGGGCCCTGTCCCGGACTCCAGCCATCGTCACCTTGGTGGTCTTGCTTGTGAGCATTGTGGTGCTCGTGACGCTCACACTCATCCAGATCTGCCACCCTCAGGTCCTCCCCCCAGGGCTGAAGGTAAGCCAGATGGGCGGCAGCATCAGTCATGCTAATGTTGTAACTTAAAGAGAAAACTCCAGCAGCTGGAGAAAGCAGCGTGAGACCCAGGAGGAGGGCTGGGCTTGTGATGCAGACCGAGGCGGAGGCGTGCTTCCAGGAAGGGACCTTTTCCAGGGACTCGCTTTGACTTCTACTATAGGATACAAAGATGGAATGTGTGCCCCAGAGATGTAGGTGTGCAGTGCTCCATCAGTTCCGGGGAAGCACACAGTATGATCATGGGTGGACTGGGGGAGGCACGGGGCTCCTGGTTTTAAGAGTGTTGGGAAATCTCTTTGAGGCATATGTGTGCCCCTTCTCCCGGTTCTAAGATACGCATTTACGCCTCCCGGTCCCACCAGGACTTTGCGTAATGTCCGGTGATCTCTCTGAGTTCATCCCCAAACGGCCTTGTGCTTGACTGCTGGCCTTCACTCTTAGGAGATGGATGGCAGGGTGGGGGTGGGGCCTTGGAATGAAACGAAGAGTGATGATTCAGGGAGTCCTCTAGTCATTTTGGGAATCAGTCAGCAAACGTTTTATGTGATACCCCAAACAGTAATATTTTAGGCTCTGAAGGCCACTTAGAGTCTCTGCTGCGTGCTGTTGTTAGGTTTGGGGCTCATTAAAAATGTATGGAGTCAGTCTTCCTAGCTGGGGAGGCTCCATAGGGAGCCCAGTCATTCTGCTGTGTTATTTGACTCTCTTTAGGAGTTACGCTCGCCCTCACCTCTTTTCTCCCATCTTCCTGCCACCAGTAACCGCTCTAAGTTGTATTTGGAGTACTTGGTTTCAGAAAACAAGGAGGTAATATTGCCTGGGGTCCCATGAGCAGCTTTGCCCCATGTTTGGAAGGGCTGGAGTAAGAGCTTTTCATTGTGGTGGGGATTTTTTGTTTGTTTGTTTGCTGAGTCTACAAAGCAAGTTCCAGAATAGCCAGAGCTGTTGCATAGAGAAACCCTGCCTCAAAAAAACAAAGTAACAACAAAAACTCTGCCTAAGGATAGCACTTCTCACAGTGGGCTGAACCCTCATGCATTCAAGTAGACAATTAAGAATCAAGAGAATGCTCAGTAGACGTGCCCACCCACCGACTAGTGTGATGGAGGCAGTTCCTCAACAATGGGTCCAACCATAGCAGGAGCATGGGAAGCAAGGCTCAGGGAGGGACCCATGCAGGGAGCCTTGTAGAGCTGGGGGATGGGCGGGAAAACCAGGACCACCCTAGAAGGCTGTAATCAGAGCAATACCTGGGCCCCACATTGTTAAAGGAGCAGCTCTAACTGCACCTCATGTCTGTCTCTCTCCATAAGATACATCTACCCTGAGCCTGTGCTCCCCACTTCTAGAACATGCAATGAATCTTTAAGTCAGGGTCTCCGAGGGTGGATCTTACTGAGGGTCTGAGATGTGGCCGCCAGGTAGCTGTTTGTGGGAGCTGGAGCTAAACCTTCCTGTCAGTTAGGGACAGGGTACCATTGTGACATTGTGGTGGCTTGTCACCATGATGAGAAATGGACTAAAGCTCGGAAAATGTAAGCCACTCCAGTTAAATTTTTTTCCTCTATAAGAGTTGCTGTGGGTATGGTGTCTCTTCACGGCGATAGAAACCCTAACTAAGACTAAGGCAGATGTCATGGTACAGTATTCATTGCACGTGTATTTGTGGTGATACTGGTGCCAGCTGAGTAAGATGATGCACGCTAGCATTAACAGATGACTGTCGCTGGCTTGTGTATTGTCACACTCTACTTCATATTATTATGGAGTGTGTCATTAATGTTTACTAAACAGCTGGCAAGATTGCATGTACCTATAATCCCAGCACTCACAGGCCGAAGGCAGCACGGGCTACATACTGTGTGTGTGAGAGAAAGACAGACAGACAGAGACTGACAGAGACACAGAGAGAGAGAGAGCATCGTCAATCCATTTGGAAATAGCTGCGGGCCCTGGCCAGAGTTCCAGGGCACAGGAAGTTGCTTGCTTTGGATGGTCCGTTTTCTTGAGTGGGTGGATGAAATGTGAGAAGAGACAGGTGCTCTGGGCAGGTGACTGACAGCTGGCAGAGGGAGCCCCACCTGCAGCTTGGCTGAGCGTTGAGAGACCTCTGTGTTTTGGGTTTCTGTGGTATGCCAGGGCCGGGCAGAGTGCTGTAGGCGTGTAGCTGAATGACGGCTAGGGCCTTTGGCTTTGGTGGTGTTTGTGTGTTCCTGCCACGAGTCCCCACGAGTCCTGTTTTGCTTCTGTGCAGCTGACTGTGGGTTATGAGGCACCAGCTTCCCCTCGGCCTGCAATGTTTGTTGTCCCTGTGAAAGGGTATGACACCTGCTCTTAAATCCAGCCTTGACTTGCCTGACCTTGGCTGATGAAAGTTTAAGAGCAGAACCATTAGAGAAAGATTCAATCAAGGGTCAGCAACGTCCCCCAGGTCCCTGCGATACTGGTCTGGCCTGCTCCACAAGCTTGAAGAGTAAATATGTCGCCACTCAGGCCCTCACTTGCTTTATTACCACAAATTCCAAAATCTTCCCTTTGGGGGTTCTCTCTCCCTCCCCCAACATGAGCATCAGAGTTTAAGGTGTCTCTGCTCCCAATATCCCGGTGCCAATCCCTCTTCTTAGCCACTGGTTGTCACCATTAAAGAGGGTCCTGGATAGTCTTAAGGATGCCCTGATGGGCTCTCCCTCTGAGCTGCTCAGGCCACCTTAGTTCCCCTCACTGGGTAGAAGATCACAGGCATCTTAGTTCCCACGCCCATGCTCTGCTGGTGTTCTCTGAGTCAGGCTGGGTGAGTCATTCTCCACTAGCCCTCATGGAGCCTTGTGAGGTCTCCTGGATTTCTGGTGTCTTGTGGCCCATGCTATTCCAATTTTGAGGCAGCAAGAAGTGGATAAGTTGTTCCTCCCAATGCAGAAGCCCCAGATTCGTTATACAAGCCAGTCTACCTTGCCTCAAGCTAGATTTGCTCCTGGGCTGCAGTCTGAAGGGATCGTCTGTCCAAACAAAGGGAGTATATCGATCCTAGCACACCAGGCCTGTTATTTCACAGTGGCCTCATCAAACTTGATTTCCTGGGACTCCCTCCGTGAAAGCCTGGAAACTCTGAGAGTCACTGTAGCTTAATACCAGGCCTGTTCTCATGTCAATTAAGATGATGATTTTACTAGCCTTATGAAGGCAACAAAGCTCACTAAAGCACCAGAAAAATCAGATCCTAGGGTACAACTGCTCAGGAGTCTGTTACTGTCCCCTCGTCTTCGAGAGCTAATAACAAATCTAAGACGGCTGATCTTACGACCCACAACCTATCACCCCAGCTCTTACTTTCGGCAGAAGATCACACAGTATCCAAGTGTTGGATCACGGGTTTCAGCATGAAAGACTGTTCCAGCCAGGCAGTGGTGGCACACGCCTTTAATCCTGGCACTTAGGAGGCAGAGGCAGGCGAATCTCTATGACTGAGCTCAGCCTAGCCTGGTCTACAAAGCGAGTTACAGGATGGCCAGGGCCACACAGTGAAACTGTCTTGAAAAAAACAAACAAACAAAACAAAGAAACAAACAAACAAAAAACCCTAAAAATAAAACAAAAGGAAAAGTAGAAAATGAAGACTGTCCCCCCTCCCCTTTTATGAGACAGGGTCTCTCTGTGTAGCCATGGCTGGAACTTACTGTGTATAGCAGGCTGCCCTCAATCACAATGATCAGCCTGCCTCTGCCTCCCGAGTGCTGGGGCTAAGGGCATATACTGCCATGCCCTGAGGAACACTGGGTGTGTCTCCAGAACTACATTCAAGCCATGTTTCTTTTCTTTTTCTTTCTTTCTTTCTTTTTTTTTTTTTTTTTTTTTTTTTTGGACACCACGCTGACCTCCAATAACCCATCACCTCCTATTTGATTTGAAAAATCATTTCCTTCCCATCCCTTACCTCCAGCACATCCACAGTGGGTCCAGTGATTGAAGCAAATAATATCTAAACATGGGTTAAAATATCTTTTACCACTTTGCAAATGCTGGCCTCTGGGGAAATGGCTCGGTGGGTAAGGTGCTCGCTGCGTGGGTGCGAAGCCGGGAGCTGTGGCACATACCCTAATTCTGGCATTGGCAGGCAGAGATGGCCAGCTAGCCTTGGCAGTTGGTGAGTGCCACGTACAATGAGAAACCTTATCCCAAAACACAGGGCAGAGCTGCTGGAGAGAGGGCTTGGCAGCTAAGAGCACAGGCTGGGCTTCCATGGGGTTCGGTTCAATCCCCAACACCCACAGGGCAGCTCACCGCTGTCTGTAACTCCAGTCTCAAGGAATCTGATGACATCCTTGTGGGTACCCAGACATGCAGCCAAAATATCCATACACATAGAATAAAACTAAATAGATCTGTGTGTGTGTGTGTGTATGTATGTGTCTATGTGTGTGATGTGTGTGTGATGTATGTGTGATGTGTGTGTGATGTATGTGTGATTGTGTGTGTGTATGATGTGTGTGTCTGTGTGTGTGATGTGTATGTGTGATGTGTGTTTATGTGTGTGGTGTATGTGTGTGATGTGTGTGTGATGTATGTGTGTGTGTGTGTGTGTGTGTGTGTGTACACCAGGCCTAGCAGGCCAGTGGCGTTGGTGATCAGTTCCTCTGAGGGAGGAGGAGGAAGCAGGCTGACCCTCCAGAGGCCCTGGCCTCTTCATACCTGGCGTTAGTTTCCACCTGCACGCTAATCTCACTTGCATCCCTGCCTGGGACAGATCTGAACAATGCCAGCCTTGTTTGCTGGGGACGTCCTGTCAGGGTCCCTATCAGGTTCATCAAACTGAAGGGCTGGGATGAAGGAGCTGCCAAGAGCCAATGGGAGGAGAAGCTGGGACCCAGGGGCTGGCTCCTGTAGCCTAGACCCAGAGAGGTGCTAAAGCCAGTCATTCCATATGTCGCATAAGACATGGTGGAGCTGTTCAGAGTGGTTTGCTGAAGAGATTGTCCATGAGAAGTTAAACACATAAACCCTGTGTGCGTGTGTATGATATAATCCCATGTGGGTTTAAAGTGTGACGGGAGCTGGAGAGATGGCCCGATGGCTGAGACCACTGGCTGCTCTTGCAGAGGACCTGGGTTCCGGTCCCAGCACACTCTCTGTAACTCTACGTTCAGGGGACCTGACACCCTTATCTGGTCTCCATGGGCACCAGGTGTGCACGTGGTGCACATACATACATGCAGGCAAATACATATAAGATAAAAATAAATAAATCTTAGAAAAATATAGAACCACAGCCAGGCATGGTGGCTCCCCCGGACAATCCTAGCACATAGGAAGCTGAGGCACACAGGTCAAGAGCTTAGGGCCAGCCTGGGTTATGTAGTAGCCTTGCCTTTAAATGAACAGATCTATACACCTGCAGGCCAGCAGACATGGTAATATGACATAAGGTTAAGACAATAATTACATTGAGGAGCTCTTGGCTTGGCTTTCTTCTATCGCTTTTTCCTTTTCTTTTTCCTTGAGACAAGATTTTCTCTGTGTAACCCTGGCTGTCCTGGAACTTGCTTTGTAGACCAGGCTGGCCTTTTTTTTCTTTTATAACTTTATTTATGTATTGTCTTGCTTTTCTCAAGGTGATTTAAAAGCCCTCCATTTTAGTCTATTATGTGCATGTGTGTGATGTGGTGTGTATGATGTGGTGTGTATGTGTGTGTGATATGAGTGTGTGTAATGTGATGTGTATGTGTGTGTGACATGGGTGGGTGGGTGTGATATGAGTATGTGTGTGATATGAGTGTATGTGATGTGTGTGTGTGTATGTGTGTGTGTTGTGAGATATGGGTGTGTGTGTGTTTGTGTGATATGAGTGTGGGTGATGTGGTGTGTGTGTGTGTGTGTGACATGGGTGGGTGGGAGGGTGAGTGTGATGTGGTGTGTGTGTGCATGT
Source organism: Phodopus roborovskii (assembly GCF_943737965.1). Lineage (NCBI taxonomy): Eukaryota > Metazoa > Chordata > Mammalia > Rodentia > Cricetidae > Phodopus > Phodopus roborovskii. The sequence continues at coordinate 8,591,805 of NW_026125295.1, forward strand.
GTGATGTGTGTGATATGTGTGTGTGTGTGATGTGGTGTGATGTGTGTGTGATGTGGTGTGATGTGTGTGTGTGTATGTAATATGGGGGTGTGCACATGCCCTGGTGTACATGTGGAGGTCAGGGGACAGCTTTGTAGACTTGGTTCTCTACTTCTGACTTAACATGGCTTCCGTGGATCAAACTCAGGCCATTGGGTTTGTCCAGAAGGAGCTTTTCCCACAACCTGTCTTACTCTGTGACAAGGCTAGCCTAGAACGTGCAACAGTCCCGCCTCAGCCTCCCAATACTGAGATTACAAGTGTCAACCACCATACTTGGCTCAGAGTAATCTTTTTATTTTTATTTTTTTTTTATATATTTATTCTTCAGAGACATGGTCTCATGTGGCCCAGGCTGGCTTCATGCTTGCTGTGTAGCCAAGGATGAGCTTGAACTCCTGACCCTCCTGGCTCAGCTTCCCCAGTTGATGAGATTACGGACAACACTACCATACTCAGCAATTGTGGCTTTAAAAACAAGCAGCCACTTAGCACTGGGCATATGGTTTTCTGTTTACCTCTGCAGCGAGTCACTTAAAATGAGGGAACCCTGGGAGCTTAACTATCCCCCAGCATTGTAACACTGTAGAATCCATTTAGAGGATCCTGTCTGGGACCTGGCTTCATCTTCTCCCATAGGGCAAGCAAAGCTGGGCTAAAAGTAGAGGGATTTGGAGTGCTGCCTCCAGAAGATTCTGGAAGCCCCCTGGGGGCCTCTGGCTGATTCTGCCAACATTGCATTGCTCTTTTGCCCTTAATTGTGAGCTTCTCCTGAGGGCTGATGGGAATCCTGACATGGCTCTTCCTTATGAGAAGTTCCCATAGTGTCTTCCCACAATGTCTTTCAGTTGTGTGTCTGCACAGCAAGCCTGGACACTCGCTGAGCCCCTAGTGTTATCCTGGGGGTCTGGATGGAGCAAGCCTGGACACTTGCTGAGCCCCTGGTGTTATCCAGGGATCTGGATGGAGTGGGGATTGGCTGGACACTCGCTGGGCCCCTGGTGTTATCCCTGGGGTCTGGATCAGGGTGCTTGTGTGGTGTTCGCCAGTTCCTTCACATTTGGTCTCAAAGCATCTATGTATTAGAATTATGTGGGGAGATGGTATTGTGCCTATTCTTAGGGATTGGGACTTAATTGGTCTGGTGTGGCTTCTCCACACCGGGCATTTTGAGCTCCCTCCCTCCCCAGGGGAGTCTCATGCACAACCAAGACTGAGAGCCTACATACCTCATCTCATCCTTCGCCAGAGTCCAGGGGGCTACAGCTGGTTTGGGGACAAGTAGCGCTCTCTCTCCTTGATCTGCCTCTGCCTAAATGAAACAAGTACACGAATACAGCCGGGTTCCCCCTTCTGCTGTTTTGCTAAACGGACACAGTATCAAGCTGCCTTCTAAATACATGTATGCTCACAGGTCAGCACGGCCTCGATCTTTATCTGGAGAGCTTCTTTTTGTGGTGGACGGCAATTAATGCCGAGGTCCCCAGCTGGTTGGAGTGCAGAGGATGAGTAACCACGCAGTTCTCGGCCCTAAATGAGACATCTTTATCGAACCCCCTCCCAACATAGCATAAGCACGGCAGAAGAAGGGATGGAGGACTGTGAGAGCCTGAGACCGGGGAGAGATGCTAGGCGACGGTGTCTTCTGGACACATAAGAGCTCACGGTGGCTGCCAGCACATGGCGCATGCACGGGCAAGCGTGTCAATGTTCCAGCATAGATGAAGGGGAGGTTCAAGGGGCTCTACCCCTAGCTGAGGAGCTATGGGCAGGCTGGGCGACAACTGCCCAGAAGAGAGGGTCAGATCAGCTTTCTTGGGGGAGTGGCCCCCTGGCAGGACGCCTGGGTCACAATAATGGCCACCCAAGGATGACACCGGACTCAGTGGGTTATGAAAAGGTGATATTGGTGTGGGAGGAATGATGGGAGGATTCAGGGAAGAGTTGGAGAGGGAATTAGGAGTTGATATGAATGAAATACTTTTCTGCACATATGGAATTCTCCAAGAATAAATTAAAATGGCATCCGTGGTTCTCAGTGATCCAGGGTGAGATAAACACTCAGAAGGGCCCAGCCCTGCTTCCAACTCTCTTCCTCTTCCCTTCAGTATGGGATCGTGCTGGATGCTGGCTCCTCCAGAACCACGGTGTATGTGTATCAGTGGCCAGCAGAGAAGGAGAATAACACAGGAGTGGTCAGCCAAACCTTCAAATGCAGTGTGAAAGGTAAAGGGGACAAGGCGGCCTGAGCTGGGGGTCAGGAGGGCGTGACACACCCCGTGTTGCTGCCCATCTGTGGAGCCGGCTTGGTCTAGTCCCTTCCTCCACAGCCCTGTGGGATGTCAGGGGCAGTGAATGGCTTGAGGTCCCCCCCCCCTTCAGTGCTCACCTAGGTGATGGCGGAAACTTGTGTATGAGAAAAGGGAAGGGCCTGCCTCTGTGCAGTGAGAGCGCTAAACAAAGGTTCAACGTGTTCGCCTGAAAACTCTCCAGCTCCCAGTTTGCACAGAAGAAAGCCAGGAGGTGCGGGCCTGTAGGGCGGGCAGTGTCAGAGGAGAGGAATACAGACAGACAGACAGACAGTACGTGCTTGTAGGGTGGGCAGTGTCAGAGGAGAGGAACACAGACAGCAGTACACACACACAGACAGACAGCACACACACAAGTATGCTAGGCTATGCAGAGCAGCTTTCCCACAGCAGAGCTACAGGCGCTTAAATGGAGACCACCAACAGAGGCAGGGGTTGAGACCCACCAAGGCCACCCTGAGGGTCTGGACCTCTTGAATGTGCCTGGGTTCACCAGCCCATGTGGCTGGCCACCACTCTGGGACCACAGAAACCTCACTCAGTGCTGGAGAAGCCAGTGTCCTTCAGGGTGTGACACTTGGCCAAACTCCACTGTGTCATTTCAACTGGAGTTTGTGGCCTCTGGTCCCTCAGAGTATGTATGGATTCCTGAGGTGACACTATCACTTCTGGGTGTTCTGCGGGGTCACAGATGGCATCCAGGCTGCCAAGAACTCCTTCCACCAACGGACAGCTAGTTTGTGAGGGTGCATAGGTGTGTGTGTGTGCGTGCAAATGCATATGGCAGCCAGAGGGCTATCTCTGCTGTTGGTCCTCGGGTACCACCCATCTGCTTCTTTTCCTTTTTCTTTTTCCTTTCCCTTCCCTTCCTTTCCCTTCTCTTCCCTCCCCTCCCTCCTTACCTTCCCTCTCTCCCTTCCTTCTTTTTGAGATAGGATCTTTCACTGACCTGGAGCTTACAGGGTAAGCTGGGCAGCTGGCCAGGGAGTCCGAGGGACGCTCTTGTCTCTGCACACACACACACACACACCCCAAAAGCTGGAATTACAGGCACACACCATCATGCCCAGCTTTTTACTTGGGTTCTGGAGGTCAGAACTCAAGTGTTTGTGTTTACTTTGCAAATGCTTTGTCACCGAACCATCTCCCCATCCCCTGACTCTTTATTTAAAAGTCTTTTTACTGTTTTTTATTCTAAGGAAGACTAATGAGTTCTGACTGCTTGCTCTTCAGGTTCTGGAATCTCCGGCTATGAGTATAATCCCCAAGATGCCCCCAAGGCCTTTGAGGACTGCATGTTAAAAGTCAAGGAACAGATCCCTGAGTCCCTCCATGGATCCACCCGCATTTACCTGGGAGCCACAGCTGGGATGCGTTTGCTGAGGTAACAACTAAGGGCACAGAGGAGCCCACATGACCAGGACAGCCAGGAATGTCACTCTCTCTGTTTCTGGGAGCAAACCTAAGAGGAAAAAAAAAAAAGCACATATTCTGCTGTAAGTTTAGGCTTTGATGGCTGGGGAACTTGTAGCCACTGTTTTCATAGCAAGAAAGAAAGACTTCTAAAACTGGGTTCCTTCCCTGTGGTAATTTTACCAAGAAGTCTAGGAATGGTCAGATTGGTTTGACAGCTGATCACCGGGTAGCCTATACTTCAGAGAACAGTTATTGTTTTTGGCAAGGGTAAACAGTCAGTTAAATTCTGTGGTAAGTTCAGCCCTTAGCCACGTAGGCTCTACCCTGTGCAGAATGTTCCAGAAATCTTTGTAAGATAATGCAATGTCTGCCCCTCACCCAGGTCAAAGTCTTTGGAATTTTTATGGAACAAACATCTCATTCCATCCACTCTGTTCCTGTTGAATCTGCAGAACATGAGATTGATCTTAGGGACGCTAATAGGTGTGTGTGTGTGGTCATTGTTTTGTTAAGATAGGGTTTTACTCTGTTGCTCAGGTTAGCCTGCAACTTACATATATAGCCCAGGCTGTCTTTGAACTTATAGCTATCCTCCTGCCTCTTCAGATTATAGGTGTGAGCCACCATGCCACATTTAATGTTCTTTCTCTGTTTTATTTTGTTTCTCTGTGCTGGGCATCGAACCCAGGACCTTGCACACTCTAGGCAAGTGTTATACCAGTGAGCTACTTCCCCAGCCGTCTCCATTTCCTCTTTATAGTGTTGCTTTCACCTTGAAATGGAATTTTAAAAATAATCCCAGATGGGGCTGCAGAGATGGCTGGGGGTTAAGAGCACTGACTGCTCTCCTAGAAGTTCATTTCCCAGCAACCACATGGTGGCTCACAACCATCCATAATGAGATCTGGTGCCCTCTTCTGGCTGTCAGGCATGCATGCAGGCAGAACACTATACATAATAAATAAATCTTTAAAAGAAAAGAAAGGAAGGGAGAGGGGGGGGGTGTAATCTGTCCGGGGTGCAGGCTGCCCAGGGTGTTGGAAGTAAGGTGTCTTGCTCATGATCCCAGCAGGAGAAAGAACGAGGCAGGCTGGGCACGTAAAGAGCCCAGGGCCTCTCCTGCTGGGTGGGACCTCTAGATGTTTCTTTATCCTTACCATTGCTGGAAGCAACCAGGGCCTTTTCCTCCTTCCCTCCCTGAGCGAGCAAACACCCCAGCTTCCTTTCCCCACAAACAAAGGGAGAGTTGCCTCCATGTTAGCTTTCTCTAGAGCAGCGGCTCTCAACTTTCCCAATGCTGAGGCCCTTTAACAGAGTTCCTTGCGTTGGGGTGATCCCCCAACCATAACATTATTTTCGCTGCTACTTCCTAACTCTGATTTTGCTGCTGTTAGGAAGCATAATGCAAATATCTGATATGCAGGGTATCTGACAGGTGACCCATGTGAAAGGGTTGTGTGGCCCCTAAAGAGGCCACGGCCCACGGGTTGAGATCCACTGCTCTGTAGGGTGCCGCGGCAGGAAGGAGCTAGGATGGCGTTGTCCCTGGGTAACCTGGTGATACTGTGCTGTCAGGGCCTCTGAGGGTGGCATGCTGGTGCTCTCTGACCCTGGTGTCCCTTCCTCTTGCACCCTAAGCTCATGTGCTTTGTCCAGGTGAGGCCCCCAGAGACCATCAGTCACTGCTGTGCCCTGTCCAGTCTTACGCCCTCCACTGGCCAGAGCTGGGGCAAGTCTTCCTGATTACCCACCCCCTGGTGGAAGGACCAGTCAGGGGCCCGGGAGGGGGCGGGCAATGACAAGTGGGACTCTGGCAGGTAACAACGTGCACCCCACCTTCCCAGCCACCCTGGGAGATCTATAAAATGGGCCGGGAGGAGGCTGTCACTTAAGGGAGCTGATGGGAGCCCGCCTTGACTCGGTGCTCAGACTCTTGTGTTCTGTGCGTTGCGTAGGTTGCAGAACGAGACAGCAGCTCGTGAAGTCCTTGAGAGCATCCAAAGCTACTTCAAGTCCCAGCCTTTTGATTTTAGGGGTGCTCAGATCATTTCTGGACAAGAGGAAGGGGTGTATGGATGGATTACAGCCAACTATATAATGGGAAATTTCCTGGAGGTGTGTGGAAAGAAACGCATGGTTTCTCATCTCACTGTTTATCCCGTCCCGGTGGGTGATAGCTGGGTGGAGGTCCTGGATCAGGGTGGGTTCCATCCATGCAATGCACTGGGGAAGCACTCGGGGACACCAGCTAAGGACCAAGTGCGTGGATGAGGTGAGAAATCGCATCACTTTGCTCATTCATAAGAAATTTGGGAGGAATCTGCATTGAACCCTGGGCCTCAGATGTTTAGAAGGGGATCGTGGGGATGGCTGTTCCAAACTTCCTGGAAATTTATTACAGAGTTATCGTTCTTTGTTCAGGGAGAAGGAGTCTGCTTGTGCCCCTGGCCTCCTTCCCGTCCCCTCCCTGCAGATATATTCAAACCACATCCCAGACTAGACCTTTGACTCCCCCCACAAGCATATTTTGAATTTTCAAGTTAATTAACGTGATTGATATTGGGGAGATCTCACATGAAACTGCACGCATCTGTCCTCTCCCGGCTTTGGAGGCCTTAGACATAGTTCGGGGGGGGGGGGGGAGCAGGGAGCTCCCAGCCGGGCAGCACACCCTAGTTTGTTGCCTGACTTCCTGTCTATGCTGCGTGCATTTGTATAACCAATTCAGCTCATAATCACCGTACTAAGAGAGAGAATCAGCCCCGAGTGTGTCACCCTGCCCAGCAGTGGGACTTGGAACTTGGGTGGAGAGCCCGGGGCAACGGAGATGGTGTCTGGTTTTCCTCTCACTTCCTATTCCCGCTACGCAGAAAAACCTATGGCACATGTGGGTCCACCCGCACGGAGTAGACACCACAGGGGCCCTGGATCTGGGCGGCGCCTCCACCCAGATATCCTTTGTGTCCGGAGAGAAGATGGAGCCAAACGCCAGTGACACGGTGAAGGTGTCCTTGTACGGCTACACGTACACGCTCTACACACACAGTTTTCAGTGTTACGGCCGCAACGAGGCAGAGAAGAAGTTCCTGGCCATGCTCGTGCAGGTGCTGAGTGGGGGGGTGTGAGCCGGGGAGGAGCTCTGTCTGTCTGTCTGTCCCTTTTCACTCCAGTCTGCAGAGTGGGCAGAAATGACATCATAGTCTCATGGTTTGCGAGACAGGGTTTCTCTGTATTGCTTTGGAACTCGCTCAGTAGACCAGGCTGGCCTTGAACTCACAGAGATCTGGCTTCCTGGATGCTGGGATGAAAGGCGTATGCCACCAATGCCTGGCTGGCACATATTTTTTATCCTAGCATTCATGAGGCAGAGGCTAGTGGATCCCTATGAATTTGAGGACAGCCTGGTCTATATAGTGATTCTAAGCCAAACAGGGCTACACAGTGAGACACTTTCTCAGAATAATATTCATCATCATCATCTTACTAAAAGAAAGAAAACCAAGTGAACGGCACTGGAGGACCACGCCTGAGATTAATCTCCACAGGTGTGTGCACAAATGCACCTGTGAGAGCACACACACATATACACACTCACACACACATTCACACATATACATACTCACACACACTCACACATATACACACTCACACATATACACACACATCACACATATACACACACATATACACAACATATATACGCCATACACACGGACACACACTCTCTCTCTCACACACACACACACTCACATATACATACTCACACATCACATACACACACACATACATACACACTCTATCTCTTTCTCTCTCACACGCACGCACACACACACGCACACACACACACACACACACGATCCTCCTGTTTGAGCAGGTAGCACTTTTCTGACTGAGCCATCTATCTCCCTGCCCCTCCCAGACTGTTGTAGAATAAATCGATATGATTTTTGTCATGAGCCAATGTTTGATTTGTCTGCCTGTCTTATACATACATGTTCCATGTGACTGGAAAAGGCTGTTGGGCAGGGCTCTCAGGATCCTGCTCTCTCCAGCAGCAGAGCAGTGTGTGATGGTTGTTCTCAGCCTCTCCTGGGGCACTGCAGGGTAGTGGTCAGGAGAATATTCCAGAAGGAAATGCCCCATCTCACTCCTCTCCGCCACACCTCCAGGGCTCTCCCACTGGAAACATCAGCAACCCCTGCTACCCTCGGGCTTACAGCTCCGTCTTCAGCTTGGGCCACGTGTTCGGCAGCCTGTGCACAGAGAAGCACAGGCCAGACAGCTACAACCCTGATGATGTTGTCACCTTCACGGGAACTGGGGACCCATGGCTGTGCAGGGAGAAGGTGGCTTCTGTATTTGACTTCAAAGCTTGCCAGGAGCAAGACGCTTGCTCCTTCGATGGCGTTTACCAGCCCAAGGTTCAAGGGCCGTTTGTGGTGAGACCAAAGATCAGTTGGTAGGTGTGGGGGCTCTGCATCCCCGGGAGAGTGTCCCTCCGCCATCCCCGTCCGTCCTCTGTCCCGCCGGCTTTATTCCCTCCCCGGATAGCTCCATAGCACACACCTTTAGAGGACTCACTGCCTCTGTCCTGCTCGCAGGCGTTTGCTGGGTTCTACTACACAGCCAGTGCACTAAACCTCTCCGGAACCTTCTCCCTCGCCTCCTTCAACACCAGCAGCTGGGACTTCTGCAGACACACCTGGACAGAGGTCAGTATTAGAAAGGAGAGAGAGAGTGAGAATCAGGGCAAACAGTACAGCAGAACACGTGTGTGTGTGTGTGTGTGTGTGTGTGTGTATACATCTGTGTGCACGTACTCTCAGCAGGTTGTGTGTGCACGTATGTGTGTACATGTGTGTGGGTGTAGGCTCAAGCATGTGTGTGCGCACACGTGTGTGTGGGTATAAATATGTATGAAAGGAGCTGACAAATCAGGCGGACTAAAGTCCCCGTGCGATAGCCAACTTTATTCAGAGCGTCAGACAATTTATGCTCCGAGGGTTAAGAAGCATCACCTGAGTAAAGTGTACACTCGCAAGGACAAGCTGCACGTGGCAGGCAAGCCACACGTGGCAGGCAAGCCACACGTGGCCAAGACGTGTTTTCCATAGAGGCAGGTAAACAGCTGTGACACATAATCAGAAGTAAACGCATTCCTGTCCGCTCCACCCGGGAGGAGCACAAAGACGCCTTCCAAGAACAGTCCTGGGTCCTGAAGAAACAGGTCACGAGGCTCTTGTCTTGTTCTCCTGCAGTTTTTCTCACAAGCACTCAGAATTCCCTTCACAGGACTCCATTCTCAGACCATGTTCCCGAATGCATGTATGAGTGTGTCTGTGGTTTATAAGTGAGCGTGCGTGCACATACGCATGTATGTGTGTGCACCTATGCGTGCATGTGAGTATATGTGTGTGTGTGTGCACATTGTGTGTTCAAGGTTAGCATGGACGATGTGAGACCCCCCCATCTGAAAATAAATAAGCAAGGGAAAAGCATGGCAGGTAGAAGCCAGCCGCACTGCTGTGAACAATCTCCGTGACCTTCTGGATTATGAGGCGACACTGGGTAGATGTTTCAGTTCTGTGAGGTTGTGTTATTTGTCATTTTCATCTTGAAGTCCCGATGGGCTTTGAACCACTGCTGTCACCGTCAAGTGTTCCCGGGTGCAGGTTTGGGACTCACTTGTCCACCCCACGCTGGGGTCTTTACCTCCTTTCCAGCTCCCGTCCCTGCTTCCCAGGTTTGATGAGGTGTATGCCCGCTCCTACTGTTTCTCGGCTCACTACGTCTATCACCTGCTGGTGAACGGGTACAAGTTCACGGAGGAGACTTGGCCTCAGATACGATTTGAGAAAGAAGTGAGTCTTTTTCCTCTTTTCTCTTTTTGCTGGCCATGGAAAGGGTGATATGCATGGATGTAGACCACAGGTCAGGGGTTAAAGGATGACCTGACCTGATCTTGCCGGTCACCTGTGAACATCCCAGGAAGAGAGGTGACAGAATTTAAAGTGGTTGTCTCAGGAGATTGCCGCAGATGAGAGGATTGGAATTGAGGGCCAATGGATGGGTGCCCGAGGGCGGGGTGTCTGGGCAAGGCAAATGCCAGCCTTCAGCTCAGGCTGGAGTGCGGTCAGTACTGAGGAAGGTTTTGGTGAGAGAATGGGACATGTAAGTACCTGAGACTTTTCATCCCTACAGGGCTACAAGTTGAATTCACTTTTTTTCTCTCTCTCTCTTTTTTTGAGACATGGTCTCATTATGTAGCCCAGGCTGGCCTGGAGCTAACTATGTAAGTACATGGATTAAAGATGTACACTGCCCCACTCCTGGCTTATAATTTGTTTTATAGCAGAATAATTAATTGCTCTCCATGATACACAAGAGACGATGTAAGATGCAGTGTTGAGGGCATGCGGCGTTCACATCGGCTCCTCATTAGATAGGAATCTTTCTCTGTAAAGGAACCCTAGCTCACTGTGTTTACAGACAAAACTCAGGGATGGGGAGGGCCTTCTTGTCTCAGTAATAGATAGGTGTTAGTAGGCAGACAATGGATGATAGAGAGATTATAGATGATAGGTAGATTAAACGGATGATAGATGAATGTATGGGATGGGGGGTGGGTAGTGGAATGGTAGGCAATAATTACCTACGAGAGGAAGATGGAAGATGGATAGATAGCTGGAAGTAGGTGGACAGATAAATTAGGCACATGGACAGATAGGTGATAGCAAGCTAGCTAGATGGTTGGACAGACACGGCCCTGTGACTAAGGAGGTGGAGGGATGGCTGTTTCACGCAGGACTTGCCTTTTGAGTCTGTCCGGCCACACTGCATCTCCCAGTTCCGGTAGGATGCTCTCAGTTGAGGACTGGCTGTGGCAAAGCCTAAAGGATGTCTGGAGCCATTCTGTTCTGTTCCAGCTTTGGTAAAATTGGATTAATCCAATCAATATCCCGAATTAAGACTGGAACTGTCTATTTTCATGTAAGTAAAATTGAGTCATCTACAAAAAAAAAAAAAAAAAAAAAAAAAAAAAAAAAGAGGATGTCTAGAGGTGTGGGCTTTGGCCTGTGAGCCGAGTTAGCATCTGTCGAGGACTCTAAGAATGGAGACCACCATCTCCTCATTGAGGAAACATTCTTGGTTTAAATTTCTTTCCAGAGGCCAGCCCAGATGGCTCAGCTGGTAAAATCACTTCCCAGTGAGCCCTTTGACCTGAGTTATTTCCCAAACACACATTGGAGAAGAAAATTGACCCCTGCAAGTTGTCTGCAAGACCTCTGACCTTCACACAGAGTGCGTGTAGGAGTGTGTGCGTGTCAGTGTGTGTGTGTGAGGGTGTGTGTGTGTGGTGTATGTGTGTGAGTGTGTGTTGTGTATCTGTGAGTGTATGTGTGTGAGTGTGTGAGTGTGTATGTGAGTGTGTGTATGAGTGTTTGTGTGTCAGTGTGTGTGTGTGTGTGTGTGTAGGTGCTGAAGCATGAAGTTGTAGGCTGTTGGAACCACAGTGTGGGTACTGGGAACTGAACTTGTGCTCTCTGCAATAGCAGTCTGCACTCAGCTGTTTAGCCACCATATACCATCGTGAGGCAAGAACAGAGGAAAATAAATTCAGGGAATCAACATGAATTGAGATCATTAAAACAATATTAGAAGTTCAAATCATCCATTTCATTAGTCTCAAGGTCTAGCCTAGGATATGGCTCAGTTGGTAGAACGTTTGTCTAACATATATTGTACCTGGGTAGAACCCCAGCTTCCCCAGTACCCCCAAAGCCAGCTTGTACATCCCTAATCCCAACACTCAGGTTGCAGGAGATCAGGAGTTCAAGGTCATCTCAGCTACAACATGTTTTTGAGGCCAGGCCGGGAAGCTCAAACTACCAGTTCTGTTATGGAGACAAACATGGTCAGATTAGATTGTTAAAACTCAACAAGCCAGGCTGCTTCTCGGGTTAGTGCTTGGGGACCTTGCAGCAAGAGCAAAGGGCGTGGCTTGCAAACAGATTCTAACTCATGCTGAATGTCTGTTACATTCTGTGTTAGCCAGGCATGGTGTCAAGCACCTATAGAGCATGGGGATTGGGAATTCAAGGTCATCATCGGCTACATAGTAAATTCGTGACCAGCCGGTAATGTATGACATCCTGTCTCATACTGATACGTAAGTTAAAAGTTAAAAAAAATTATACAAATTGAAAGTTAAAATTAAAAAAAAAAAAAAAAAAAAAAAAAAAAGGTTTCTTGGGCTGGAGAGATGGCTCAGTGGTTAAAAGCACTGGCTGCTCTTCCAGAGGTCCTGAGTTCAATTCCCAGCAACCACATGGTGGCTGACAGCCATCTATAATGAGATCTGGTGCCCTCTTCCAGCCTACAAGCATACATGCAGACAGAACACAATAAATAACAAATCTTTAATTAAAAAAAAAGAGGTTTCTTAGTATTAAGCGAAGGGTCAATGAAATGACTCAGTGGATAGAGGCACTTGCCTCCAGGCCTGACTCTGAGTTCCATTCTAGGACCCACATCATAGGAGGAAAGAACCTACTCCTGAAAGTTGTCTTGTGTTTTCTACATGCATGCTATGATATGCTCTACACCTGCATGAAGACACACACACACACACACACACAAACACCCCCCCACATACATGCGAACACAGATACACCCCACACACACGAAGACACACACCCACACACATACACACACCACTATGCAAAAGTGTAATATGAATAAATAAATAACAAGGAAATATTACCCACAGAAAAAACTGGTGCTGCCATTTAATATCTGGCTAAACAATTTTGAAGAAGATCATCATTTGAGATGAAGGACACAGATGATAAATTCGCTTCACTATAAAGATTGCAAACTCAAAATATGGAGATGCCTAAAAAAACATCAAATAAGGTAGTCAAAAAAAAAAAAAAAAAAAAAAAAAGCTGGAAGCCCAGATGTGGTGGTGCACACCTTTAATCCCAGTACTCTCTCTAGAGGCAAGGACAGGTGGAGCTCTGAGTTCCAGGCTAGCCTGGTCTACAGAGTGAATTCCAGACCAGAAGGAGTTACTCAGTGAGGCCCTGTTTTAAAGTAGGGGCAGGGGAAGGGAAGGGGAGGGAAGGGGGAGGGGACTGGGAGAGGAGGGAAAAGGGGAGAGGAGGGAAAAGGGGAGAGGAGGGAAAAGGGAAGGGAGGGGAGGGGGAGAGGGGAGGGAAGGGAAAAGGGGAGGGGAGGGAGGGGAGGGGGACTGACCAGAAGAAATGAACACAACGGGCTTCTCACTTGGGCTGCCCAGAACTTAGGCAAACCCTTTGACCTTCTTAGACCATAGGGTGCCCTTGTGAGGCTGACAGTAGTGTGGGCTGGGACCATGGGCAGCTTTGCCTGAGGCCTGAGCCACCCACTCTCCTCCACAGGTGGGGAACAGCAGCATCTCCTGGTCCCTAGGCTACATGCTCAGTTTGACCAACCAGATCCCAGCTGGAAGTAGCCTGATCCGTCTGCCCATACAGCCACCGGTTTTTATGGGAGTCCTGGCCTTGTTCACGGCCATCGCCTTGCTGTGCCTGGCATTCCTTTTGTATCTGTGTTCGGCATTCAGGACAAAGGCACACTCTGAGAATGCCTTCGACCAAGCAGTAGATTCTGATTGAGTCTTCAAGGGACAACTGGAGCCCGAGGCTGCCTGGAGCCCGCCAGACTGACACCAGGCAGTGTGAGCAAAGTGGCTGCCACCAGGACGCGATCCATCCTTACATGCCAAGGTCATGTGCCTCGCAGCTGCTGCCAGAGAACCTCCCGGGAGTCCCTCAACTACCCAGTGGGAGTTGTCCCTGCGGCCCCTCCCGACCTAATCACTGATCCACTGGGAACCAAGGAGACACAGGCAGTCACATTCAGGGACTTCATTCCATCCACTCTAGAGGAAGTTGAGAATATAGTAATTTAACGTGGAAGTACTGACCACAGGACTCAGTTTCCATTTTCCCTCTGCCACTATCCCTCTTAGCAAGGCACCCATGAAGGCTCCAACTCAGACACCTCGCCCCATGCTCTACCCTATAGGTCCTTTGTAAGACTCTCTTGTCTTTTAGTTGAGTCCAGCCTTGTCTCAAGCCACTGACACGTTGCTTTAGCAATGCCATAAGCATTGAGCTCCCTGACTGGTAGGATGTAGCATTTAGTGGGGAAGGTGATAAATGTAGAGTCTCATGTAGCCCATGCTAGCCTCCACCCAACTCACTGTAAGGCCCAGGATGACCTTCAACATCTGATCTACTCCTGAGTGCTGTAATTATGGCTTTGAGTCACCGTACCTGGTTTATGAGGTTCTGGGGCTAGAACCCCAGGGCTTCGTGTATGCTAGGCAAGTATTTTACCAACTGAACCACATCCCCAGCTAAGAAGACTCTGTGGCCCCAAGGATTCCTGGCCTCTGTCATGTAGCCAGAGCCTGACGCACAGACACATAGAAGTCACTAAAACAGTAGCTGTCCTTGTTGTGGAATCCCCGCACGAGGCTCTGGTCTTGAGATTGGACTCGGTGTGTGTCATCATCCTTGTGGATCTCACCGACCTGGCAAACTGTCATCATGGCATGTGGTTTTCCCCACAACTCTCACGGGTGTACTCGACCCTGCGCTAAAGCATCCCAGTCTGGAATTTCTGATCAGTTACTTCCCCTGATTGCTTACAGCTCTCCCCAAGTAGCTGCTGCACATCTTGATTTGGGGGAAAGAAAATGCAATCTTGGGAATATTCACATCCAAAGAGGGATGAGAAAGGGCTCCAGCAAGCCCAGAGCTACAAGCTGCAAACCAATGCTGTTTCGCATGGCTGGTTGTTGGCACCATATGGAATAAACTCTTATTTTTATTTTGCAGTATGTGTCTGCTAACTTGGATATAAGGCCCTTCCTGCAAAGGAGACAGGGTAGTGTTTTAAAAGGAGGAGACCCTTCCTGTGGAGCTCTGCCTCTGGCTCATTGGTGCTGGGATTCCGGGTTTTTGTTTTCTACCCACTAACGTGAGTTCTGGGTACTGAACACAGATCTTCAGGCTTGCGTGACCAACTGGGCCATCTCCCCAGCCCTTGTTTTGGGTTTGAGATGGGGTCTTGCACAAACTCACAAAGATGCTTATATCAGATATAAAAACAGGCGCTGGAGAGATGGCTCATTGGTTAAGAGTACTGGCTGCTCTTCTAGTGGACCTGGGTTCAGTTCCCCACACCAATATGGCAGCTGACAACTGACTATGTCTCTAGTCCCAGGGAGCTGAGTCCCTCTTCTAACCTCCTCCATCATACAGTACACAGCCAAACGTGCAAACAAAATGGCATACACATAAAAGTTAGTCAATGAAAAACTTTTTAAGTGAAATAAATCTTAAAAGAGGACGGTAAGCATTTTGTTTTACTTGCCAATCTCTGACTTCTGAGAGCCTCCCAGTTTATTTAAAAACAAACACGTGCCTAATAAAACCAGAACATTCTCTGTGCTTACTTTCAAAACTGCTGAGTGTTCAGGATCATCGCTAAATAACAAGTGCTCAGTTGGATAGGCAGGAAAGCCAGCTCTGAGTGTCTCTCCTCTCTTTGTTTCGCACACCTGTAAGCCAGCTCTACCTGATGACCCTCACTCAGCTGTGTTCTGCACACATTATCTACACCGCAGATACCCCAACCCTGCTTGTATCTACATACTCACAAAGCCATACCTGCCCCATCCCATACACTGTTCCAGCTATCCCAACTCTCATGGCCCCTACATCTGTGTTCCTTGTACAGATACCCATACCCTCAAATGTCTAACACACACACACACACACACACACACACAAGTGCGCACACACGCACACGCGCTCATACTGGCTCTCTACCACTACTGCTGCTCACAAAGCATCTCACACAGTTTTAAAAACACTCACACCTGATCTCCAACACAGACCTGTGCACATTGGTACAGCCCAGCCTTATTGCTCCCGCCTCAGCCTCCCGAGTAGCTGGGATCGCAAGTGTGCACCTATCAGACAGAGATCTCTGAGATGCCATTTCACCGTAGAAAAGGAGGTTGGGGGCTAACCACAGCCAGAGAGGGGCAGAGGGGAGAACTAACTGAGCTAGCCCACTGTATTTCTAGCTGGCCATCTAGCCCAGGAACTCACCAGTCTCATATGCCACCCCCAGCATGGGGATTACATGTTTTTACACTCTCATGCATGGCTTCCTCTCTCTCTCTCTCTCTCTCTCTCTCTCTCTCTCTCTCTCCTCTGTAATGTGGATTCCCGGGGTTGAACTCAGGTCCTCACGCGAGCACATCACCCGCTAAGCCACCTCCCCAGCCCTTGCTTTGGCGTTGAGAAAGTTTTGCCTTGCAGCCCGGGTACTTGCTGTGCATCCCAGCCTAGCTTGGCGTCTTCCACCTCAGCCACCTGCGCGCTGGGATTACAGCCATGC
This sequence comes from Phodopus roborovskii, assembly GCF_943737965.1. Taxonomy (NCBI): domain Eukaryota; kingdom Metazoa; phylum Chordata; class Mammalia; order Rodentia; family Cricetidae; genus Phodopus; species Phodopus roborovskii. Next base: position 8,608,031 of record NW_026125295.1, read on the forward strand.
ATTGCCACACACAGCTTATACACAATATTTTCAATTGTAAAATCAACTTCCTAAGATTTCACCTAAGCCTTCCTTCCAAAGTTTTTATGACCTAATAATAACAAAGAAAAAAATCAAGGAAATATAAAGGGCCACTTGTATTTAAGAACAACCCATGCATGCCTGTTTTCTTTAGTGAACCACTGTGATTGGCTTTAAGTGTATTAATTTTGACAGGGTTTGGGGTTTGAACCCAGGTTCTCATGTATCCCAGAAAACACTCGTACCGCTGAGTCACATTCCTGCTTGTCTCATGCTCCATCCCTCAAGCCTCCTGCAGTGAAGCTCCCCAGGACCCAGTTCTACAGAATACAGGTACCATGTGCTGTCTACCCTGGACCACAGACTCACTCAGAAGAGTCACTGTAAGCAGGTAACAGAACTCAAAACAAACTTGTGAGAACACTCATTGGAGCTAGCACAGTCAAGCCCGGGCAGTCTTCCAGAGCACCTCTCTGATGCTACCCTCTCCGATGCTCTCTGAGTGTGACACAGCAAGCCCAGAGCAAGGATGGAGAGGGCCTTTGTGCATATGTTGCAGGGTGGTAAGAATTTGTAGTCACTCTTGCCCGGAACATTCCTTCACTCAGCTCCCTGCACCTGTCCCAACAGGAAGTTTTTCCCTGGGATTTCTCACACAGAGGTGCTTCACACTTCGCTCTCCAGCAAAGGCAGACTTCTCAGGATGTGGGGTTGATTGAGAGGGGCTGGAGAGACGCTCACTGCTCACTGGTACTTGTTGCTCTTGAGGGCGACCTACAGGGCAGCGCATAGCCTGCTACGAAAGTTCATTTCCAGGGGATGCGATGCCCTCTGCTGGCCTCTGCAGGTACTAAGTTTGTTTGCGATTGGGGCTCGGAAATACATGCAGACACCCATACACATAAAGTAACAAGAAATGGTCTAAAACGGGCTCATTTGGGGCTGCAGAGTTGACTCAGAAGTTGAGTGCTTTCTTGCTGCTCTTGCAGAGAATTAGAGTTCAGTTTTAGCTCACAATCATTGGTGCCTGTAGCCTTATGGGATTGGATACCTTCCCTGAGGTCCAAGGTGACCCCACCACACACACACACACACACACACACACACACACACCACACGTACAAAATGGGTAAAGTGCTTGTTGTCCATAACGGCCTGAATGTGGATACACACACACACACACACACACACACACACACACACGCACGCATGCACGCACGCACGCGAGAGAGAGAGAGACAGAAAGAGAGAGAGTTATGGTTGATGGACTGAGTGGCCATGTTAGTGTGAGGCGGGTGGAGACAGGCACACATGTGGGGCTCGGTGAGCAGCCCAACTGAACTAGCTCAGTGAAAGGCTCCCTCAAAAGAGAGTGAAGAGTGACTGAGGGAGACGCCCAGTGTACTGCTCTGTGCATGTCTACTTGACACATCTGGGAAGAGAGAAATGCCTCCATGAGAGGGAAGTCTGTGGAACACTTTTTGTGTGTGTGTGTGTTTCGAGACAGGGTTTCTCTGTGACTTTGAAGCCTGTACTGGAACTCTCTCTCTGTAGACCAGGCTTGTCTAGAACTCACGGAAATCCACCTGCCTCTGCCTCCCGAGTGCTGGGGTTAAAGGCGTGCACCACCAACGCCCAGCTACGGATCCCTTTCTTAATTGGTGATTAATGTGGGAGGGCCCAGCCCACCGGGGGCCATTGCACCCTTGGGCAGGTGACCCTGGGGAGGAAGTGTAAGAAAGCAGACTGAGCAAGGAAGGGGAGCACGTCCCTGCCTCCGGCTTCCTGCCCTGGCTTCCCTCCATGGTGGCCCGTAAGCTGTAAGCCAAATAAACCCTTTCCTCCTCAACTTGTGTTGGTCCCACCAGTCAAGAAAGAGACCACTATCATGGTTTAAAGCCAATTTTGAAGCACGCTTTACTTGAATACTGGCGAGGTTGATGGGCTCTCTAGCCAGGTCCACCTCTGGGTTCCCAGACAATGGCCACAAATCATGCCTTGTAGAGGCTTTAAAAGGCACTCGCTCGTGCCCCTGTAGGGTGGCGGCACACACCCTTAATTCCAGCACTTGGGAGGCGGAGGCAGGCGGATCACTGTGAGGCCAGCCTAGGCTATACCGAGACACTCTGTCTTGAAAAACCAAAAGAAAAACAGGCAGTCCCACAAGGCACTGTATTTCCCATCAGCTTCAGTCATGGAGAAGCATGTATCCTCACGTATGATTCAGCACACTTGGTGTCGTTGAGTCAAATGAACGTGTTTAGGGGAGTGAAAACCAGTGACTTGTTATCTCCCATAGACAACAGCCTCCAGCATTCCAGGAAGTGTCTGTCCTTGGGCAAGGAGCTTACAGGCTAGAGGCATTTTTTCCTTTATGGATCTTAGGCACAGTAACTAAAACTTAAAATATAACTTTGGCTTCTGCAGTTGCTTTTGGTGTTTTCTCATCACAGCAGGAAGCAAATCCGGGCGCCCTGCACGGGCTCTACCTTCCACATGCGCGGGTGGATGTGCACACCTGTTCCTAATAATTACATTCCTTTTAAAGGAGACAGTCAGGGGCAGGGTAGCCTTGGGTTCACTACTTGCACAGACATTGTTTTTGTTTTTGCTTTTCTCTTTGAGGCTTCAAACACTTCCTCTGTCAAACTGAGGCACCCATGCTGAGTAGGAAATTCGAGGTACATCCCCAGAGTAGCTAGATGTTGGCAGAAGCCGTGGGGGGGCATCGGGCCTGTGATATGGGCAGGGTATTCGCTGTCTGTCTTCCCTGTGTCTTCCACATGGATTTCTGCTACAGGGGGTGGGGCCAGGTGACAAGGGCGGCTGCCGGAATCTCCTGAGCATTCCCAGGGCTTCCCTCCTTGTAGGTGCCAGCACCGCCAGGCTTTTTCTCTTCTTTCCATTTATGTATATGTGCGGCTGGAGGCCAGAGGCATCCGATCCGCTTGGGTTGGAGTTACAGGTGCTTGTAGATACTGGGAATTGAACTCTGCTAAGCCATCCCTGTAAGGACTCAGGCATTACCCTGGCCTGCCTCTGTCACCTGGCAGAACGCACTCAGGCAGTGCCCTGGTCAGCCCAGGGTTCCATGATTTTGTAGTCTGCATGCAGGTGCAAAGGACCCTTTAAAAGACAGACCCCGCCCACTCATGCTCTTCCCACGTCTCTCTTTCCTGCTCTCTTCCCCCATTTCCCCTGGGGCAGGCAGGACATTTCCGGTCTCCTTCGTCTCTCTCTCTCTCTCTGCCTTGGTGTCTCTGTGCCGCTTTACCTCTTTTCTCCTTCCTTACCCCCTCGCTCCCCTTTCTAAAGAAACTTCTCACTTAAGCTCTGTCTGTCTGGCATGTTTGTCCCTCCGCCTTGGTCACCCTTGCTGCCAAGGATCCCCACAAGCTTTATCCTAACAGTCTCTCCAGCCCTTCGACCAACCGCCTTTTAATGGGCGCTGGGCAGAGAGAGGCTCAAGGAACCAGAGCTTGGCGACTCTGGCTTGACTGGGGGCGGGGTGTGTGTGTGTGTGTGTGTGTGTGTGTGTGTGTGTGTGTGTGTGTCTCACATGCTCTTCCTTTCATTGATTGGGTGTCTGCTGTCTGCTTCCAGAGGGTTGTAGCAGGTGATTCCCGGGTCTCAGCCTGTCGGTGGAGACCTCCTTGGGTCTGGGTTGAATATGGTTGAATAGCGGATATCTTGCATACATTACGATTCATAAGGTTCTCAGTCTCCCTGATGTTGCAACCCTTTAGCACAGTTCCTGAAGTTGCGCTGCCCCCCAACCATGACATTACTTTCATTGCTACTTCGTAACTAATTTTACTACTGTTACGAATTGTAATGTAAATATCTGTGCCTTTTAATGGTCTGAGGCAACCCTTGTGGGTCTCAACCCGAAGGCTGAGAAGCGCTGCACTACGGCAAAGACAAGACTTGTTTGGGAAAATGTTCCCTTGTCAATGAGACAGAATTTGAAAGAAACCTGAAGCAGCCTGATGCTTCTGGGTAAAGGTGTGCTCCGGTCTTTCCAGGAGGAAAAAACAAAACATCGGAGAATGTTCAGGTGAGATGACCGACCTTGGGACTCCAGGTTATACATGTCATCCTGTAGGCTAGGGTGTAAAAGAGAACACTGACATTCATGGAAAAGTCCTGTAAACGGAAGGATTTACCCAGTGTTTCCCAAAGTGTATTTAGTACACCACTGAACCTTAAACCATCTCAGCCCTCCCGCGATCTGCATTCAATTCTCTGGTTATGGCAGGGCCAGGGAACTCTCATCAAGAAGTAAAAGGTGTTGGGTTTTTTCTTTGTTTTCAAGTTAATACACACTTGGGGGAGGGGCGCAGCTGCTAAGGGGAGATCTTTGTCTGCACAAAGTAAACATCTTGTATCTTACTGTTGGGATGAAGGGACAGCATGAAGCCTGCTGCCCTCCAGCAACTGCGGTGTGCACCACGGAAAAAACGAGATTGATACTAGTTTGTCTTGTTGTTTTTGCTTGTCTGTTACCACATGAGTTCACCTGCATGTTCAGTTGTGTGTGCACGGATGTAGAAGCTAGTAGTTGACTTCAGGCATCTTCCTTCATTGCTTCCCACCTCAGTCTTTGAGACAAGGTCTATTGTGGAACCTGGAGATCACCAAGTAGGCTAGGTTCTTTGGCCAGTAAGCCCCTGGGATCTGACTGCCTCCGACTCCTGAGGGCTGGAATTACAAGACAGGCCACCACACTCAAAGTACGGTTATGTGGGTGTTAAAGGGATTTGAACTTCTTACCTATCCCTAAGTGCTTTACCCACTGAAACACCTCCCAGAGCCACAATCCATACTTCTGACACTCAGGCTTTTGCTGATGTGAATTTTATGTAGAATAAAACAATACAATATATATTCTTCCTGTTTACTTCAGTTAGGGTCCTGTGTGAATTTCACCCACATTGTTCCAAAGTCTCAGAGACTTTGTTGCTGCAGGGCCACCAGAAGTTAGCCATTATCTTGCTTATGGGTCTCCATAGTTACCAGTTTGTGCTAGTAGAAAAATAAAAAGGGTTGGGCATGGTGGCCCAGGCCTTTAATTCCAGCACTTGGGAGGAAGCCGGCCTGATCTACCTAGTTCCAGGTTAGCCAGGGTTACATAGAGAGATCCTCTCTCAAAACAAACAAACAAAAACATTTGAACAAAACAACAAAAGACTCTGGGTAAAGGTGCTTGCTGCCAGGTCTGACAACCTGAGCTCAGTCCCAGGGACCTACTTTGTGGAAGCAGAAAACCAACTCTCAGAAGCACTGGCCTCACCCACTCACGAGTATGCGGGCATGAAAGAATGATAAATACGAAGGAAACGACATGGGAGGGTGGAGGGAGATTTGTTTTCAATCTAAACTATGCAAAGGAAGCGTGAGATGCTAAAACCTGGAGATCACCGACTCTGGATCCAACCCCGGCCCTCTCTTGTCCCCATTGTCCCTTAAATTTGTATTTTTAAAAAAAAAAAAAAAAAAAAACAAGATCTCGCTATAAATTCCTGGGTGGCACAGAACTCGGTTTGCAGAGCAAGCTGGCCTGGAATTCACAGCTGCCTCTGCCTCCGGAGTGCTGGGGTCAAGGGCTGATGTCCCACCCCACGGAGACAGAAGGATGTGGGGCGCGAACCGTAGGAACAGAAAGCGCAAGGCTCTGCCTGTGTCCTTCCTGTCCCTGCAGTTCCTGTCGCGCCAGCATACGGGGAACTACGGCAGGGGCGCAGCTGCGAGCGACACCCGCCTAGACAGCAGCACGTGTGCGGGAAGGCGCAACCGAGACGGAGGCGCCGCCGCCATGTTCCCCCCTACCGAGCATGCGCAAGCGCACGCAGTCCGGCTCGACCAATCGGCGGCCACGCTGGACGTCGGGGCGGGGCTTCCGCCGGCACATGCGCACGGCCGGGGCGGGCCTTCTTCCTTCTCGCTGAACGCCGCCGACATGGTGAGTGTGTGTCTGCCGAGGGCTCCGAGCGCGGCCGTCGTGACGCTCGCCCTCCGCCCCGGGCGGGCGAGGCGCGGCGTGGGGTGGCTGTGCGCGGCCCGGGCCGAGCGCGGGGAGGCGGCGGGGCCGTGGAACGCGGCCCCTGGGGAGCGCGGCTCGGGGTCGCGTGGAGGCCCCGCCGGGCCGGGCCTGGGCCTGGACCACGCGTGCGCACTGGCGGGGGTGCGGGTGGCGGCGCTGCTGCGAGCCGGGGAGGGCGTCAGAGGCGATCGATCGGGGACTCTGTGTCACCGCGCCCAGCGGCAGAGTTCCGAGGATGGGTGAGAAGAGCACACGCAGGCACGGGGTGCATGGCGGCAGAGTGCGCGGGACGTTTTAGCCGGGAGGAGTGCGGGTTCGTCACCAAGTGCAGATCCGGCCGGCGGGCGGCTCCGAGCCCCGTTGTTCCCGGTTTGCAGCGGACTCGGAAGGGTTGAAGCCAACCCGAGTTTTCTTCCCTCGCTGCCCTAGGTGTTCCGGCGCTTCGTGGAGGTTGGCCGGGTGGCCTACGTCTCCTTTGGGCCTCATGCTGGGAAGCTGGTCGCGATTGTGGACGTGATCGATCAGAACAGGGTACGTGTGAGAGGAGGTGTCTCACAGCCTCGTGTTTAGCGTGGCAGTGGGTCTGACAACACCGTAGATGGGCCTCGGGCGGGGTCCTTTGGGTTATAGCTTTACCTTTGAGAGAACTCTGGGCACGGGTCAGAAGCAGTGTAGACATGAGGTTAGCTCACGAAGTACACTGGGCAGATGTTTTAGTCAGGCTCAAAACGCAGGTGAGTTTAAATGAGGTAACTATGAAAGGAGTTCACAGGGGCCTGAGGTAAAGTTCTTGGTAGATTTTGTTCAAGACCCTGAATCTGGGGTGGTGGCGCCTGTAACCTCAGTCTCTGGGACGTGGCTTTATTTGGATAGTCGTGTACATCCAGTCCTGGAAAGGACAAGAGATTTTATAGTTTGCAGATTCCCGTCTGAGATCCTCGGTTTTTATTCTAGGCTTTAGTGGATGGACCTTGCACGCGGGTGAGGAGACAGGCCATGCCTTTCAAGTGCATGCAGCTCACTGACTTCATCCTCAAGTTCCCACACAGGTAACTCCCTGACGTAAGATGCCTGTCGGTTTTGTGTGGCTGTCTGTTCTTATCCTTGAGATTATGCATGCAACACGGGGTTCAGAGCCAACCCAGAACTCAGGTTTAGCAAACTTACCTTAATTACTTAAAGACACCCAGTCCTTTTACCATCATGGAAGTTGTCCATATTTGGTACCTCTTTTTTTGAGATGGGGTTTCGCTGTGTAGCTTTGTAGATCAGGCTGGCCTCGAACTCAGATCCATCTGCCTCCTGAGTGCTGGGACTAAAGGCACATAACACTATTGCCTGGCTCCTCTGTTGTTTTTTGTACAATAAATTCAAAAGAAACTTACTCATCCCCAGAGTCGCTTTTGTGTGTTGCTACTGTAGTTGCTAGGGCAGAACTGTGCGTGTGGTGTCATTGTGTTGAGAAGGACCACTGAGCGGAGTCCATGTTGGCCTGTGGTGCTTCTGGTGTTGCCCAAATTTATCTTCCTTGACTTGGCCTCCTTTGGTGATGGAGTTAGTGTATTTAAAGGAGTTCCCATGCCCTCCTTTAGACTTATGTGTGGTGGTTACAAAGTATGCAACATAAAGAAGCATGTTCCCAGCTCATAAGAAGGCAGAACTTTTTGGAAATGCGAATTAAAACCCCTGTCCTGCCTCCCTGTGTGGCTGTCAGATCAGCAATGTTTGGTGTGCTGGAGCATCCTCTGTAATGTACTACCAGGATAGATGGAGCCTGAGTGGTTTGGGAGACAAGTGCAGTTCAGGGATGGGGTTGGTTAGTCACTCACTGTACTGGAGTAGTTACAGGTTCATAGAAGTAAGGGTGTTTGGGGTGGGTAAGAAATTTGGCCAAGTTAATAGACAAAGTATAAATAGGTGTAAGGAGTGGCTTTTGTTAATTATGTGCACAGGTGTAAGCAGTATCGAATGTGTTCAGACAGGTGATTTTCCAGTCTCTGAAATTACTCTGGATATTGTCTAGCATGCCTGTTAGGGAGACACCTAAAGCAGGGTATGGCAGGAGGGAGCTGCTGTCGTTGAATGCGCAACTGCAAAGCTGTTTGATTAATCCATGGCTTTGCTCTTCATCTTCACAGTGCCCGCCAGAAGTATGTGCGGAAAGCTTGGGAGAAGGCAGATATCAATACAAAATGGGCAGCCACGAGATGGGCCAAGAAGATTGATGCCAGAGAAAGGGTAATGGCATAGTCTTGAGCTCTGGAGGGTCAGGTGTGTGCTGGTAAATGACAGGAGAGATCATTTTGTTTTCTTTCAACAGAAAGCCAAGATGACAGATTTTGATCGTTTCAAAGTCATGAAGGCAAAGAAAATGGTGAGTTTGGAGACGCACATTGTGTGCTGTGCCTGGTATAAGCAGACAGTGGCCAGTCCCTGCTTCAGGCCAGCGAGACAGATGAGTGGGTAAGGGTGCTGGCCTAATGACCTGACTTTGAGTGTTGGGACTAAATGGAGGAAGGAGAGAACTGATCCCACAGAATTATCCTTATATCATGCTAGAATAGTGTCCTTATTTAAATTTAGTTCTGTGGAAGAAGCAGTTTAATTCATTGTTAAACAATGGACATAAAGCATGTTTTGTGCAGGCCTGCCCTGAATGCTATGCTCTCCTGTGTTTTTCCAGAGGAACAGGATAATCAAGACTGAGGTCAAGAAACTTCAAAGAGCTGCTATCCTGAAAGCTTCCCCCAAAAAAGCCCCTGTTGCTAAGGCTGCCATTGCAGCAGCGGCAGCTGCAGCAGCTGCTGCTAAAGCTAAGGTGCCAGCCAAGAAGGCGACAGGACCAGGCAAGAAGGCGCCAGCCCAGAAGGCTACAGGCCAGAAGGCAGCCGCTCCTGCTAAAGGTCAGAAGGGTCAGAAAGCCCCAGCCCAGAAAGCACCTGCTTCAAAGTCAGCTGGAAAGAAAGCATGAGGCTGTACAAAGGAATAAACGTTCTTTTTTGACGTGTTGGCAAATCTCGTGTGTGAACTCACAGTTGTCACCGAGTGGGCATTAGAAAAGGATGGATGGTATTGTGACAGGATCATTTAATTAAACTCATACCCAGGCCTTAACATACAACCACAGTCAAACTGGATCTGTATATGCAGGTACAACAATTCGAACCCTGTCCCTTGTACAAATAAATGTATTTCCCACAAATAGGTGGGATTTCATCATTTTGATGAGTCAATCTAATACTCTTCAAAGGCAGAGTGGGGCTGGGCCATGGCTCAGTGGTTGTTGTGGGTGGGGGGGTGTTAGGCTTCTTCCCTTCCACTGCAGTAGTCTGATAATTTCAGAAGCTTGCATATTTCTAGGAAAAGTTGCTGATTGGAGGAAAGCTTTGTAAAAGCATTGCAATGAATCCAATAAGAGACCGTGGGTAGGAGAATCATCTCCAGGGCTTACACATAAGCAAGGTGGGGTACTGGAATACAAATTGGAGACGACTGGGGGGGGTGGTAAGCGGCTTTTGGGGTCTTTACCATGAGGTGGCAGGTTGAGGGTGGTAGGATATAGGCTGCTCCTAGGAAATGGTGCAATTTGGAGCAGTCTGATTAAGAAAGGGGCATGGACATCTGGATCTGTGAGTTCAAGGCTAACCTGGTCTACAGAGCAAGTTCCAGGGCTACACAGAGAAACCCTGTCTTAAGAAACCAAAGAAGGGAATGAGCCTGGTGGTGGTGTATGCCGGTAATTCTCAGGAGGCAGAGGCATGCAGATCTATTGAGCTTGGGATCAGCCTAGGATACAGATTGCCAGGACTATGAAGTGAAATGGTCTTGATTTTGTTGTTTGGTTTGAGAACGGTTTCACTGTGTCCCTGGCTCTCCTGGAACTCACCCTGCAGTCAAGGTGCCCTCCAGTAAAGGCAAAGGGGGAAAAGGGAATAAGCTAGGCAGAGATAGGAAGACCTTGAGAGGCCAGCCAGGGCTACACAGTGAGACTTAACATCCCCAAAAGGGAAGCAGTGCTGGTAATGGGGCTTCTGGGAAGTGAAGCTGGAACTTGAGTTTGGCTAGCTCTGATTGGCTTGTAGATGGAGAAAGAGGTGATCTTAGTTGAGGCACTTTGGAGTGCTTACACATTGGGCTAGCTGCTGTCAGGACAATTGATGACCAGTTGGTTCCTTGGATTGTGTTTGGGTATATATGTCTGGGTTTAAGGTTATAGTGAGAAAGGAATTAAAACAAAGTGAAATTGAGATCAGTACTGTGGTTATCTAGTCTCGGCCATTTGCTCAGCTCACCCCACAGAACTGAATAGAAACAAATCTGCCCTCACCAGAGCAGTACAGGCAGGGAAAGGCCCTTCTGTGGAGACTGGGAACGTAGACATGAAACATCTCCAGCCATGCCATTCCTGGTTCACACACCGGGTGGGGGCCGAGTGTGTGTGTGTTGCTTTCAATCAACCAAGTGTTTGTTAAGCAGCAGCAGGTTGATTCCTGCACCAACACAGACGCCCAGGTGTGCTCAGGCTGGTTTGCAGGAGTGGCCAGTCCTTCACTGCATCCATCCTGCTGGCGTGGAATTAGCACCTGGGGCTGGGGTTAGTGGAGTAACCTGAGGTCAAGGTGGGTAGGGTGAGTGGTCAGGGAGAAAGGTCCCTGGGAGCCAGTAGTTTGAAACGGTTACTTCAGTGAGCTATGTGATGATTGCTTGTTGGGGATGAAGATTGCTTTGATTACCAAGGATTTCTTAACCTTGGGACTGCAGTAGTAGACTTGCTGACTAATAGAAAATTGGGGTCTCACTTTGTGTGCCTTTCTGGCTTCCAACTTGAGCTCCAGCAGACTTCCTGCCTTAGTCTTCAGATAGGCTCTCAGTCACCACACCTGCTTTGTCCTTGAACAAAAAAGACAGTTTGCTTGAGGAAGGGTTTCGTGTGGTCCAGCTGAGCCTTGAACTCCTGATTCCTACGTAGGCCTTTGAAGTGCTGGCATTAAGGTATGTACCACCACGCCCAGTGAGAAATAGGCTTTAATTTTTCTTAAAGATTTATTTTTTAAGCATATGAATGTTTTGCATGCGTGTGTACCTCATGTGAGCTTGGTGCCCGTGGAAGAAGGAAAAGGGCTTGGGTTCCCTGGAGCAGGAGTTAGGGATGGTGTGAGCCACCGTGTGTGTGCTGGAATCAACCGCTGGACCCTTGCAAGAGCAACAGGTGCTATCAATTGCTGAGCCGTTTCTCCATTTTAAGGGCTGGAGAGATAGTAAAGAGCGGTAAAGAGCACTGGCTGCTCTAAAGGTCAATTCCCAGCAACCACATGGTGGCTCACAACGATCCGTAGTAAGATCTGGTGCCCTCTTCTGGCCTGCAGGGATACATGCAGACGGGGCATTGTATACATTGTAAATAAAACTAAATTTATGTGTCTGCGTGGGTATGTGCTCATGAGTGCGGTGCCAGGCAGACCCAGAGGGGGGCGCAGATTGCTGGAGCTGCACTGGGCCTTCTGGACTTAGGTGCTGGGACCCTTCCCGGCCACGTCAGCATAAGAAACAGCACTGATGGTCCAATAGGTATTTGTAGAGATGTGGCTTTTTTTTTCCCAATCAATGTGGCTATTTAAAATTGGTGCCAGAGAAATAGCTGGAGCGAATTTGTATAATTTATGTGCAGAGCTTCCGGCAAGGTCTGCCACTTGCGGTCCCAGTGCGCATGCACCCAGATGTTGCGAAACCTAGCCCCCAGGCCCTCCCAGTGCACACTCATCGGAGCCCGAGGGCCGTGTGAGCCCGTCACACTCTCAAGTGCGCACGCGCTCAGGCACACAGCCACGTCCACCTGGACATCTGGTGTTCGGGGCTCGGAACCACCGAGACGAGGCCTCCCGTGGCCTAGAGCGGCCTGCGTGCGGGCTCGCGCTTCCGGGTGGGCGGTGTGGCGGCTGCGGGTGTTCGGTCGCCGGCGGTGTTCGATCACGGCGGGCGGGGGACCTGGGGGCGCTCCGCCATCGGGGCACCATTGCGGTGCTCCTTAAAGCCGCCGCGCGCGGTCGGACCCGCGTGCCCTGCCAGCGCATGCAAGCCCTGCAGGGTGCGTGGGAGGCGGAGCGGGGGCTCGCGTGCGCTGTCACCGTGGGAAACAGAGCCCGGGCAGGCTTCAGTGTAGCACGCGTGCCGTGCTGGTACCTTCTAAGGTCCCGCTTAGCCAGAAGACAGTGCGTGAAGCCAGGGACACCAGCCACGCCCCAAGCCGCAAGGCGTCAGGCTCGCGCTCACATACTAGTGGACGAAAGGACACCCACGCCTGCCCATCCCCGAGTGTGAAGCTCGCGCGGATCGTGTCTGCAAACAGAATCGCCTGCTGTAGTTAGTTCTTCGCGGGGCTGGTTGTGGTGACCGTCGCCAGTAGGCTATGCTGAAGAGGCGCAAACGGAGTATCAGCGGCTGGGAGCCAGCCTGGGTTACACCTTTGCGTTACGGAAATGTTTAAGAGTACCTGTTGCTCTTCCAGGAGAACAAAGTTTACTTCCAAACATCCCTGCTGGGCGGTACCGTCACGGGTAACTCCAGCTGCTTCCAGGAGAGCCGATGCCCTCTTCTGGTCTGTGGGAAAACCGCATGTGTGTGACAACCCCCGACTACACATCCACCCATTAAAAAATCAAAACCTTAGTGAAGCGTTTGCTTCATCCATTGTGGGCGTGTCTTCAAGACCAATGTCCTGTATGTATGCATTTTCTTTCAACTCCTCCAGCAGTCAACTCCTTTCTTCTGCCAGGTGTGTTCAAGGGATCAAACCCAGGCGGTCAGGCTTGGTAGCAAGTGCCTTCACCGACTGAGCTCTCGGGGCGGGGGGGGGGGGGGGGGCTCGGGAGGATGTAATTGGCTGGGATTGAGGTTTGCTGCGGGTACTCTCTACACTTTGAATGTTGAGTCTACTTTTTGGATTTTTGGCCCGCAAAGTGCACAGATCCTGTTCACAGCTAGGGCTGCAGTAAAGACATGCATTACAGCATGGGTGGAAAAACCTTGGACTTGTTACGAATTTGATTTAATATTATTATTATTTGGTCACCGAATTCAGGAAACGTTTGCTGTTGCTATTGTTTTTGTGACTCATATTTAGCTGTGTGACCCAGTTGGGATCAGATCCACTTGCAGAGCTGTTTACACAGTGAAGTAGAACACACATACTTCTTGTTCTTTTAAGAGAGCTGTCTCTCTTGAAGGACAGGAAGGTGCAGTTTGCGAAGCACTGCTGTTGTGAGGTCATTTGCTCTCCACTGTGGTCTGTGCAGAGAAGAGATGCTAGGGTAGGTATGGATGAGGCTGAGTTCCCTCCCACACTGTGGGTGAGCCGTAGCCAACCTTAATAAATCCCAAAGAACAACAGGCAGCACCTTCGCTCACAGGACTCAGATCAAAGTGGTGCTGACCCAGCCGCTTACTTCCTGCTGGCTGGTTGTCACGGTACCAGAAGGTACTATTCAGGATGCTGGGGTGGGGGATGTAGTCATAAGTATCTTACCCAGCTGTGAACACCGAGCTATAGTAATGACCAGCATGCCAAGATGTGCCCATGGGCACAATAGTGGCATGATGGTGGGGGGAGGGCAACTGATTTCTGATTGGCTTTAAGGGTTGCTCCACAGGAGGAGACACATGCCTGGCACCACACACCTCATGGTTGACATTTATAGGACCCAGGGGATGAACTTCACCAGGATGTCCAGCTAGCTGGCTTCTAAATTCTTGTCTCTGCGCTCAGGTTAGCACAGGTATCAGATGTATTGGGGACGTTCTTAGTGTGTCAATGGTGGTTAATACATAAGTTCACCACTGGTCAAAGCTCAGACACAAGTGGGACATGCACCTCACACCCAGGGTTAGGGACCACCAACAGTAGGGTGTGCAACGATCGTAAGAACCAGAGGTCAGGGAGGACCAAGGTGAAACACCCTTTTGGACATGACGAGGCCACTTTAGTCATGAACCCACTTCAGCTGTGGCAGCCTGCATAAGACCTGCACAAGGTCTCAAGTCAGTCAGCGTTCTGGCACAGAGGAAGAGGCATGTGGGCCCCGGCCCCTAGCTGAGGAGCTATGGATATTGGTGTTTCTGGGGGAGGGGGCATCAGGTTCTGTAAGGGTGTGGCCCCTGGCAGTCAACCGAACCATGAACACCTGAGCAACACAGGCTGGACTTGGAGGGAGATACACACATTACACACGTGCACATACATGATAGGACACTGGGTTCAGGTAGGGGGTGACTGGTGGGCCTGGGAGGAGTTAGGGGAGGCCTGAGGGATGAATATGATCAACGTACATTGTGTGTACATGTATGAAATTCTCAAAGAATTTATAAAAAAAAACACATTTTACATAAGAAAAACCAGCTGACAGATTGGAGTACCCGAGGGTGGTATTTTCCTGAGGGTCCATCTGTAAATCCAGGAATATATTCCTTCTGCTCACTGTGGTTACTCGGAAAAGAGCACACGCGCGCGTGCACGCGCGCACACACACACACACACACACACACACCGGGTATTAAGCTGTGGGTTGGAATAGCAGTGAGAGGTCCCAGGCTGTATAGGAGGCTCAGTGTGGGGCTCCCCTGGCTCTGCTCCCAGGACGCCTCCTCAAGCTTGAGCAGGAGTTTGCTGCTTCCGGAGTTGGTGACCTTTGAGGATGTGGCTGTGTACTTCACACAGTCCACGGGACAGCCTGCAGCCTGCGCAGAGGGCCTTGTACAGGGATGTGATGCTGGAGGCCTCTGCCCATGTGGCCTCTCTGGGTAAGACCTTGTCGGAGCCCAGCTGCTCTCAGGGATTCTGGGAACTCCTGGTCCTGAGGATGGACGGCCACAGTAACCTGGTGAGGTAGTTAGGCCCAGGGGCATCCCTGGGAACCTTGGGTTTCTACCTGGACATCCTCTTACTCCAGATGAGGGTGTGGCTCAGTTACCTGAGGGCTGGGAGCCTTCTTGGTACCCCAAGGAGTTCTGTGTCTAGCCTTTCTCCTGGGGTAGAGAATTGGTGTCTGCCATTGTGGAAGGGTTCTCCCAGGGAAGCAGCACCAGTATCCTTCCTGAGGGAGCTTCCTCTCTTGAGGCCCAGGTCACTGTTCCTTCCTGAGACAAATCGATTCCCTCTGGCTGTACGATGGAGCCCAGGTTAGACCCCTCTGTGCTGCTTCTCTGTCATCAGGAGTCCACTTCTCTCCCGATTAACCCTGAAGGGACAGTGGGCTGACAGAGGTCTCGGGAACGCATTGGTTTTGTTTGTATGTGTGCACTTCTGTGTGTACATACACCACATGTGTGTAGGTGCCCTCAGAGGCCAGAAGTGGGGATCAAATCCACAGCCTGATGTGGGTACCATTGACGGTAATGTGGGGGTGGCTGTACACTGGCAGTGTGCCACCTCTGTCGGAGGTCTTGAGGAGTTCCCCGCAGTGCAGATGGCATGGAGAAGTCACTCGTGCATTAACACCTGTGACGCCAGTGTGTGCAACCACGTCCCGACATGCAAAGACTTTTGCTTGGGCTCTGCTCCTTACGTCTGGCTGTTTCTCTTCCTCTTTTATTTTCATAAACAAGGACGTCTTAGTCTTTACCGTATCTGTTGTGTGAACTTTCCTTGGAGAAAAATTGTTTTGTAAAAGTTATGCGTGTTTGTATGTGTGTGGATGTGCGTGGACCTGTTGCACATGTGTGTAAAGGCCAGAGAACCACCAACCTCAAATGCCCTTTCCCGTCTCCTTCCCGTCTGGGTCTCTCTGGCCCCGTACATTCCACAGTTCTGCTTGAGTGGGTGGCTGTCCAGCCCTAGGTTCCTGCCTGCCTCCTCGGCACTGGGATTAAAGCTTGCTTCGCTTATTGATTGATTGACTGATTGATTGATTGTTTGATTTTGGTGGGCTCTGGGGATCAGACTCCCATTGGTCCTCACGTAAGGCAAGCACTTTACCACCTGAGCCTCCCCCCACTGCCCACCCCCGCCCCTGGTTTTCTTTTGAAAGTGGTAGCTTCCCCCAGTGTAGCCTCCAGGGAGCAGGGGTTGTTAAGCAGGAGTTTGGTGGAGAACTGGAGGAGTATGGGTTAGGACTCAAAGCCACCCTGCAGTAAGGCCACATGCTTGTGGGGGACATTAGTGGAGTTGCAATTTGAGCTGTTCTTGGGGTCGGCCTTTCAGGGAAACCTGGGCTGCCGTACACAGGGCCCAGGGAAGGGGACAGGAAGAACGAACGGGTATGTGTTTCTTACCTCTCATGTCGGTGACCCTCCTGGACATTAGCGGACCTGCCCGCTCCTCCTTCATGCTCATTCGTATCCAGACACTTGTCAGAAGCAGTGGGCACAGAAACCTTGCATTTGCATTAAAGCTTCCAGTTTCTGGTGTGCCTGAGAGAACAAAACAGAGTTTTTCTGACTCAATTCTGTAAAATCATGATTTAGGGGTGCCCACTTGGGCTCCTGGGAAGCCTTCTTGGTAAGGGGCATGGGCGTGGCCACTTGGCTTCTACCACCTCCTTCAGAGCCTGCATCTGTCCCGGGTCCTGCCTGGCGTGCGGCAGAACTTTTATGGGCATGCGCAGTCTGCAGGAAGCGTTTTTTGTTGCTCATCTTCCTGTAACTCTTTGGCTGGCCTACTTTTTGCCTCTGCTGGTGTAGCCAGGCAGCTCTGAGGTTGAACTTCACCACTGTTTTTGCCAAGGTCCCTGGGGCATGGGCTTCCCTGCCGAACTGGATAGACATTGTCTCCAGAGTGGGGATTTTCAGACAAGAGACACAGTCAGCATTGGGCTGCTGAGTTGGCTGAGTGGGAAAAGGCGCCTGCTGTCAAGTCTGCTGAACTGTTTCACGCCAGGGGTCCCTGAGGTGGAAAGAGAGAACCCCAGCTTCCACAAGTTGTCTCCTGTACACACACACACACACACACACACACACACACACACACACCAAATAAAATGGCTGGGCTGTGATTGACAGAAACCCTGTCTCAAAAACCACAAATAAATAAAATGTAATAAAACTTTTTTTTCCCTTCTTCTAGACAAGGTTTCTCTGTGTAGCCCTCACTGTTCTGGAACTCAAATCAGTAGACCAGGCTGGCCTTGAACTCACAGAGATCTGCCTGACTCTGCCTCCTGAGTGATGGGATTAAAGGAGTGTGCCACCACCACCCAGCCAGGAAGATTTATTTTATTTTTAAAATTCCTTTCAATTAAGAAAAACAAAGCCTTTATTCTGACAAAATTACTTTACTTAGTAGTACTTTGGTGCTAGATATTTGCTCTAATATTTGAGGGAAATGTATACTATACTAATGCTAACTTTGTCAGACATCTACAAAAATACGTTCATTCACCTTTACACATAATATAAAGAACTATAAGATCTGCCAATGTAGAAATTCCCTGGAATTTCTTAATGCACTGCAAAATACACAAGGCAAAAAAAAAAAAAAACATATATAAATAATATTCAAACATTCTGCATGTATGGTGTTTTCCTAACTAAGTGCTACTTTATATATAAACACACAAAGGATGCTTCAGACACGAGGAGGAAACGCACCCGTTATTTAAGTGACCCTTGATCGCAAGGACGAGCGAGCCTCTGCGACAGTTCATCCTGCTCTGTAGAAGCAACGCTTGCACCAACAGACCCTTTCTGACCCTGTGGAAGCTCCGTATTGAGACCAAGGCCAGCTTCATCTGCCATTTTCTGCAGCAGCTTATCGGCTTGGTTCTGTGGTGCTGTTAGGGCTGTAGTCCTACTCATCGTAGTCCTACTCACCGTCTCTTCCCTTTGTTGGGTTTGAACATCCAGGTTTCAAACTGATGTTGAACTTTGTCCAGTAAGGCAGGAATCTTTTCAAGGTCCATACTCCGCAATGTAACATCCATACACCTAACTACACCCACCACGGGCTTTGTCGGATTTGCTCATTGTTTTTCTTCTTTTTTTTCCGGCCCCTCCCCTGCCCCGGCCCCTCCCCCCTGGATTTGCCCATGTTGTCTCAGTTTGAACTTCCGCTGCCCCAGCATCAACCCCCAACCCCCCCCCCCCACTCATTCTCAAGAAGCTGCTTCATTTTCTGACGGATGGCATGTTTAGGATGCATTCTTGCAACTTCTGTATTGCCTTTCTTTCTTTCATTCTGTGTGTCCTAGTCCATGTCTGGCTGGTGGCTGCCTGGCCTTCGGCATCTCCGTCCTTATCCTTCTCCCCCATTCTCTCCTCTCACTCGCTCTCAGGAAGGTTTTCTTAATACGGCTTCAGTACATCAGCCTTGGCCCACTAGCCCTGAAGTTTTGCTTTGTTTTGTTTTTGTTTTTATTTTCACCTCTGCACAGCACAATGTAACCTGTGGTCTTTGATTTTTCCACGACTAATGTTAGTGAACTTATGTTTTCCTCTGATTACTGAATTGACATCGAGTGCGTCTGTGTGGGTTGCAGAAGTGATTTGTGTGTCCACTGTGGGTTATGTTTGGTTTGCCCGAGTCCCCAGAGCTTGTTTTCAGTGTGTGTTAGGTAGAGCCACTGCCCCCTAGAGGAATTAGTGTGTATTGCAAGTAAAGAGTTCTTGTAAGTCTCTCCCTGTCCCTATGGCTTCCTGCCCTGATGCCATTTGTCCTGTTATTATGTAACCAAGGTGGCCTCCACCACAGGCCAGACCAGTAGCCTCCAGACCATGAATTAAACACGCCTGACTCTCTTGGATTTTTTTTTATTATAGCCTTAGAAACATGGGTGGATACTTCATCTGTCTTTGTGTGCCATATCTTAAGGCATACATCGTGGGTTCATCCCACCAGTGATGAAATGGATAGTGACCTTTTGGTTAATGTGTTCACCAAGTTTCTCTGTCTCAGTTATGTTTCATTTTGTAATTAATACGTGTGTGTATGTGTGTGTGTGTGTGTGTGTGTGTATACAGTTGAGTGTGTACACTTGAGTGCGTGTATGCTCAAGTGCATGCAGGAGGTGCTCACTGGAGACCAGAAGAGGATGTCGGATCTCCTGGAGCTGCACTGGTCATGAGCTGCTGTCTGGAACAGCCAGTGCTCTTAACCTCTGAGGCATCTCTCCGGCCCTTGCCTAGGGAGCTTTTGAAGATTTTAAACAGGAGACATTGCTATGAAGATGAGATGGGCTTCATTTCCACCAGCCCAGGCAGGTCATATATGGCCCCTTGCAGCAAGACCTAGGGAGGGCGTTCCCGAACTCTCATGGCCGTCCCTATGAGGTGGGCAGTCTTCTGACTAGCATCTCAAAAGTATGTTTGCTCTTCGCCTTCATATCTCCCTTGAAACCAGGTCCCCTGCAGTTCAGGCTGCCCTTGAACTTGCTGTGTGGCCTTGAACTCCTGACCCTCCTGCCTCCATCTCGGGTGCTGGAGTTATAGGTCTGTTTCTGTGGTGTCAAGGATTGAACCTTGGGCTTCATGACTCGTAGGCGAGCTCTGTGCTTACTGAACCACATTCCCAATCTAGTTTGTTTGTTTGCTTTGTTCTTTGAGACAGGGTTTCCCAGTCTAGTTTCTTTAAGTCATCTTTGTACATATTTTTTTTTAATCACTGTGTAGTAATCCTGGATGTTATTTTGATGCAATTCTCAGAAAGTATATAATTTTAATTATTAATATGCCTGCATGCCAGGCACAGTATGCACACACCTTTAATTTCAGCCCTCAGGAAGCAGAAGTAGGTAGATCTCTGTGAGTTTAAGGCCAGCCTGGTCTACATAATGATTTCCAGCATAGCCAGGGCTAGCTACATAGTGAAACTCTGTCCTAAATAAGTAAACAGGTAACTCTAGGCTAAGGAGTCAAAATAGATCTTACCTTATTGCCGGTGGCCATGTCAGAGGAGCAGCAGATGGCAGTTGACTTGAGGGGATCGGCCCACCAGGAAATAAAATCCTGATGGGTGAATCTCAGATAGGCAAGGCCCTGAGACCCCGGACCCCAGAGTGTCTCTTGCTTGCCAATGCCATTTCCTGGCATGGTGTGAAAGGGTGTAGGGAGATCCCTGCTGCCCTTAATGTAGTGTGATTTTTCTCATGGAAATATCCCATTCTCCTGGGCATTTTTACCTGTGGGTTATTATGGAGATGATTTCCTCCTAAGCTGTACTGTTTAATTGAAACGACTTTATTAACAATAGTGTTAGTTTAAATAGATTTTTTTATGATTGAGGGTTTTTAATAAATATAGTAAGGGTTAGTTATGATAGAGGTTAGTTTAGTGGAAGCATTAACACAGGTAAAGGTAGGATTAAATATTGTCCCTGCCTCTGATAAAGCAGAGGCTGCAGGGGATTAAAGATAAACCAGGAAGTGTCACACATCTAGAACAGCTGAGTTTCTATCGAGGAGCCGTACAGACCATGGCTCAGGTTAATGATTAAAAAAAAACAGTTAAGTCCCAGAAGCTCAGCTAGTTTAAATTCTTTTAACCTTGATGTTGGGAGATGTGTTCATAGGTTTCAGAGTGATTCATAGCTGAAACAAAGCTTGAAAATAACAAAGTTAGACTAAGATGCTTTCGCTAAAGAGCTTTGAGGTTAAAAAAAAAAAAAAAAAAAAAAAAAAAAAAAACCAACAAGACAGTCTAAAGTAGAAAGGCTCATAGCTGAGTGAGGGACTCTCTAAGGTCAGGGAGCAAGCTGTACCTTCCTTGCTAGGATGGGCTGGTGATCAAAGATGACGATTAATTCCTTGTTCCCATTTCTGCCCTCAATCCCCTGATATAAAAACTACCGATAAGTGAGTATGTGTCCTAAAGATTTAACGTAGAGCTGACCGGTGCTTCTTCATGTATTAGAGCGTAGGTTTATGATTCCTTTAAGATTTCTCATAAGTTTGCTTTTCCAGATAAATAATAAAATGACTGGCCCTTTCTTATGTAACCGCAAAACACAGCCCGCCGGTGGTAAGTGAACTGTCTGGAAAACACGGAAATACCTTGCTTGCCTACACTGTTCATCTATAACAGGTGGCTTGGGTGTGAATGCATGCAGGCTCTTGGGATAACTTGGCTTTCACCTGTAATACACAGAATATTCAATCATGTTCAGGGATATGGAAAAACGTGCTGTTTTTTTTTTTTTTTTACTTGTATTCATTATAATTATTCACTTGAAAAACAGAACGTAACCGCGTTGTAATTTCTCTATTGCCTGAAAGTTTTTGCTGGGGCATAGAAGCTGTGAGGGAAAGAATAATGATAGAGCTGGAAGGAAACCTCAAGAGAGACAGAAGGGACATGTCTGGGTAGAGACTCGAAAAGAGAATAGAGAACACAGAAGAATAAAGAAGGAAACCATCAGGAGAGTGTGTGAGTGTTTTCCCTTAACCCTCAGATGAGAAAGTCACAGTACACGGACTCCATGGATTTGTGGCTGGAGGCTGGTCCCCTTTAAGGCGGCGAAACCTTAAACTGGTTGTGGTGACACACACCTCTAACATCAGCACTCTGGAGATTGAGGCATGGGGATCAGAGCTTGGAGGCAAACCTGGGCGGCAGAACAAGTTCCAGACTTTTCTAAGTCACATCGTGTCAACAGACCAAAATTACGACAAAAACCGAAATCTTCCGACCTCAAATCAAAACCTCTCAGCACCACAAGAACCTGCATTGTTACAGCCAGAAGGGGTCACTGCACACTGTTCTGAAGTCTGGTGCTCAGTGTGGTAGAGGAGGTAGAGGGCAGAGGCCCAGGGCGAATCCAGGTCACTGGGATCCCGGGTGCTGGCATCCCTTCAGCATTTTGATCTGCAGAACCATGTCTCCGAACCACATACCTTAAGTGTTCATTCTCCATAAGTGAGTTTATTATGATTAAGACACACAGTGTTGCTCAATTCCAAATAACCTCTGTTCTTCTGTCTGGAGCCATTCTGTACAGACAGAGGCAAGGACTTTGGGAAAAGGACTCCTCAGATCAGCGAACAGTCCCAAGGGTTGACAGATGAGATTTACAAAATCAAAAGCTTCTTCATGGTACAAGGCAACCTACCTGGTGGTGGTGGCCCACGCCTTTAATCCCAGTGCTTGGGACGCAGAGGCAGGTGGATCTCTGTGAGTTCGAGGCCAGCCTGGTCCACAGAGCGAGTTCCAGGACAGGCTCCAAAACTACACAGAGAAACCCTGTCTCAAAAAAACAAAACAAAACAAAACAAACAAACAAAAAAAATAGCCTAGGAAACAAAATAAAAAGAAACAAATCCCTCTGTCTCATTAATATGCAAATTCCTTTCTCTTTTATAATTGTTAAAATATATGATTTATCATCACTCAGCATTTTGCTCGTGTACCTATTCTATAAGCCTTTGTACATGGTCATTAACAGGAAGTGTTTCAGAACCCTGAGCTGTGTGGCTCCTGGAAGGCTCTACATCAGGGTAGCTCAGAGGTCTCTGCACAGCTGGGCTCACCTCTTGCGGTTCACGGCATCCAGACGGTGGATTCAGTTTAGATGTCCATTGCCGATGGGTGATTGCAATATGTGGCAAACAGATGCAGTGTAATGATTTTTAAATGTTTACTTACTATCTACTTATGTATCGTGTGTGTGTGTGTGTGTGTGTGTGTGTGTGTGTGTGTGTGGGCCCCTGGGCTACAGTGTACCTGTGCGTTCAGAGGACAGCTTGGGTGTTGGCTCTTATTTCCTGCCGTGCGTAGGTGGATGGCTCTGTGCCCCGCACTCTAAGTTAGCTAGCCCCGAGCTTCCAGATGGCTCTCCTCGCCGTCTCTGTCTCACAATAGGAGTGTTGGGTTTTTGGATGCCACCAGGTCTCACAGTATAGCTCCGGCTGAGCAGACCAGGCTGGTCTTGAATGGGTTCTGAGGACAGAGTGGGTCTTCAGAGTTCTTTTCCCACTGAGCCTTCTCCCAGGCTGCACAACGTAGCGTTGTTTACTCATAAATGAAGAGGGAGGTCTCTGTCCTGCCTGGTCCCACATCTGCCTTGCCCCAAATAAACACACAAAGACTTATATTAAGTATAAAATGTAAGTCCGATAGGTCAGGCTTCTTATTGGCTAGCTATGTCTAAATTATTAACCCATTTCTACTATGTATTGCCACGAGGCTGTGGCTTACCTGTAATCCACTATGATACTCCTTGGGCAGCATGGTGTCTCTTGGCAGCCTCTCTCTCCCTCCCTCTCCCCAGCATTCTCCTGCTCTGGTAGCCCTGCCTATCCTTCCTGCCTGGCTACTGGGCAAGCAGTGCTTTATTCATCAACCAATAAGAGAAGAGAAACATATATCCAGAAAGACATCCCCCATCACATAAAGATGAGTGAAATCACATCATTTGCAGGGAAATGGACGAAACCAGAGTTCGTCATGACAAGCGACTCAGCCAGGCTCAGGGGGGTGGATGCTTTGTGTTCACCACCACCCGAGGAGCCTATGATTCACATACAAGCCCAGGGAGATGGCTCGGTTGGTAAATACCTGCTGCCCCAAGCATGAGGTGCTGAGTTCAAATCCCCATCATCCACATAAAAAAAAAAAACCAGCTGTAGTGACTTTTACCCCTGGGGACATAACCCCAGTGCTGGGTGGGGGAAGGGCAGAGCCAGGCCCGGCCTCTGAAAACTTACTGGACATAACCCAATATGAATGCATGGCTTCCTGGGTAAATGAGAAAGCCTATAAAAACGAACCTGGAGGGCTGGAGAGATGGCTCAGATGTTAAGAGCATTGGCTGCTCTTCCAGAGGACCTGGGTTCAATTCCCAGCACCCACATGGTGGCTCACAGCTGTCTGCAACTCCAGTTCCAGGGCACCCAACACCCTCATGCAGGCGAAACACTGATGCACATTAAAAAAATAACAACAGTGAGGCGGGGAGCGATAGAGGAAGACACCAAGGTTGACCTCTGGCCTCCACAGGCGCATGTGTACACACAGCACACACGTGTACACACACCGTATACACATACACAAAAAACAATTTACCTATATGTATAGATAGGGTAAAAAATACACTTGTGTGTATGTGTGTGTTTATGTGCATGTGTGTGTGTGCTCGCAAATGTGTGACTGTGTCCCTCCCCTCTTTGTGGGGAGGGGGAGGGCACGGCAGTGGGCACGTATGGGACTCACCATGAGATCTAAGATAAAATTCACATCTTTCAGCACACACCTCCACCTTCCTGCACTTGGGAGTTAATTCTCACTAGAAGAGTACCTTGTTCATTAAAAAACTTTAATCTTTTCCAACAGTGTGTAGACAGAGCCGAGCATGCAAGTTGGCCATAGCATGATTTCTTGCTCTGTGTGTGTGTGGTGTGAGTGTGTGTGTGGTGTATATATGTGTGTGTGTGAGTGTGTGTATGTGTGTGGGTGTGTGTGTCAATGTGTGTGTGTGTCTATGTGCACGTGAGTGTGAGTGTGTGTGTGGTGTATACATGTGTGTGAATGTGTGTGTGGTGTATATGTGTGTCTCTGTGTGTGTCAATGTGCACGTGTGTGTGCAGTGTGTGTGTCAATGTATGTGTCAATGTATGTGTGTCTATGTGCACATGTGTGTGTCTATGTGCATGTGTGTCTATGTGCACGCGCGCACGTGTGTGTACATGTGTGTGAGTGTGTGTGTATGTTTGAGCTTCCCAGCGCCAGCCTCGCCTCCGTTTCTGTAGTCCGCCTGCTGTTCTCACAGCTCCAGATCTTTTATTCTGTTGACAGCTTTCATTGTGGTCTGTCCCTTTAGCGGGGTTGAGGGACCTGGGCCTCTTCTCCAGTTCCCACCAAATGCTTTCTTTTTCTGTGGCAGGAAGATGAACGTGAGTATCTTTCTTGGGCAGTTTGAATTGTATTTGTTGGGGGGCATGTGTGAAAGATGACAGAAAGTTGAGGTGCTTCCCACACTCTGCATCTAATAAGGATAGTAACCGGGAATGCCTCATGCTTCCAAATTACTTTGTTTATGCACATGTATGTACACCTGTACATTTTCTACAGTGCACATGTGGAGGGGAGAGGGACCGTGGGGCCCAGGGGACTGAACTCGGGCTTAGAGACGAGCCCTGTCTTCTGCTGAGCCATCTCTCTGAACCATGCCTCTAAGTCTCAAAGCCATCTCTGAGCAAAGTCCTCTTGGGCCCTCACCTTTGAATAATGTTCAGAAAGGGCTGTGAATCTCACTGCACAGTGTCACCCAGAATGTTCTGTACCCCTGACATTTTCGCCTACGCTATTGCAAGCGGTATCCTTTCCCTGTCTCAACAGAAGTGAGAAACTTTAAATCAGAATTGTTCTGGCTGATGCCTGCACTAAATATTCCCCAGGAAAAGCAAAGGAACATAACCGAAGCCCCAAAAAGAGTGAAAAGTCCTCTGTGGGGGGCTGGAGAGATGGCTGAGTGATTGAGAGCACAGGCCACCCTTGCAGGGGGCCCAACTCTGGTTTCCCACACTCACCCAGCCCGGAACCACCTGCAACTCTAGTTGCAGGGGACTCAATGCTCCCTTCTGGCCTCTGTGGGTACTGCATGCCTGTGGCGCACACCACTAGTAGACTACATTAGATTGTTTCTGTTTCTTTAGCAGCCATCGTGGACCTCCACAGTCTGATGAAAAGAAGCCGCCCTCGGGAGAGGCCCACATGGCATGGAACTGGGTGGCCTCCAGCCAACAACCACAGAGAGACTGAATCCCGGCAACATCCTGTGAGTTTGGAAACGGTCCCTTCCCTAACTGATCTTCAGGGAGTCCCTCACCTCACCTCCTTCAACAGCCGATGGAGATTGTTCTGATATTGTTTCTGTTTCCGTTATAAAGTATCCTCACAGAAAGAAGCTTAGGGGAGAGAGGGTTTAACTTCTGTTTACAGTTCCTGGTTACAATCTATCATTGTGGGGAAGTCACGGCAGGAACTTCAAACAGCTAGCCACGGACATTCACAACCAAGAGCAGAGAGAAATGAAGGCGAGCACACAAAACTTGCTTGCTTATGCCTAGCTCAGGCTTCTGCTCTCAGTGCAGGATCGCCTGCCTAGGGAACGGTGTCGCCAGAGAGGACAAGGCCTTTCCACACTTAACCAAGTCACAGCAGTGCCCCACAGACATGCTCACAGAGTGGCCTGTTTAAACGGTCCCTCTCGATGCCCTCCTCAGGCCATCGGAGGCTGTGTCACGTTGCTAAAGCTGGCCATTGCAGAGGACTTCTGGGACGGTCGTCAGCAGAGGTTCCAGCTGGGCTGCACTCAGGCCCTGCCCTGAGAGAATTGTGGTTATTCTTTATTTTACACATGTAAACAATGTACCTTGGTCATATGCACCCCAACTTTCCAACCCTCTGCTGCCCCAGGTACCCCAGTGCATTTCCCTCCCACCTCTCTCTGTCTCCCCTCACCCCAACCTTCTGAGGCTGATTGGTGCTGCCCAGAACGGTGCTGACGGATCACATGTGCTGGCTCTTATGCAGGGTAACCACAGCTGGAGTGAGCTGGTGAGTACGATGTCAAGATATCCCTCCTCCCCACCCACCCCCCAGCTCTTACATCCCGTTTTATTTTAGCTTGTTCAATTTCAATGTTAGTTTATTTTGGGACAGGGTCTTGGTATGTGGCCTGGTTGGCCCAGAAATCGATGTGTAGAACAGACTGCCCTGAGACAGAGATTTACCTCTGCCGAGCACCCCACCCCCAAGTGCACCACCACACCCGACAGCTCCTGCGTGTTCTTTCTGCTTCTCCTACAGTACCTTTTAGGCCTGAGCTGTCCGTAGCCACTATTACAGTACATTGACAGTTTGGGTCTCTGCATTAAGTGATGACCCCTGCAGACAGAAATTTCTCCAGCCAAGGCACTAACCTGGGGTGTAAACCATTTAGAAGGCAATCTGACATATTGTTTAGCAAAACAACTATAGACGGTTGACCTCTGCAGCTTGTGACCTTCAGAGCCACTGGCCATTGACCAGGCTGTAGTACCAGGCCTGGATTCCCTTCTGCGGGGCCGCCTCAGAGCCAATCAGGAAGCAGCCGGCCGCACTGTTCCAATCTTTTTGGCTTTCCCTCTGCTGCTGGAGCTGTATCTCACTGTGGTCTTTCATTTGCATTCACTTGATGACTAATGAGGGATAAACCTGTTTGAACCAGTTGTACAACCTGTTCAGATTTTTGTTTTGCTTCCAAGAGAATTGCGTCTTGTTTGTTGGTTTAATTGTGTGTCCTTGTTACCCTTGTTGTTTGAGAAATATGGATGAAAAGACAGGATTCTTGTCTTGAGGGAAATTCACGGAATGATCAGCACGCCAACATAGTATTGTATGTGAAATGCAAAAGCAGACACAGGGCAGGGTGGATGGGGCGGTTTGCTGTCCTAACTGCTTTAGGCAGTCACTGGTACTGCCGGGGCATAAAATAGGTGTGCACAGTTTTCATTCTTTTAAGAGTTTATTCATTGAATCAGATGGGTGTGCATGCTTTCTAGGCGGTGTGTGCAGGTGTCTCATGAGGCCAGCAGAGGGCGTCAGGTCTCCTGGCGCTGGAGTCATAGGTGGTTGTGAGCTGCCAGTCATGGGTCTGGGGTCTGAACTCAGGGTGAAATGCTCTCAAGGCTGAGCCACCTCTCCAGCCCCTGCATATTTAATTCTCAGTGAAGAGTGCAGCACCCTCAGATTGTTAGTAGTTACGGTGGATCGGAATGCCGTGCTATCAAACGGTCTGCCTGTAATGACTTAAACTAGCAGGTCTTCTTATTCTTCTGCACGTGTGTTGTGAGTTGGCAGGACTGTGTGTCCTGTGTGCTTGCTGAGTTCCCGTGATGGAGCTCTAGCCTCAGTCATGGGGGAGGCAGAGGATAGCTCAGGGTGGCCTTGCATCCGCCTTAAAGCCTCGCTCCCCTCTGCTCGCTCTCATGGGCCGAGTGAATGACTCACGGGTGAAATAGGGAATATCATCATGAGGTTAAGAAACTTCCAGTGTGTCCAACCTACAGTGCAGTGACTGCATGTAGCCAAGAACAGCTACGGCCCAACACAAAACTGTAAACTCACTTAAAATGGAATTTTTCTTGCAACTGGACGGTGTGTTCCTTGCACATAGCGTGAACTTTGTAGACGACAGAGTCATGTCACAGTGTCAAAAGGTTGGACACATCTTCATGGCATTTGGACTTAAGCCATACCTTAAGTGTGTGTGTGCAGGGGCTCTGATTCCTGGAGCTGGAGTTGCAGGCAATTGTTTCTGTTGCTGTGTACTGTAAGCTGGCCGTCCTGTGAACTCTTGGGCGATTTTCCTGCCTCTGCCTCTATCTCTCCATGGCAGGAGTGCTTAGATTAGAGATATGCACTACCACAAATGCCTTAATTTTCCTTTTAAAATGTGGACGCCAAAGATTGAACTTGAATGTTTAGACTCACACAGCTAACACTTCAAACTGATGAGCCATCTCTTAGCCACAGATCCTTTGATTCCTAATGCTTTCCACACTGTCCCACGGTTGTCCCAAACACATTCTTATAGTATCTCCACAGGTGTTGTCTTTCATGTGGAAGGCTGAAGGCCCCCTTATTCATTTTTCATAAGCGTAACTCGGGCATCTCATCTAAAACAAGCATTCATTCCACGCGTCTGTTTACTTATACACAGATGTGTATTTCCAATTTCTTCCTTTCCAGTTCAGAAAGCTGCTGGTAATAAATTTTCATTAAAGTGGTACAAGATCGGAGAACGAAATGAGCCCCAACACATTTTCCTAAGTAATCAACCAGAACCCAAAGTGGGAGCCAATTATAATCCTCAGAGCCCACCACTGCTTACTCAAATGCAGTTTATCCTAAGGGTGTGGGGGGGCAGTTTTCCCCACATTCTTTTCTCCAGCCCCAACATCCTTCCCCATGGGCCAAGACTTCAGACTTCGATGTGGCTCACATAGTGTTCACAGATTTTACTTATATTTTTAATTTAGGAAAATGGTGTGTGTGTGTGTGTTGTATGGCGCTTATGGAGGCCAGAGGGCAACTTTTGGGGAGTGAGTTCTTTCCTCTCACTATGTGGGCCCCAGGGGTTGAACTCAAGTCATCAGGCCTGGCAGAAAGTGCCTTTGCCTGCTGAGCCATCCTGTCCGCCCTGTTCACAGTTTTGAAAGGTTGTTAGTCAATAATTAAAATCCTTGTGTAGCTATTTGTATTCACAGCTTCTCCGGGCAGCTCCGGTCTAGTTCCCACCTGGCAGGGCTTGGCTGAGTGGCAGCTGACCCTCCAGGAGAGCGCAGGGCAGGGTCTGGCAGCTGGAACACCGGGGACAGCTCCTAGCCAGGGTCTCTTGTCACATCTGAGTTTCCCGTGGGGGCTCTGAGAAGCAGAGGGATTTCCCAGCATCCCCCTCTCCCCATCCCTTGCCACTCTCCCAGCTCCAGCTTCCAGGAACCAGCTCTGTCTCTGAGCTGCCAGGCAGGGAAGGGAGTGTGAGCTGCCAGTTTGCCTGAGAGTCAGATGCCACAGCAGCAGGTAACATACTGCGCAGTCTGTCCCTACCTCGCAGGAGGGCGGGCGGCAGAGCGGCAGAGCCGAAGCAGGCCAGGCTGTGGAGGAAACAGGGGAGGGCATCTTTCTGACCCTAGAGAGGTACCTTCCTCAGCTTGTGTTTCAGTCAACATGGAGTGGGCATGGCTGTCCGCTGCACACAGGACCCTGTGTGGGACGAGAGAGTCAAGAGCACACAGATAAGCGTCATGGACCTGGGGAGAGGGGCTCCCTGAGGGCAGATAGAGGGAGGCTTCTGCCCTGAGAGGGGCAATTCAGGGGATGGGGAGCAAGGCAGGGCAGGGTGGTGAGCACTCAGCGTATGCCAAAGTAAGGAAGAGCAGCTTGTGCCTACGAGCTCATTCAGTTGCCCTGGATCTCCCCTGGCTTCTCGGTGAGAAGTGTCATGTGCAACAAATCTACTCCTACACCTTGCTGCAGCATCAGGGATGGAGACTGTCTTCCTACTGTCAAAGGCAGGGACAGGTAGGGTGCTCCATTGGCTTGCCCAAGCCCCCCGCACTCTCCGGCAAGGCTAGCGTATCAGAACCCAAGTCTTTGGATACCTCTGCTCATTTTCTTTGCACCTTGCCTTGGGCACACCCTACAGTCCTTCTGGCTTTAAAGGGGACAGGAGATGAGCCTGGCCAGGTTTACAGTTAGCAAGGTTGGTGCCTGAAGTATATACAGAATCAGCCAAGGGACCTGCTCAGGGGAGGTTCTGTAGGTCAGATCACAAAGGGTCAGGGGACACAGATGAGCTGGGTTTTTCAAAAAGTGTCCATTTTGTTCTGAAAGGCTGTGGAAGGGCCTGTGAAGGTGACTGCCATGACCAATGCCTGCCACTAGATGGTGCTCAGATGCCAGCACAGGCAAGTAACGGGACTTTGGCTTCACACAGGAAAGCTAGTGGAGCCTAGCGTCTTGCAGTCATGGCTAAGTGACACCTCCTTGGATTGGTCACAGCCACAGAGGAAGCACAGGTGACACACGAGGAAATGTGTGTCAAGGCCTTGACGGGGGAGGGACCAGGAGCCCTGCTGAGAGATGAGGCTGGGGAGATGAGCAGGGGCTGGAGCACTCAAGGCTGAGTGCCTGAGACCAGCAGCATTCAAAGCTCTCTGGAAGCAGGGCCTGGCTGCCAGGGGCCTGGAGGGGAGTCCTTCCCACTGGGGTGATTATCCTTCACTCGGAAGGGCCTTGCCAGGCCCAGCAGCCCCTCTAGAGGTCCCTGGGCTCGGGTGACTGATAGTGCCTTGTGTGCCCAGGACTCAGAATGCCACAGTGCCTACAAGCCAGTGCTGGGGTACAGACATGGACAGTCAGTCGGGCTTGGGGAAGAGATTGGGCTTTGGAAATCTTGTTTGGACTCTGGCTTAGTGGGTTAAGATGTGTGTGGGGAGGGGTTAGTATCCCCAGTCCAGGTGTGTGCACCGCCTCGGCAGCAGGGCTGGACTTCTGAGGGGTGCCCTGGCCCTAGCTTGGACACAGGAGCATTCCTTGCACACAGGCCCACGGAAGGGACACTGATGTGTGTGTGTGTGTGGGGGGGTCGGGGCAGACAGGCCAGCTTTGCCCATTGAGTAACCCTCAGTTTGCAGACCTGTGCAGTCTCTCGTCCGCAGAAGCAGTTGAGGTCTCAGCCTTGCAGAGTTAGTGATCCTACGAGGCTGTGTGTCTTCTGAGATGCAGACTGGAAGCCCCAGTCATCCTCAGAGGCCCTGAGTGCAGCAGCTGCCCAGGCCTTGCCTACTTTTCCCCTCTGTTGCCCCGTGGTTTTCGGCCTGCAGGGGACACGGTGGGGTGTGTAGTCCCAGCCAGGCCTCTCTCCAGCCTGACTGCTTTGGTTTTCCGTGCACTCTGGAACTGCAAAGTTGCCTTTTGTGCTGCAATGCATGTGGCTTGGGTCGATTTGTTTTTTTGCCGTGTGATGTTTGAGGTTCCTTTATGAAAGGTTCTTCACATCTGGCATTCAAAGAAAATAATCAGTTTAGACTATCAGACCCGACAGCAGCTCGGATGAAATTTGGGCCTACTTTCCAGCCAGACAGCGCCTCCCAGCTCCACAGGCTCCTGCCCACTCCCTCCTTCTCTTCTTGTGACCTTTTATCTCTGCGGGAGCCCAGACTAGAAAGAGGGTTCTGGGAACGTGGTGTGTTTCTCATTAAGTTTCTGCCGCATAGAAGTCATGTGACTCAAAGCCCCTCCCCCCCACTATTTCACCCCACGAATCTGCAATAACTCCCAATGTTTAGATGTGATTTGATTTGAGACGACTGCAAACCCACAATCTCATTGATCTGAAATTAGAAAAATCCAAAACCCAAGACCAGTTTTCAGCTGCTGATTCTCTTTGGGTGGTGAAACAGGGGAAGCCCCCCCCCCCAACCACCACTACCCACCCCCTCAGCCCTGCCCCACCCTCCTCTGGAAAAAAAATCAGCCATCTGCCAAAGCCCAAGTGTCCCTTGTCCCCCGCCTTCCCACATCTTTAAATATCTTCCTTTGAAAGGTGAGGCTATGATTCAGAAGATTGCTTTGCTGGGTGGGGCCAGGCTTCTGAGGGAACCCTGGGGCTGTGGGGAGGAAAGCCCCATGCAGGGCCAACACCTGTAACAGCTGCTGCTAACCATTGCTTCTGGGGGAAGTAATGCTCGGATCCCAGTGGCCTGTGGCAATGGAGGTGTGTGTGTGTGTGTGTGTGTGTGTATGTCTGTGTGTGTATGTCTGTGTGTATGTGCGCACACGCGCGCACATGTGTGGTGCACCCACACTTGCATGCATGGGTCATGGGTCCCAACAGCTGTTAACTGCCTCCTTTCTTCTCTGCTGCAGTCAGGCTGGAAGCTCTATCCAGGCTTGGAAAGGAAAACCACTGCTTTGGGCAGCTGGTGGCCCAAAATAGACTGGGAGCCTCCAGCCTGACAAAGGCCTGAGGACCGGGGGGGGGGGGGGGGGTAGTCCCACCTGTGCAGGTGAGACTGTGGCTGACAGGAGGCGGGAGGGGCTGCTCCCCCATGCCCTGGAGCTGCCGACTGCTCTTGATCCCCAGCTGAGGTCCCACTGCTTTGCCTGAAAAAACAAGCAGGCCTTTAGAACTCCTGGGTGGGCCCTGCAGAGTCTGGGTGTGCATGCAGGTGGCCGACTGGAAGCCTGATTCCCCGGTGTTTTGTCTTTCCCTTCCCATCCCGGGATAGCATGGCACTCTCTTTTCCAGGCAGTTATAGTGGCCTTTGGGAGCCAAAGCCCCCCTCCCCCCAAAACTGGGGTCTTCAGTTCTGGACAGTGGAGTAGAAGCCGGAGGCACAGTGTGGTCTCCAGTGTCGGTTCCCACGAGACGCTGGGCGGGTCCCACGAGACGCTGGGCGAATCCTTCGTGATGGCAAGTGGGTCAGGTTTGCTGAGCTCCTTTCTAGTGTAGACAATCTGAAGGCAGGGTCAGAAGACTCCTGGCTACCAGAGGCTTTTTAAAAGGAAAGAAACACATTTATTTCTTTATATTTTTATTTATATACGGGTATGTGCATGCCCCAGTGTACCTGTAGAGTTCAGAGTTCAATTTAGGGAGGCTCCTTCCCCCACAGTCCGGGAAGCTGGAACCTGTGAGCACAGACCCGGTGGTGGGTCAGGCTCACCTCATTCTGAAGCTCTTCTTTCGGTTTATAGATGGGCCAACGTTTTCCTGTGTGTTTATGGATGAGGAAAGGGAAATGCAAGTCCTCAGTGTCTTTTCCCAGAGGACACTAACACCCTCAGTCAGAGCTCCACCCATCTGACTCCATTCAGAGTTTAATCGCCCTCCTGTAGACGCCGGCTCAATTGAAGACACCAGTGTGTGGAGTCCGGCGGGATGGAGTGTAGTAGTTCAGTCCACGATATCACCCAGACCCTCTTCTCACAGCACTTTCCAGGGTTCCTGACAGATGGGGAGACCATGTTGAGCAGTGGGAGGGCAGGTCTCAGGCAGTTTCACCAGAAGCAAATGCTGAAAGGGGACTCCCTCCCCCCCCCCTCTCTCTCTCCCTCTCTCCCTCTCCCTCTCCCTTTCTCTCTCTTTCCCTCTCTCTGTGTTTGTATCTCTCTCTGTGTGTGTGCATGCGTGTGTGTGTGTGTGTGTGTGTGTGTCTGGTGTATGTGTCTTTCCTCAGAATGGTCCATCTTGTTTATTTAAGACAGGGTCTCTCACTGGGACTCAGAGGGAGGTGAACTTTCCAGCAACACCATGCCTAGCTTTTTTTTTTTTTTAATGTATTCTGGGGATTGCACTCATTAGCTTGCTGAGCTATCTCCCCAGCCCGTGAGAGACCTTTGTGTAAATGTGATGTGAGCATTGGGCAGGCCTGGGTGAAACATGGGCCACAGTTCTGCAGGCGATATCTTCACCCTGACCCTACATGGGATCATATCTAGCTAAGGGTGGCTACGAGGACCATTTCCAGTCTCCACAGGTATGGGAGTCCAAGGGCCGTGCCCTGCAGTGAGGTGCAGGTACAGAGGGCAGAGGCCGGGGTGGTGGTGCAGCAGCTGCACACAGGGCTGGGAAAATTGTCCCTTATTCTACCTGCTGTGACAAAAAACCTGGCTTCAGGAGCAGGGGGTACAGGTCACTGTGGCTGTCACTGCATCCATGCCAGGGAGCAGGAGAGATGCTTGGGGGTGGGCTCTGCTCACTTTGTATTCAGCAAGGACTCCATCCGGTCCATAGAATGTGGTGTCAGTATTTAGAGTCACGACTTTGACTACTCTGACCTGGGAACTGTAGGCACTCTCCCAGGTGATCCTACACCCTGTTGACAACAGTGACTGTCCCAGAGGTGTCTGGACAGAGCCTTGAGCGGTTAAGTCTGAGCCATTAGGAAAGTGCTTCAGAGACTGCGTAGGCTCAAGGTGCTGACAGAGTCAGGCACACAGCAAGAATGTTCTTCTGCACTTGGAGGTCACCTGAGCAAGGGGCTGGGTCCTTTGTGTCTCGTGGCTGTTCTTTGATAATTTCATATGTGCGTATAATTAAGTATGGTCACAACGCGTATAATTAAGTATGGTCACAGACGCCCCCGCTTCCCCCTGCTAAGCCCTCTCAATTTCATCCCCTTCTCTCCCTTACTGTGTAAAGGTAGTGCTGCCTGTATGTGCCAGGGTGAGGGACCATCTTCTACAACATGGGGAATCTTCCAGTGGCCACGCTCTCAAAGAACGGTTCTCCCTTCCTGGCCATTGTCAACTACCAACAGCCCCTCAGCGAGGGGTGGGGCCTCAGGGTTCCTCCGCTGTCCATGCCAGAATTTTGGTCAGCTGGCTCATGTGCAGGTAAGCAGAGCTGAAGTGAGTTCAGGAACACACAGAACACGGCACTTCCTTTTTCCTCCCCATCCTCTGGCTTCCTTTCTGTCTGCTTCCTCTCCTACGGTGCTCCCCGAACCTTTGGATGTGGGTTCATAAACAGGAACCACGTAGGGCTGTGCACTCACAGTCACTTAGCTCAGCCTTTGGAGTTGGGAGCCGCTGTGGTAACTACTGCCCACTGTAATGGGAACTTCTCTGAGCACAGTTTAGGGCAGGCTGGTAGCCCTTATGGATTCTTCCTTCCCTATGCCAGCAAACGGTAGATGCTCAGGCTGGAAGGCTGCTGGGAGAGTAGGCAGTGAGATGCCTGGATGGGGCCAGAGCTGCAGGCAGAGTCAGGGTTAGACAGACCCTGCTCTGGGCCTTTCCCAGATAGGCTCCCTGCCATCCAACAACATCCAACAAGGCTGGGCTTTGAGACTGTTGATCCCCACAGAGGACTCCTCGGAGTCTAGTTTCCAGAACTGTCTTTACCACATTGGAAGATGCAATCTCCTGGGGGCACAGTGAGCAGTCATCTCCTGGGGTGCAGTGAGGAGTCACCTCCCGGGGTGCAGTGAGCAGTCATCTCCCGGGGTGCAGTGAGCAGTCATCTCCCGGGGTGCAGTGAGCAGTCATCTCCCGGGGTGCAGTGAGCAGTCATCTCCCAGAGGTGGCGGGAGGGAGCAGGATGCTGACATGCTGGTGTAGCACATGTGTCCCAGCTCTCCCTACTACAGACAGTAGTGAGGGCTGATTTTGTATAATTTTGCCAAGCTTGTCATATTTCTTTAAAGCTCTCCCTCCCTTTGGGCAATTCAAACTGAAAAACTATTAGAAATAATGAGAGTTCAGTAAGGCAGCCAGCTACAAAATAAATGTGTAAAAATCAATACCTTTCCGATGTCGAACAGTAACCATTTACAAAAAAAAAAAAAAGATGGAAAAGAAAGATCTCATTCCCAATAAAAATGGTAGATATTTATCACCCCAAGCAGGCATCTAGGGGGAAATGTGTGTACTGCCTTCCCCATCTGTCCGGGCATCCTCCTGAAATGGAGGAGAGAGTAGCCAGAGGGCGCAGTGGGGATACTGCCTGGCCTCCAGGCTTCAGGCATTTTGAATGGTGGCACTTGGGTGTGGCGGTGCCGTCAGTACCAGGTTACTGGGCCTAGTGGTAGCTCATGTAGTATCTGTCTGCATGTGAGCATGTGTGAGCATGCGTGTGCATGCGTGTGTAAAGCCCGGAGGGGTCACTCTTAGGTGTCCCTCAGGTGCTATCATCATGTTTTAAAAATGCTGTTTTTGAAACATGGCGCCTCACTGGCCCGAACTCACTGGTGAGGCTGGGCTGGCTGCCAGAGCATCCCAGGAATCTGCCGTCTCCACCTCCCCAGCACTGGGGTGACAAGCAAGCGTCTGACTTCCTCCAGCACTGGGATAACAGGTGTGCACCAGCACACCTGGATTTTTCATGTGGGTTTTGAGGAAATTTTTACCTCAGTGTAGATTTAGTTTGCAGTTCTGTTGCTCATGCCCAACTTTTCAAGGAGGACTTGCAAAATGATAACTCTCTTTTAAAAGCTGGGAGTTTTATTTCTTAAATAACTGGGCAGCCCCAAGTCAGAGTTTCTTTGAGGACCGAGCCTTTGGAATGCTTGTATGTTCTCCAGAGAGTGTAGACCTCACACGGCCTGCTGTCTTTACCTGTGGGTGTTTGAATTTGCCATTCCAGTCCTTGTCTTGGAAGAAGGGAGAAGGCTCTCTGTGGCTCACAGTTTGAGTTTGTCATGTTGGAGAAGGTGCACAGCAGGAACATAAGGCAACTGGTCAGGTGACATTCACAAGCCGGCGGGGGTGGGGTGAGGGGCCGACAGGAGAGGTGGGCGCAGGCGTTCAGCTTGCTTTCTTCTTATTGCCTGGGGTCCCAGTGCATGGGATGGTGCTGCCTGTACTCAAGGCGAGTCTTTCCTCCCCAGTTAATTCAATTTGGAAATTCCCTCTTAGGCGTGCCCAACCTCCTGTCTCCAAGGTCATTCTGGACCCTGCCATATTGATGATCAATATTAACCATTGCAGTTGGTGGATTAGTTACCTATCGCTCCAAAACATGCTGTATGGCAATCACAGCACCACGGATGTGTGGGGGGTGCTGGCTGCGTGATTCTGCCCGTGCTCCTGGGCATCACTGGTGGGTTTGGTTAGCTATCAATTAATCTAGACTGCCCTTGGTTATCTGGTTACATTGACACTTAGACAGCATGAGCTCATGGTCCTTAGACATAGGGTATGTGGAATGGCATGCTTCTTGTCCAGCAGCCTCCGCTGCACTTGTGTTCTGGTCGGCTCCTGTGTCCCATTCTGACTTCCGGACCCCATCGCTCCACCCACATGTCCTTCACTCCTTGCTTGTCCCTCTCTTCACATGAGCCCAGCATTTCAAACTTGGGTCCTTCTTGGTAGTATTTTGGCCTCCGACGGGGTCTTTGGTGGATTCAGAGATGGAAATGCACTCTGGTTCTCCATGGGGAATGTGACGGGGAACTGAAGGGGAAGTAGTCTTTGGCTTCAGTGAAGACCAACTTCCCCAGAGAATCCTGTTGCAGATCAGGTTGGAACCAAATTATGACTCTGCCCAGGATCCAGACTGTGGGTCTACACTACCTGAATTTGCAAGTCTCTACAACCTTGATCTTTTCCTACAGTCACACACACACACACACACACACACACACACACTCACTCTCTCTCTCACACTCACATACACTCACACACACACACTTTCTCTCTCACACACATACACTCACACACTCACATTCTCTCTCTTTCACACACACACACACACACACACTGTAGGAAGATGATTCAGTCCATGATGACACATCACTGAATAGCTTGTCACACACCTGTGGGGTTGAACAAACCATTTACTGACAGGCTGATAAGATCCTACACACAATTGTACATAGTCCAAGGTGCTGTATCCATTTCATGCAGATACTGTAGCAGTTCTGTACATAATAATGTATAGACTCCATGCATGGCACTGTAATTCTTCTGTGATACTATTCAAGTCCATTCAAGACATTGCAATAATTCCACACATGATACTGTATCCATTCCATGTATGATACTATAATAATCCCACACATGATACTGTATCCATTCTGTGCATGATACTGTATTAATCCCGTACTTGA
This sequence comes from Phodopus roborovskii, assembly GCF_943737965.1. Lineage (NCBI taxonomy): Eukaryota > Metazoa > Chordata > Mammalia > Rodentia > Cricetidae > Phodopus > Phodopus roborovskii. Next base: position 8,646,110 of record NW_026125295.1, read on the forward strand.
TACGGTATCAATTCCATGCATGATTCTGTACTAATCCCATACTTGATACTGTATCTATTCCATGTATGATACTGTAATAATCCCATACTTGATGCTGTATTGATTCTGTATATGACACAGTATTTACTCTATGTGTGACACTATAGTCATTCTGGGCTTGACACTATAATGATAGGAAGAGAACATGTCACTAGTTTTTGTATTTACTGTCCTATATTGGTTACCTTTATTTTTAGAGTATTCTACTTGTGAATAAAAGTTTACTTGGGGCTATGGAGACAGCCCCAGTGGTTAAGAGCACATGTTCTGTTCTCTGGAATCCAATCTTGTGGTCTTTGTGGGTACCTGCACCCCAGTACACATATTCCCCTCCATACACATACTTAATAAAATAAATGTAAAAAAGGAGGAGAGAGGACTAGGTTGGCGGTATAGGCTTGTACTCTCAACACCTGGGAGGTTGAGGCAGGGGGACTGAGAACTTGAAGCCAGCCTGGGCTACTCCAGACTCTCTCAAACCTTTTCTTTTTTCAGTAACAGCCTCCTCCATCTTGTGGTCACTGTGACTCTGGACTGGATCCAGAGGTCTGAACTCTGACTTCACACCATCTTGTGCCCTGTGAGTCCTCTGTAGAATGATGTCACCAATCTTGAGTCAAGCCCCACTGAGGCATTTGTGCCTGGATCCATCAGTATCTGTAGACAGGTGGAGTCTATTTCCCCGAGGAAATGACTAACAGAGGGTTCCTAGACTGTTGTTTGTTTTCTCTAAAACCAGCTTTATTCCTCAGCATTGTGAGACCCAAGTTCCTTCCGCAAAGGAAGAGAATGCTGACACTGTTGCTGGTCTGTTCAAACTCTCCTCTTGCATCCACCCCTTGTCCTCTGTTATCCCCAGACACCCCTTGTGTTACCTGCCAGGCAAAGATCTCGGTTCCAGATAAGCAATCTGTGAGGGTGTGTGTGTTCGCGCTTGCGCGCACACACATCCGCGCGCATGTGTAAACGATCAGAGGTAAGAAGTCTGTTCGCCTGCCACAAACATGTAGAGGATTTTTGTGGTTAGGGGGTCCCCAAAAATTTAGATCATCCCAAGTACTAATTATCCCTGGTCTTAGGACCTGACTCGGTTCAGGGTAAAACCAGCAAGGGCGTAGGATGTCTTGTGCCGTTTTCTGTCATTAAACCTACCAGGATTTATACTTGGGTCTCTGGGATGGGAGGACGGAAGTTCTGCATTCCCTGGGAACCTGAGTGCCATGCACAGGGCGCTGCTGATGTTCACTGGCTCCTTGGTGAGGGCAGCAGCTGAGAGTGATGGGAGGGGGTGACCCACTGTGACACAAGCTCACCATGCTGGTGACTCAGCAGTTGAGTCAGGAGGCTTCTTTGTCATACCATTCTGCAGTACTCCGAGAGGCTTTCCTTCTGTCCAGTCTGTGATTTGACAGTGTGCTCTTGTGTCATAGGAACTGGTAGCTGGGGGCTGTGAGCCTTTTGAAAGGTCTAAGGGCTGTGCACATGTATGTAGTTTATGTGTGTGCATTCGTGTGCAAATGCACACTCTGACAGTGGATGTCAGAGATTGACTTTGAGTATCATCTATTACTGTACCTTGTTTTGTTTTAAGATTTATTGTTATTGTTTTTATTATCATTATGTTTGTCTAGCAGGGCTTCTCTGTGTAGCCTTGGCTGTCCTGGAACTCTGGCCTTGAACTCAAAGAGATCTGCTGCCTCTGCCTCCCGAGTGCTGGGATTAAAGGCGTGTGCCACCAACACCTGGCTTATTTTTATTATTTTTTAAAATAAGATAATGGGTATGTGTGTTTGTCTGCATGTGGGTATGTATGTGCATAAGAGTGAAGCTGCCTGTGAAACCCAGAAGAGAGCGTTGGATCCTGGAGCCAGAGTTACAGGCGATTTTGAGCCTCTTAATGTGAGCACTGGAAACGGAACTCAGGTCCTCTGCAATGGCCACGAGTGGCTTTAACTGCTGAGCCGTGCCTGTAGCCCTTTATTGTCTGTGGCAGGGTCTCTCCCTTAGCCCAGGAGCTTACCATTTCAACCTGCCTGGTTGGCCAGTGAACCCCGGACGTTTGCCTGTCTGTCACCAAGCCGACCAGTGCCAGTATTACAGACACGTTGCTGTGCCCGTCTCTCATGTGGGCATTGGGGATCCAGACACATGCTTCCTGCTATGTTTCAGGCACTTTTACCCATGAAGCCACCTCTACAGCCCTTAGCAAATAAAGGCACAGGCTTTGAGAGGGTCTTGGTGGAGCAGTGTGAACTCTACAGGGGAGGAAGCTACATGTCGTCATTGTACACTACCCTGCTCAGCTGAGGGCTCAGATTGAACACTCTGCTTTCCCTGGCATCTTCCTGGATGCCCAGGGTCAGGTTTCACATTGGGGCCCAGAGCACTTGGCTCTGGGCTGAGCTCAGGTAAGAGAGATGGAACCAGACTTTGATCTCAGAGAACCCGAGTGTCCCTCTCCTTCCAGCCAGGCAGCACCTCTCAGTTTAGACAGGAGCCCTAGATGGAGAAGTAGAAAGTAAAGAAAGAGCTGTGCAGGGGTCCCTTTAATTTTGGAAACAAGCCTGCAAAGGGAGGTAGGCTTTCTATTTAGAGAAGAAGACCTGGGCGGGTGACTTCAACCCAAGCGGCTCAGTTCAAATCCCTTTCTCAATAGGAAATAAAGAAGGAGAGGAGATTGCTGGGTAACCAGGGCGGCAATTACGGTTCTCTCTGAGAAAGAACACAGCCTTTCGAGGTTGTACCCAGCACCAGGGACCCAGCAAAGTGGCTGCTCAGCTAATTAAAACCAGGAGGGTGAGGTCAGAGTCAGGGTCCAGAGTGGGCTCGAGGGGCTGACAAAGGTGAGGTTGGGAGTGAAAGCTGTTCTCTGGTCAGATTCTCGAGGCTTCCAAATAACACGGCGTGCTGCTAAGGAGAGCTAGGAACATGGCCCAACGCAAAGTCATAACCCTACTTAAAACGTCATTAAGACAATCTTCGTGATTTTTGTGGAGAGGGACTCAACTACACAGCTCATGAGTGGAAACTTTGTAGGTGACTGTTGTGGCACCATCAACAGGCGTGTGTGGCGTAGGCCTTCCCAGAAATGGAGCTCTTTTTTTTTTTTTAAATACATGGTGTCATGCTTCCCAGGCTGGCTTCAACTTGCTGTGTAGGCAAGGATCACCTTTAGTAGCTTCTCTTGCCTCTGTGCATGCTGGGTGTGATGGTTAGTTGTGTTCTTGACACAGTCTAGAGTCTCCTGGGCAGAGCAGGGGTAAGCACCCTCTAGATCAGGATGGTTTGTGGGCGTGGTCTTCGTTTCAGGATGGATGTGGGCGTGTCTGAGGGCGTGGTTTTCATTTCATTAACTGGTGAGGGGAGGTTCAGCCTAAGGATGGGAAGCCACCATTCTCTGATCTGGGGGTCTGGAGTGCATGAGTAGAGAAAGCTGGCTGAGCCACGTGTTTGCAGGCACTGACTTCTCTCTGCTCTTGACTGGCGGTGACCAGCTGCTTCCAGCTCCTACCATGGTGGCTTCCCTGCAGTGCTGAACGGTAACCTGGGATTGTGGGCTAAAATAAACCCTCTTCCCCTGAAATTTCTTCTTGTCAGGGTTTTTTCTCACGGTAATGTAGAGGAAACACAGTCGTGTGTTGCCTGCCACGCCCTTTTTGTACTGTTGGTGTTATTGAACCCATGGAGCTCTTCTGCCCTCCCCCGCAATGCTGGGCTTAAAATTATGTGCTCAACCCAACTGCCTTCCTTCCTTCCTTCTTTATTTCTTTCCTTCCTTCCTTCCTTCCTTCCTTCCTTCCTTCCTTTCTTTCTTTCTTTTTTTTTTTTTTTTTTTTTTTTTTAGTTTTTCAAGACATGGTTTCTCTGTATCGCTTTGGAGCCCGTCCTGGACATTCAACTTATAAAACTGCTTTTTTGAATATAGTATTTCTTATTGTTTGCTGGAGCATTTTATACATGCATGCAACCATGTGTGCAACAACATAACATTACGAGTGTATATTTTAAAACCCACAGGACCAAAGATTGTCTGAGCGCATCAACAGTGATCTGAACTCTTCTGTTGCTCTGACAGAAACAGTTTAAGAATAAAGGGTTGCCACGAACCCACCTGTATTCTTACACTCAGGACACAGAAGCAGGTGGATCTACCACCCACTTACCTGCCTATCGCCCATGTATGTATGTATGTGTGTATGTATGTGTCATCTACCTATATGTCTATTATCCATTGATTAGTCGTCCTCCATCTACCTATTGCTTTGTCATCCATCAATAACCTGTCTACACAGCATTTAGTTATCTATCTCAGTGGTCCTCAACCTTCCTTTAATACAATTCCTAATGTTATGGTGACCCAAACCATAAAATTGCTTTGTTCCTACTTCATAATTGTAATTTTGCTACTGTTATGAATTGTAATGTCAACGTCTGATATTTGATCCCTGTGAAAAGGTCGTTCAACTCCTGTGATGATTTGAATGAAAATGTTCCCCATAGCCTCATAGGGAGTGGGCTTTGAGGTCTCAGATGCTCAAGCGAACCAGGGTGTCTCCATCTTCCTGCTGCTGCAGATCCAGAGGTGGAGCTCTGAGCCCTCTCCAGCACCAGCACTCTGCCCACCACGACCATAACGGACTGAGTCTCTGAAGTGTAAGCCAGTCCCAATTAAATGTCTCCCTTATAAGAGTTGCCTTGCTCATGGCATCTCTTCAAAGCAATAGAAACCCTAAGACAGTCCCCAAAGGGGTCATGACCCATACCGTTTGAGAACTGCTGATCTATCCATCCATCCATCCATCCATCCATCCATCCATCCATCATCTCTACCTACCATCTATGCATTTTTCTACCATCTATCCACCTACCTACCTATTTTCCTCTACATCCATCCATCCGTCCATCTTCCCTCCCATCCATCCATCTGTCCATCTGTTCATCTTTCCGTCCAGGAATCTTCCCAGGTTCCTGTTTTTGAGACATTCCCACCGTCCTCCTCCGTGTGAGCCTTGGCTCCTTGGAGGCTCTGCTGACCCACCCTCACTGTCCAGCGTGGGAGACTGGCCACAGGCCCCTCATATTTTAGCTTATATCTGGCCTGCCATCCATTTGTGTTTGAGATTCCTGCTACCTACAAGCTCCTGGGTGGTTCTCCCACAGGTGTGAGCGTCCCTCAGCAGTCTCTCCATACCTCTCTGTGGCCTTATTTCTTTTCTGTTTTGGTTAAGGAATAACTTAGATTCCATGGCACATGTCTGTCCCCTGTAGCACCGTGGCAATATCGGGACAAGGACGGGCCACCCCAGCACCCTGCTTGCCCCTGGCCTTCCTTCCCAGCGCCCACACTCAAGCACTTTTGGATTGTTGTTGGATTCCCTTTGCGTTTCCTATCAGGAGACTTCCCTCCCCTTCCTCCCTCCCAAAGAAGTCAACCTCCTGACTGGCACCAGCCTCATCCCTACGGCTTCTTGGCTCTCCCACTTTGTCCTGCACCCCATTCAGACCAGCTCCCAGCACCCCACTGCAGCCAGGCAGCCCAGGAAGGGTTAAACTTGGGCCAGCGGCAGCTCCAGACACTTAATCCCGATGGATTCCCGGCACTGATCTCCAGGCCGGTTGTTTGCATTTCTCTCCTTTGTGCTGGCTTTTTCTTCCTGCCTTTCCCGGGGCCCAGGCACCCGCATTAGCATACCGCGCCGGGCTCGCCGGCTGCAGGGCCCCCTGCTGTGCGCCAGCCTGTGCAATCTGCAGGCGCCATCAATTTTTCAGCACTTTTCCTCATTTCTCATTACAGTCAGGCCCACGCGGCTCCCCACTCAACACAATCCTCAGTCGTCTGTCCTACCGGTGAGCCAGAGGCTGTCCTGTCCCCTCCTGACTCTGCCGAGCGTGCACCCGCTTGTTGAAGCGCCCACCATAATTAATCACAGAATTAATCCCGGCCAAGCCTGTCTTCCTGAGTAATTATGGCAGTGCGCTTGGGTGCCTGGGCCCAACAGCAGTTTTATCAACGTTGAGAACGGGATAACATCCTTAAAGTTAGGAATGCCATGGGGGCCCTGGGCTTCCTGTACCTACCACACCATTTCACACCATTCACAACTATGCTATGCATGCATGCACACAGGTCTATCTGTAAAAGTAGAGCTTATTCTCAGAGCCACATGCATCAGAGAGGTGCAGGAGGTTGGGGCTCACAGGGAAGAGTGTTTCTTTTCAAACACACACACACACACACACACAGAGAGAGAGAGAGAGAGAGAGCCTGATGGAGAAGTTATCTTTAGGTACCAAAGTGGGTGGTTGTCATAGCGATCTGTGCATTATTAAGAGTACGGTTCACCCCCGAAGCTAATCTGATAATGAGGCTGGTTCATTATCAGGGGGAGGCAAAGCTGGCATCTGCTTGGCTTTCTGCTGAGGGCTTGGAGTCCAGGGCCAAATCCACAGCTGAGTCCAGTGTCCACCTCTGATGTAGTAACCCTTCCCTCTGCTCTTCAGGAGACAGAAAAGAGGAGGACTGGAGGGAGCTCCTGGCACTCGCTTAGTGGAGGTTCCCACAGTTGGGGGCTGTCGTGAAATATATCAGAGCACACAGTGTGGCCTGAGGGTGGAGAGAGAGAGAGAGAGAGAGAGAGAGAGAGAGAGAGAGAGAGAGAGAGAGAGAGGTAATCATGTGAAATAAGTCAGTGTCCAGGAAGGCCAGAACCCCCTTCACCAGGGCTAGATATGGGGACAGAGCGCATATGAGAAAGGCCAGCAATCTCCAAATTGGGAGAGAAGGCGGGCACAACAAACCTGAGCAATGCAAGCTTTTGACCTAACTCCCCCAAGCTCTGTCACACTCCCAGACTCTGAACAGACTAGCCTGGAACTCTCTGAGGGTGTGCTCTGAACTCCGCTCCAGGTCTGTAAGATCAAGAGCCATGGGAAAACAGAACAGAACAGCACCAACTTTTTATGCAGAGGCAGCCTCTCTCTGTCACCCAGGTGGGTCTTGCTTGTTTTGGGGTGTCCTGACGAGGGTGTTCCTTGGCTAAATCCGAAGCACGCACGCCTCTTCTCAAGCGTCTCTGCTTGTTCAGTGTTGTTTCCTTTAACCAAAGCAGCACGGGGCACAGTGAAGCTCCCAGCCTTCAAGCCCGTGTGCATCATTCCAGAAAAGTCTCTTGCCTATATGCTCATGTGTAAAATCCTTTAAAGTCCACAGATGTCATCACCCGCTTCCCCTCTTTGTTGCCCACACTCTCCTCATAGAACATTGAAATCCTTGTCATGAGATGGCCAAACAGCATGTTAAGCACATACTGTAGTGTGGCCTAGGGGCGTGGTGTGTGTATGGTGTGTGTGTGTGGGAGTGTGTGTGTGGTATATGTGCATGTGTATGTGTGTGTGTGTGTGTGTGTATGTATGTGGTGTATGTGCATGCGTATGTGTGTATGTATGTGGTGTGTGTGTGTAGTGTATGTATGTGTGTATGTGTGTGTATGTATGTGGTATATGTGCATGCGTATGTGTGTGTGTATATGTGTGTATGTGTATGTATGTGGTGTGTGTGTGTATGTGTGTGTATGTATGTGGTGTGTGTGTAGTGTGTGTATATGTGTGTGTATGTATGTGGTATATGTGCATGTGTGTGTGTGTATGTGGTGTGTGTGTAGTGTATGTATGTGGTATATGTGCATGCGTATGTGTGTGTATGTGTGTATGTATGTGGTGTGTGTGTGTAGTGTATGTATGTGTGTGTATGTATGTGGTGTGTGTGTAGTGTATGTATGTGTGTATGTGTGTGTATGTATGTGGTATATGTGCATGCGTATGTGTGTGTGTATATGTGTGTATGTGTATGTATGTGGTGTGTGTGTATGTGTGTGTATGTATGTGGTGTGTGTGTATGTGTGTGTATGTATGTGGTGTGTGTGTAGTATGTGTATATGTGTGTGTATTTATGTGGTATATGTGCATGTGTGTGTGTATGTATGTGTGTATATTTATTCACATGTGTATACATGTATGTGGAGACAAGAGGACATCCTCTGCCGTTGTTGTAAGGGAAAAGGCCCAACCAAAGAAACAAACCCTGAACAGAGCCAAAGAAACACACTTTGTCCCTGAAATCAGAGCCAGTGAAAGAAATACATACATCCTGGCCCTAAAATTAGAGCCAAGAGGCCAAAAAGGACCAGTGAAAGAGACAGTTTGGCTCTGAAACCAGAGCCAAATCTGACCCTACACCTGTGCAGAAAACCAACCAATCCCTTAGCACGAGATCTAGCCAGTCTGACTGAGCTCAGGGATTGAAATCTGACAGATACCCCCCCACCCACAAAACTCCACCCCCTAAGAATCTATATAAACCCCAGCTGGCCTCCTTCCACCCTGGCAGAGGGCAGCCACTCTCCTGGATTCTTCCCTCTCAATAATCTCTTGATTGAGGTTTGGGTGAGACCTTCTTTGGATGCCTAATTGTAACAACTTCACCTGGAAACCCTCTCCTGAAGGAGCAGAGCTGACAGGTTGGGGAAGCCTTTCCCTGAAGAAGGGCTGTAAGCTGCTACACTTACTGTGACTTGTGGTATTCCTTGGCTCCTGAGTACCAGTATCCCTTTCCTTCTGAGCTGTAACACTCAGTATTCTGTGACTCACAAGTGTCAGTATCCCTTTTCTTCTGAGCTGTAACACTCAGTACCTTCCAGAGCCCGATTCGATGGGGATGGGGATGGGGATGGGGGATGGGGATGAGGGATGGGGATGGGGGTGAGCTTGGTCCTGCCTCAACTTGCTATCCCAGACTTTGGTGACTCCCCGAGGGAGTCCTTATCCCCTCTGAGGAGTAGATGGGGGAATAGATGGGGGTGGAATGGGGGGAGGTTGGGAGGCAGGAGACATGGGGGAGGGAGGACTGGGGCTGGAATGTAAAAACAAAACAAAAAAAAAAAAAAAAAAAAAAAACTCAATGTTTTAAGTAAGTTAAAAGAAATTGTCCCGGGTCTCAGGAGAGACTTTGGATTTGTGTTCAGTGTTAGGACTCTCAGTGACCTAAAAAACGACAGGCTGAGTTCCTTATATGGTGAAAGTGAAATAACTTAATACGGACACGGGAAAATGAGAGTATTCCTTGATCTGTGCTGATCAACTATGGGTACAAAGTGACTGTTAGTCTCATACCCCATACCCCGGCCACCATGCCTTTCCTGCCATGACGAACAACTGCTCCCTCAAACTGTGAGCCAGAGTAGACACTGCCTTCCTTCCTTCCCCCTTCCTCCCTTTCTTCCTCCCTTCCTTCCTTCCCTCCTTAAGGTGTTTTGTCACAGCAACAAGATGGGTCACACTCGGATAGCTGCATCCTCCTTAGCGTGACCCTGAATAAGTAATCCTGGAGCAGACTTGAGCTCAGACTCAGTGTGCACCAAGGCCAGCACAGGCCTGGCCAGCCATCTCCAGGCTGACCTGCAGATGCATGAATGGCAATGGTGGCTCAGTACGAAGATTGGGGCTTCTTGTCATAGAGCATTGCAGCAGCAACAGTTAACGGATACAAGTATTTTCACAGGTCATTCAGCTCAGTGACCTTGCAGACCTGCCATGGCTGGGCCGCAGAAAGGACCCTGGCAGAGACGCCGCTGTCTTTTTGACTTTAGGATGCAATCTGCATGAAGGAGAAAGTCTGTGAGTCAATTAAGATGCAATTAAGATCCTGCTCAGTAGCTTCCCTTTTATCTACTGTCCTCATTACTCTGGGTCCTTCTCTCTTCCTGTGGGGACTATGCTGCTCTTGCATGCCGATGAGTGGGCCTGTGGCCCAGCCTCTGAGTTGGAGACAGCTGAGTAACTAATTTGGATTTCAGCTCTTGATGGACCCCAGGTATGGACACCGTGAAGCCCTCGTCTCTCCGGAGCATCTTTTGGCTGCTTTAGAGGTCAAGACTCATTTGTTAACTGTCTATCCAAAGTGAAGAATGTAGGAAGATGTCTCACTGGTTCACAAGTGACTTGGTTTCCTCTGCCTTCCCCAAGCTCCGAATCACTTTTAGGAATTTAGTTTTGCTTTTGAATTTTATCTGTATAGTTTGTTCTCAGGCCAGTTCTCCGTGACAGGGTGAGAAATTTGTGGCTTATGAATGAGCCTTGGCGGAGGCCAAGTCCTGGTCTTCAGAACCGGGGAGGGGATGCATCTTTCTTAACGCCTCTGGCTTTGGATTTCCTATTTCTCAGTCAGCTGTTACTCTACCGGGCCTGTCTTCCTCTGACGTGTCCTGCCCTCTTATGGCTTTCAATATCCTTTCTTTAGTATTCTAACTAATGATACGTCATGGGGAGTTTCTTTCCCTGTTTAGTGTTCTGTGGCCCTTGTACCTACACGGGCCATAGGCATCTCTTTGTTAAGATTCAGTAAATTTCCTTCCATTTTTTTTTTTTTTTTTGAAAATATTTTCTGTGCCTTTAAGCTGGGGTTCTTCTCTATCTTCTACGCCCATAATTTATAGGCTCAGCTTTTCTTTATCTTTTGTTTTGCTTTTGCTTTGACAGGGTTTCTCTGTGTGGTCCTGGCTGGTCTGGAACTCACAGAGATCCGCCTGCCTCTGCCTGGAGTGTTGGGATTTAAGGCGTGCGCCACCAACTCCCAGCTTCTTTTCTTTTGCTCCTTTTAGTTGGTTTTTGTACAGTGCCCAAAAGATTCTGCGTGTCCCATCCACACATTTAAAAGAATCAGCATTTTCTTGGAGTGAACGGCACAGGACCTCTGTTAATGAGGGTTTTCTGAGCTTTCACCGACTTTTTCATTTCTAACTTGGGCTCCCTTCCCACTGTTCAAGACCCACGAGCCTTCACCTCAGTTGCTTTCCTTAGCAGACCATTACTATGACGTTGTTGACTGGGATGGGGGCATATTATCTTTTTTTTTAAATTATTATTATTATTGCGTTTGTTTTTCCAGTGAGAAGTGAGCGTCTGGAGTTAGGTTGACGATTGTGTCTTTCGCTGTATGTTCTCAGCCCATTGGGCAAGAGCCTGTGGGGTGGACAATTGGTTATGTGGCTTGGGAGAAGCTGGAAGGGTTGCAGAGGCTGCCTGGTCAGGTCTGGGCTGGGCCAAGCTGCCTGTCAGCTGCAGATGGCTCCTGGGGCTGGAAAGCGGTGAGAGGTAGTGTGTTGGAGTGGCTGCCTTATTGGGTCACACTAGACTGAGCTGCACGTGAGGAGAGGGCTCCCAGGACTGGGGAGGGGCTGGAAGTGGCCTGGAGTAGAAGGTCTGCCTTGCCTTGCTGGGTCGGTGCTGGGTCAGGCTCATTTAATGTGCCAGGAAGTTAAAGGTTCCTTCTAAAGTTGTCATGTCTTGGATACTTTGTTATGCAGCAATAGATAATCAACACAGCACCGGACTTTTGAAGGCAGGACATATAAGCTCTTTGATCTCTCTCCTCTTGGATTATCTGCTCTGAGGATGGCAGCCACAGATCATGAGAATCCTTACAGCCCTAGAAAAGGTCTACTTGGGGGTGAACTGGGGCTTCTCACTAACACCAAACATGTGGGTGCCCCATCCTGGAAACAGATTGCTCTGTCCCAGTCAAGCCTTGGGTGGAGCACAGTCTGATGATACCGTCACCGCCCTGAGTGACCAGGGCAGAATTCTGCAGTGAAGTTGCTCCTGAATTTTGACTCAAACATTGAGATAGCATCTCTTGCTGCACACTAAATGAAACCTTTTAGGGCTAAACTTACAGAGCGGTATTAATGTACTGTGAAGTCTTGGGTCGAGCTACATTACACAAAGAAAGAAGAAATGGAGTGACAGCCAGTTGGTGCCCAAGAAAGGGATTCCAGATAGTGAGATACAACCCCTGGCTCATAGGGACTGGCCGCTGATGAACAGGCAAGGCCCCCTCACGAGCACTGTCTGCAGTGGGGGGGTGCCAAGGTAGTCCGAAGACAGACGACATCGTGTTTAATGCAAGGCAGGGGAAGGGAGGGGACTCATGCCTTCCTGGCTTCTGGGGCAGAGCCCAGAGCATATGCCAGGGGTTCCCTCCCTGAAAGGGTGAACTGTCCCAGCTCACACACAACTATTTTCAACTGAGGGCAAATGCATCCGGGCATGGGGTCACTAGAGTGTCCCCAGCCAGTGCTTTCTTCACTGTGAAATGTAGCTCAGCCCAAGCCTTCCCCACATTCTCTCCCTCCACAGGAAGGCTGCTCAGACTCCGGCCTTCCTTCCGTCCTTCCTTCCTTCCTTCCTTCCTTCCTTCCTTCCTTCCGTCCTTCCTTCCTTCCTGTGTCCATATTTTTCTGTATCTACTACAAAGGTCATAAAACCAAATCAGCAACAAGGACCCGATAATTCTAAGCCCTGGTTCGGGTATGGAGGTGGAGAGGGAAAAGCCGCTCAATAAAATGAAAGAGAATTAAAAAATCTCAGGAACAGGGCCCAGCATGGGGTCCCCATCAAAGGGCCAGGGAGCCTTGGTTGTATGCACACAGGGATGGATGCTCCAGGCTGGGGGAGAGGTGGGCTCTCAGGGTTTGGTCTCTCTCCCTGCCCACTTTCCATCACACATACAGATTTCTCTGTGTCTGTCAATCCCTTCCTCCCTCCCTCCCTCCCTCTCTTCCTCCCCACCCTTTTCTCCTCGATCAGATCACTGTCTGACGGCTGATGTGACCATGAGTAAGGCTGTCTGGGGGGAGAAGGTGTGGGCAACCCACTGATAGCCCCTCGGCATTCCCATTTGCTAAGGCCATGTCGAAAGCCCACATCTGCACAAAAGGGGTGAAATGCCTTCACGGACCACACAAGGGCCTTGAGGGCAACAGAGAAAACTGGGATGCCTGCCACAAGTTCCACTCGGCCTTTTCTGGATCCATGTTGGGGGGAAAATATCAGCAAACAAAAGCCCTTCCATCTGCAAAGAGCTGAGTCAGTAGCTACTGTCCCGGCAGCTGCCCCAGCACGCCTAACTAAGGGGAAAGGCAACTGTGAGCTGGCTGCCCAGCTCCCACCCGTCTGTCCATCCGTCTGTCCTTACAGCTTGCAGCTCTGAACAAGTGCTTTAACCTACCGATGGGAAAGCACAAGTATCCCTGGGGCTGTAGCTCAGTGGCAGCTGGCCTAGCACGCCCAAGGCGCTGGTTCAGTCCCCAGCACTGGAGTGAGAAGCATTGCAGGGCTCTGCAAATAATCTGAGCGTGCGAGGCTTCTCTCTCACCACTCTTAATACAGCGCAACTTCTGAAGACCCAGAAGGTATGAGGGAGGGGATTGGGTTTCCGCTCTTTATTCCCCCCCCACCCCCCCCACCCGTCTTCTCCCTTTCCTCCTCCTCCCTCTTTCTTTCCCTTCCTTCATATTATCAGGGTTGATTTTAGGTTCCCATGCTTGCTAGGTGAACACTTCACCACTGAGCCACACCTCCACGTTCTCACCCGAGTCACACCTCCACGTTCTCACCCGAGTCACACCTCCATGTTCACACCAGAGTCACACCTCCACGTTCTCACCCGAGTCACACCTCCACGTTCTCACCCGAGTCACACCTCCACGTTCTCACCCGAGTCACACCTCCACGTTCACACCCAAGTTACTCCTCCATGTTCTCACCCCGAGTCACACCTCCACGTTCTCACCCAAATCACCTGCAGAGAATGAGGGTAACAGAAGTGACATTTCAAGGCGGAGCCTGCCTCGGAGCCTTTGCAGTTAAAGGACCCCGTGTATATCTTTTCTCCTCTCTATCGTGTCTAAGTTAGTCGGCCTGTGTCCCTGTCATCTGCAGTGAAATAACCCCGGGAAGTTACGTTTCTGCTGAAGTCATGTCACCCGAATATCTGGTCATGAGACAGTGCCAGGCTAGAACTTCCCTTTACGGTGTCCCCTTAACATCCCTGAGTCCACCGTGTCGGGCTCTTCCTCCGGGGGCAGAGGGGACATGGGGGGTGGACAGCGTCGAGGAGGAGGAGCGTGGCTGGTGGAGAGAACTCCGTGGCAGACCCGAGCCTCCGTGAAGGAAGAGCCCCGGGGCCAGGGCTGGGGGGACTTCTGAAGAGTGGAGAGCTGGTGGGTGGGTGGGGGGACAGTTGGGGCGGTCAGTCTGAGGGGTGAAAGGGGACCGTGCCTGCAGAGATGCAACCGTCTGGACCAGTACACATTAGCAAGTCCAGGGGCTGCTGCCAGGGGCTGCCCAGCAGCCGGGTTTCTGGGAGAGAGCGGATTCCCACCGCCTGCCATGTCTTCCCATCGTCCTGCTCTTTCCCTATCTCCAGGTGGGAAGCCCAGAGGGGAGGGCGTGGCCGTGAGGACGCTTTCCCCACTGCCGCCCCCCCCAGCTCTGAATGACATCAGGGCGGAAGTAGGTTAGACTGAAGGAAGAACTAAGCAGGACCCCTGTAAGAGCCCAAGTTGGTTGCCAAGGCAACACGCCGACTCTTTCCCCGGAGGAATTCTAAAATAGGTCACTTTTTCTTTTCACGGGAGGTTGAGAGTCCTAGAAGTGATGACGGAGCCCGCACAGGACTCAGCAGGAGAGGTCAGACAGAGCCAAGTTACCGACTTCACAGGCAGCCATCAGTAAAGGGGCGGTGCCCTCTCTCCCCGGCTGCGCTGTGCTGCCGTGGCTGGGGACGCTCATGGGGTGGGCTGGGGGAGCCTTTGAGGTGTGGTTTCACTTGAAAAGACGTCGTTACTTTTTATTTATCATGTGTGCGTTCTCATGTGTGGAGGTTAGAGGACATCTTGTAGAAGTTGGTTCTCCTCCTGCCGTCTGGGGCCTGGGATGTCAGGATGGCTTTTACCCCCTGTCCTTGGGGGGGGGTGTGGCTCCCCCCCCCGCCCCACCTTTCCATCACCTGGGGATCTACCTTCCTTCCCAGCAGGTGTGTGTGAGTGGGGACTCAGAGAGGCATCTCCCAAGCATCTCTTCTGTCTGGGCTTTCTTTTTCTGTGCTGGAAATCGAACCCAGGACCTCACAACTGCTAGGCAAGCATTCTACCACTGAATTGCACTCCAGGTATTAGCTCCTCAGGATGCGGGGGGGGGGGGGAAGGCCCGGGTTTAACACCCCGATTTACTGCGTACTCACCCACCACAAGGTGTGCTCAGAATCTAGAGAGTTTTGGAGCCTTGTTTTCTAATCTATAACCGCGGGAGCCAGAACTAGGGAATGGCTCTGTTGGTAAAGTTCTCCCCATGCAAGCATGAGGTCTTAGGTTCAAGTCCCATATCCGTCATGAAAAGCCAGGCGTGGCGACGCATGCCTGTAAACTCAACACTGAGCCGGCAGAGCCACGGCTTGCTGGCCAGTCAGGCTAGCAAATGGGTTAGCTCCAGGTCAGCGAGAGACCCTGTCTCAAATGATAATCTGGGTGGACAGTGTCCAAGTAATGATCCTTGAGGTTGACTTTTGATTGTCACGTGTGCGTGCACATGCTCACAATCAGCTGCACACACACGGGTGTGTCTCTTGCCCCATGTGCACCGCCATACATATGAACACACGCATACCGGAAATAAAAAGCAGAAGGAAGCCAGGGACATCCCCCCCCCAAGTGAACCAGAGGGGCCGCTGAAGGTGCATAGGGCTGGTTCAGCCTGGTGGCCAGCACAGAGCAGACACACAGCCATCGTTAACTCCTTTCTGTCTCCTATAGGGAATTTCCGAGTCGGGTGCCACACATTTTGGGGGCTCTGGTCCTGTCTCAGGCGCCCCTTCAGCAGATGTCATCCCTGAGGCTTCACCCCATGCAATTGTCACCTCTTCTCATGTGACCTTCTTCATCCTCTCTCAAACTGTGCCCTGCTGTGTCGTTTGGTCAGCATCGATTTCTGTAGTGAGAACAGGAAGCGTAGGGAGATGACTCAGCCGGGGAAAACAGAGTTTGGATCTCGAGGACCAATGCAACGCACGCCTGTAATCGCGGTGCGCACTGATGCACTGACAGGGTCCCCTGTCAGAGAGGGCTGGCCAGGTGGGATATTGAAACTGGTGAGCTCTGGGTTCGCGTGAGAGAGCCTGCCCCGATATATAGGGTGCAGACACCGGCATCAATCTGTGTTCTCCACACATGTGTGCATACCTGCACCCACACACACCTGGGCATGTGTGCACACACAAACGCAAAACATTTTTAAAAAGAGCAGGAGAGCAAAGGCCCCACCTGCCGTATGGTATCACCCACGCCTGCTGCATAGTAAGGGCCCGGCAAACGTTTGATGGGTGAGCAAGTGAGGGGCAGGGGCATCACCATCGTTGTTTAATAAGACACGGGGAAAAGAAGCTGTTGCCATCCAATTCATTTAATTTTCCTGGGAGGAAAGAGCTCTTTGCGAGCAGGAGCCCGTGTGATGCTCATCAATAATTAGGCAGGCCTGGGCGCCGAGGCAGGAAGTTCTGCGGCTGGTTCAGTTCCATGCAGCCACAGGGCAGCCGCAGCCGCGTTCCAGCAAATCCCCCAGACTTCACCCCATCTCTGCTGCTCCTGGTCTTGGCAGCATCCAGGCCCAATCTGCCCCTGGGCCGGGAAGATGGAGCAGCTGGTGAAGTGTCTGCCTTTCGAGTATGAGTTTGATCCCCAGAACCCCTGCAAAAACAGACAAAACAAAACCAGGGCCAGGGAGGCAGCTGAGTGTGAAAGGTGCTTGCTTGCTGCCAAGCCTGATGACCTCAGTTCCATTCCCGGGACCCACACGATGGAAGAAGGGAGCCAGCTGCCACAAGTTGTCCTCTGACCTCCACGTGTGCATAGTGACACAGAGGCACACACACACACACACACACACGCACACACAAACTGTAATAAAATTAAAACAGCAACAGTGCCCCCATACTGGCCCCTGCTTGAGATTCCTGGAGACAGGAAGACCCCAGGGGCTTGATGGGCAGCTAGTCTAGACTAATTGGCAAGTCCCAGGTCCTGGTGAGTGACTCCCCCAAAATAAATAAAGTGTGGATGGTGTCTGAGGAATAAGAGCTGAAGTTGACCTCTGACTTCCTCTCCCTCCCTCCCTCCCTCCCTTCCTCCCTCTCTCTCTCTCTCTCTCTCTCTCTCTCTCTCTCTCTCTCTCACACACACACCCCTACCCCTGTCCCTCCCTGCTTGTCACCCTCAGGTCCCTTCCCACACAGCTGTGAACTTGTTTGCCTTTTGCATGATCTGCTTGTTCCTGGACACAGTGAAAGCCACAACCTGGCCTCTGTTTATGCATGTGTGTGCACACAGACCAGCATGCAAGTGTATTCATGTGCATGGATGTAAGCAGACAGGCTTAGGAAGGTGAAACGTGTGCTGAAGATGGCGTCAGTGAAGTCCGGAAGCAAACGCTGGTCACCCTTAAATAGATTCAACCACAGCTCTTGAGCCTGGCTGTGACTCCAGATGGGCCTCTTACAACAAAGGGGAATCATAAAATATTTGGCAACAGTAAAAGATTGTTGAAGATGCAATATCTAAAAGTTAAAAATCAAGTGTGTAGTGAATCTGAGCTGGTCCTGGGATCCTTCCCCGTGTGTCCTCACATGACTTCACCACAGCCTCGGCTGTGAGCACACAGCATCCACATTCTTCAGTACATGTGCCATCATATCAGCCAGCATGAAGGAGCTCCCAGACTGCTGCGTATATCACACACATGCACACACACATACACACACAGATACACGCACACACACATACACACATTACGTGTACATACACATCACACACACACACATCACGTGTACATACACATTCACCACTGCACTCCTGCCTTTATGAAAACACAAACATTAAGCAAGGAACACGAGGCTTTCGATGTCTTCCTACCATTAGCCCCCGCATGCAGCCATCAGTGGAGCTCACCTTTGGATTGTATTGTGCTAGCCCAGTAATCACCTGCCAGCTTCTCTGGATTCTGCCTCCATCGCTGGCCGTATGATAGCTGGGATTACATGCAGGCTACTGTGTCTGGCTTTCCCATGGGTCCTGGCCATCCAAACCCGAGTTCTTACACTTGTGTGACAAGCACGTCACCCACTGACCCTGAAGATGTGGTCCTTAGTAAAATGCACAGCAGGAGCACATCACAGTTATGGAATTCGTGGGTGTGGAGCCACACATGTGACACGCTTCTCAGGCAAGTTTCCCCTGTCACCCAATGTGAGGCTCATGTCAGCCCCCGATCTCATCCATCCTGAGGGTACAGCCCCCCCATCTCATCCATCCTGAGGATACAGCCCCCATCTAACCCATCCTGAGGGTACAGCCCCCATCTAACCCATCCTGAGGGTACAGCCCCCCATCTCATCCATCCTGAGGGTACAGCCCCCATCTAACCCATCCTGAGGATACAGCCCCCCATCTCATCCATCCTGAGGGTACAGTCCCCCATCTAACCCATCCTGAGGGTACAGTCCCCCATCTAACCCATCCTGAGGGTACAGCCCCCATCTAACCCATCCTGAGGGTACAGCCCCCATCTAACCCATCCTGAGGGTACAGCCCCCCATCTCATCCATCCTGAGGGTACAGCCCCCATCTCATCCATCCTGAGGGTACAGCCCCCCATATCATCCATCCTGAGGGTACAGCCCCCGATCTCATCCATCCTGAGGATACAGCCCCCATCTAACCCATCCTGAGGATACAGCCCCCCACCCCCCTGCAGTTCCTGCAGCCTTGGTCTTCCACCCCCTTCCCCTTTCCCTTCAGACTTGCTGCCCCATTCGACACCATCTGCCCTGACCCAGGACACAGATGGAAGCCAAGCCAGTCAGAAGAAGTCACATGACCTAGGCCAGGACTCCCTTTTACCTTAGCTATTGCTGTAAAGTGAGAACAGAAAGCTGCCCAAGTTGAGGGAAAAGTGGTTTGTTTTAAGAAATCTGGGAATGAAGACGGAGAGATGGTTACTCAGTGGTTAAGAGCGCTAGCAGGGACCTGAGCCTGGTTCCCCACACCCACTCAGGTAGCTCACAATCATCTGTAACTCCATCTCTAGAGATGTGCACTCCTCTGCCCCATGGAAACTACACATGTGCACATGGTTTCACACAGACATATGCATGCACACAGACACACACGCATGTACATAGCTGTACACAGACACACATGCATGCACATAGCTGCACATAGACACACATACATGCATGCACATAAACATATACATGTATGCACACATTCACACATGCATGCACACAGGCATGTGTATGCACATTTGGATCCTTTGGTTCTTGCCTTCCTGTGTGGCCTTGGACATCTGCTTACTTGGAGAGGCTCACAGTCAGCCATCATGGCTACCCGTGGAGAGTTCTCTCAGATGTCAGACAGACCCTGAGGCTCAGCAACGCAGGTCTCCATGACCATGAATCCTTCAGGTTGGTCTAAGTAGCCATGCCTGCTCCAATCACCTGTGACTAAAGGTAAAAATTCCCTTGCATGCTGAGACATGAGTGGGCCAGTCCCTGCAGGTTGCAGTGTAAATGATAACATGTACCCAGGACTTCTTCAAAGCCATGGGCACTGAGGGGTAGGAGTGGGGGGCGGGACATCAGCGTTCACTCCTGTGACTTCCCCATAGGTCTGCCATGTGGTTCCCACGGAGACAGCCTCGCCATTCAATATCCATTGAAGCCTTTTATCAGGAAGGCATTTATTTATTACATGTTAGAAACAACCAACAACTTAATGTGATCCCCTTCAGATTTTAATTAGAATACTAATCAGCTACATGCTGCACAATTTTTGCTAAAAATTTAGAATGCAATATACTAAAATTCCAAGGAACAGAGCCAATTTAATTTGTTTTAGATATTTTGCCCCAGGTTAACATTAGGAGCTTATTATTGCATGTCCTGTGGAGAAATTATTATAAATGTGCATATCATGCAAATTAAAATCATATTTCTTTCACGGAAAAGCTTCCCAGCCTGCTTGGGTTTTTGTGACCGTGTCTCTGGTCCCAAAATTGAAGCGTCTCTCAGAATAGATCTGGCAAGAAGCAGTTTCTAGGACACTGAGGCACTTTTGGAAGGTCAACAATTGACTGGCTCAAGACACAGATGACAGCTGTTGTGACCTTGTTCACAGGCTCTTGGCACTCATGGGAATGCATAACAAATATTAGAATGCTAAGGGTCCCAAGATACGCTTGGTGGGTGTTCCTAGTCTTGGCTAGTCGTCTGGAAAGCCTGCCTGGAGGACAGATGTGAGCCAAGGTCTGTGATGGAGCGGGAGATGGGTGAGGGAAGGTATCATGGGGGGGGGGAACAATATGGGGGATGACAAGGTCACCGTGGCTGCATTGTACAAGGTGGGGTGTGAATTGGCATCTCTGCTGCATACATGCGTGTGCGTGCATGCGTGTGTGTGTGTGTGTGTGTGTGTGTGTGTGTGTGTCTTTGTGCACATGAGAGCAGTGCTTGCCCTTGGAGGAATTGTGATGCCATAGAGCTGGAATTACAGGGGGTTGTGAGCTACCCACCAGGGTTGATGGGAATTGAACTCGGGTCGTCTACAAGAGCAGTGCGTGTTCTTAACTGAGCCACCCCCCTAGCCCTGCACTGATTGGTGATAAAGGTTCAAAGGCAATTCAACGAACAGAGGCTCAGATCATCTTCCAGCAAATCGTTCTGGAAAACTTAGATAAACCGTGGGCAATCAATGACAGTCCTAAAGCAAAGCAGAACAGAGCGGAGACCTCAGCCTTTACCTCGCTTACAGATGAGAACAGGATAGATGGCCCCAGGGCCCTGGAGATGGCTCAGGGGGTAAAGGCACTTGCCTGTGCCTGACCATCTTCTGAGTTACACCCCAGGACCTGCATGGTGGGAGGGGAGGAACAAGTCCTCAAGTTTGTCCTGCGTCCTCCACTTGAGCACCATGGCACACATGCACATGTATACATGCAGACACACATGCAGACATACACACACACACAATTGCACACACATACCAGTACACACGCACGCACACACGTAGCTATTAGTAAAATGTAACAAAAATTAAAAAGATGGTTCCTGCCTGTCCCTTGGGACCTATGATCTCATCAAATGTTCTTGATGAGATGCAAAGCGTGCTCTTAAAAGAAAAAAATAAATAAATAAACTGGGCATCATCAAAATGTAAACTTCTGCTCTGTGGAAGACTATGTTAAAAGGATGAAAGACGCTACACACTTGGAGAAAATGTTTTCAGGCTATACACATGACAAAGGACTTTTGAAAAAAACCTCTGTGAACACAATGGTAAAGTAACACAGGCAAGACACTCATATTCATAAAACAAAATAGATACACACTTGAGTGAAAAGTAACCAGAATAGTTTTCAATGAATGGCTGACTAAATCGGAGTGTGTGTGAGGCACAGAAAATTACCCATCTGTAGAAAGGAACAAAGAAACACCAGGCGAGGTGGCGTAGGCCTGCCGTCTCAGCACTTGGGAACGAGGGAGGTTCAAGGGGCACTTCAGCCATGAAGCAAGTGCGAGGCCAGTTAGGGCTCATGCATGAAACCCTGTTTCTCAAACAAGGCAACCCCTGCACACAAGGGAATGGTTAATCGCTCCGTGCGCAACTTGGATGGACGAAAAGGCCAATCTCACAAGGACACACAGCTATTCCGTTTATGCGATGTGCTTGGCCAAATTACAGATGTGGAGACGAGGTTAGCGGTGGCGAGGGCTCAGGCGTGGCGGACTGGAGAGTGGTGTGGATTTCCAGGGGTTATCAAGAGGGAGGGCCTCTGCGGAGGGGTGAGGATTCTATGCTCGGCTTTTTGTGATGGCTGCAAAAGTTCATACCTGTGACTAAAATGACACAGTGAGTAACTATTAGCGGAAAGCGTGTGGAACTCTTACAGGGGGCTCTCTGTATCTTCTTTTGTGAGTTTTGGCGGGTATTTTAGAATAAAAATGAAAAGTACAATGATACCATCAATTTAAATTTAGGATCGCAGATGAAATTTCACTGAGCTTATGTCTACTCAGCCTCCCTCCACTGAACACTGAGATTTTCAATGACCTCATCGTAAGTCCCCTCTCCTTCCCTCCCCTCCCTTTCCCCAGCTTTCCCCCTCCCCTCCCCCTCCTCTTCCTCCTCAGAGCAATGATATCAATATCAGTACTGCCTTCAGTAACATGACTCCTGGGAAATAACTGAGGAACGCTATCACAGTTCTCTGTCTTCAGGGAGTATCTCTTGGGAGTAATGCAGAGCCACTTTGGTCCTGGGGTTACAGAGGGTCATGAGCGCGGTGTGGGTGCTGGGAACCAAATCCAGATTCTGTTGAAGAGCCAGTGCTCATAACCTTGCAGGGATGCATCTCTCCAGTCCATTTCTACTGATGGGACACCTGCAGTAAATAGTTGTTTGCACACTTTTTTTTTTTTTTAACCTGTGTTCCTTTGGGGTTCAAGTCCTTGAAGCGGGTCAGACAATAGGTTTTGTAGATAGCGGATCAGCTGATCCTGTTGCTAAGCCGGTCTTCAAGTGAGGACCACAGGCGAGGTCGCCGTGGAGATTTGGAAGCCAAGACCTCTGTTGACTTTGCTGGATGCAGAGTGCTCTCTGGGTGACAAGCTAAAGAGATATGCAGGTGAATATGCATCTGGTTGACAAGCAAGACACAAATCACGTGTGGGCTCTCTCTGCACTCCAGGTGTTCTGGAAACTTCCAGTACTTCCTTTCCCCCAGTTTCTTTTTTTCCTCTCTTCTTCCCTCCTTCCTTCCTCTCTCTCTCTCTCTCTCTCTCTCTCTCTCTCTCTCTCTCTCTCTCTCTCTCTGTCTTCAGAGTCTCATGTATCGCTGACTGACCTGAGACTTACTGAGTAGCGGAGATTGCCCATGAACTCCTGATCTTCCTGCCTCCACCTTCCGGGTGCTGGGATTACCATGTCCAATCTTATACAGCCCTGGGGTAAAAGCTGGGACTTTGTGCAGGTCAGGCAGGCACTCTACCAGCTGAGCCCTGGTTACGGGGCTGAATCAATCACACACACACCCTGGGAAGTGAGTGTTACTGAGGAACTCAGTAACAGATTTAGAAACACTGATGCTCTATCCTGATGCCATCATTAGTAAGTGACAGAGATGGATCTAATGTTGGTCTGCAGCACATTCTGGAAGGTGACATAATAAAGCTATTTTTCCTTCCAAAAAATGATTCCAGGTTCACAGTGAGACCAAGACATCAGAAATTAGGAACAAGATGGATACAGCAGGCAAAGGGGACTTGGGGCTCTGTTGAGACAATGAAGCTTGAAACCAAGGGGGTGGTTAGGTGTATTCGTGTTTATGCACATATGTGTGTACATGCATGTATGTGTACATGTATGTGCATGTGTGTCTATGTGTCTGTATGTATGTGTACATGTATGTGTCTATGTGCATGTGTGTGCACGCGCAGGTTTTTCTGGCCTTGTCCATGTCATGCAGAGTACAAGAAAGGCAGCAGTGTGAGCTTCAGCAGCTCCAGGAGACTGGTAAGGTGGAATGCTGGAGGAGACAGGTAAACGGTGAGATGGGACAGCAGGTAAGAGCTCTGACTGGTGGGTCCATCCTCAGTTCTTCTTGATCGTTTGACATTTTCAGGAATGACAAAATGAAGCTATCAACTTTTACTATTAGTTATGGAAGAATGGCTTACAATTGGTTCTTCTTTTCCCCTGATACCGAGAATTGAACCTAGGACCAAGTGCTGTGCCACTGAGCTCCATCTCCTAGATACTTAGGGAACACCATGACGACAGCACAGGAAGGCGCCTGATTCATGCACTACAGAGTGTGCTGTCTCAGGCCACCATGCTGGTGGTGGTGGGGCACCCTGATGTCTGGACACAACCTGGAGAATTTGGAGGTCATTGTTCAGCTGCTGTGGGCTTCGGTCTTTGTGTGTGATGTGAGGATTGGGGTCTGAGTTCTGTATTATTTGGGTATAGCAGAGACGGAATTATATATGGGAGTGGAAAGGGAGGGCAAAGTCTGCCTGGCCCGGATTTTCTTCTCGGGTGCTTGGGTTTCTCTGCAGTCAATTTGGAAGGCGACACACACACTCCAGGGAAGATTATATCCCGGCAGGAGCAGCAGCTGACTTACTGGAGGCACTTTGCAGGGACCCAGTACCGGCCACTGGTGACAGTGACTAATGAAGGAGCCTGGCGGTCCTCGTGTGGATGTGAACGGGCACGGTGCTGATTCACGTCCTCCCAGAGTAAAATTGAAGGCTCCAATTTGGCCTGCTGAACAAACATATTTATGGAGGCTTATTGAGCACACAATTAATTTAGGAGGAATTAATCTGCACAGGACTGACTGGCAGCTGCAGTGGGGTGTTTATGGATGGTAGCAGCAGAACGAGCTGGCCGCCAACCCTTGCTCTAGAATAATGTAGCCTCTGGATAGATGGGGGGGGGGGAGGCAGAAGAGGGACCTGAAGAATGTCGACCCTCAGAGACCAACACCCTCATGTTAGCATTGGTCTCCAGATGATAGACAGCTGCCACAGGAACCATCCTTCCCCAACTCTAGTTTCTTTGCTGTGTTCTGGCTTGGGCTTACTTGCCTTACTCTCTCCATGTTTGCAGACTGACACTATGAGCACCCAGGAGCATGTTAGGAACACAGACACCTAGGAACATGTTAGGAACAGACACCCAGGAGCATGTTAGAAACAGACACCCAGGTTCCACTTCAGATGGGCTGAAGGAGTGAATGAGTTTTGACCAGGTTCCCAGTTGATGTCTATGTGTGTGTGCACACAGGTGTTTGTGTAAGTGTGCATGCACACAGGTGTTTGTGTAAGTGCACACATAGGTGTTTGTGTGTGTGTGCACACAGGTATTTGTATAAGTGTGCACATGTATAAGTATCTGTTTGGAAGCCAGAGGCCGACCTCAAGTCATCCTTCAGACATTGTCCACAGGTTTTTAGACCTGGTCCTTCACCAGCACTTGAGGTGGATGATTAGGGTATGTTGTCTGGCAGTGTCATCCATGGGACTCCCCATCTCTGTCCCCACAGTGATTCATTCACAAGCACACAGCAACCACACTCAGGCTCCTAAAGTGGGTGCTGGGTACTGAACTTGGGTCCTCTGCAAGAGCATTTTGAGCTCTTAACCAATGAGCCATCTTTCCAGCCCCCTTTAGTATTTTTTTTTCTTTTAAGATTTATTTATTTATTATGTGTACAGTGTTCTGCCTGCACACCAGAAGGGGGCACAAGATCTCATTACAGAAGGTTGTGAGCTACCACATGGTTGCTGGGAATTGAACTCAGGCCCTCTGGAAGAGCAGCCAGTGCTCTTAACCTCTGCGCCATCTCTCCAGCACCCACATCAGTCTTTTATCTATTTGTTTGTTCACTTAGGTTTTTGAGACAGGGTTTTCTCTCTGCAGCCCTGGCTGTCCATGCTGACTTGTGCACACCAGTGAGTTCCATGGCACTCTCTGGCTTGTAACCAGTTGAAATGCATGACTCCTTCATGGCCTTGTTGTAGCTTTCAAAGGAGAGTCCAAACTTCTTTGACATTCCTACCTAGACACTTGTCCTGTAGCCTGTGTGGGGACTTTGAGCACCTCCCTGGACACTCATTGACCTGTACCATTGTTACACTCGATTGCCTCATTAATTGTGGGGAACGTACCCTGATAGCAATATTGGCTCCCAGCTGACTTTTATTCCCGTTTCAGTGTCTGATTCGTTAGAGGAGGCCATTGTCGATGGCTGAACACAGAACGAGAAAACTAATAGAGAGCTCTTTTCTCTCCATTTTTACACTGTGGCATGAAAATTAAACTTTCCAAAAGCAGAGCTTAACCTGCTTCAAGCATGGCAGACTGGGTTCTGGGTTCCAGGTTCACGGCCTTGTCAGTGATGTGTGGCTGGCTCACTCATCACTGCAATCATATGATACTGAGCTGCAAGAAATGTCCTTTACTATAGCAGCATTTTAAATTGCCCCAAGGGGAAAGTTGGACTGGGGTGGAGTCATTGTCAGTAAAGTGTTGCGTGGAAATTACTTTAACTGTGTGAAGGTGTGTTACATTTGTTTAAGCTGGCTGCATTTGTTTTATTATGTAAAGATGTGTTACTGTTTCACCTTGTCTGCCCAAGGCACCTGATTGGCCTAATAAAAAGCAGAATGGCCAATAGCTAGGCAGTAGAGGGATGGGCAGGGCTGGTGGGCAGAGAGGATAAGTAGGAGAAGAAGTCTAAGAATGAGAGGAGAGAGCAAGGGAGAAAGAGAAGCCGATGGCTGGGCCAGAAGCCAAGCAGCCACCAGCCAGACACAGGAATCAGTGAAGATAAGAAATACAGAAGGAAAGAAAGGTAAAAAGCCCCCCCCCCCCAAACATAGATGAAGAGAAACAGGTTAAGCTCTAAGAAATAATTAGCAAGGAAAGAGCATAAAATAAGCCTCCGAGTCATGATTTGGGAGCCGGTTGGTGGCCTAAAAGAAAGCCTGCTACAGTAAAGTGTGCGAGGACCCAAGTGAAAAGCCAGAGGCAGCGGCACATGTTTGCACATGTTTGCCGTCCTGGGGTGGGGGAGGAGAGGCAGGTGGGTCCCTGGGGCTGCCCGGCTGGGCAGTCCAGTCCAGTCGGCAAGCTCCATGCCAGTGAGACCCTACCTCAAAGAAAAAGATAGCCAGCAACTAAGGGATGACAATCAAGGGTGTCCTTGCTTCCACATGGGTGTTCATGTGCACGGGCACACACATGAACATACAGGAACACGTATGTGCATGTACACATACATGCAGGGGGAGAGGTGCTGGACTGTCTCCATCCTCTGGTACACATCTTTTTCATCTGTGGAATCTTTTCTTGAACTGTGGCTCCCTCCATCTGAGTTTTTGCTCTTCCCAAGATGACATCACTGTTCAGCCGAGCAAAGTCACCTGGAACGCCCGCCAGCTCCTGCCTTCTTTCCAAGGTCACTTGTAGGGCGCCCCAGCCCTCTGATCTGTTAAGCAGCCGTAATTGGAGAAAATTTAATAAACAGCCATTGAGTTGCTAATAGAATCGTCAGGATTCATCTATCTCATAAGTTCTGATAATTAATGAAGATTAGCTGCGAATACGAAGCCACCGTGTTCCAGGCTGATCCAGAAACGGCCCCCTGCAGCCTCCTTCTGTTACCAGGTGTCTGTGAACAAGGTAGGGGATCTTGGGGCCCTCTGCTCACTGGCCTCAGAGGACAGCAGTGGGACACAACCAGGAAGTAGGAAACTTTGGGGGAGGGGCTCGCCACTTAGAGGTTAGGAAACCTAAGGGTGCTTCTCCTGGCTTCCAGAGATGGGGGTGAATCTTTTTAAATCTGTGTAAGGGGCTGGAGAGATGGTTCTGTGGTTAAGAGCCCTAGCTACTCTTCCAAAGGACCGGGTTCAATTCCCAAGTGTTGGCTCACACTGTAACTCCAGTTCCAGGGAATCCAACACCCTCTTCCGGCCTCTGAGGGCACCAAGCTCATAGAGGTGCACAGATGTTCATGAAGGCAAAGACCCACATACATAAAACACAAATTTTCAACTTCACATGTGTGCATATGAGATGCATGTGTGTGTGTGTGTGTGTGTGTGTGTGTGTGTGTGTGTGTGTGTGTGTGAGTACCAGCATACATGAGACACAGCAAGCATATGAAAGTCACAGGAGAAGCCTGGGTGTCGGTCTGTGCCTTCTACATTGAGACAGGGCCTCTGGCTCACTGTTGTGTACCCCAGGCTAACCGGCCTCAGAGTTTCCAGAGTTCCTTTAGCTTCTGCCTCTGTTGCGCCTTAAACTACAGACATGAGCTACGGTGTCCAGCTCCTTCTTGGTTCTGGGGACCCAAATTCAGCTCCTCCCATTTGAGCAGCAAGTGCCTTGCCCACTGAGCCATCTCCCCGGCCTGGCTGTCCTCTTTTAAGCTTGGTGCCTTCCCCTCTGGAGAGAGGCAAGGGAAGGCAGAGTAGGGGAAGGACCTTCTTGGCTCTGCTGTCTGGTGTTCCGTGTGGGAGAGCTTGCTTCACTCGGAGGCCCTGGCAGCTCTGGAAACCCTCCCCGCGGAGGAGGACCAGTTAAAACAACAGAGGGCTCAAGCAAGCCTTGCGTGGCTATTTTAAGGCAAAAGGAAACTAACTTGGATGGGAAAAGAGGTGAGTGGAAATTCAACCGCCCCCCACCCCCGCACGAGCCTCAGTTTGCAGCCCTTCCTACCCCCGCCACCTCCGGTGCCCTGGAGCTGGCCCCCACTACGGTGTTCACCAAATGAACTAACTGCTCTGTCTCTGGCTTGCCTTGGGAAGGGCCGCTTGAGAATAGAGTGGTGTTTGTGTCCGATTCCTGTTGAACTTGGCAGGTTCGAGGACTACTCATTCCAAGGCAAACTACCACCTTCTGGAAGAGGGCGGGGCCCCGGCACCCACGCTGGGATGGGCCATGTACACAGCTGCCCAGGACTGTTCCAAGTGAATAGCCTCCTTCTTCGCCCTCCTTCCAGGCCTCCCGGTGGCCAGGACTGTGGAGGGAAGAAGAGGGCACCAGGTCAGAAGGTAACCAGAGGAGGCTGAGTGCAAGCGGGCCCGCTCGTGGGGAGCTTCGCAGCCTGGGGTCCAAGCATCCCCGGCACAGCCAACTGCTGACT
The DNA here is from genome assembly GCF_943737965.1 of Phodopus roborovskii. Taxonomy (NCBI): domain Eukaryota; kingdom Metazoa; phylum Chordata; class Mammalia; order Rodentia; family Cricetidae; genus Phodopus; species Phodopus roborovskii. Next base: position 8,674,745 of record NW_026125295.1, read on the forward strand.
GAGACAAAGCATCACAAGCTGCATGCCCAAGTGTGTGGGGCTTGCTGGAGAATGGAATCCTGCTGGGCAAGAAAGATCTGGAAAGACAGCAGGCATTTTCAGGGTGGTTTTCTTCAGTTTTCTGTCTCTCCCTCCCAGCTGACAGAGAATCGTTTGCCTCCCAAGGACCAGAGGGGCTAGCCCATAGGTCAGAGAGGTGTGGGGGGGGGGGCTCAGCCTCAGTTTCTCACTTGAAAACTGTTGCCGGGGAGTGGAGTCCCCTGTAGATGCCAGGAGTGCGAACGACTCTGCTCCATCCGAGTTGGCGTCTGGATGTCAGCCCCTCTGCAGGCCGCCGGCGAGAGCTGGTTTAGCCTCTTGCCAAAGGCCGGCAGCACGGATGGAAGAAGGGACTATTTCCCAGGTGTCACAGCTTCTTACTCATGGCTGGTCTCTCATCCCAGCTCCATGACTGTCCTCAGGGGGGTGGGGGAGCAGGGGTGTGAAGCAATTGCGTTTACTTTGATGTTTGGGAGGTGCCACTCTTGAGCATGACGGTGTTGGCAGCCCTACATCCAGGACAGAATGGACCCATCTTGTGTATGTTTTCTCAGTGCCTCGCATAAAACAGAGAGTCCCAACAGATGGATAAGGTTGCACATTTTCATGACCCCGTGGGTGTGTCCTCTTGGCTCCCTGAGAGCATTGTGTACCCACGGGTAGCTACGAGTTTGTCCCAACACAACATTGTAGACTTAAACACGAATTAAATTTGTTTTTAACGTTTACTTATTTATAGCATGTGTATGTGGTTGGGGTTTGGTGTGAGGATACCTGTGCCATAGAGCTTGTGTGGAGGTCAGAGGGAAGCTAGAGGAACCTGCACTGTACCGAGGCTTCTGTCTTCCGGTCACCTTTGCTGATGCCATTCTCTGCACGAGCCCATGCACGTACACCATCATGGGGACATGTGTGTTCAGTGTCCACTGTCACCCCTGCAAACTCACTATACTCAGAAATGGAAGTTCGCCCCCCACCTTCTGGGCTGATTCATTATTGTCTGTATTTGGGGTTCCATTATCACCCCCTTCTTAGTGGTTGCGCTCTAAGGCCCACTTCCCTGCCTCAAGGTTTGTTTTGTTTTTATTCCACATATATTTTGAGTAGTCCGTTCCACCTTCAGGTCCTCCCGGCCTCTCTCTTCCCTTCCCCTGTTGTTACTGCCGAAATCATGGGAGATGGAGCTTTGGAATCCTTTGAAGAGAAGTCTGGCATTGACCTGAGGTGGGAGGAACAGTTTTTGGCGCCTTCCTTTCTTTTCTCCCGCGTTCCTCTAGAGTAGGGCCAGAGAAGGTCCCAAAGGAGCAGAAAGATTCTTGGCAAAATGCAAGCATGTTCTTCCCTCTGGCCTCTAATTGTCCACCCCAAGCGTCCGCCCTGAGCGTCCACCCTGAGAGTTCCACTGGGCGTCCACGCTGGGCAATGACACGTTGAGCGTTGGTTTTAAAGAACCGCCTTCAACCAGATTTCTCCTGAGATACCAGTTATTTACTTCCAAAGCCGAGGCAGAGGAATGCAAAAGTTCAAACCTGCCTGGGCCTTAGCGTGAGTTTTAGGGTCTGCCCTGAGAGTTGACAAGATGCCATCTCAGACTGAAAAGTAAAACAAGGGCTGGGGATGCACGACACTTGTTTTATTATATGTGAAACCCTGAGTTCAACTCTCAGCATGTCAAATACGATAAAACCCCAAATAATTCCCAGATCCTTAATTTCCACAGTTATTTTTTGGGTTTGGTTTGCCCAAGAAAACCTCTCTGTTTGCAATGTTTGCTCTCCCACTCAATCACAAAGAAATGAAAATGTCTTTCCCATCCCGATGGCCAAAGTCCATGGCCACAAGGTGTAAGGGCCTGAGGGAGAATGGAGAAAGAGAGAAAATCTTCATTGCTTAAGGAAAAGCTCACCCCAGGGCTCCTTACCACTATGGAGAGAAGCTGATGGAAGAAAGTATTTCCATGATCGTCAGGGGGCCCTGTCATGGGGTGGCCTGCATGGTGACAGCCAAGACCTTTTCCTTCCTGGAACTATAATGGCGGCAGAGCATGAAGATTAGCCAGACCGTGGTGCAGGAGAAAGACAGGGCACACCGTGGCCTCAGTAAGTGTGTTCTGCCTAGGAGGGTTCGGTATGCATCCTAGGCCAGGCCCTAAGCTCGAAGGAAAAGCCTGATGCTCTAAGTTAGTGACGCTGATTTGTGTGAACGTAACGTTTGTCAATATGGTTGCAATTCTTCAGGTACATCAAGTGAAACTCACAGATTAAAAACTGCAGCTGAACGAGTGTCTTAGGGTTTCCATTGCTGTGGAGAGACAGCATGACCACAGAAACTCCTGTGAGAAAAACATTTAACTGAGGGTGGTGGCTTACAGGTCAGAGGTCCAGTCCATTGTCATCACGGTGGGGCATGGCGGCATGCGTGCGTGCATGCGGACGCGTGGTGCTGGAGAAGCTGAGAGTGCTGCATCTTGATCTGCAGGCAGCAGGAAGTGAACTGAGACGCTGGGCATGGCTTGAGCATAAGTGAACCCTTGAAGCCCCGCCCCCACGGTGACACTTCCTTCAAGGCCACTCCCACTCCAACAAAGCACACCTAATAATGTCACTCCTATGAGCTGATGGGGGTCAATTGCATTCAAACTACCATAGTCCCATAGTTCCCCCCCAAGCTTGCAACAATGTTATAATGCAAAATGCATTTAGTACATCTTCGAAAGTCCTCATAGTCTATCACAGTCTCAACAATGTTTTAAAGTCCAAAGTCTATTCTGAGATTCATGCAATCCCTTAAACTATAATCCCCTGTAAAATCAAAATCAAAAAGCAGATAATATACTTCCAACATACAACGACACAGGATATTCATTACCATTCCCAAACGTAGGGAAGGGATCATAGCAAGGAAATACTGGACCAAAGCAAGACTGAAAACCATCTGGGCCAACTCCAGACTCTGCTTCTCCACGCCTGGTGTCAAAACGCTCTTCAGATCCCAAGCTCCTTTCAGCTTTGTTGAACGAAACACACCTCTTTCTCTTGGGCTGATTCTACTCCCTGTTAGCAGCTCTCCTCGCCGGGTGTCTCGTGACTCTCACAGGACATCTCCAGCGTCTTGGGGTCTCCAAGGCTTCACAGCTTCATGCAATGTCCTCTCTTGACCTCCACTGTGGGACACCCATGACAGGAGTCTGTCCTCAGCAACTTTCCTTTTTCTTGGGGGGCAGATTCCATACCCTGTTTCTTCTGTCCTTATCTCTACAGCCAGAACCACGTGGCCGAAGCTGCCAAGTTCTGCTGCTTGGTGGGGCTGGAACATGGCCTCGTTCAATTACGCCTTCAGTAGCTTTATGTTTTCAATAGTTACATTCACTGCCTAAGCTTGCCTCTTCTTGAATTTGCTCCGTACACCAGGCTGGCCTCAAACTCAGAGAGCAGCCAGGGACTGCCTTCCTAAGTGCTGGGATTAAAGGTGTGCACCACCAAACAGGTAAGTTTTTTTTTTTTTTTTTTTTTTTTCTAATTCCTTGTCACATGTTGGAAATTTAGCTGGGTGGGATCTTACCCAGAAGGCACCACTCCTTTAGTACAATTCTTAATCTGTTTGTGTCATTGAACACAGGACTTAGCTTCAGTCTACCCTGGTGCCTCTTCCTCCTTGGCTTGCTCCTTTTCAATATGAATCTTTATAAAATGTGAACACAAGTAACCACACAACAGAGTCTATTCTAGGGTGTTTGGAGATTTTTTTTTCTGTCAAAGGAATTAATCCAAATCACTTTAGCTTCAGGCAGAATATTCAGGCAAGGGCAAAAAGTAGCCACATTCTTCACCAAAATAACACAAGAAAGATCTCATGCTAAATGTGATATATATATATATATATATATATATATATATATATATATATATATATTAAAATTCTTCTCCTCTGAGACCTCTTGAGCCAGCCCCACAGTTCAGTTCACCCTCAGCAACACTGTCTACCAGTGTGACCCATTAAACAGCGCTTAAAGCATCCCACAGTTATCCTAACCCAAAATACCAAAGTCCAAATTCCTCCAGACAAAAACATGGTCAGGCCTATCACAATAACTCTCCAGTCCCTGGTACCAATTTATCTTTAATTAGGGTTTCTATTGCTGTGAAGAGACACCATGACCTTAGCAAGTCTTACAAAGGAAGTATTTCATTGAGGTTAAAGTTTCAGAGTCCATTATCATCATGGTAGGGCGTGGTATCCTGCAGGCAGACGCGGTGTTGGAGCTGAAAGCCTAGTCTTGGCATGCGGGGCAACAGGAAGTGAACTGAGACATTGGTCATGGCTTGAGCGTATAGGAGACATGTAAGCCCGCCCCCACTGTGACGCACTTCCTCCAACAAGGCCATACCTACTCCAACAAAGCCGCACCTCCTAATAGCGCCACTCCCTATGAGCTTATAGGGGCCAATCACATCCCAGCTACCATAGTGAGGGAGGGATCTTCAGGGGTGTAGCCATAGCAAGGCGCCCCTCCCCCATGCTTCTCCCAGCTACACCGGGTAACCCACTGGCTCACTGTCTTAGTTCCTTTTCTTGTTGCTGATAGAAAACCCTCTTAAAAACAAACAAACAAACAAAAACAACAATAAAACAAAAAAACAGTGTAAGGGGAAAGGGTTTATTTTGGCTCATGGGTCTGTCGAGGCAGGGGCATGAAGCAGTTGTCACATTAGGTTGCGCTGTGCGCAGTGGAGAGCAGCGCGTGCTGCTGAACCCCACGTCTCCTCTTACAAGGTCCAGGATGTCCTCAGGGATGGCCCTGCTCTCTGTAGGCAGACCTTCCTGCTTCCACAGAACAATCAGTGTAATTCCCTACAGGGGCGCCCAGAGGGCCGGTCTCGTCTCTCAGGCGGTCTCCACACCGACAATGTTGGCCATCACAGCCACCCCTCACCAATGGCAGGGAAGTAGGGAGGACACGTGGGGAAGGGGTGACGAGAGCAGGTGGTGTGTGAGACAGAGACTGTGGTCCAGCATCTGTGACATACATCTAATGGAAATGTCATATGAAGCCCATCATTTATGACAGAGAAACATTAGCTGCCTTGTTTTGGAGAGGGTGTCTATTATTGTGTATGTGATTTTATTAGATCCTGTCAGGAAGTGATCCGAGGGTGAGTAGCTGGCGCTGGCTTTGTGCTGCTACCTGAAGTATTTACTACTTCCTGTTCTCCGGAGACGGGATGCTAACTGTCCTAGCGCCTGGTCTCTGGAGCCTTTAGTCCATCCTACCCTTCTCTCGTCAAATGCAAGCAAAAAGATAGATCGCGTTTCATTTCATTAGAAGATGAGTTTTCAATTGTGTGTTTAAGTTGTTATGCTTAAAAATGATCACACTTGGCAGCATTGCTATGCAGATCTAGTCAGTTATGTAACCGTTTAATACAGGGCAATTTTTTTAAAACAAGAAACGCCTAAAAGTTATAAGAATGAGTAATTTCAAGGAGTTGTTATTACTGTGCCGGACACCATCAAACTGGCCTCTAGGTAAAATTGCAAGGCGTATTCTTGATGGATGTGGTTCGAGAGCCCCGCCTGCTGTGGGTGGTGCCATCCTGGGCAGATGGTCCTGGGATGTGTAAGAAAGCAGGCTTGGGGAGCAAGCCCGCCATGGCCTCTGCTTCAGATTTGGACTCAGGGTCTCTGCCTGTTTCTGCTCCTGTCCTGACTTCTCTGTGTGATAGTCTGTGACCCAGAACATCAAATATACTTCCTCCCCAAGGGCTCCTGGTCATTGAGTTTATCATAGCAATAGAAAGCAAGCCAGGACAGTGTGTGTGTGTGTGTGTGTGTGTGTGTGTGTGTGTGTGCGTGTTATATGTATGTGTGTGTATGTGTGTATGGCACTGTGTGTGTGTATGACACAGTGTGTTATGTGTATGTTTGTGTGTGTATGTCACAGTATGTGTGTGTGGCACAGTGTGTGTTATGTGTATGTGTGTGCATATGACACAGTGTCTGTTATGTGTATGTGTGTGTGTATGACACTGTGTGTGTGTGTGTGTGGCACTGTGTGTGTGTGTATGACACTGTGTGTTTGTTGTGTGTGTGTATGTGTGTGTGTGTGGCACTCTGAGTGTGTGTGTGTGTGTCACAGCAAGCACTTGGAGGTCAGAGGACAGCATAAGTCTGCTTTCTCCTGCCTTTACCTGGGTTCTGGGATTGAACTCAGGTCATCAGGCTTGCGTGGTCTGGTGGCAAGCACCTTTTCCTGCTAAACTACCTCACCACTGTCCTCTTTTCTGACAGCCTCTTGGGATGTAGCCCAGGGTGACCTTGGACTCTTCCGTCTTCCTGCCTTGGCCTTTTGGGTCCTGGGATTGGAGGTGTGGACCTCTACCCTTGGCTAAGATTTTTGAATGTTTTACTGCATTTAATGTATTTTAAATGTATGATAACATGATCAATATTTTTAAAACTTAGGAGTTAAAGTATGTTAAATGTTTGTAGAAGAAATAGAAGAGAAATACAAATTCAAGGAGAAAAAGGAGGGATGATATTTCCTAATGGTTAAAAAAAAAACAATTTTATTCATACTTTTTAAATTGGATGGCAGTGAGGCATAAAATAATTATGAGCTCAAATTCTTTTTAATATTTTATTAAAAACTGATGGTTTTATGTCTAAACGTCAATATTTGCAGTGAACTGAAAAGTATATCCCCTGCAATCACTTAAATTTAGGATGAAAACTTTTAGCCCTGGAATTAAAAATACATGATAGGGTGTCTTGCTTTTGCGAACTCCCCTTTAAAGTTGGTACGCTTCAGGGCTGTAGGGTATCACAGTGACAGGAGATGCCATCCTGTTTCCTGGCCCTACCCTCTCTACCTCCCCATCCACGGGACTCTGCATCCACCTGAGCAGCATCCACTTGACCTGCACATGGAATTGCTGTTTGTCTTAGTCATCCGTGTATTAGCAGCTGTAATAATAAGAAAATAATCACAACTACAGTTCTGGGGTGTATTGCAGTGGTAGAGTACGTGCCTAGCCTGGCTAACCCCTGGGTTTGACTCCCAGTTACAAGTACCCAAGCAACCAGAGAGTAGTGACATGTGACAATAAGTACCTATTTCAAGGCATTTCTCTTCGGGCTGGCCAGTTTCTGACCTCATCAGTCTGCACTGCCAATGGCCAGCCTCTTCTCCACATAGAACCTCATGCTTCTGGAGGCCAGTATGGGCGCAGTCTGAAAGGCTCTGTCATGGCACCGGGCAGGGCAGGCGTTTGAGAAAGGGGAAAGCATGAAAGGCTACCTGTAGGCCTCAGGCAGCACTGGCTTTCTGTCCCTTCTGTCTCCCTGGGGCAAAGCCAATCACAAGTTGTGCCCTGGCCTCTGTCACTTAATGGGAGAGGCTGAAGGAGCAAGGACACCGAGGAGCAAGGACAGGTCTCATCGGTAACTGCAGCCAGGGAGGGCAGAGTGCCAATCTCTTAGGCCTGGGCTGCTGTGTCCACTTGGATGGTTGGCTGGGATGGACTATGGTCTACAGCAGGATATGGACTAAGTTTTCAAGCCATGTTAGTGCTACTCAGTGAAGAAAGTGGGCAGAAACTCAGGTGAGAGCCATCACGTCTATTACAGATGACCTGTTTACTGTCCTCATGCTGTGGAGGCCAGAGAGGGGCATGGAAGGGACACTCTGCAGCCATCAGGTGGTTGGCTCAAGCCTGAAATCTTACTGAAACTTCTCACCTCTCACCCTCCTCTGCTTATCTCTAATAGATCCTCCTGGAACTTAAATTAGTGTGCATGTATGTGTGTGTCTGTGTGTTTGTACAAGTGTGTGTGTGGTGTGTGTTAGTGTGTATCTGTGTGTATGTACATGCATGTGTGTGTGGTATGTGTGTGTTGGTGTGTGTCTGTGTGTATGTACATGCGTGTGTGCATGTGTGTGTATGTACATGCAAGTGTGTGTATGCATGTGTCTGTATGTACATGCACCTGTATATATGCGTGTGTGTGTATGCATATGTGTGTGGTGTGTTGGTGTGTGAACGTGTGTGTATGTACATGCATGTGTGTGTATGCACCCATGTGCATAATTCAGAGGCGGGAAGGTGATGTTGGGCACAGGAACAGAAGTAATGAGTCAGGGAATGTGGATAAGGCACCTTTTATAGGACACCTCTGTAATTCCCTCCTAGGAAACTGTGGAAGGGAAGGGCTTGGATGATGTGCAGGTTTTTAATTGTCAACTTCAATGTGGGAAGATAGTCTTACAAGAAATTACGTCGGCCGTGTGGGCGTATCTTGTTAACTGGTGTAGCTGGAGCTTCCTATGAGTGGCAATATTGCAAGTGTTACAGGTTTGGAGGGAACTCAGGCTATACCTGAAGCTGGCCCAGTGGCCTCCCTGTAGGATGTGGTAACATAGGAAAAGCTGTTATAGCTGAGCTCTGCTCTGACCCCCCTAAGGGAACATCCTAGCAGAGGTATGGCTTTCTTCTTAGCTCCAGCCCAAGATGTTACTTATCTGCTTCACTCTGCTAAAGGAGAAACCCCTGCAGAACTGTAGCAATCTGCTCTGGCTCCAGAGAAAAGTTGTTACTTCTGCTCTGCACCCAAGGGAGTTTCCCAGCAGAGATTCTGCTCTGTGCTGGCAAAAGAAGATCTTCACCCAAAACTCTTTCAAGAGATTTATTTGTGAAGGAGGAATCCAGGAGAGTGGCTGCCTCTGCCAAGGAGGAGGAGGGTAGCTGCTATGTAAACAGAGGGGCTTCTATGGGGCTTCTTAGGGGTGGGGGTTTTCCAGGGAGATTTTCAGGGAGGGAATTGATCAGATTTCAATCTCCTGGAGGTTGAACAAGCTCAGATTGGCTAGAATTCATGCTTAGGGATTGGTTGGTTTTCTGCTCAGGGATTGGTTGGTTTTCCTGCTCAGGGATTGGTTGGTTTCATGTTCAGTTGGCCAGGGGCAGATTTGGCTCTGGTTTTAGAGCCAAAGTGTGTCTCTTTCACTGGCCCCTGTGGCTCTAGTTTCGTGGCCAGGTGTGTTTCTTTCACTGGCTCTGGTTCCAGGGTCAGGGCAGGTTTCTTTGCCTGGCCCTTTTGCTCTACACCCGTTCCCTTGGTGGAACCATGAACCGCGTGACTGAAGAAAGCTAAAGCAAGGATGCATTTGATCTCTTTGTGCTCGTTCTTGAGACCCTGCCCCGACTTCCTGGTGAGAAGAGACTGAAACCTCGAACTGTAATGTAAGCCAGATAAACCCTTTCCTCCCCTATGCTGCTTTCCTCGGGGTTTGCCCCAGCTGGATTGCAGGTGCATCAGTGTCTCCGAGAGCCAGAGCACCGGAAGCCTAACCCAGCACCTGGAGGGCGGTGCCACTTCCCGCCACTTCCCATCTTTGCCTTCTTTCATTCTTCCCTGGCTTCTGTCGATGCAGAGGCCCTCTCTCCACCTTGCCCGACTCTGCCCTTCTCTCCTCCCTGATTGACCTGACCCCAGCAGCCCGTTCACCTCAGGCCTGGCCTTTGTTTCTTAATCACTTACCTTTCATGCCATGGGCTCATGCTATCACACATGCAGGAACATCATATGTGCACACACACACAGGCACAAACATGGGCACACACACGGACACTCACACACGGGTACACACACTCATATACACACGGGCACACACACACAGGCACACATACACAGGCACACGCACGCACACACACACACACACACACACACACACACGGGTACAAAGACATTCTCTTCTAGCAGGCGGTATTGAATATTGCTTGGCTTTTCACTGTGTCTGACTAGTTGAGATATTAACACATTTGATTTCTCAGAAGGTAATTAATATTTTCTCACGGAGACAGCTAATCATTCCAGTCTTCTCTGATTCAGTGTGTGGAGGAATAATATTTGAAATTGGAATTGGAGTGTCCTCACTGAAGCGAACTCATTCCAATCCACAGCACCTCTGCCGCTAAAATTAGACCACGAGACACAGGGTTATCTCAGGACTGAAATGAACCACCGCCAGGCTCTTAAGGCTCTGCAGGGATCCAGGCCTTTGGAGCTTTTAGCAGAGGTGGCGCCTCGGAGATGAGGCTTTTCATGTTCTAGACTTCACGATGACCAGAAGCCCAAGTGTGAGACCTGAACAACAATTTCTGAAGGGTGGGTGATACGCAGATTGTTTTCTTCAGACTGGGAGGCTGAGGCAGGGTTGTCAAGGGTTTGAAGCCCATTTAGGCTGTATAGTGAGTTCCAGACCAGCTCAAAACCTGTCTCAAAACCAAAAACACAGGAACACCTAGAGCAAAACAACAACAACAACAATCCAGAAAGAACTGGGGAGGGGTTAGGGAAGAAGGAAATTCAGCAGGAAGGAAGGAATGGGAGAAAGAAAAAGAAGGAGGGGGGAAGAGAGGTAGAAAGGAGAGGAGGGAGGGAGTAGACAGGAAGGAAATAGCCCTGTCAGAGACGCTAAGAGAAAGGTGGCAGCTGGGCGGAGCATTGTGTCAGCGCTGAGCAGGACCCCTCCCTTTTCCCACCCTGGGGTGGTCTTGGCTCTGGCAAGACCTCCCTGTAAGGCTGTTAGACAGATGGCAGAGCTCTACCTTCGTGTCTCAGCCTACAACTTAGGTACGTCTACCTGTCTTCACCAGCATCTTCCTAGCTAATGCGAGGGTCCGGTGGGTCCCCCGTCAGTGGCGCATGTGCTGGAACTGCAATGAAGGTGCAGTGGCTGTGCAGAGCGGGTGCTCGACAGACACCAAACACGCCTCTGACCGCGCCAGGGTCTGGGGGAAGCGGTTTGTATAGACCTTCAGTTTTCTCTCGGCTTCGTCAAGTCTCTAATACCCTTTTCCAGTTACACATGAAAGTTTAAATTATTATTTCTGGGGATATGTGGCTTGATGGGAGAGCCTGATTTGATTCCCTGGGTCTAGTTTCCTTCTTTGAAAAATAAGTTTGTATTAAATAAAACTTCTCAAAGCATATAAAACTTTTTTTTCTTTTTTTCTTTCTTTCTTTTTTTAATGAGATAGGACCTCCCCACATAGTTCAGGCTGGCTTCAAACTCATGATCCTCCTGCTTCAGCCCCCTGAGTGCTGGGATTATAGGCATGTTCGACCATGCCTGGTGGGTAAAAAATTTTAATTGCAGGAAAAAACATGAAGGTTGCCAAAAGAAAAAAGTTGTGAGCATTGACTGAGACACTTTTTGGAAATTCTAGATGCTCTTCAACGAGATCAAATAAATGAAAATTCAAGGATAAATCTGCTGCTATTAGCAGTTGCAGGACAGGGGCTCACTGGTGTTAAGGGCATGGGTATACAGTTTCCTGCAGAGCCACTTGGCTGAGGCATCATGGGAAAAGAAGCCTCCACAGGACGGGGCAGAAGCACTCAGGGGAGGATTTCCACAGAGCTGGAGTTAATCCGGGCAATTTGGAAAGGATTGGCCTCGTGCTGTCTTGAAATTGCCTGAGGCAGCACCCAGGTGGGAACGAAGGGCTCAGGGTTAGGGTACAATCCCAAGGTCTTATGTGGAGTGCTGGCCCCTTCCGGGTGGAAATCTCGTGCCCTCCCTCTGTACCACACACACACCCATGGGCACACACAGACACACAAAGACACACATGCACACGGGCATACACACACAGGTATACACACACACACACACACACACACACACACACACACACACACACCACTCTGCAAGGAGCCTGCCTCCCTCTTAACCGGGCTGCTCTGGTTGCCATAGCAACATTATAGCCAAGTTCCCAGCTGGACAACTTTTACCAGATATAAGCACATGTTCCTCCCCCGCCCTTCAGTGGGTGGTGCTGAGGTAGACCAGAGTGGACGCTGCACCGGAAGACCTCTGAAGAGGTCAGCGACCCTAGGAAAGGAAGGCCACCCCACCTGTGTGTGGTACACCTGATGTACTGCGAAGGGCCTTATTACTCATGGAGCCCTCTCTGGACTCTGCAGGACTGAGTCCTTAGCTGCTGTCTTTCTGTCCTATGGCTAGGAAAGCCTTGAACCAAACAGAAAATATCCATTCTTCTCAAAAAAAAAAAAAAAAAAAAAAAAAAAAAACAACAAAAACAAAACAAAACAAAAAACCCAACAGGCTTAAAGGGTAAGGTGCTTGCTATAAGGGACCGGATTTTAGATCCCCAGTACCCACATAAATGCTGGGAAGGAGTGGTGACCAGGGCTAAGGGATGTCCCCAGAGCAAGCAGCGCTGGGTTCACATGTCCAGCCTTTCTGTGGGGTTTGGGATCTGAATTCTAAACTCTCTGCCCGTTATTTGCAAAGCAAGCCCTTTAGCCACATGTCCATCTCCCACTGTGTGGCCACCTTTCCACCTCATGTCCATCTCTACACCGTGTGGCCACCGCTACCCAGTGTGGCCATCTCCCCAGACCTCCGAGGAAGCATTCTACATTGTAAGGACTCAGGCATTACGCTGGCCTGCCCCTGTCACCTGGCAGAACGCAGTCAGGCAGTGCCCTGGTCAGCCCAGGGTTCCATGGTTGCACAGTCTGCACGCAGGTGCAAAGGACCCTTTAAAAGACAGACCCCGCCCACTTCTCTCTTTCTGCTCTTCCCGTCTCTCTGCTCTCCTCTCTTTCTGCTCCTGTCTCCCTCTTCTCTTCTGTCCTCTCTCTGTCTCTGTGTTCCCTTCCCCCTCCCTCTCCTCTCTAATAAAACTTCTCACTCAAGCTCTGTCTGCCTGGCGTGTTTGTCCATGTCCTGTCTCCCACACCCTCGGCCCCCTCACCTGCCATGGTCCCCCACGCAGTACTTCCTTCCAGCTTTATCCTATCATTGGAGCAAAAGAACGGACACACATAGTTCCCAAGTTCATCCCACAGTACCATTTTACCTGTGTTTTGGGGATGCAGGAAATACATTTTTTCTCCCTACAGGGACCAATTTTGTCTCCTTAGAGGCTGTGCTGTCCCTGCTGGGGACAAAGTTGATGCAAATAGTAAGAGCTTTCTCTCTCCCTTTCTCTTTCTCTTCCTTCCTTTTTCTCCTTGTCTATAATTCCTTATTTCTTGTCTTTTCTGCTTTCTTTTCCTTTAGCACACGTTTCTTCAATAATCTAGAATATCATAATTTCAAAGAATAAAAGTGAATGATAAATGCGTTGAACCCCACCGCCTGGGTATGATTGCTGCCCTCACCTCACATGGAGTCGCCTGGGCGCCCTGTGTCCCCCTCTCTGCACCCCAGTTCCCTCATCACTAGGACCCCAGGGCACAGCTCCCTAAAAGTGGATGATTGCATGCCAGGCTGGTGTGTGCTAGCCTCCAAGACAGGAGTCATGTGTCACTCGGGCAACCCATGGGGTGTTCTAAGGCCAAGGACTGTCTACAGTAAGAAGGGTCTCCTGGTGTTCCTTCTGCGTCCAGCCACAGGGTGTTAGCTTGCCCACTACCCTCTCATCCCTCCTCAGCCTTAATTAAAAACCTAATTTCTCTATTACCATAACAACAAGTGGAACAACAACTGATTTGTTTCACCAAATTAATTTTGCCCCTGGGAACCTGGATGGACATTATCAGAGCAGCAGAGGTTCAAAATAGAAACATCTTTCTAAAATTGAAAACAAGAGACTTAAGTATCAGCGTGTGACGATGCAGAGGTTCACACTGTGTCCCCAGCACCCAGGAGAATACAGGCACGCTGCGTCCCCAGCACAAAGACCTCGAAGGCTCTGATAATTTGAGTACTTGGTCTCAGCTGGTGGAGCTGTTTGGGCAGGACTGGGAAGTACCATCTGAGTGGAGGAAATGTGCATCTGGGCCGTGGCTCTGAAGTTTCAAAGGCTGTTGTTATTCCCATCTAGCTTTCTCTGCTTCCAGTGTGTGAGATGCTATTTTGACCAAGCTCTGCTGGGACAGCCACTGCTCCACCAGCCTGGACTGGAATCTCGAAGACCCTGAACAAGCCCTCCCCCCCTGTAAGTTGCCTTGGTGGTGGTGTTTTAGCACGCACCATCTGTGAAGAAGTTTGTACCTTGGGGTTCAAGCTTGAGACTCACTGGCTGTTATCATACAAAATCTCGGGGGGGGGCAGGGTGTGTAGGGGGGAGGAGACAGGACATGGGAGCCCAGAAGGGGGGCTGGGGAGGGTGTTATCTGGGCATCACCTGTGTGACTATATATATATATATATATATATATATATATATATATATATATATTTTATTTTTTTTTTGAGCTGGAAATTGCTCTCACCAGCTGTGCTTGGGTCCTTGCTCCAGGCGCTCACTCCTAGGGTGTGATTTAGGGGCTATTTTCAGTCTAATGGGATAATTTATAACCCAGTCCCTAAAACCAAGAGGACTGCAGTTCTGTGGCAAAGCACTGTAGAATTTCAGAGCCGGGAGTTACACCAAACCCAAACAAGCTAAAGTCATAATTACCTCAATAAACCAACCCATCCAAACACCCCAGACCATGGTGCAGCACCTAAGCCCGGTGCAGCTGCAGACTCTGCAGTTTTCACTACAGCTGCAGCAGGTAAAGCTGGTGCCCCCAGCAGACCCAGCTAGCCTCCAGCTGAGGGTTGTTTCCCATGGCTAGCCTCTGCCAGGGCCGGCTTCTCTGCTGTGGGTCATCAGATCTGGAGGGAAGAGTCACACTCTGGTCTGGCTGAGGACACCTGATGATGATTGTCCTGACTCACCCCTGGGCCTTCTCCTGGTCTCCTGCAGACCTGGCCTTTGCTACTTCCATAGTCTCACCAGCATAGGTGAGTTTTCATTTGGGTCAGGGTACTGGCTTGTGTGTGTGTGTGTGTGGGGGGGCATGTCAATTTCTTTCCTCCTAGATGTTGACAGGAAGCTACTTAGGGGAAAAAGGGTTTATTGGTTGGTTCCTGGTTTGTGGGTCAAAAATAAAATAAAATTGTCAGCCATCATTCCAATCTGTTTTAGACTGTGTCCATGGTGTCCTGTTGTGGGTTTGGATGTAAAATGCCCTCCATCGGGGTATATGTTTGAATACTTGGTTCCCAGTTGTCAAAAGTCTTTCTCTTTGCAAGAGCAGCCTTTGGTGGCCTGGCTTTATTCGAATACTTCAGGAGCCCTGGGAACATGTCTATTTGTTCCTACCAGTGTCTTAACCTACTGTTTCTCCTGAGCCGTGCTGTGCTCAGGGACAGGAGTGGGACTTGGAGATGGAGGGGATGCCCTGGAGGTGGCTGTTAGCATGGCTTTTGCACATTTACATACCAGCTAGAAATAGCACAGGAACCAAAGAGAGGGGGCGTGGCCTCAGGAACCAAGGGACACTTCAAGAAAGAATGGCAGTGTCCCTGTGTGGCTCAGCAGTGGCCGAGCTCCAGCATGGGAGGCCGTGAAGTTGTGCCTTCTCTGCCCTATGTTGACGATGGCTGTCTGGCTGTCTGGGTCTGTCCCCCACAGAGCAGGAAGCAGCTCTGCCACAGTGAGGTCCTGGAGGGACATGGTACCATGTCCCTAGCTCCAGCCTGAGTTCAGTGTTTACAGCAGAGTGCGATTCCCTTATCCGGCAGAAGCCGGAGTGGATCCTAGGGAACCACAACTGAAGAGGTTGCCCTGGCGGGCACAGACAAGAACTTCAGCTACATTGACACTTCTAAATGCCAGATACAAACCCGAGGAGCCGGGTAAAAAACAACTCAGAACTATAGCAGCTGAGAATATCCACCCTGCTCAGTCCCCCAGGGAAGCAACTTGAGAAAAGTGGATCCAATGGAGTAAGGGGAACAGTGCCGTAAATTAATAAACCCGGCATGGTAAATAAGCTCAGGACTCAGAAAGAGGGAAGACACGGTCAGGAAGCTAATCGACAGGTGTAAGAAATGCGTTTGCAGCTGGGCAGTCGTTGCGCACGCCTTTAATCCAAGCACTGGGGAGGCAGAGGCAGGTAGATCTCTGTGAGTTCGAGGTCAGCCTGGTCTACAGAGCGAGTTCCTGGACAGGTTTCAAAGCAATACAGAGAAACCCTGTCTCAAACAAAACAAAGAAAGAAAAGAAAAGAAAAGAAAAGAAAGAAAGAAAGAAAGAAAGGAAAGGAAAGGAAGAAAAAGCATTTGCTAACTAAAGTGCTCAATGGATGGGTTGGGAACACTGGAGATTCACTCAGGATAAATTTGTGAGCTTCCTCACAGACATACCCAGAGCTTTGTTTCCTAGGTGACCTGATATCCTAGCAAGCTGACAACCTGAATTAACCACCACCCCTGAGCACTCACTAGCATTACCCTGGTGTTTGGCTTCTCAGGGTTTGGGCCAATTTCTGTACCTCTCAAATCATGTCCTTTATGATTTATGGGCAGGGGTGTCTTGGGGCTTTGAAAAAGGAACAGCAAACAACTTGTTAGTTCTCCCTTCCTTCATTGCTAGATGCTCACTTCTGGCCCTACTTCTAAGGTTCATACCCCCAATTACACACTGCCTCATACCCCCAACGACACACCGCCTCTCTCTCCTCTGGGACACGGGTCCTAGACTGGCCACGGGTAAGTCTCTGGACCTTTGGGAACAATCCCACAGAGAAATGGAGCTACAAGGGTGCACAGGAAGCTTTGAAGGCGCGGCACTGTGTATCAGGCAAATGCTCCCTCAACACCCGGGTGGAGCACACGGACGGAGGCTGCATTTGACTGCTCAGCAGGCTTCCTGGCCAGAGACCCCTAAGAGGTGACCCTCTGTGTGTCTGTGGGTGTTATCCAGATTAGGATGCCTGTCCGCTATGGGGCTGGGAGCCTGGACTGAACAACAGGGAGAAAGCAAGCTGAAGATTCCTTGCTCTCTGCTTCCTTACTGTGGACGCCATGAGAACAGCAGCCTCCATCCAGCTCCATGACTTTCCTGCCATAGTGGACTCCCTGTTGAACACTGGTCATAAAAAACACCCTGTCTCCCTTAAATTGCCTTTGCTACATTTGTTACAACAACAAGAAGAAACGTAACCACTACAACTATTATTGAAGTTGCTGGGGCTGGAGAGACTGCTCAGACATTTAGAGCACTGGCTGCTGCAGGTTTAATTCCCAGTGCCTGCAAGGCCCCTCCCAACTGTCAGTAACTATAGTTACAGGGGATCCAATGCCCTCTTCTGACCTCCGAAGGTACCAGGTACATGGTGCACAGACGTTCATGCATGCAAACACCCATACACATAAAGTAAAAATTGAAAGAAATACTTTAAAACAACAACAGCAAAGTAAATTGTTACAGACTCTTAGGTATGTTTTCTTTCACTTCATCGTTAACAAACCCCATGTTTTAGTTGGAGCATTCTTTCCCCAATGAAAGACTACATTTCCCAGCTTCCTTTGCGGCTCCCTCTGAATGCATTTCTAAATTCTGCCCAATGAAATGTAAGTTCAGGGACCCCATGAGACATGGGTCAAAAGTCTCGAAGACCAAGCCTTTTCATCCTTCTCCCACATCTTTTGGTTCTTTGGATGTCGATGTGATGGCAGGGGCCCCAGGTACCATCTTGGATCACGAGAACAAGTTCCACCTTGAAGATAGGCATCCCGTTCTATAGTAGTGGAAGGGTGACCCAGGGGAAGCCCTATTCTTGATGGCCTTTCCAGCTGCCACACTGGACTGTGTGCTTCTGACCATCGTTTATAGCTGTAAAATCAGATTTTAATGTGACTTAAATCATCTCTTTTTCTTTTTTTTTCAGGGAAGGGAAGGAGGTAGGGGAATAATCCACTTTGCCCTAATGCATCATTCTACCCCAAGTGAAAAGATAGGCAGCATATTATTTTAGCTGTATAACCCATTAAAAGAAAATGCTTATTCTTTTAAGATTTATTTATTTATTTATTATGTATATACGGTGTTCTGTCTGCATTTATCCATTCAGGCCAGAAGAGAGCACCAGATCCTATTACAGATGGTTGTGAGCCATTATGTGGTTGCTGGGAATTGGACTCAGGACCTCTGGAAGACCAGCTAGTATTCTTAACCACTGAGCCATCTCTCCCACCCAGAAAATTCTTATTCTTACAGCCTTCTTGGATTGATGCTTTGTTCATGCTTGATCCATGCCAAGGAAGGGAAGAAAGGCAGTGAGCCAGTTGCCTTGGAACTGCAGCCCAAGGGCCTCATGGGATGCCACCCCCAGGAACACAAAAAGTAACAGAGACAGCTCCTGCCTCAGCCATGGAGCCCCATGTGGGAGGACTAGACAGTGGCAAAGCTAACACAGCCACTTTCTCAGAGTTCTGTTGGGGGGCTGTTTGCAAGGCCATGACTGATGTAATGTAGCTGGATCCTCAGGGTAAAAGCCTGGCTTCTGGCAGCCCAGAGAGCGAGGCTGGGCCACCTTGCCAATTAATGGAAGAGTGACAGAAAGGCAGAGAGGGGATTTGAGCAGTGCAATTGTGTTGGGGCCAGGGGACCCCAGGTCCATCTTCAGGATGACATGAGCTCTCAGTAGAGGAAGAAATGGAGCAAAGGGTAAGCAGCTGTTGTCCAGCTGTGGCCCTGCAGCTGTGGCTCTGCAGCTGTGGTTCAGGTGTGGCCCTGCAGCTGTGGCCCAGCTGTGGCTCTGCAGCTGTGGTTCAGGTGTGGCCCTGCAGCTGTGCTCCAGCTGTGGCCCTGCTGATCACTATGCCAGCTGTGACTCTGGGACAGGCTGAGTGTCCAGGGTGTGGCCTTGGCTTTGACCCTGGATAGCTGTCCTCTCTTGGCAGGTCTGTTCTGCCTGGTTCTGCTGTTCCTAGAACCCAGGGTGAATCTAGGGTTAGGGCAATGACTGTCTTCGTGCCTTTGTCTGGGAAGGGTGCTGAGCTTCGGTAGGTAGACAGACACAGGTGTTACTATGCTGAGCCCTGAGCCAGAGCAGAGGAGACAGAGCCCTGAGCCAGAGCAGAGGAGACAACACAGAATGGAAGCATGGATGCCAGGCCCTTCCCCTGCGTGCTGTCTCCTCTGGTCCGGTGAGTGGCCAGGGCTCCATGGAAAGCGACTTCTGAGGGCCTCGTGTAGTGATCTGGATTAAATTGCCAGGGTGTAGGCTTCACGGACTTGGTAGTACGATGTTTTCAAGACAGCCAACGGCGGCACCCAGAGAGGGCAGGAGGAACCACCCAGATGGCTCAGCTGTGAGCGCAAGGGCAACTGAGATTGCTGTGTTTTAATGTCCTTTTCCTTCTTGTTGACATGAGGAATACAACATCTCTTTGAGTCCTGGTGGCCCCAGCTCCCATCTGCCTAGGTGGCACAGCTACGGCTTCTTGTCCTTGTTGCAATGTGGGGTGGTAGAAAGTTGCTGGTAAGCTACGGCTGGGCCTGTGACTGAGTGTCATTGAGCTTTAGCTAAGTGAGAGCCCAGATTTCTCTAGACCTGTGGACCAGGATTCCTATAGGCAGTGTCAAATGACCCTTTTACAGGGTTGAAAATCAAATATCCTGCATATCAGATATTTACATTACAATTCATAACAGTAGCAAAATTACAGTTATGAAGTAGTAGCAAAAATAATTTTATGGTGGGGGGGTCACCACAACATGAGGAGCTGTACTAAAAGGTGGCAGCGTTTGGAAGGTTGAGGACTATTGCTTTAGACTCAAGGCATAAGAGCCAGAAGGTGTGGGTTGGGTGTATGGTGTTGCCATTCACTCTATCCCAACACAGTTCTTAGTATGTGGGTCCTGAAAGATACCCTGAAGCTGTAGCTTCAGATGAGGCTTCTGCCATTCAACTGCTTCTCAGTCAAAAGCAGTTGCAAATTGAGTTGTATTTTGTTTGTACAGTTGGTGCAGTATAGAGATGGAGCATTTGCATACCTATGAATATTCACGCCCATCTAGTTACATTCACATGCATATATAGTGGCTTATTTACATGCAGATCTATGGAGATCTGCTTCAGATGGAAAGGCGTAGCTGTTACAGAAACCAAGCCAACGGGACTGCCACTATCTGACACAGTGCCTGGCACAGAGTAAACACTCAATGAAAGCAAATAGGGAAACCCCACAGTTCTTAAGACACATGAGGGATAGCTCGAGGTGGAGCGGCAGCCACTAGGAACTCCGAGGAGCAAGAATGTCCCAGACACTTGGATCTGAGGGAGCATCTGGAGCTGGCTCAGTCTGAGCCTGCACACAGGCTGCCCGTGGGCTCTGCATCAGAGATGGGAATGTGAGAGGTTCCCCTGGTGTGAGCTGGGGTGACAGTCCCTACTTTCCCTCCTCCATCCCTGGAGACACAGATTTCTCCATCAGTTTAGCATCCCTTCAGGGACAGACATGCAAGGGGACTTCAGCGCTGGGTGCACAGAGGGCTCCTGTCTTCTGAGGAAGCAGGCTGCTTTGGTTACTTTTCTCGCCATTGTGTCAAATGGCTGACAAGAAGCAACCTGACCGTTTGTGGTGGTCTTCTGCCTGCTGCTCCAGAAAACACAGCGGGGACTGGGAGGAAAGATGGAGTGAGTGAGTGAGTGTTGATGGCGTCCCCGGCATGGCTACAGCCTGCGACTTGCAGCAGATTCTTTGGCAGTCAGATTCCTGCACTGGTGAGGGTGCTGGCACGTCACCCACTGGAGAGGCCCCTTCTTAAGGAGTTTCCTGTGGACAGTTATTGGAGAATAGGGAGTGGGTGGAGGAGGGGCAGCCAAGGCCCTGGGAGCAGGAAGCAGAGGTGGCCTCTGCCCTCCACACACTTACAAAGCATCACATGGTCATGTGGCCTGGCTGTGTGGCCTGGAAGTGTCCCCTGTCCATGCTGTCTCCAGAGACAGGAGCCAGACACAATATTTTTCCACTATGGGAGGAACGATGGGGAGGGGCATCCACACAGGTGTGAATGCTCTCAAACACACACACACACACACACACACACACACACACACACACACACACACGAGCCAAGAAGATGTCTCCCAGTTTGTTTTTCTGACACGTTGGAAATTGCCCAGTGTGGAGAAAATTCGCCTCACCAGCTCCGGCCCGCCTTCCCGGAATGCATCCAGAGCCGCTGTGTCAACATTGCTCAGCCAGCCACCCTCAGAGGGATGGGCTCCACCAAGGAAAAACTCAACCCAGACCCTGGGGTGGAGGGGCTTTGTGTATCCTTCAGGGGGAGTGTGGGCTTCTAGATGGACACTTCCCACACCATGCACTTGTCCCTGACCCCTCTAAAGGCCACGGCTGCACCCCTGGGGTTCCCATTCCCAGATGGTACGGGAACCGTGTTCAGCTGCTCTGCTGTCCCTGAAGCAACAGGGAGGAGCTGGGGAGGGGGGCCAGGAGGATGGATGAAGCCATCATAGGATGGAAGGCTCCGGTGTAAAGGGACTCTGAATGTGAGCCCCCAGTGTTTGAGGCCCACAGGTAATACCCCAGCCCCATCCTACCCCACCCCATCCCACCCCACCCCACCCCACCAAGGGTTAGGAGACCTAGATGTAACATCCACCCTCTATGTTTGAGATGCAGATATAAAACCCTCTCTTAAGAGACCCAGATGTGGCAGCCACACCTTTAATACCAGCACTCGGGAGGCAGAGGCAGGTGGAGCTCTGAGTTTGAAATCAGCCTGGTCTACAGATCGAGTTCCAGGACAGCCAGGGCTACACAGAGAAACCCTGTCTCAGGCCCCGGAGGTGGGAAGGGAAAAGAAGAGAGATCCAGATGTAACCCTCCCCACAACGAAGCAGAAACAGATGCAGATGTAAACCCCTCCCAACACATACTCACACTCACTCACTCACACACACACACTCACACATACACTTACACACACTCACACACACATACACACCACACACACTCACACACACACTCATACACATACACACTCACACACACATGTGCTTGCACATACACTCACACACAGACTCACATACTCACACATGCATGTGCACTCACACACACACACACACTCTCTCTCTCTCTTACACACACACACACACACACACACACACACACACACACACACACACACTTTAGGACCGGGCTGTAAACTCCCAGTGGAGACCAGATGTAAACGTCAGGTATTTCTATGAAATCAAACCAGAGCTACCTCTTCAGACAATAGAGAGAGGAGGCTGTGGGCAGCCAAGGTGCAGGGACATCGATGCTCACTGAATGTGGCTTCTTGCCACCAGCCTGTCCCTGGAGGCCTAGTGCTCTTCCTGAGGGCCTCCAGCTACTAGTTGAAGGCTGTTTCTCTTCAGTGGTTCTCAGGGGTCAGAGGTCAGCGGGCTGCAGGATCAGGGATGTTTGAGGTTTGGGATTTCACAGAGAAAACAGTACACTGGGCACCAGGGAGAGGAAGGAAGCTCCCTTCCCCCACCATGGAGTAAGCCCCTCATTCCACGGGGCAACATTACCCAGTTCACACAAGGACTGTGGTCACTTCTAGGGTTAATTTAGGGTCTTGGGATGTGGTCACAGCCCAGACCCTAAGACATTGGGGTTTCCTGCCTCTCCCGGCTCTGCCCCCAATCCCAGGCTCTCAGAGCAGGCAGGAAGCAGGGATTTGTGGAGAGATCCCAGGGAGCAGAACCTTCTCTGTAGAACCTGGGATATCTGTGTGGGCGTGGTTGGGGTGTGGCTGCAGGCAGGGAGGGCTAGTCCTCAAAAACTCACAACCTGGCCTTGTATCCCTTGGGCCTCTTCTCCGGGTGAACTCACCCTTATTGGCATGCATCTCCCTGAGTTACTTCTTTCACCTGGCTTCTGTGGAGACAGTGTGGCCACTCTCTGCCTGCAGCGTTCCTCCACAGCACTCCAAGGCTCAGAAAGTCTGCCCCCTCCCCCTAACTACTGTTGTACTGGCTTCTACACACTCTGCTGCATCCATCCTGGCACCACTGTGATAGGCCACCATCACAAGCCTCAGAAACGGAGGCCCTTCTCTTCCCTCAGCTCTCCCTGAAGTCACAAGAAGTCTCGTCCTATCTGTCACTCTCCCCTAATGACCGTCTTGGAGCCCCGGCTTCTAACATGTATGCTTGAGATTCTGACCAAACCCTGACATTCGTGTGACATGAGTGGGTTCACCCCTCAGACTCCAGTTTCTTCAGTAATGGAGGGAGAGTCTTTATAGATTAAATATAATCCACTGATAATTCAAAGCTCCATGTTAGCCTTTGGTTCTGATCTCACATATTAGAGCCTCGAACAAGCTCCGAAATTGACCAATTCAAATCTTACCTGTCCCTTCCCCTTCTATCCCCTCAAAGACATGCTAATTTGATCTATAATGTGGCCAAAGGGCAGAGAGGAGAAGGGAGGAGAAGCCAGAGGCATGAAAAATCCCCAAACTGGATCATCCACTCCCTAGATAATGGGTATTGCCTGAGCAGAATGCTCAATGAGGACTTTTCTCTCTCTCTCTTTTCCCCCAGCAAGCCCTTGCCCCCATTCTGCAGTAGCTATAATCTCCGTGGCCTAATGCATTAAACCGTTGAGTCCCTTAGACAAATCTCTCCGTTCCTTGCTTCATTCACACGTGGGCAATATCGTTTGAAACTGAAGAAAGCATTTTCATTTGCAAATAGCAGGACATTTCAAACTCCTTACCAAAATACCAGTCCAAGGGTGCAGAAACTATTGTTTTTCTGTGGCTGGGGTGAATAAAAGAAATTTGCGTACATTTTTCTCATGATTGCCTTCACATAAATATCATTGTCTGGATGAATACCCCTTAAGTCGTAAGTGTGTCTGATTGGTAAATATTGACATTTTAGTTCACCCCCTTTCATTACTGGGGCCAGATACCCAACAAAGGTAACGTAAGGAAGGGCAGTTGATTTGGTTCAGAGTTGATGAGGAATGCAGGAAGGCAGGGGCCTGGAATAAGAAAGAACATTGATGCTCAGTTACGTTTCTCCTAATGAGGTCCAGGACTCAAGGGCTGAACCACTCACATTCAGGGTGGGTTTTCACTCAGCTAAAGCTCTGTGGGAATATCTCCACAGGCACACCAAGTGTGGGAATATCTTCACAGACACACCAAGTGTGGGAATATCTTCACAGACACATCAAGTGGTGTGTCTCCTTGATGACTCCAAGTCCAGTCGGATTGCCTATGAAGATTACCTATCACCAGGTCCCCATGGCTAGAATCCCATATGGCCTCTGTCACCCTCTCTCGATACCATGGCTTTTCTTCCTCCCTCCATCCTTCCCTCTTTTCCTTCCTTTTTCCTTCCTCCTTTCTCTTTCTTTCTTTCTTTCTTTCTTTTTTTTTTTTTAGGTATTGGGTTTCCCATCTCTACTCCACCATCCAAAGCAGTGTCCTTCTTGTTAACTTCTTTGGCAATAAATATCCTTCAAGTGATGATCTTGGCTTAGCTCTTGATTTCAGGAAGATCTTCTCCACTGCTTTACTCTCCTTGCTGATACTAGGAGTTCTCCTCCCTTCTTTCCTCTCCTCTTCCCTTCCTCATTTCCTCCTCCTTCCCTCCTTCCCTCTCTCCCTTCCTCTTTTCCTCATGTCTCTTTCTTTGCAAGAAAAATAAAACCATAAAAGTGGTAATGAGTAATGATAATTTATGATGAGACCTTTGAAAATATCATCGTATTATTTAGAATAAATTCTACAATAGGACATGGAAGTGTCGTGGAGGTTTTCTGTCCCTCCAGGTCCCACCACCCTTCTCAGCCCCAAATAAACACACAGAGACACATATTAATTATAAAACTGTTGGCCAATGGCTAGGGCTTCTTATTGGCTAGCCATGTCTTAATCATTAACCCATAACTACTAATTTCTGTATTTCTATATGGCCTTATCTTACCGGAGAATGCCTAACCTGTCCTATCTTTCCAGGCGACTACATCACCTCCTTTTGGCGGGCTCCCTCTGCCTAGCTTTCCCAGAATCCTCCTCATCTCCTTGCCCTGCCTATCTTCCTGCCTCTTTTTGCCAAACTGTATTTTATTCACCAACCAATAATAGAAGCATATGTACAGAAGGACGTCCTCATCATGGAAGAGTATTCAAATATGCTTTACAGTTAACTGGACTTCCAGGATTCTCAGATTTGGGTGTTCAGATCCCTTGGGATAGGGAGGCAGTACAGTCATGCAAGGCTTGAGGTTCTGAATGCAACTCCTAGATCCCATGCTTTAAAAACAATGCAAGGCATGGTGGTAAGGGCCTGAAGTCTCAGAGCTAGGAGAGCACAGACAGGCTGTCCCCGAGGCTCGCTGTCAGGATCAGAACCTGCTTACAAACTCCACACCATTGAGACACCCTGCCTCCAAAGAATAAGGTAGGTGGGATCTGAGGAATGTGATACTCAAGGTTGTCCTCTGGCTTTCATGAACACACACACACACACACACACACACACACACACACACACACAGATAAGATAGATGATAGAGAGATAGATGGATGGATGGACACACACACAGATTAGATGGAAGATGATAGAGATATGGATGGATGGATGGATGGATGGATGGATGGACACACACACAGATTAGATAGATGATAGAAAGATGGATGGATGGATGGACACACACACAGATTAGATAGATAGATGATAGATGGATGGATGGATGAGCAAGCACGCCCTTTGTGGTGGGGAACATTAGGACATCTACAGCTTTAGGAGCAACTCTAGGCCATAGAGCTCAAGATTTATTCAAGTTTTACTCAGACAGCTTGCTTGTGTGGTGGCTACACTGACAGGGTACATCTTTCCCAGTCACAGCGATGCTCTTGAGGCAGGTGTGAACTGGTTCTCATGTGTGGATTCCTTGAATTAGAAACGTTATCGAATGCCCGCTGTAAGTCATTTTGACATT
Source organism: Phodopus roborovskii (assembly GCF_943737965.1). Taxonomy (NCBI): domain Eukaryota; kingdom Metazoa; phylum Chordata; class Mammalia; order Rodentia; family Cricetidae; genus Phodopus; species Phodopus roborovskii. Next base: position 8,700,576 of record NW_026125295.1, read on the forward strand.
AACCCCTGAGGACCAGTGTACATGGAACTTGCTGCAGCACTCCAACTGTCCTGGTATGTGTTGCTTCTGATGCGTGTGTGAGTGCGTGCATGCGTGCGCAGGTACCATGAGTTCAGAGGGGTTTCATCTTGCACAGACAGCAGAGCAAACAGAGCTTTTGGTCCTATCTTCAGATGAAAGCTGTGGTCAGAGCTACCTGTCTCGGGGGCTGTGCCTGCTCTCGACCCCGAGGTTTCCCTGTGTTCCCGGGGCTCGCGTGGACGGTGCTGGAGCTGCTCTCACATTTGTGTCAAGAACTTCCTGCAGTCTTGTCTTGGTAGGAGCTGATGTCTGGCTTACTATGTGCCAGGCTCATCATCCAGCAGCCTTTCCAAAGAGTGGTCCATGCTGACTCTTGGACGACAGAGTGAACGAAAAGCCTTCTTGGGGATGAGAGATGGCTCAGTGGGGGAGAGTGTTGGCTGTGTGAGCATCAGGGCTGAGCCTGAGCTCCCAAACCCATTTACAAAGCAGGGTGTGACCCCACATCTGCCGTAATACAGCGCTGTGGAGGGTGGAGGCAGGAGGGTCACTGGCTGCCAGCCTAGCCTCAGGTTCAGGGAGAGACCCTGTCCAAAGGAATATGGTGGAGAATGATAGAGCAGGGCAGCCTCTGAATACACACACACACACACACACACACACACACACACACACACACACGCACACATGCACGCACACACACACACACACACACACACACACACACACACACACACACAGAGGTGCCAGCCAAATCCCTGACCTGTCTCCCAAGATCCTCTGCAACTATAGTTGTCAACTCTGTCCCCATCCCATCACCTCAAGCCTCACCAAGTAGATATGTTATTTCTCCAGGGCAAGAGTCCGATGCAGCCTGTCTGCACCTGGCACTCATTGAGAGAGAACTCTGGGATCGTGCTGGACAGATACATGGGCTCTCTCTCTCTCTCTCTCTCTCTCTCTCTCTCTCTCTCTCTGTCTCTCTCAGGCATCGCTTTCTTGTTAGACAGAGAGCCCACGGTGATAGATGGCCACGCTGAGCTTACTCCCCATGGAATTTGGTGATAGAAACATAAATCCAGAATGGCCTCAGAGTCTCCTGTGTCACAGGAAACTAACTGCAGCCAGGAGGCCATTCACAAGGTCACCTCCGAAGTGGCAGAGCTGGGCGGGAAGGGAAGCATTTCCCAGGAAGGCATCATTCCATACAGCAGGCCGGCTCCTGCAGACACCGGCTCCTTCCTCCTTGTCCCTCCTTGTCTTACTGTTTCCTGGCTGCTTCTGCTACCCGGGAGGGCTAAATCACAGTGGCAGTTCCCAGAGGTCGGTGTTCAGGGGAAGCAGATGCTTGAGGTTAAACATCCACTTGGTGAATCGCCTGGAGTGTCGTTCCAGCTAGTCACGCTGAGGTCAGCTCCACGGCGGGGGTGTGGGGTGTGGGGGTATGGGATGAAGCCTCTGAGAGGTGCTAGTAAGATTTCAGCTAAGCTTCCAGGCTCTGCCCCAAGGAAGCCACAGCGGCCCTAACTGTACCAAGAGCCTCTAACTCCCAAGCTTCAGGGAATTGAACATGGATCTGCCCGGGCTGGGGGTGGGGGAGGGGGGATATGAGTGTTCAGGAAACCTGCCACTTCTGAGAAAATTACAAATGACCAAAATTGGCTCAAAATGTGTGTGTGTGGGGAAATCTGACTAAGCCAAGCCCCTGGAGGGCTGCCCAACCGTTACTTGAAAGAACAAGAATCAGCCAGCTCTCCCTTAACTTTTGAGGGCTCCCTTTCCAGACCATTCAGGGCTGCCCAGTGGTCCTTGTCCCTCCAATGTCCACAGGCCCCAGGGGAGCAGAGGACACACTGTTGGTCACCCCTGGGTGCCTCCCTCTTTTCACAACTCCATAGCCCAGCCACCATCTCCTCCCTGGCTTTTCTAATTCAATTCTACTCCATCCCATCTTTTCGGGGTTCTCTTTTCCTGCCGGATCCGTGACTGCTTCTTTTTAGCATGATGGATAATATTTATTATAAACCAACAAGCATCATTAAGTTTAATAGTATAATTAAAATTCACGATAAAAGGGGGAAAAAAAAGAACCTCTGAATTTTTCTCTGAGACCATTTTTGGGTCAATTAGAAATATTGAATCTGGAATCACTCTAGAAATTAGCAATACTAAATTACAGTATTTGGAGGCTAACAGAAGATGGTCGAAGCTGATTTGTTGGGGGGAAATGTGAATGTATGTTAGATATTAACATGGAAATAATTTTAAGTGTGTTGTGGAAGTTAAGAGAAAACATCAAGAGTAACATGAAAAGTGTGAAAATATAACAGTTAATACAGAAATTAGTGAATTACAGGAGAAGGAAGGAATGGATTTAAAAATTGGCACAAAAAATCACTTACATTAAACATAGAAAGTAAAGCCAGGTGTAGTGGCCCATGCCTGAATCTCAGCCTTCAGGAGGCAGAGGTAGGGGAATTGCTACAAGATTAAGGCCAACCGGGTCTACACAGAGAGTTTCCAACCAGAAAATTGGATTCTCAGGGGGAAAAAAATGCTAAGAACCAAGCCAAGAAGAAGGAGGAGGAGGAAGGGGAAAAAAGAGGAGGAAGAACAGAAGGAAGAGGAAGAAGAAGACAAAGGAATCAAAAATAAATTACACAGGAGAATTAACGAGAAATCATGTACATTAAAAGATGCTCCGTGGACCCCTTGATATACTCAGATGCATGTTAAAATGGGACCTGGATATAATCGTCATTTCAGGAAAACACAGGGATTACCAAAATCTACTCTCTAACAGATAGGAATTCTAAGCAGACCGATAACCAAACACGACCAGACTCAGCTGGCCGTGACCCAAATGGCTTCTCAGGTAGATGAATTCTTTCAGACATTCAAGGACCAGTGGACTCCAGCCCAGACTGTCTCTGAGCACAGTGAGGTAAGGTGTTTTCCACAAGACACAGAAAAGTCTCCATCATTTACGTCAGAGCAGCAGGATGTTAAGCAAACTCATTTAGGGAGAGTGTGTGCAAACTAGGCACAAATGGGCAGTTAGAATAATAGACGACCCAGAAGAAAGGTTTCTCCCAGAAGCCTCCCCAAGATGGGGGGCTGTCTTAGGTCACAGGGTCCAGTGGTTTGGCCCTGGCCTGATGTCCTTATGCACAGTGTGACTGCAGGAAGGCCCAGTCCTCCCTCTACCCTGCCCTGGTTTCCTAGCAGGGTTGGCAGGGGCTCCCTCCTTTAAGAGAGTGAGAGTCTTTATTCTGACGTCAGGAGTAAAGATTGGCATCAAAACACAAAATCTGTGTGGTGTTCTCTAAAACCGGGAGACTACAGTCAGCATCAAACGGACCCTGTGTGTACTGCTAGATTTACCCCTCACGAGACACCTGCAGCCCCTCACTGCTGTGAGCGAGGAGGCCGGAGCGAGCAATTTAAGTCCACTATTACAACGAGCATTTGCAGTCTAGCCTGTCTTCATTTCCGGGTTAGCCCTGGGGCCTTCCTTGTGTGGAGTTGGATTTTACTTACTCGGTTTCCTAGATGTATAATTTACACGCCATAAAATCCATCTATTGAAAGCACACACCCCAGGTTTGACAGACGCAGAGTTGTGTCCATCACCATAATCTAATTTTGGGGGCACATTTGTCATCTCAAAAGAAATGGGGGGGAGGGCTGAGGGATGGATGGTGCAGGAGGTCTCGAGCGCTCACCGCCCTTGCAGAGGGGGCCTGAGCGCAGATCTGAACTCCTCGGTGAGCGCAGCTCCAGAGGACCCCTCCTCCTTCCGGGCTGCCGGGAGCACCCGTTCACATGTGCATATCCACATAAATAAAAATAGAGTCAATCTTTAAAGGAACGAAGGGAGGTCTCCTCTCCGTACCCCCCAGATGCACCTGAGACAACCACTGGTCTCTTTCAGTCGTTTTCCATTTATATGCTCTGGATATTTTCTGTGGACACAACCATGTACCCTGTGACTTTTGTGACCTTTTAATTAATTAATCTGTCAGTATGGCTTCAAGGTCCATGTGATGGCTTAAGTGGAAATGGCCACAAAAGGCTCTTATGTTTGGAACTTTTTTGGGAAGGGTTAGGAGGTGTGGGCTCACATGATTCCAGCTCTCTCTTCCTTGAGGCTGTTGTCTCCATACTAAGCTCTCAGATTCTGTAGCGCGATGCCTGCCTGACTGCCCGCCAGCCTCTCCCACCATGGTGGTCCTGGACTCTAACCCTCAGGAACCATGAGCCCCGACGTTTCTTTTATAAGCTGCCTTGGTCATGGTGCTTTGTCGCAGCCATAGAAACGTGATCCAGTCCATCGTGCCTGGTATCGGTTTTCCCAGCACATCACCCCCTTCACGATGTACGATACTCCCCGTTATGGATATACTATGTGTCACTCATCAGCTGATGGCTCCGCATTATGGATATACTACGTGTCACTCATCAGCTGATGGCTATCTGGAATGTCTACCACGGGTAACGCTATGAGTTCTGCTATTTGAGTTTAATTTTTTTTTCCCAACATGGACTCATTTTTTCTTAGTCTTGTGTGTTGCCCTATCAGAGGGTAACATGGTTTTTAACCTTCTAAGGTAAAGAGGGCTGCTTTCTCGGGCAGTTTAAAAACGAGGCGGACGACCTGCTTCTGCCAAGGCCTAGGTACTGTTGTTACTTCTGGTTTGTTTTGCTTTGTAGCTGCCCCTGCCACCCCCCCCCCCATTTCCTTTCCTTCAGCTAACAATGGCAGCTAACATCTGTGCATGTTTTTGTTTTTGTTTGGGGACCTAATATCATTATGCCATCCTGGCTGGTCTCAGACTCATTATGGACTAGGTTGGCCTCAAATTCTCACAATTCCACTTTCCTGAGTGTCCCAAGTGTGGACCCTGAGTGTCCGCACCCAGCTTCCTTGGCCATTGTTAACTAGGTTTGCATTATGTTACATTATCAAGTCGTAAGAATTCTTTTTGCATGATATTTTACATGTGATGAGGGATATTTAAATATTTTACCTCATTTATGGTCTTTTACATATTTATTTTGTTTGCTTACTATTTATTTTTATGAATGAGTCAAGGGCTCACTATGTAGCTCATGCTATCCTGGAACTAGCTACATAGATAGGCTGGCCCTGAACTCCCTAAATCTGGAGTTGAAGGCGTGTACCCCCAAGTCTGCCTCTCATTCTACTTCCTCACTGATATTCTTTGAAAACTGTGAGTTTGATGGCTTCTAACTGTGCTTTAGTTGACTGGGTTTTTAATGCTGCAGCTAAGAAGTCACAGGCTCGCTCAAGTCATGAAGATTCATTTTACTTTTCGCTTTACTTTGCACTAGTTTCATACTTGGAGCTTTTCATGTGAGTCTGTGATCAATCTTAATTGCTTTTGTGTATGCAGAATCTCAGATTCATCTTTTGCAAGTAAGTAGCCATTTGTAGCGATTCATCTCACTCATAGAGAACAATCTTTCTTCTCAGAATCATCTTGGCCTGTCTTCCTAGACTCGCTGGCAACTGTGAGGGTTTATTTGTGGCTTCTCATCTCTGTCCCATTGGCTTTTGTCTCAAACAACAACAAAACAGACAAACAAACAAAACCACCACCACCATAACAACAGCAAAAAAATAAAACAAAACAAAACAAAACAAAAAAACCCCAACGTATTGTGTGATATTCAAAAATAATTCTGGATTGGGCATGATTCAAAGGAGACATGAAAAGCACAGGCCATGGTTGGATTCCCATGTCTAAGATAACACAGGTCAGTCAGGGTTGAAGAGTCAATCAAATGGCTTTGTGTCTTCAAGTAACACACACACACACACACACAAAATGTCATTAAAGATAACTGAATTTCTGCGTGCAGTAGTTAATGCTATAATCCTAACACTCAGGAGGCTGAAGCAAAACCATTGCCAAGAGTTCAAGGCCAGCCTGGGCTATACAGTCAAATATCAGGCTAGCCTGGGCCACATAGCACTGGCACCCACAGAGAAGGAGAGCCCATATAGCAGAAACAGAAATAAGCTTGAGAGGGAAAAGGTTGTTCCAAGAAGTGTTCACACTGTTGTTTAATTATGTAAACTCACAGGCAGACACATGTGGCCGGCAAGAACTAGCCTGAAGCAACTACTAAAAAGGTTGCATTTAACAGGACAAGCGCATGATACATCAGCCGAGTGCAGTTGAAAAGAGCCATCTCACAGCATTGACCTAAAAGTGAAATTGTGTGGAAATCAGAAAATTTTAACAACCATCTCCCCATGCAAAAGTAATGATATAATACCCTAAACACACAGGAATTGATTTTCTTAGACAGCCTCACTATGTAACCCTGGCTAGTTTTTAACTCATTATAACACAGAGACATTTTAAAAATACTACATGACTATCAGGATACGGTGGCACACATCTTTAATCCCAGCACTCAGGAAGCAGAGGCAGGTGGGTCTCTGTGAGTTAGAGGTCAGGACCCTGTCTCAAAAATAACCAAATAAATAAGTACTTTATAACTAACTCTTGGGTCAAAAAGAAAAACCCAAATTTCAGTTAGAACAATGAAGTGATTGTATAACATAGTGTTTGTTCGAGCCCTGAAGCTTCTTAAAAACCAAATGGGGAATCAGTATCCCTACATTATGTTATTAATAAACAGAACAAAAGTGAACGAGCTCCCAGGTCCATTCAGTAAGTGCAATAAATGGCATCTCGTGGAAAGAAGAAACCAATAGTGATAAAAAGCAGAAATTAATTAATTAGGATGCAGACCCACGGTAGTACTGATAAGTACCTTTAAAAGCTAGTCCTTTGGGGAAAAAGGAAAGATAAACAATAGTGTGGAATATTTTCTGGCCAGTTTAACAGGACGGAATGAGAGGAAACAGAAATCCATGAAATCATTAATGAGCAAACGAGGCAACCAAAGGGGTTTAGCAAAAGGAGTCTAAACTCCTCAGGAAGTTTGGGCTCATGCTTTGTTTATAGATCTAGTTCATTAATTGATTCAGCAGAATTCTCGTCTGTCAGGACAGGAGAGATGGCTGCTCTTGCAGAGAACCAGGGTTCAGTTCCCAGCACCCACATGGTGGCTCACAGATATCTGCATCTCCAGTTCCAAGGGATCTAATACCCTCTTCTGACTTCTGCAGCCACCCCACCCCCATCTCAAGTGGGACAGACATATATGCAGGCAAAACACACACACTAGAAAGACAACAAAATAAACCAAGTCCACTTTTCAATGCCCAGATATTCTTCATTGTGGAAGGCCCCATAATTTGGCTTTTTGTTTTGTTTTATTTGTTTGTTTGAGACAGGGTTTCTCTGAGCAGCCCTGGCTGTCCTGGAACTCTGTAGATCAGGCTGGCCTCAAACTAACAGAGATCCACCTTCCTCTGCCTCTCAAGGGCTGGGATTAAAGGTGTGTGCCACCACTGCCCACCTCCATTTGGCATTAATAGATTGTTGAGTGTGAGTCTCAAGGGACCCAAAGTGTAGAGTCACAAAGTAGGAACAGGGTAAAGAAAGGCACAGGAAGAGTGTAAGGATGGAAAAGTGTAGCCTAATTCTCCCTAGACTCTGCCCCCTAGCAGTGAGTAGGCAAAAGGTCATTCTTAACTCTTTAAGACAGGGCGGTTTACAGACAGCACCTGTGAATGAATGAGAACAGGAAATGAGCCGTTCCACACTACCCAGAAGCCCAAGCGAAAGCAGACTTCCTGGGCAAAGTGTGGGCTTGGATAGTTCAAACTGATTGGTCCGCACTGGATGCTATGAGATGATTGGTTTATGATGCACGGGCTTTATTGTAACCCTATAAAAGCTGTCTGAACCCTGTACCCAGGGTTCCCAGTTCTCTACCCCACGTGGAGTATGGCTGTGGACCCCAGTGCACTGGAATATAAAAGACCTCATGCTTTTGCATCAAGACCGCTTCTCGAGTGATTTGGGGGGCCGCCTTTCCTGAGTCGGGGCGTGAGGGTCCACGCCCTCCGTGGGTCTTTCAAGAGAAGCAAAGGGCATGAAACAAAAGGGAAACGGATACCAAGGACTTGTTACAGGAAAGTCACAAACCCTAGAACAAAACCAGCTTCTACTGAGAAAGAACAGGCCCAGCTACATACAAAGACAGGATCAGGTCACCGCGAGGAGTAAGGGGAACAACCACCTTGAGGCACTCCCGGAATGCAGAGAAGCGTGCTAAAAAGTCCGAAGCCAAGAAAGATGGATGGGCATGAGTTGTTGGTTTACAGGAGGACACAGGAGTGTCGGGGAACTCGTCTATTCAAGTCAGGATCAAGCAGCCTTCTGTGTGCTGTGGTAAGTGCTGCTTGTCTATGCTGAACGTTATTAAATGTGGTTGTCACATACAACACAGATACACACACACATACACACAGACATGCACAGACACACATAGAAAGACATACAGTCAGACATGTACAGACAGATATGCACAGACACAGATATTGGTACAGAGCAACCCACAGAGAGATGTACAGAAAGATAGACAGACCACACACACACACACACACACACACAAAGCGGTACCCAGTGTAGCAGCATGGTCTACGATGCAGGTGACATCCACCAGAAGATTTAGGGAATGGGCTACCTAGAGTGGATCTGTGCGGCTGGCCTCTGTGTTCAGGTTCCCTGAGGCTCAGCTCCAGTGTCAGCAAGAGCTGGCTAATATACGCCAGTGACTCAGCACAGTTCCTCACACACTGAAACCGGCAGCATCATTATTAATACAGTCATTAATATTTATTCTAGATGAATTTTTAAAAAACACATAAAAGAGGAAGCCCATTCCAGATGAGTTAACAAAAACCATATTCAAAGCGGCCTACGACTGTTTCCAAATGAGTTTAGTGACTTACAAAAGACGTCAATTAACATTTAAATGCGCCCAAATCAAAAATGCTAAAATCGGAGCTTCAGATGCTTTCTGAGCTGCGAACTGTTTGAGAATTGGAATTGAGCCTCATCAGGCTCTCCTCACCGCCCTGATGTTTCCCTCTGAGAATCAGTCCCGTCCCACCCCTCCCCCCACCCCCACACAGAGAGGAGCTGCAGGGATGCAGGCCGCAGGCACTCCTCATCCGCAGGGCTGCTTACGATTCTGCAGCCCCCTTCTCTCCGCCCTCGCCTCGTATTTTACATTACCCAAAGACCAGTTAATAGCAGCCACCTCCAGGGACATTATCTGACCTCCTCCACCTGAGGTCTGAGCACTCAGGGAGTTTTCAGATGTTTAAAGTGTCAGGCACACCATTACCCGAGGAAAATGGTTTTACCTAGCAATTACCAACTTTTACAAAACCATTTCTCCAAACACCGACCGAGCTCTGTGAAGGAGCAAGATGCGTCCAGAAAACTGCAGAGACTTCCCAGATGGATCGTCGCCAGGCCTTTGTGATCGTGTTAAAGGTAAATTAGGTAGAAGTGGGCAACATAGTTTTGTGAAAATAATTGTGTTTGGTGACTTTTCATTGCCATCAGAAGCACCCCAGGTATGACCCATATTCCAACCCTCTGTTTTCCCATTACTACTGTATGGGCAGCTGAAATGTTATCAGATGGTCATCCATCGCTTTTTAATTGCATCTGTGTGTGTGTGTGTGTGTGTGTGTGTGTGTGTGTGTGTGTGGGTGCGCGCGCGCGCACCGACAAAGCGTGTATGTGGAGGTCAGAAGACAACTTTCTCCTCTTCTACCACGTGGGGGCGGGAATCAAACTCAGGTAGCCAGCTGTGCCAGCAAGGGCCTTTGCCCTTTGAGCTATGTCGACACCTCTTCTCACTGTTGTTTAAAAATTTTTTTAGATTTATTTTGTTTACGTTTTGCCTACGTGTGTGCATGTATGTGTACCCATGGGTGCCTGGTGCCCACAGAGTTCAGAAGAAGGGAGCAGGTTCCTGGAACTGGAGTTACAGCTGGCTGTGAGCCACCATGCGGGAGCTGGGAACTGAACCTGAGTCCTCTGCAAGAGCAGCATCGCTTTTAGCTGCTGAGCCTCACTCCAGTTCCCCTATCCTGCGTCTCAAACCCAGCAAGAGCAGACTTAATTGTCTGCGAACTTGGTTTTCCCGAAGCCTGTAGCTCAGTATCAGCAGGATACAGAACATGCAGTGTCAGGTCTGAGAGTTAGTTTGGCTGTGTAAAGTAGGGAGTGGAAGGCCCTGGCTTCCCTGTGGGAGAAACTGTCTCCCTTTTTGTAAACTATAAGATGGAGATAAGTCAGTGTGGCTGGAGAGATGGCTTGGCAGTTAAGAGCATTGGCTGTTCTTCCAGAGGACCTGGGTTCAATTCCCAGCTCCTCCATGGAAGCTCACACTACTAACTCCAGTTCTAGGAGATCTGACACCTTCACCCCAAATGCACATAAAATAAAGTTAAGAAGAAGGAGGAGGAGGAGAAGCAGCCACCAGATGGCCTGTTTTTGTGACTTCTAAACTCTGAGGATGTGATGGGGGCTGTCCACTTTCCTGAACTCCTCGGGTGGCAGATTCTTGAAGCCTTGGGCTTGTTTTATGGCCTGGTTTTGGAGTCAGGCTCTCCTTTATTCCAGACCCTTTGTGTATAAAGGGTAGAGGATGTCCTTTTCTACCTGGCTGCTCCCTGACGGCAGAGACGGTACCATTTAAGTTTTGGGATTCTGGAGTGACTGTAAGAGAAACATCGATTCAATGCAGGAGGAACTTTCGTAAAAGTTTAAAAGTCAGGGTTGAAAGGTCGGAATGAGGACAATAAGGAAGGAAGGGATGGCCAAGGGGGGAGCCAGGTGGGAGCCAGGAGCCCACCTAGGGGGGGGTTATCTGTATATTAAATAGGAGGGGAAAGAGGGGGGAAACTGTGTGGGCTTTGAGGATGTGAGAGTGTTTTCTCCACCTCACTTTCTGGTGAGGGACAGTACTCTAGGATGTGGGATCTGCTTTAAAAAGAATTAAATTATGGCTGGACTGTGGTGGCGCTCACCTTTAACCCCAGCACTAAGGGACAGAGGCAGGCAGATCTCTGTGAGTTCAAGGCCAGCCTGGTCTACAGAGAGTTCCAGGAGAACCAGGGCTACACAGAGAAACCCTGACTTGACAAACAAGAACAAACAGAAAAGTTTAAATTCTATAGTCAGTTGATCCTGGCATGAAGAGTCAGGAGCCTGATTTTTTGGGGATCACTAAGGATACCCACTTGTTAATGTAATTTATCCAAGAGATCCTGGTATGGAAGCCCGTGGGTTGTCCTCTCCCTGCCCCCAGCATTATATATAACTTTTAAACATATCTATCTACAAAGCTATTTTTAGATTTCTTACTTTCTCAATATAAATTCCTTACAAACAAAGAAACAAACCCATTCCTGAAAAACCGCCTGCCGCTTGCTGTCTGCCTTTGCCTGACCCAGAGCTGCTACCACCCACCCACGCCATCCCTGCTTGCCCCTCTGGGGTGATCAATCTCCTTTGTGCTGGGAATTTGGTGTCTGGGTGCATCCTGTGCTGACCGGAGTCAGGCCTCCATCAACTGCACTGCTCTCAACATTCTTACCTTCAGAGCTCCTACAGAACAGCTCACCAAACATATGCCAAAGTCCTTCCATAATCTCAATTTAGCTAGGCGGGCCGGCTGGCTGCCGAGCCCCAGGACTCTGCCTGTCTCTACCTCTCCCCGGTGCTGGGATTACTGCTGTGTGTCCATGTTTGTTTGTTTTGTTTTTAAGTTGTTGTTTTAATGCAAGGTTGGGATAACAAACTCAAGTCCTCACCTTTGCCAGACAAGACGGCCACCGACCGATCGTTCCAGCCTCCCTTTCCGTTTAGATGTCACCAAACCGGTTCGCTTTCGTCCTCATGGACACTGAGCACCAGAGGGAAACTGAGGGAAGTTAGTGCTTCTATGACAGTGTGGTATTATAAAGTGGAAAATAAAGACAATCCAAAGCATAAGCACAGATAACGTGTGTGGGAATTCAATTTGACAGCCAATTGTATTGGGGTGGCTTGGCTCAATGGTTGTGGTCTTCTCTGCGGGTGCCTGACCGCCTACTCAAATAAAAGGGGGGGGAGTGGGGGGGAGGCAAAGGATGCTCTCTTGTGTTGGGAAATTTCAGTACTTGTCCCTTACAGCTCTCTTCCTCCCCACCCAGCTGTGGAACTCCCGTGCTCTCAAGGTTGATCAAACAAGGTTGTTCTCATAACTTCCCAGTGTGCAGTGCCCGTGCCTTGACCCCAGGAGTGGGTGGTGCATGGTTTCCTCCTGTGCTTAGCCCATCCCCTGGCTGGGGTATATAAGCCCATTACTCTCTGTAATAAAAGGCAGCAGCTTCCTCCTCACTTCTCATGGTGGTTTGTTAACTGTTTCAATCCCGACATAGTCTGCCAGCTGGGTAAATCTGGCCTGAGCTACAGGAACGTTCATGGCTGGCGCCTTGGTGCTCATCCCCTTTTGGAACAAGCGCAGCCGAAACGGCCACAGCATGGGCTGGGTCAGCAGTGGCATCGGTTTCTTTCTGTACTGCCAGTTTACCTAATTGATTGGCACCTGTTAACAAAGCTGACTTGATCACAGAGTTTCCTCCCTCCTTAATGATGGGGCACAGAACGATTCATCTTTCCCTTTGGATGAATTTTAAACTAACACTAAGAGACACCGTTTTTAAACGTTTGTCCAGTCCTTTCAGGGCCAAGTGTTAAGTGTGCTATAGCCAGACAAGGAGGAGAAATGTGATGGATAAAGGGTCCACAGGGACCGGTTAACATGGCCCTACTGTCTTGCAGATCTGGGGCCCAGAGGTGACATAACCTCCCAGAAGCCACTGAGCAGGCTCCCACTGCTAATTCTCCAACACAGAGGCGGATGGCTTTATAACTGGAGGGTGTGGCCAAGCCATCGGCCCTCCTCAGAGTGCCTGTTCCTTCCTTGGAAGCTTCTGGTTCTGTAATTAAAGTGTCTTCAGTCATTTGCTCAAAATCACGAGTCTATCAGCAACAGTGTTTCCCCCTCGTGGGGAAACATTCCAGTCTTCCCCGAAGCCTTTCATTTCACACTGTAACATTTTTATTAAAGCCTCACTGAAAAATGAGGAAATAAAAGTAAGGGTTGCTTCTCACCAGCCCACCCACCCCATTTTTTATATCCCTCCATCGCTCTCCCCTCCCTCCTCTCCTCTCTCCCCCATCTCTCCCTGCCTGTCCCTTCCCTCAAGGATAGCACAGCGGCCACACCCGGACGGACGCCTGTCCAGAGTCCCTGCTTTCTGTGTGGCCTTCAGCACTCACGGGGAAGGAAGGAGCCAGACACGAAGCCCACCCCAACCCCAAAGCTACTTGACCAACCTACAGCGGACTCCTTCTCATCCACCCTCGAATTCTCTCCCTTTACATGCAAACCCCAGATTTTCGTCTTGGGAGTTTGTGGCAGGGGTCCTTTTTTAATGCCCACTTCTATTAATAATTTTCATAAGCCCACTCCTGTCCCCTCTCTGCTCCTCTGCGCGGTCCTGGATTATTTAATGAACTCACTAGGCATTCAGTTCTCTCTAGGGAGATACTAGATTTCTTTACATCTTTCCTCTACAAAAACCGGTTCTACTCTTCAGGGGTCACTGGACCGGCTTGCTATACTGACTACGTTGCTTTTCAAGTGGCTGTTCCTGGGTTTGGACCTGGCATTATCTGGAATCAGACCCCATAGGTTTTAAATGCACTTAGAGAAAGTTTCCTTCTTACTTCTTTAACAAAAGAAATTTTGTGGTTTCTGCCCGAGTCTTAAATCATTTGTAGATACCTAAAGGCCCCCAAGAATGCTTCCGCCTACTTACTTGAGGAAGAAACAGAGGGAGGAGCTTAGTTAGAAGAGCTGTGCAGAAGGACCCAGGCTCCAATCACGTGCTTCCTACACACGTGCTTCTGTGATTTCCCCGCCCCCCTCCTTTACTCTGGGTGTTGTGGATGGAGTGATTTGATGGTTCTGTGGGTTAAGTGCTTGCTACGGAAGGACCTGAGTTAGGGTCTCCAGCTCCCTTGTGAAAGCCGAGTGTGGGTGGAGCACACGTCTGTAAGCCCGGTGCTGGGGAAGGCAGAGACCGGGATCCTTGGAGCTACTTGGCCAGTCAGATAGTCTAAGCAATTTTACCAAAGTCACTTAAAGTTTTTCTACACTTACAAGTTAGTCTTAAGTGAAGAGTGGGTGTATCATTTGTTGATTAGGCTAGATTAGTGGGTGGAGGTGTCCCAGGAGAGATACTATAAAAATAGTCACAAATTTAAATTATTCAAGTCCTGTCACATAGAGCAGAATTTAAAGAGGAGAGCTCCTGCTAGTCTTCGAGACAAAAGGGGGGTGGGGTGGGCGTGGCATAGAAACAGCTCCTGCTACTGTTAATATGTGTGAGCACAGAGTCAGACCAGGAGTCACATGAGTAAAGGAGGGAAACTGAGGAACAGTGTTCTTGAAGGCAAGCCTGCTGTGCTGGTTGGTTTTCGCAAACACAGACACAGCTGGGAAGACAGACCTTTAATTGAGAAAACTCCTCCATGAGACTGGCTTGTAGATCAGTCTGTGGGGGCGTTGTCCTGACTGCTGACTGATGGGGGAGGGCCCAGCCCTCTGTGGGCACGGTGACCCCTGGGCTGGTGGTCCTGGGGGCTGTAAGGAAGCAGGCCGAGCAAGCCATGAGGAGCAAGCCAGTAAGCACTGTTCCCCGTGGCCTCCACATCTGCTCCTGCCTGCCTCCGAGTTTCTGCCCTGACCTCCCTCAGTGAGGATGTGGTGTGGAACTGTGAGCTGAGACAAACCCTTTCCTTCCCGAGTTGCTTTTGGTCATGGTGTTTATCAGGGCAGTGGGAACCTTAGCTAAGACCTCTTCTTTAATCATTGTGAGCCTCCGAGCCTTGTGTGCTGGAGCCTCTACAAGGCTCAACAAAGGGCTTAGGATGTGGGCGGGTGGTATATATCCATAATGAAGTATTTAGCAGCACTAGTTAGAGAGAGCATTCTCTGCAGCAGGCTCTGTTCAGCACAGGACACACTGAGGGACAAACAAGACAGAAATCTGTGCCTTGGAAGCTGACTTTCAGGTCCCTGCAATGCTTGTCTGACGGAAGCGTTTGTGGCCTGAGCTTTGGCTGCTGGACACCATAGTCACCAGTTTTCAGTTCCAGTTTAGAAAGTAGAGTTAAGAACCAAAACCCCAGCCGGGTGGTGGTGGCACATGCCTTTAGTCCCAGCACTTGGGAGGCAGAGGCAGAGGCAGGTGGATCTCTGTGAGTTCCAGGATAGCCTGGTCTACAGAGTGAGTTCTAGGACAGGCTCCAAAGCCACAGAGAAACCCTGTCTCAAAAAACCAAAAAAAAAAAAAAAAACCTGAAACCAGTTCCACCAAGAGGAGCTGTGGGCAGGAGGTGATCAAATCCTGGAACATGGAGCACTCATGAGCCTCACCGGTCAGCCCTCTCAAATATTGTCACAAATTGTCTCTAGGGTAAGACATTACCAACAAGGATCTGTGGGGAAAGAGGACTGGAAGTTTGTGCCCAAGACCCTCGTTGTCTTACTTTGACTCTCCCTAACTTGATCCTTTTGCTACTAAAGAACAAACAAAACCCTGTGGTTGTGTGTGAGTGTGTGAATGAGTGTGAGTATTGTGTTGTGTGTGTGTGAGTGTGTGAGTATTGTGCGTGTATTGTATGTGTGAGTGTGTGAATGAGTGTGAGTATTGTGTTGTGTGTGTGTGAGTGTGTGAGTATTGTGCGTGTATTGTATGTGTGAGTATGTGTATGTGTGAGTGTATTGAGCATGTGTGTGAGTGTATATGTATGTGTGAGTGTGTGTGAGTATTGTGTGTATGAGTATGCATGTATGCGTGTGAGTGTGTGTGTAAGTGTGTGTGTGGTCTCCATGCATGTGTGAGCCTGTGTACACAGGCAGATTCTAGAGGAAAATGTCTATTGACCTGCTCTTATCACTCTTATTCTCTTGAAACAGGTCTCACATGGAATCCGGAAGCTATCGAGTCTGGAAGCCGGCCAGCCCCAGTGATGCGGCTGTCCCCACACCCCTCTCTTGGTGCTGGAGCTACAGGCAAGTGCATGGCCATCCATGTTTTTTATGTGGGTGTTGGGTTCTGAACTCAGGACCTTATGCTTCTATAGAACGTACTGAGACCCGCCGAGCCGTCTCTCCGGTGTCTGTAATATAACAAATGCGGCATGCTTTTTAAAAGTCCTCTGGGCCGTTGTGGTTAATGTCAAACCAGAACGAGGCCCTGGCGACTCTTGAATGTGACCAGTTGGCTAGAGGAGAGGGTGGGTCTGAGGACCCCAAAACTTAAACGTGGTGTTTAAATTCAGAGCAGATCAGTGGTTGTGAGGGAACTGCCCTGGCCTTAGTTTGGCAAACCCGCTGCAGCTGTGTTTCTCATGACAGTGGCCACTGGACTGTGTCACTGAATTCCATCCCACACTGTCAGTTCCTGGGCTGGGGATTTGCAGATTGCAGTCGGTAGGCCATCTGCAGAGTCCTGTGGTCCCTGACCCAGTAATATGACTTGTTCCAAATTAAGTCTTCTCAGGAGCCCGCAAGGGCCACTTTTGGGCTCCATCAGTGGCTGACTTCACACGGCAGTAGGGTTGATCTGGGAGTGGGGTGGTACAGTGTGTAAGCCTGGAAACAGTCACCAGCTCCTTCCTGGCCCTGACCGTGGCCCAGATGTGGGGAGCCTGAGCTCGGGGTTGGTGAACATGGCCACTGCGTGTTCCCTTCCCCCTTGCAAGAGACAGCGGATCCCCAGGGCAGCTTTTCACAGAAAGGCAGATTTCTTTCTTCTGTAAAAACAATTTGTGTAAACAGGCAGGTTCATGAGTGCGCGCGCGCGCGCGCACACACACACACACACACACACACACACCTGTGTGGAGTCTGTCTGTCCACCTTGTTTTAGAGACCACTAGATCTCTCACTGGCCTGGAACTTGCCAAATAAGTAAGTTAGGCTGGCTAGTCAACAAGCCCCAAGAAGTCACCTGTCTCTGCTTTCCCAACATCCTGATTAATTAAAAGTGTGCGCCACCACTCCTGAGCGCGTGTGTTTAAAACAGAGTCCACTGCGCAACCTTGGCTGGCCTGGAACTCACGGAAATCCCTTTGCCATTGCCTTCCCCAGTGCTGGTGATTAAAGATGCCCCATAGGTAGGGCTGGTTTAATCATCAGACAGGGGCTGGTCCTCTCTCTCTCTCTCTGCTGAATAATTGCAGTATCTGGCTCCCTGAAGAATGGGTCTCTTATTACAATGTACAGGAGAGGAAGAAATAACTTGTTACAGACATGTGCTGTTTGAGCAGGTGGAGATGTGGGAGAATTAAAAAAAAAATCTCACTTTGGAATTCTGTTTAAAGCAAAGCAGCAATATGCAGGTAGCATCCTTGCCAACCCTCTGTCCACCTCACAGATGCTTCTGGAACCCTCTGCCCACCTCACAGGTGCTTCTGGAAACTTTAGGCAGCTGGAGCCGATATTGTTGGAGCTGCGGATTCTCAGCTCCATGACCATATGTGACACCCCAGCTCCCATGTCCCTCTGCACACTGGGCTACGGTAGAATTACACTTACTGTCTTCCCTAAGGCTTGCACAAAGATGACCTTCAGGGCTGCAGAGACTGCTCAGTGTATGACACTTGCTGCACAGGCATGAGGGCAGTGTTCATATCCTAGCACACAGGTTTAAAAAAAGCATGGCATGGCTGTACACTATAACCCCAGCACTGTGGAGGGCAGAGGTAGGAGAACCACTGGAATGTGCTGGCTGCCCATCTAGCTCCAGGGTCACTGAGAGACCCTGACTCGGGGGAATTAAGACAGAGAGTGATAATCAGAGTTGGACTTGCAAAATCGTTCTCTAGCCTCCCCACACAGATACATGGGCATCCACACATGTGTGCATCACACGCGTGTGTGTGCACACACTCACACACACACACCACATCCATATACAGTCATGCTTGTAAGTAAAACTTTCCCAGATAATGTTCAAAGAGGACAAGACACTTCCAACTTGGAGAGGTGACTCTTGTCAACTCTAACATCACATGTAGCAGGTCTGTCTCTGTCCCATGTGTCTACCTTTGTCACATGTAGCAGGTCTGTCTCTGTCCCATGTAGCAGGTCTACCTTTGTCACATGTAACAGGCCTGTCTTTGTAACAAGTAGCAGGTCTATCTTTGGACCATGAGTTCTCAAATAATGACACAGAGATCTCTTATTAAGTATAAAAACTTGACCTTAGCTTAGGCTTGTTCCCAACTTGCCCTTATAATTTAACCCATTTCTATTAATATAGATTCTGTCTCCTGGCTAGTTACCTCTCCTCCATAACTACATATCTGACTTGCTGTGTGTCTTGCTGGCAAATCCCCCATACCTCAGATTATTCCCAGTGTTGAGGGATGCCCTTCTGTACATATGTTTCTCTTATTGGTTGATGAATAAAGCACTGTTTGGCCAATAGAGGCAGAAAGATAGGTGGGACTAGGAGACGAGGAGATTTCTGGGAAAGGTAGGTAGAGAGAGACCTCATGAGAGACACCATGTAGAGACCAGGAGGACAGGACTTGCCAGGCATTCTCGGGCAAGATAAGGCCATGTAGAAACACATAGATTAGTAGTTATGGGTTAATAATTAAGACAGAGCTAGCCAATAAGAAGCCCTAGCCATTGGCCAACAGTTTTATAATTAATGTAGCATCTGTGTGTTTATTTGGGGCTGAGAAGGGCAGTGGGACCAGGCGGGGCAAAATACTCCAGCAACATCCCAGAGTTCTTCGCTCCTCAGGAGCTCTGCCTGTCCTTCCCTGCCTAGCTATTGACCGTTGAGCTCCTTATTAAATCAGTCAGAAGGTGTGCTGGCAAAGACATCTTCACAGCGTACCAAAGGATTTCCCCACAGCATTCCCCCAGCTTTGTCTAAATAAAAAGGAAAGGGCTCAACACTTAACACAGAAAACTACATACAATAAGAACAATTATCAGATAAAAATTACACTCACAATATCCAGTCCATTTGTATATGGGAAATTCAGAGGAAGTACTGTATTATCTATCCTATCTTAGTGAGTCCAAAGGTTTTTTTTTCTTTTTGTTTTTCAAGACAGGGTTTCTCTGTGTAACAGTACTGGCTGTCCAGGAACTCACTTTGGAGACCAGGCTGCCCTCATCCTCACTGAGATCCGCCTGCCTCTCTGCCTCC
This sequence comes from Phodopus roborovskii, assembly GCF_943737965.1. NCBI lineage: Eukaryota > Metazoa > Chordata > Mammalia > Rodentia > Cricetidae > Phodopus > Phodopus roborovskii. Next base: position 8,719,858 of record NW_026125295.1, read on the forward strand.
CAGGTGCTCAGATTAAAGGCATGCACCACTACCACCTGAACTAGTTCAAAGTTTTATATCTAAATCACTTTCTATCATAACTTGTATTACTAACCTGAAAATATATTTTTAGATCTTAAAACATTTTCTTAAACAATTTAAGCTTTTTATATCTCTCAACCTTTTTATATCTCTTTTGTAAGTTTCTTTTCTGGATTTGGTAACAAAGAAAATGGCATAACTATAGTCTTCAAGCCCATCAGAGACCCAAGAAGGATATAACATTATCCAGAGTAAACAGGTAAAGTGCAGATTAAGCAACTTCCAAAATTGTAGAAACAACAGAGACAGCTGGCTGCCTGAACAGTCACCCAAGGTCCCCTTGAAACATTGGGGCATCTACCCGAGGCCTACAGGTCTAGAATATCTAGCAGGCTTTTCTGTGAAGCAGAAATTTTGAAGGACTGTCTTACCTTTGTCTTGGCAAAATTTGGCCAAATTTTGTGTCCTTCTTGTCTAGCTTGGATAGCGTACTATCAGAAGTTGAGGCAAGGACAGTCTCTTGACCAGTGGCTAGCTTTGCCATATTGAAAGTAAGCTCCATGTGGAGGTTCTCTGGTGCATCTTCTATGAAGTAGATTGGTGCAGACGTGACTCACTGTCATGAAAAGCATTCTGTTATCGGAACATCTTAAATGCCATGTTCTTTAGGACTCTGAAGTGTTTGAAGACTACCTGTCACACTGGAGAGATGGCTCAGCTGTTAAAGGTGAGGCTCACAACCAAAAATGTAAGACTACACATCTATCTAAAATACTACTACTACACTACATTTCTTAATTATCCTAAATAGTTTATAATAATTTCTTTCAAGGACTAGAACTTTACGTTTTAAAATGAGCTGCATAGGTACAATACCTTAAGCAAGAGTAGAAACATATATGTAGCATGTTAAAAACAAAAATAAACTTAAATTTGTGTCAATATACAAACATCTGTGCCAATGCAAAATATTTGAGACTAGTAGCTGATTTTTAGCAGATTCAACATTCTACCTTTTTATATAATATCATTCCTATATCCCCCATTTTTTCTTTTCAGAAACATATCTCTGAATCTAACCTTCTCTGTTTAGTTTCCTCCCTGACCATGACCATCAACTTGCAACCAACCCCCTAAACGATGACAAACATCCATAACCCACTGAAAGACCAAAACCCACCCATCCCACCTCTCAGGAATCACTTCCTGTTGTCTTGGGGCATCAGCATCTTTAGTGGACCCTGAGGAAATTGGGATAATGGTCAAGTCCTGGGAGAGCTGGCTGTATTATCTTTTGTTTGGTCTCGGTATGAGGGGAAAGTGTAGGGCTTATCTGAAGTCCTGGCTGGAGCAGTCTGTGAGGCAGGACCAGCTTTGAAACTGTTCTGGGTGTATAATTTTGAGGAAACTGCGACAGAGGCTTTCTGAGAGGCTGGATGACCTGGGCTACTTGTCTTCTTCATTGGTATCGGTTATAGGAATTCATTCTGCCAATAGATTTGGGGCGTGGATGTGACCTCTCATAACAAAAGAGGAGGGGTCGATTGATCTCTTGAGTGCTGGTCGGAGATCGGATTGCTGCTTCCATTGACACCCCCCCCCCCAGGGCAGAATGATGGAAGACCATGGCAGCTCTCTTATCTTGTTGTTATTTGTGAGTGTTTCGTGTTTCCTAATAAATCTTTGATATCCTTTTATTTGGGCTCTCGTGGATTCACATACTTTCACCAATAGGTGTTTGGTCCCTTTGTTCTGAAAACACACAATTGTAAAGGTAACACACATATCTTCACTAACACACACATGTGTGCAGAAATCAGCTGAAAATGTCCTTCCTGCTGTGTTTGAGCAGGTAACAGGCAGCTCTCAGCTTTATAAGTCACTATGGATGCATAACCAGACTGTAATGTAAGTCTCCATCCATGCCACATGAAGGGAGTCTGTAGCCAACGAGATTGATCATGTCTCACCCAGACTCAGTGCTGTTCCCATGGAGAGGGATCCGCTTATATATCACCTGCCTTGTAGTTTTTCTTTGTTTCTTCCTTCATGTTTGCAGTCAAGATTCTCAGGAGGCCTCTCCCAGTCAAATCTGATCTTTATCGATTTTGAAGGAATCCATAGCTTTTCGTTTCCTGTGGGAACAAACTTCTCCCCCAACACAACACATTTCCTGACTTCCATTCTGATGTTAAGACACCCTTAAAATATATAAGCTGGTTGAATGCAACGGTTTCCATAATCCAATGTCTCTTAGCAGCTGGTGTTTTTGCTCATTAGAATTTAATAATTTAAAGCTAATAAAGCACTTGCTATATGGGATCCAGGTGCCTTGTTTATCTCCCATCCTTAACGTGGCTTATTCTTTTTATATCACTTTACTCTTTCTTTAAAAATTTTATTTTATCATTTTAAACTATTTTTCTCTATGACTGTCTATACCTATTTTCTTTTTCTTCCTTCTTTTCTTCCTCCCTTCCTTCCTCCCTCCCTCCCTTCCTCCCTCCCCCTCCCTCCCTTTCTCCCTACCTTCCTCCCCCTCCCTCCCTTCCTCCCTCCCTTCCTTCCTCCCCCCTCCCTTCCTCCCTTCATCCCTCCCTCCCTTCCTCCCTCCCCCCTCCCTCCCTTTCTCCCTACCTTCCTCCCCCTCCCTCCCTTCCTCCCTCCCTTCCTCCCTCCCTTCCTTCCTCCCCCTTCCCTTCCTCCCTTCATCCCTCCCTTCCTCCCTCCCTTCCTCCCTTCCTCCCTCCCTCCCTTCCTTCCTTCCTCCCTCCCTTCCTCCCTTCCTTCCTCCCTCCCCCTTCCTTCCTTCCTCATCTAACACATTTTTATGTGTTAGATGTGGCCTTTCTGACCATGTGAGTGAATCTTTAAAGGGCCAGTCTACCCCCTGCATGGCTCCACTTAGCAAATGGCTCTGGCAGCTGCCCTGTCCCCCTTGGTTGGCCCAGCAGGCTACCCCACTGGTGCTGGGCTGCAGCTGCTGCTTATCTTTCCCTGAGAGCTGAGCCTCAAACCCACAGGCATCGGCTAGGGTCTGCTTTTCCCTGCCCCAGCTGTGGGCCTCTGATGTCTAGTCTCCTGCCAGACAGCACACCAGCTCCTCTACGCTTAATATTCATGCCCAGCGTTGTATGCCAATGGTGGCTGGGCTGTCTTTGGACTTCCAGTTCTCAAATAATGGCACAGACTTCTTATTAATTACAAATGCTTGGCCTTAGCTTAGGCTTGTTCATAACTAGCTCTTATAACCCGTTTATATTAATATGCGTTTTGCCACGTGATTCGTTATCTCTCTTCCATTCTGTATGTGCAAATCCCTCCGATTCTCACTAGTGAATTCCCTGTGCCTCAGATTCTTTCCAGAGTTTCCCTCTTTCTACCAGGAAGTCCCGCCTATCTTCTCCTGCCTAGCTATTGGCCACTTTGCTTTTCATTAAATCCATCAGAAGGTGCCTTGGCAGAGGCACATCTTCACAGTATAAAATGATCATCCTACAGATAACTAAGTTCAGTGGGTTGAAAAGACTGGATCGGAGTGGCCCAGAGCATGACAGCCTGAGACTTATAACTTGAACTTGAGTCTGTGCCTGATTGATTTGTGACATCTTCAGTGCAAAGTGGGCTATGCCAGCTACGATTCTCATGACTGAGAGGAAGCGCCTGACAGCACAGCTTAAGGAAGGCAGAGTTATTCTAGTTCACAGTTTGAGTGTCTGATCTGTCACAGGAGGGAAGGCATGGTATGGCGGGAGGGTCACACCGCATCACAGTCAGGCAGTGAAGAGTGGTTGTCACAGAGAGATTGTGATGGCTGATCTTGGTTGTCAACTTGACCGCATGTGGGATCAACTCAAACCCAAGCAGCTGGGCACTCCTGTGGGGCATTTTCTTGATTGGATCACCTGAGGTCAGCAGACACACCCTAAGTGAGGGCCACACCTCTGCCAGTCTATATAAAAGGAAGTGGAAGATGGAAGACTTGCTTTTTGCCTGCTTGCCCTCCCCTCTCTGGCGAGTGCATCTGTCCTGCCGCTGAGTCATCTCTCCAGCCTTACAATGCATAGTCTTGACAGTACCTAGAAGAACAGAGTATCCAGGAAGAGAGAGAGAGCGTGCATGCATATGCGTGTGTGAGTGTGTGTGTGTGTGTGTGTGTGTGTGTGTGTGTGTGTGTAGGAAGATGTGGATCATCAGGAAGGGCTGTAAAATGACACCTGAAGCCAGCACACATCTTGTGTGGGGGGAAAGAGAACTCCTCTCCTAGAAGCCCACTAATGGCATTAAGGTGCCGAGACAATAAGTTTCACAGTGTGGACAGGGCTGCAAGTGGCATCGATAGTGTTTGACTGTAGGGGACGGGAGACAGATGAGTCCCTTCTTCCATGTGTTGCACCCAGACCCCATCCATGGGTAGGAAAGGGGGGAGAGAGGGAGGAAGGGGAGGGGAGGGGAGGGGGAGGGAGGGAGACAGGAAGGGGAGTAGATGCATGAGCAGACTACCTTCCTCAACACATTCTTTTGGGACTTGGGGAATAATGGCTAGAAAGAGACAAGGGCTGGAGCCCACGGCCTTGGAGTGGGTGTCACTCACTCAGTCCTGAAGTAGAGACAGGGAGAGGGAGAGGGAGGCAGGCCTCTGCAGGGAAACCGAAGCCACAGGGTTCTCCTCCACTTTCAGCCTGCAGCATATTTTTGGTGTGGTTAAATGTCCTGTTCTTCCCACTTCCGGCGTGCAGCATATTTTTGGATGTGTGTGGTGTAGTTAAATGTCCTGTTCTTACAGAGGTTGGCGCCTTGAAGTTCCTTCTTTCTTCTCAGCTGGACCTTAGCCTGGGGTGACCATCACGGAGGGATCTCATGCCTTCGGAGCCTGAGCTAGGCTTTTATGTTCAAAGGACATGTCCATTGAAGACTTGGGATATGGACTTGCTCTGATCTTCATAGCCTTCAGTTCTCACAGCCAAAGCAGGCTGCCTTAAAAGGGTGAGTGTGTTCTCCCCTCCCCCGAGCTATCAACCGCTCAAGGGCAGAGGGGCCCTACCCAGCTTGGCTGGCAATGGAGAAGCCATGGCCACACCAAGATACTTGGACTTTTGGCACCATCTTTCCAATAGGCAATCCCTCCCAAGACACCATTTTCCTTGTAAAAAAACACCGGCCAAGTTTTCTGGTTAGACCTTAGGGGCTGGGCTGGTGGTTTTGAAATCTGTTTTGTTCCAGCGTAATCTTAAATTCCAAATTTGCACCCATGTAGAGGATGCAAATCCTTTCTTTTTGCTGAGAGAATAACCAGGAGTTAACCATTGCACCAGCTCAAGGCACATGACAGGGAGGCAGGAGTATCTGTGGGTTTGAGGTCAGCCTGATGCAGACCGTGAGTTCCAGGCTAGCCAGGTCTACATAGTGAGACTCTGTCTCAAAAACCAAACCAAACCAAACCAAACCCTGTCTCCCCCCAAAACAAATAAAACAGAAGAAAAATAAAACAAAAGAAAATCAGTGTAGCAAACTGTGAATATATAATGGTGTGTGCATGCGCGTGTGTGTGCATACACACACTGAGCTCTGCTTTGGGCCATGCAATAAAGGTAATAGGTTTCTCATAGTAAAGTTCACTTAACATATTTAAGATTGTCCCATAGTTTTTTCTCATGTCCCGATCATTTACCCTTCACCTTGGGAAGATTCTCCAGGAAGCTGCAGGGCTTTCATGCAGGCTCTGAGGAAGCAGAGCACGCAACCTGAGGCTCAGAGCCTGGAGCTGATCCCCTTCAATTGTCACCAACCCACAAACTCACAAAGGACGATGGATGGATGGATGCTGTGGGGAAAATACCAGGATCCAGAGATTGTTTGTTCAGCAACATGGTCATTTTTGTTGTCAACTTGGCACAGTCTACTATCACCCGAGAGATCCAGGGATAGCCCAGAGCAGGGTGGGCTGTGGGAAGGCCTGCACAGGGGGTTGGGGGGCTATCCTGATCATTAGTTGGTGATGGAAGGCCCTGTGTAAAAGTGGGTGTCACTATTGTGGGTTATACAATTGCGTAACTGTAGAGCAAGCCCGGCTGTAAGGAGGAGGTTTTTTCTCCTGCCGCCTAGTCTTGTCCCGCCGCCGCATCAGCCCCAATTAACACACAGAGACTTTGAATATGATATAATTCTGTTGGCCAGTTACTTGTTTCTTATCGGCTAGCTCTGTCTTAATTATTAATCCATTTCTATGTATTTCCACTTGGTCTTACCAGCGAGAGGCAGCTGGTGGTTCTGTTCTCACCAGACTCCATCTTGACTCCTTCCTACTTCCTCTTTCCTCCTTGTCTCCTAGTCCCGCCTATCTAGCTTTCCTATTGGCCAATAGTGCTTTATTCATTAACCAGTATGACAAACATATACAGAATGACATCTCCCATCATCTCCTCTTTTCTGTCTAAATAAAAAGAAGGGTTTTAACCTTAACATAGCAAAATATATGACACAACAGTTATCAAATAAGAATCACAGTTAACAGTATTTAGTCTATTAATACTTAGTAGGATTTAAGAAAATATTCCATTTATCTTTGTGTGTCTAAAGTCTAAGTAACTTATCTTTAATCCTAACTAAGGTAAACCATAACTATTTGCCTTCAACTCCCTCAAAGTCCACAGAAGGATAATATATAAACTCTAGAAATGACAGAGACAACTCACTGCCTGGACACCCAAAGTTCTTTTGTAATCTTCCATCTTTAGCCCATAGGCCATAGTGTGTCTGGCAAACTCTTCAGCAAAGCAGGAAACTTTAAACTGTCTTTTTGTATTGGCAGTTGTCAGTCACTTTTCTCTGTGTCCTGCAGGCTGTCTGGCAGACTCTTCCATGAAGCAGGAACTCTGTAGCAATGTCCATCTTGAATCAGCAGTCACTTTTTTGTGGGTCCTGCATGTCCAATTTATACAGCATAAAGTCAAACAGTCCAGACAAGAGCAGTATCTTGTCCAAATGGTTAGTTTTGCCATATTAAAAGCAAACTCCATAACGCGTTTCTTCAATGTCCATCTTCCTTTCTGACACAGGTGGTGTTGCCAGGAGCATTTATGTCTCACTGTCAAGAAAAACCCTAAACCATTTTAAATGCCATATTCTGTAGGTCTTTGAAAGGTTTGAAGAATTCCTATCTATCTCAAATACATCTCTATATATCTAGAAAACCTAACTCACCTAGCTATAAGTTTTTACTATTATATCTAAAATCTGTACTAAATTATACATTACATTTTTAAATGAGCTATATAATCACAATACCTAAACAAAAGGAGAATATCCACATTATAAAATTGACCTTAAATTGTATCAATAAATGAAAAACCATTCCAAAACAAAGTATTCATATCTATATCTGTATATGCTTGTCATACTGGTTAATGAATAAAGCACTGTTGGCCAATAGGAAAGCTAGATAGGCGGGACTAGGAGACAAGGAGGAAAGAGAAAGTAGGAAGGAGTCAAGATGGAGTCTGGTGAGAACAGAACCGCCAGCCGCCTCTCGCTGGTAAGACCAAGTGGAAATACATAGAAATGGATTAATAATTAAGACAGAGCTAGCCGATAAGAAACAAGTAACTGGCCAACAGAATTATATCATATTCAAAGTCTCTGTGTGTTAATTGGGGCTGATGCGGCAGTGGGAGGAAAACAACGTACTTCTTACATATGGTGCCCACATGACCCGGCACTGACTGGCAAGCACACATGCGTGCGTCTTTCATTCTTTCTCTACTCTTGACTGCCTGTGGCCAGCTGTAGTGAGATATGCGGCCATTTGTTTCTCCTGATCCTTGTTAAGCATCAATAGCCAGCTGCTACTCCTGTAGCCCGGACTTCCCCACAATGATGGGTTGTAACTTGAGATCGTGGCAAGATAAACCTTCCTCTCTTTAGGCTCTCTATTGTTTTGTTTTTTTTGTTTGTTTGTTTTTAATCACAGTAACGGAAACCAAACCAGGACACACAAACCCTGTCTGAAGCAAGCCTCACAACACGCTGTTTCTTCAGCTGTAGACCTAATAATGTTCCTGGTCCCATGAGCTTCAGAGGAACCAGTATGTGTGTTCTAGGGACGGCACTGACAGACAGCTGTGGTCCTTATCGGAACTAATACAATGCCAAGATCTATCCACTGGGCCCCTTTCTGCGACTGTGAGGTGGGATGTCTGGAATGGGTTCTGGAATCATCTACAGTCATGGTTGCTTGAAACCAGCATCCCCACGGCATCTTTGTCACGATGCCAACGTCCACGTAACATCTGCGTGAAGCCAGGGTTCACAAGTCATCCTCGTGAAACCAGTGCTCACGTGACATGCATGTCAGCTGGCCTCGGAACAAAATTGCTGTCTGAGCTCTCAAAGCTTTAACCCAAATTTCTGTCCACACGTCAGGTGAAAGATGTGCAGATTGCAGGGGCTGAAACCAATTACTGTGTCGCTGGGTCTGAGATCTGTGAGGTCAGGGACACACCAGCACCATCGTCATCATCATCGTCTCAGCCTATTGCTGAAGAGTTATTTTTCTCAAGAATGTCAGCTGAGAGCTGAAATAGGCTTCCAAATGAAAAGCCACGTTCCGAGAATTAGGTCATCCAAAGTGGAACTCAAAACCGCCACGCTAAAAATAGAGCGTTTTAGAAAGGGCAAAGAGGGGACGTGTTTGGTGAGGAGCTGAGCAGTCAGTCAGCCCCTCAGATGTCCCACAGTCACTTGGATCCTGTAGTGAGCCCTGTGTGTCACCTCAGGTGGGCGATGGCATCTGCATATTTGGTCAAGCATTGTGCTGGATAGTTCTGTGGAGGATGTTGGGGACAGTTAGTATTTAAACCTATGGACTTTGAACCCAGCAGGTTACCTACTGTTTATAACGTGTGTGGGCCCCTAACCAGTCTGGAAAGACGGTGGAATCCTACTAGAAAACGGCCTTGTGTTTGAACTGTAGCTCCTCTCTGGTCTTCCGCCCTACAGGGACACCTAGTTGGCACTGGTCTTGCCAAGCCTCCAAAATCACCTAAGCTAACTTCTTAAATTCTCTCCTCTTCCTCCTTCTCTTCTCTGGCTGCTTCTTTCCCTTCCTCCCTCTTCCCAGATACACCCATGCACACATATACACACGCATGCACACACATACACACAAACACATACATATACACACATATACATATATACATACACTCATACATGCACATACACACATATACACACATAAATATACACATATAACACATATATACATACACACATATACAGGCATATATGCACACATAACATTCATATACATACACACAGACACACACACACACACACACACACACCTTGGGTAGGGTTGGTCCTCTGTCTCTGTAGAGTCTTGAATGAGAGTCGTGGTGTATGAATACATCTCTTCCCTCATCACTGTGACCAAAGGCCTGAAACAACTTAAGAGAGGAAGGCCGGGAAGGGGGCGGGGCTCTGTGTGTGTGTGTGTGTGTGTGTGTGTGTGTGTGTCACAGGTCTGAGGCATAGCACAGCAGGGGCCTGACTGGATTGCAGTGTTTCTGCTCCATCAGGAGCCATTAGGAGCCACTGACCATTTACAAAGAAAATGACCAACGTAGAAATGGCTGGACCCTTCAGCAGAACGTGAGAAGCAGCAGAGGGCGGCCCACTGAGGTTGCTCCAAAGAGAAATAACCTCAGAAGGACAGCAAGGAAAGTGTCCTGTGTGTGTGGACCTCAAGTGTACGGGAGGGCCCTTGGCAGGGGACAGGGAGATCATTTTCTAAGATGAGCCTGGCATCAGAGCAGGAAAGTTGAACCTGAGTCGGAGGAATGACAATCGCCACAAGAGTGAGCTGACTTGGGAGTGGAGCGGGGAGGCAAAGAAACCCCCCAGCTCAGTTAACACTGTGCGAAGATGACTGAATCTCACAGCACGCACAGACAGCCCCAAGGCAGGCAAAGAATCATCAGGCGAGTTCCTCCAGGGAGTGAGCGATGCACACAGGGCTGCACACCTGTCCGGCTTCTGAGGGTTGGGGACTCGGGAGCCATTTGCTCCCTCTGCCTGGCTCCCCACACTAATAGTTGCTTTTCCTCCTTTTGCTTGTCTCATTTTGGGTCACAATCCACTTTGGATGTGGCGGGCACTTTCCACCCACCTGGGCGGATGACTGTGTGTTTCCTCACCGGCTAGCAAGGTTTGAAGGCAACCAGACGCCTCCTGCTGTCAAAGGCGAGCCAGTATTTGGGCCAGTAGATATATCAGCTACAGTGTGAGTTTGAATAAGATTGGCCCCTGCAGGCTCATGTACTTGATAGCTTAGTCACCAGGGAGTGGAATTCTTTGGTAGGATTAGAAGGATTGGGAGGTGTGGCCTTGTTGGAGGACCTGAGTCACTGGAGGTGGGCTTTGAGGGTTTCAGAAGCCCACACCAGGCCCAGTATTCCCCCATTCCACTCCCCCTCTGTGGGTCAGGACGTAGCTCTCAGCTCCAGTCCCCTGCATGCCGCCAGCCACCATGACGACAATGGACTGCACCTCTGAAAATGAAAGCCAGCCCCAACTAAACGTTTTCTCTTATACGAATTACCTGGGCCACCTTGTCTCTTCACAGCAATACAACAGTGACCCAAAGCTAACTGTGAAAGATCAGGAAACAGGAGTGGGGGGCAGGGATGCAGACCCGAGGGCAGGCTGTGGCGTGGGAGCAGGCATGGGGTGTGGGCTGGGACACAGAGGGGTGCTGTCTGGGTACCTGGTGGGGGAAAAGACCTTCAGTTCACGATGGTGGCTGGTGGAGTCTTCTTCACTTGAGAGAGTACACAGTTAGCCTAAGCGTCTCCCAGATTAACATCCACACCAGACCGGAAGACATCTGGACAGACATTCTGGAGTCTGAATGAAATGGCCATGATAGCAGAGGCGGTGACTAGTCTTTCCGTGTAGGAGGGAACAGTACCTGCTCCCAACTCGGCATGCACAGGCTCGGCTGATGGGTGCAGCCAGGTGGGCAGCAGTCAGTAACTCATGGTGACGTCATCCCCACCGAGTCACATCCAATCCCGTGAGTCCACGACAACCCAGGGAGAGTCCTGTGGCAGAGTCCTGTCCCTGTGGCAGGATGTCCACAGAGAGCAAATAAAGGAGGAGACGGGTCTTTTAGCTAAGAGTTTGGGGACTCGGATCCTGGTCGCTTGGTTCCATTACTCTGAGCCTGGGGACAAGCCGGGTGTCATGTATGAGGGATTGAAGCTGCTCCCCGCGGTGAGTGGGAAGCAGACAGAGTGAGTGCGAACAAGAGATCGAACACAGGCACTCATCAGTGTGTGGGGCACAGGACATAGTCCCTAGAAACAGCCTCGATGTTCAAAGGACCTACCTTCCTCTAGGCTCCAGCCCCTGTGTTCCCATCCTCGCAATAGTCCTCTGTAGGTGGAATTTCCTGTCCCACCACCGGCTCCCAAATAACCACATGGAGACTTAGTAATTATAAGTGCTCGGCCGACCGCTTAGGCTTGTTACTAACTAGCTCTTACATTTTAAATTGGACCATTTAAGAAAAAAGAAATCTATGTTCTACCATGTGGTTGGTATCTTTCCTCAGCAGGGCGTGCTAATCTTGGTTCTCCCTGCCTCTCCTGGCAGCCCCGCCCTTCATCATCCCAGAGTCCTCTCCCACGTAACCTCTCCCTGCCTAGCTACTGGCCATTTAGCTCTTTACTAAGCCAAGGAGGGCAACACATCCTCACGGAGCACAAAAAGATTATCCACGTCACCTCTGAGCTATGCACACCATGACACTCATTTCCCAATAGTCATCAGCCAGCACTGAGCTCTCAACACTTGTGACCAGTTTAGGCCTGGAGCTGTCCCTGGGAGACTCCTTTCACGAGGAAAGCCCCGCCCTGTGCAGGCTTTACCTGACTGACACTGCTCGGGGCTCTAGCTCTGTGGGAAGGCACTGGAAGGGAGGGATGCAGGAGAGAGGGAGGGAAGGAGGGAGGGTGTGTGGGCTCACAGTTTGAGTGTGGTCCATCAGGGATGAGGAAGTCACGGAAGCAGAAGTGTGAGGCAGCTGGTCACACGGTACCCTACTCAGATTCTTGTGATAAACACCACAAGCCTGGGCAACCTGGGGAGGAAAGGTTTTATTGACTCCATCACTGAAGGGGGCACAGCGGGGGAAATACTGCTCACTCCCACACGCCCAGGCTTGCTCAGCCTGAGTCTTAGACACCCCCCATAGCACCCGAGGGGTGGTGACACCCACAGTCACACCCATCAACAGAAGCCCGATACCACGGAGGCTCGCCTACAGACCAGTCTTATGGGGTTTTCTCATCGGGTTCCCTCTTCCCAGAGGACCCTAGCTTACATCAAGTTGCCAAAAATCTATTGAGCACATGGCTGACACGCTCCATCAGGGTGCACTATCAGGATGCACTATTGGGTTCACTATCAGGGTGCACTATCAGGGTTCGTTATTGAGGTTCACTATTGGGGTGCTCTATCAGGGTGCACTATTGGGTTCACTTTCAGGATGCACTATCAGGGTACACTATAGGGTTCACTATCAGGATGCACTATCAGGGTGCACTGTCAGGATTCACTATCGGGGTGCACTATCAGGGTGCACTGTCAGGATTCACTATCGGGGTGCACTATCAGGGTGTACTATCGGGTTCACTATCAGGATGCACTATCAGGGTACACTATAGTGTTCACTATCAGGGTGCACTGTCAGGGTACACTATAGGGTTCACTATCAGAATGCACTGTCAGGATTCACTATCGGGGTGCACTACCATCACGGCGCACCATCATGGCGCACTATCAGGGCGCAAAGAGAGTTGAGCGCTGGTGCTTACCGGGTGGTGCCCTCTGCATTTAGGGTATACCGTTGCTCCTCAGCTAACCTAACCTAGAAACGCCCGCACAGACAAGGGTGTGCCTCCTTCCTGAATGTGGATTCTGCTAAGCTGACAATCAGGGTTAGCCGTTACACTTTGCTGAACTCTATGACACGCATCCCTCCTAGCACTGCTCTAGGGTAGAGCGGATTTGTATCTTACCATTCCCTGTCACGTGCAGACACTCTGGAAAGTGGAGCATGAGTGGGCTACCGCCCCCCCCAAAAAAAGTTACCCCACCAGAAAAACCTGGAAAAGTTTTTATTTCAGGCAAAGCATCATCCCAGACCAGCGTTCGGCTTCCCTGAGAGCCAAGTGTCCTACTGAAGCATCATGTTACTGAAAAAGAAGCCAGAATGGTCTGGAACCTGGCCGGTGTGCTGGAGTGACCCACCAGTTGATTTCTTAGCCGTTATTACTCTCTGTGTGGCCGTCAGAGCCCCAGAGCATCGCTCATTCTCACCCGGTCCCTGACGCACAGGCGGGAACACGGGGTTGGGTCTGGTTCTCTTCTTCTTCGGTTTAGAGAAGAATAGTGTGAAATAAATTCCCTGTAAAGAGCATGCAGGGAAAGAGGCTCAGCCGGTGAGGCAGCTCAGTGGCCAAGGTGCCTCCCGCAAGCCTGGTGACCTGGGCTGGATCCCTGGGACTCACGCGGCAGAAGAGGACCAACTCCCTTCGTTGTCCTCTGATTTCCACACATACCCTGTATCATGCGTGTCCACGTATGTGCACTCCCGTGCGTGTGTACTCACATGCACGATCATAAAGTGAATTTCTCCCTTACCGCAGAGGCTCTGGCCTCCCTCCTCATCTTTGGTGTCCCCTGTGCTCATCGTTTCTCTGCACTGGTTTTTGTTTTTTGAGACAGGATTTCTCTGTATTGCTTTGGAGCCTGTCCTGGAACTCGCTCTTTAGACCAGTCTGGCCTCGAACTCACAGAGATCCTCCTGCCTCTGCCTCCTGAGTGCTGGGACTAAAGGTGTGTGCCACAAACGCCCGGCTCTCTGCATATTTATTTTTAAATAATCCATAGTCCCTTATATACCAGATACAAGGCCTCTATCAGAACTTCCAAATATCTGCTTCCACCCAGAATTCTGTTTTCCTACTCTTTTTTTAATGACTAAAACTCATAAATTAAGAGTTGTTTTATTACTTGTTTATGTGAGTGCAGTACCTGCAAAGGCCAGAAGGGGGCCTCTTGCTGGGACAGCCCTAACTGAAGCTCACTTGCTCACTTGTATCTGGAGATGAGGAAGCAAAGCCTACAGTAACCAGCCTTCTGACCCGGCTCTGGTGTCAGCCCGAAATCTGGAATCTGAATAATCAGAATCATCGCCACGAGACCAATGCAAAAACAAGAGTCTTTATTTTCGAGTTAGTGCTGGTCCCTCTACCCCAGCAGCAGCAGAGTCAGAAGCCGAGCAGGAGAGGGATCCAGAGCAGCAAGGGAAGGGGGTTTATACAGTTTCCAGGTATGAGGGAGGGGCCCTCTGGATGGTGATTGGCTGCCCCCATGGAATAGTGGGAGTTACCAGTCTAGGAGAATCTCCAGCCCGAGGAGATGCCAAACCCAGGGGGAAGTCCAAGTTTGCTGGCTTGGGATTGGTCGGTTTTTCTAGCTCAGGGATTGGCTAGTTTAGGGTCAGGGGCAGAGATGGCTCTGAGTCTAGGGCCGAACTGTATTCCTTTCTATGGTTCTTTTTGGCTTTTTGGTTCCAATTCTACGGCCTGGGTGGATTTCTTTTACATGCCCCAAATCTAGGGGTCAAGTGTGTTCTTTTGGTGCTAATTTCGGAGTTCGGGTGTTTTTCCTCTGACTCTAGGCTTAGGGATAGTGTCTCTTTTGCTGGCCCTGGTCCCAAATTCCTTCACTGGGGTGGAGCATGAAGCTGAGCCGTTCAGGGTCTGTGGACCAGGCATTGATTCTCTGTGCCCTGGGTCTCTCAGTGTGTGCACTCGTATGTGGGTGGAGATGTGGGGGCCCGAGGACAGCCTCAGGGGTCACCTTCAGGAACACCGCTCACTCCTGTGAGCCTCAGGCCCCTCCTGTCTCTGCCTCCCTAGCACCGGGGTTACAGGCACACGCCTTCGCACCTGGCATTTTTGCACTCGGCCCTTACACTTGCAAGGCAAATGCTTTCTCTCCTGAGCCACTAGCCACCCCCCAGCCCAAGGCCATGACTTTCTAATAGAGATGTCTCCTGATTCAGAAGGATTCTTGGCTTTGAACATCCCAAACACACTGTTCTGACGGTACTGTTTCGGAGACTTCTCTGGTCATCAGATGCGTTCAACCCGAGCATCGTCTCTCGTTCCGATTCCACATGAGGACTTGAGCACAGTGCCTGGAATGTCGGACTGTTTCATCCCATCAAAGCCCTTCCTCCCGGTGGTTCGGCCTGGAGGAGGGTTTATATGAACCAGCAGCAACAGGGCTGGCTGAGATAATGAAAAGCTGCGGGAAGACTGACATCTATCAATCATCCGGCTTGTGTTCTCGTGTTTGCTTTAATGTCGTGGACCCGGCTGTGGGGGTAGAGGGCGCCTGCCGGCCCCATAGAATGAAAATGTGAAGGAATGAGTATTTTTAGAAAAATCACTTTCTGTAACATGTCCAGAGTTCCTTTAAAGGTGTTTTAGCTCTGCAAACTTCAAAGAGCGAGTTGGCTAGAGTGCTGGGATTAACTGGAGAAGGAGTAATCATGGAGTCGGAGGCACGCATGTCTTTACCATTTGCTTATGTTTTACTATTTATTTATTTCCTCTGTGTGTGTGCATGTGTGCGTGTACACGTGTGTGCGCATGCGTGTGCGTGTGTGAACGTGTGTGTCCACGAGCAACAATAGCTCGTGGAGTTGTTTCTCTTCTCCCACAATGCAGGCACCTGGGGATGGGACTCAGGAAGACAGGGTGGACAACAAGCACCTCTACCCACTGAGCCTTCTCACTGACCCGTGGCACACAGATTTTCATGGCAAAGTCACCAAATGTGTTCAATTCTTTCCTTAAGTAGGTTATTGAGACATGTGTCTCCAAAGGGTCACATCAAACCTTGCACGATGGCCATGCACGGTAGCTCATCCTAGCACTTGGGGAGGCTGAGGTAGGATTCCTGTCTCATTGGCTCTGAGAATACAAGCTTATAGTTGGGGAGGTATGTTTATGTTTGTGTGTTTAACTCGGTTTTTGTTTGAGAAAATGCTGCTTCCATGCCAGGGGCTTCCTTCACCACCTCGGGGGAGGGAGAGGGTAACTGCCTCAGGTTTACTGAGGTGATTCGGTGGTTTCCCTGGGACACCCAAGAACAAGGCAGGATAACACACTGTCGCTCCGGGAAACGTGGGACGGAAAACTCCGGTCGCACTTGCTGCTAGGTGGAGGATTGGGTTGGGTGGGGGTGAGCCCTGTGGAACAGAGGGTCGGTGACATTAAGAGTGAGAGCTGGAACTCCCAGAGCTGTGACAAGCGGTAGAAAGGGGGCATCCCAGTGGCCATCCTTCGAGGAGTACCCCCTCCTCACCCCCTCCCCAGCCCCAGCATCCTCAGGAACATAGGCCGCTCCAAACACTTGTCAGAGCAAGGGGGGGGGGGCAAACGGAACTCTGCTCACACCAAACAGGCTTGTTCCTCTCCAGTCTCCCCCTGCTCTTCCACGCCCAGCCCCACCCCCCACCCCAGGCTGGCAGCGACCTGGGTCTGACTGATCCAGACAGCCCTACAGACATGAACATGGGGAGGTCTCAGTTGTGTGGCTTTGTCCTGGGGGCAAGAACACCTTGGCAGCATACCTCCGCATAAGTGTCCACAGATTTTGCCTTTAGCAGCAGGGTGGGTGGTTACATCCTTGGGGAGCCTCCTGGGAGGCAGCCATGTCCCTGTGGGCAGGAGATCTTGGGGGGGGGGTGTACTGGGAAGAGTAAGATTTTAAAAATACAGAATGATTAGGAAAGGAGCAGGCGCCTTCAAGGACTCCCACAGAGTCCACTCACTTTATCTGCATCCTACACCCTCCCCCTCCCCCCAGTGGTTCTCAGGGGTTCAGGTGAGGGAGTGAAATGGTCTCTTGTTCTACCATGTCTGGTAAATTGTTGGGTCTGGTTTTGATGATGTGATCCGAATACATCCATGTACCCCGTACGGTCTCAATTCACCCCAGTAAACTTACAGGGCGGCTCCCTCTGTTGCCAGGAGTAAGTCATGGGATGGTTGGGTTCCCCCAGCAGATTCTGCATCCATTGACCCACGGCTGGATTCCCCTCTCTCAAACAGAGTCAAAAGCTGCTTGTAAGATGGAGTCTCCTGGGGCAAGGAGAAAAGAGCAAGCTGAAAACCGCCTGCTTTACACAGTCTGGAGCAGCTAAGAGCAGGGCACAGCCTGGTCTCACAAGAGGCTCTCTTCCGCTCTAGTTTAGACAGCCTCCTGCTACCCGCCCCTGATGGAGGAGGTGTGTACCTCCACAGGCTGGGAAAGGGGCCAGGTATGCTCGCCAGCACTCAGCAGGTGGGCGGTGGGGGTGGGCCGCAGTCTCCACCAGACCACCCACCCTTACCCTCTCCCTCCCCCTCTCCCTCAGTGGGCATGCCCAAACAGGTGGGCCTCAAGACTCAAATTCTCAGAGTGGAGACCAGATTTGCTGCCAGCTTCCAGGCCCCAGGCTACGTGGTACTTTCCCGGTGATTGCAGAGCTACTTTCTGTTTGGCAGCTGTTCCTTTGAACAGAGTCCTCTGTTCAAGACCCTAGATGGAGAACAGGAAACCTCGCTGGGCACTGCCTGTGTGGAAGGGGGGGGGGGGAGGACAGACAGAGGGGGCACAGGATGCCAGTGATGGACGTCAGCTCCTATGGGCGCCCTACTGAAAACCCTCCTTTAGGTTGGACGGCGCTGTGTTACAGTGCAAATGCTCTGTCACCTCACCCCTGTCCCCCCTGTCCCCCCCCAAGTGTGGGACTACCCAGGCAGCAGTGGAGATTGATATGCTCAAGAAATGCTTGGGTCCTCCTTTTGGCTATCAGACTACTGAGACGATGGACCCCAAGAAACTGGATTTCCTGCCAAGAAGCCCATGCTGGACGAAGGGAAAGGCTGAAAACTGTTTCCAGCCAGAGCAGAGCTTGTCTTCCAGGCAGATTTCACGCACCCTGACAAGCTGTCGGGCCACCTTGCTGGGTGGGGGGACCTGAGTCCCAGGGTCGAGTGATAATGGGCCAAACTTGACCAGTTCTGCCTTGCTATGCTATCTCTTTTGCTGTATTTAAACAGAATCCTCAGGTCAACACCCCACACGTGGACTCTGGGGGGAACCTCTGGACGCCTCTGTCTCTCTCTCCCCAATGTGGTCCCACTGACTAAATCTTCCTTTTTCATTTTATGCTGCTGGCTTTGTAAATTGTGTAAATTGGCCCAGCCTGTTGGGGACAGTGGCTGGCCTGTTGGGGACAGTGATCATCAGCCTAGGTCTTTGCTCCACAAGGAAGCTTATTGCTGTCTCAGAGTTTGCTGTTCCCACCCTGTTCTCGAGGAAGCCAGGGCCGATACCACTGTCCAAGGAGATCCACAGTCCTTCCCATCACATCCTAACCCTGCAGCCCTTCACAGTCTCCCCCTGCGAAGGGCACCCTCCCACGCCCTCTCTGAAAAGCCAGTTTTCTGAAAGCACATAGCCCCTGGTCGCCTTCCTTGCAGCTGTCACACTAGCAACTAGAATCGGGGTGTCTGGAAAAGAAGCCATTTGGGGGGATAGCAGGGACAGAACTGGGCCACACATCACATGCGCCGGGAGCTGACCCTGTATGCAGTGAAATATGAGGCTGGAAATGCCTGGGAGACAGCTGGGATGCCTGGCTGGGCTCAAGGGAGAATTTGAGCCTGGGATTTATATTCCAGAGTCTTTCTCATACAGTGAGGAGGAAACCGAAGCACCGGGAATGCCCAGAGGGAGCAAAGTCCGAGCCCCAGGCTGTACACCCGTCCATTCCCACCCTCAGTGGTTTGAAACCCTTTCCTTCTTGTTCAGGAGGACTGCCTGCCACCCAGGGTCCTCCCGAAGCCGGCAGGAGGCTCTCTGCTGTCCTGCGTAAGGGAGGGCCATCATCCGGGTGAGGGCTGAATATACAATGGGCATGAGTGCACTAGACAGGAGCCTAGATCAAAGAGGGCGCCGGTTTGTGAAGTCCTTTTATCTTCCCTGATGAAAGGTGATACAGAAATGTGAAATTATCATGATTATTTCACTGGGTTCCAGGCAGAGCTGGGCTCGAGCTGGGCCAAGAGCTAGATGCCCCACGTGGGTGACACTATGGCGCACATAGACAGGCTAGTCACACATGCTAACACTCCCGTGTGTGTCTGTTACATCACCTGAATGACCTTTGCTATCAAGGAGACCCGACGGAGAATCATGGACTTGAATTCCTATCGATGAATCACATGCACCGTGAAATATACGTATTGTGTTAACACATGCAGAAAAAGCCATGAAGTGGGCAAAGTAACGGCGCTGGGGTCTGTTGGCCGGCGCCCCTCCAGAAAGAGCAGGGAGGAGCCTGAGGCTTTCACCCACAGGGATCGGTAGGAAAACGAACAAGTGTCTCTCCTTCTCTTACATAATTCATTCTCTTTGTTTTAGGTATTGAGTTTAAGCGGGTAGCTGGAGACCACAGAAAAGCTTTTAAACAATATCTGGGCCTGGCAGTTTTTCTCCTGGCTGGTGACTTCTTTTCCCATAATTAGGGAGATGGACAGCATGTCACCTCGTCATTAAGTTCCTTCCCTTCGCTGGCACCCGCTGTTACAAGAGATGACTCTGGTTTTCACCCCCCCACCCCTCCCAACCCCCCAGTTCTGGAATTGCAGTTGTGGCTGGATTTAGAGGTCGTTGGCTTGGGGCTAAGTTAAGACGTGGGTGTCCAGGGAGGCAGAGAGCTGTCTGTCGCCCTGTGCTTGTCTGACCTTGGAAACGGGGAGAAACTGGCTGCTGTTTCCGCTTTCTGCGTCTGGGGAAATTGGCAGGCCACAGGAAGGTGACAGCTGGGGCTCCCACAGTGGGTCCCCAGGGTGGGTCACTAACTGTGCTGTCAATGCAGCTGTCGCTTGGGTTGGGGCCCTGTGCTGATTTGGACGCTGACATCCTGGTGAAGAGCAGGGACAGGGTGGGTGACTTGAGGGAGGAGAACCTGTAAAAGACACCTCCACGTGATGGCTGACTTGGTTGTGACATGATCCCACCCAGGCACAGCTCTCCTGCCCTCACGGGAATGTCAGGACATTGTAAGTGAGCAGAGTACACTTCTAGTGGGGTGTGGCAACAGAGTCAGTCTGGTGGCTTTGAGAGCAGAGGTCCTGTTTTCCATTGGTTAAAACCGCCTTTATATGCTCCTGTTTTCATTCCAAGAGAGAGAGAGAGAGAGAGAGAGAGAGAGAGAGAGAGAGAGAGAGAGAGAGAGAGACTTTCCTTGAATCCAGGTAGAAGAAATACAACCCAGAGGGGCTGATTTGTAAAGAGAGTATCATGTTTAAGTTAAGCTTGGGCTCAATAGCTTTGCCTTGATCCCCGAACCCCATAGCTAAAGCTCAAAACCTGGTTACAGTACCTGGGGCATCACCGCCATGGCAACACCCATACCACCAGGACACTCCAGATGATGACACCACCAGGATACTATGGACACCTCTTTCGGAACGGAATAAAGGTTTTCCTTCATCGCTTTACACTCTAGCTCAGCTAGAGACAGCTGCATGTTTTATAAGTGTAAGTTAATTGTTTGGGAATCAATCAGAGTCCTTACGTCCTCTGCTCCTGAAGCCAGGAACCCCACGAGACCCACCTCTGAGTCGAAGGAAGCAGAGACAAATGTCACTGTGGACTCAGGTGGAAGACGGTGGGGACAGGCTGCTCCGTGTCTAGCACCTGTTTAACTGCCATACAGACCTTTCCCCAAATGCCAGCAGTGTCACAGAAGAGACAGCCGCCCACTGCCACCCCTCTGCTGGCCCAGGACTGATAAGGCAGACCCAGATCTAATTACCCAGCACCTGCCAGCACAGAGAGATAAGGCAGAGTTCAGGAGCAACTCCTGCAGACGCGCTGGTCACATTGCCTATTAGAATTTCCAGGAACGGAGGTCACACTGCAGGCCAGCCAACACCAAACGGGGTTCCTTGGAGAAGGACTGTCTTCAGTTTCTTCTGGGAGGCCAGCCCATTCTCACTTGGGAGGATGGGCAGACATAAGGCAAACGTTGTAGAGGGGGAGGGGTTCATGTGAGAGAAGTTTCCACAAACCGGGAGAACACAGCGTTGGGCAAAAACTTTGGGTCTTTGTCCTGGCTCCCTTCCCCAGCACCAAAACTTCCAGGGCTTCCATTTAATCAATCAATCAATCAATCAATCAATCAATAAATCAATCATCAATCAACTAACTAATTAGTTAATTAAAAAAATCTTTTATGCACACATTTGAGTGCCTGCTTGTATGTAGTAAGTCTTTGGAGGCCAGAGGAGGTTATCAGATTTCCTAGAACTGGAGTTATAGACAGCTGTGAGCTGCCACGTGGGTGCTGGGAATTGAACCCAGGTCCTCTGCAAGAACAGCTGGTGCTCTTAACCACTGAGCTATCTCTCCATCCCCAGAGTTTCTGGTTTTTTTTTTTTTTTTTTTTTTTTTTTTTTGCAAAGTGGTAGAGTGAAGGTTTCTTCAAGCTGAGATCATCCATACTGGGCACCTTTTAAATTTATCACTGGTTTCCATGAAATACTCCATCAAATGTTAGGGTCTTTTATCCATGATGATGAAAGTCTGGAAATAGCATCCTGGCATGAGCTCTCAAAATGTCAGAGACTGAGAGAGTCTGAGCTCCCTGAGAATGGGTTAGTGCCATCTTGTTTGTGCTCCGTATAATATGAAGTAAAACTCAGAACAGTAGACAAAGGATAAATTTCACCCTTTACACATTCAAAAATTAATTCTCCAGTATTGGTAAGGCCAAGCTCTCAACTGAGTGAACATTGCTCCTTCACTCATAACCCAAATGAAAGAGAACCGGACTAGGGGACTGAGGAGCAATTGCCAGTCCTTCTGTCACGACTTCCTGTGACCTCCCTCTGCCATGGGGATGGCTGAATGCAGCGGGATACTGGGAGACGTGACACTTCAGCTCCTCTTCTCTCTATGCCAATCTGCCCAGGCTGGCCTGCTAGAGGGTAGGACACTTGACAAGGAGACAGAGTTAAGACAGCTGGGCTGTCTCAGGCAAAACCAGCCAGCTGTGAGGCAGTCACAAGTTACAGGAGCCGGGCCTGAGATAAAACTGTCAGGCTAACTATCCTACACTGCCAAGATTCAGACAGACACAATGTAGAAAGAGATGCTTATTGCCAGAACTACTGTATTTCGGGATCATATAGAGACAAAAAGAGTTGTATGTCAAGACAAAGACCAAGGAAAGAAAGTATCTTGTAGGTGGAAGCTGACTGTGTGTTTGAGTGTGGGCTCTCTTACTGGGTTAGCACATACCATGAAAAATGCTTGTAACACAACATAGTCGGTGCCTAGTTTTTGCTGATTTGTCTCCTAAAATGTCTGAAGTCCCACCTGGACTTGAGAGCCATGAGAACAGAGGGTGCACCTTTGTCCTTATTCTCTAGGGTAGACTCTGTTGGTTTTGTTTTTTGAGATGAGGTCTGCTTCTGCAGCCCTGAGTTGCCTCAAATTCTCACCAGTCTTCCTCCCTCAACTTCCCCTGGAAGACACCTGGAAAGCTCTAATAGGCCTGAGCAGGGCAAACGTGGCACTGGCAGGTTTTGTCTTTTACCCTTCTCTCCCTTGCTAAAAACTGTTAGATTACATTCCTGAAGCTGGCCACCAAGGTCTATGGCCCCTGTTTTAGCCACTTCCTCTTCCTGAGGCTAACAAGCAAGGTCCAGCCATTGAAGTCTTGAAGTCCAGCAATCAAAGGCCCCCTTTGACTTACCTAATTAACGTGCCTGATGGGAAATGCCATTCGGTATATATGTTTCTCTTATTGGTTAATGAATAAAGCACTGTTGGCCAATGGGAAGGCAAGATAGGAGGGACTAGGAGACAAGGGGGATTCTGGGAAATGTAGGAGAGGAGAGTTCAAAATGTAGGACCAAGAGGAGAACAGGTCCAGACCCTCTTTCCGGTAAGATAAGACCACATGGAAACACTTAGATTAATAGAAATGGGTTAATATTTAAGACAGAGTTAGCCAATAAGAGATGCTAGTAACAGACCAACAGCTTTACATCTAATACAGCATCTCTGTGTGTTATCTGGGGCTGATGCGACTGTGGGACCAGGCTGATGGGAAAACTACTCCTAACACATGCCCAATTAAAATTAAACATCTCATCCTAACACGGGTTTTCCCCTTTTCACTTTAATGAACTGCTGTTTGCCTATGGGCCATGCCTGTCTCATCTCTATCCAGAGGCAATCCTTTGTCCCTCTGGGGCAAATATCCCTGCCCCGCTGTCCCTTTTCTCCCCCTCCCCTTTGTCTCCTATCCTCTGTTTTTGTCCTCTGGGGCAAATAAATCTCCTTTGTGTCGAGAACTTGGTCTTGGTCAGTCCTATGCCAGCAATAGCCCTACCTGTCTGCCCCGACGTCTCCCCTGCCTCACTCAACACAGCTGGTGGCTGATGAAGTCTTCCAGCCCACGTCTGTCACGTCCACTGTTGTGGTCCTGCTGGACATGAGTTCACTGTCACTTCCAAGCCCCTCATTCTGGCTGCTGCCCTCCCATTTTGACCTCTGCTTCTGCCCTTGGGATCTGGGCCCACTAAGAAGTTTCCACCTGAACTCTGTCTCTGAGGTCATCTCCGGTCCTAGAACCTCAACTCCTGGGGGCCACCAGCAGGGTTCACTGGGCTCAGAGGCTCCTGCTATCCTCGGGACAACGGCGACTATTCCTAGCTTTGTCTCTGTCGGGCTATGGACATCAGTGGTCCTGAGCCGCTGGCATCGTTTGCCACATTTTCTCTGCCCTCCCCGACCCAGTGTAATTCATATCCTTCTCCATCCCATGTCTTGTCACGTGACATATAAAACTTTTTAAAAAATAGTAAAAGACAAAAAAGTAAAGTTAAGGAACACCCCCCCCACACACACACACAAACACACACACTTGAAATGAAGGACAGTCTGACCTGGAAAGCTAGCCCAGACCAATATTAGTTCCCTGGAATTTGCTAACTTCCCCTCACAAGGCCCTAAGATAGCAAGATACCAAGAATTCACACTGCGCCTCCTTTCCGTGAGTCAGCAGGTGGTGAATAGGGTCCTTAGGAAACAAAGAGATAGCTGCAACTCCAGTTTGCCCAGACAAAATTAATTAACACACCCCGAGGCCCTAAAGTCTGCTGACCCTAACAGCGAGACCATCCGGCCTCAAAGGGTCAAGCACTCAATGGACAGAGGGTCACACCCCCTCCCTAAGCTTGTGGATTTTGCCTTTAAAAACACCTGTGCCCAGAGGATGGTGCTTCTCTCTAGCCTTCGTGCTGAGGGAGCCCATTTTCGCAAAAGTTTCCTCTTGCGTGTTGCAGCAACTGGACTGGACATTGAGTTCTTGGGGTACCGACTGAAACTGGGAAACTCCTCATTCTGAGGGTCTTACAATAGGCTGGGGAGTTGACTAAGTTTGTAAAATGCTTGCCTTGCAAACCAGGCCTGAGTTTGAGTCTAGAACCTATTATCTATCTATCTATCTATCTATCTATCTATCTATCTATCTATCTACAATTCTAGTGCGTTGAGGTGGAGATAGATGTAGATGCAGGAGATAAGTCAATGAGAGATGCCATTGGAACTAAAAATAACCTTTAAAAGGTAGATAGTGCCCAAGAAGCAGCATCTGAGGTTACTCTCTGGCCTTCACATAATGGAACACACAGATGCAACCCCCCTCATACACACACATCCTCTGCCTGTCCTGGAACTTACTCTGTCGACCAGGCTGACCTCAAACTCAGAGATCTGCCTACCTTTGCCCCCCAAGTGCTGGGATTAAAGGCATGTGCCATCATACCCGACTAGCATGTAGGATTTTTAAAAATTATAATTTTACATTTTTATCCAGAGGATGAACTGTCTTAGTTTTGGGACTTTTTCATGCTGTATTGATTCCAGGCTGTGGGTCTCTCCACACTTCTTCAGGTCAGGCTTGAGAAAACTGGGAAAAAATGATAGGTGTGACCCAGAGTTCATAGAATTGAAATGCTCAGACCTCAAGTGTTAGAAGTCAAAGTTTGTGGTCAGAAAAATAACTGTTAGAACAAGAGGACTGTCGGATAGCGAGGGCCTGAAGTGGCCACAGAAGTCAGCACCTCTGGTGGACACAATCCTGGGCATTGTCCCTTACTTTGTTCATTTTCAAAGAAGCCAAGTCCGCCCACCACAACCTCTGCAGGGATGAACACAGGTATTTTGTGAGAGGCTTGCAAAGACAGAACAGAAGCCCAATAATACCTTGTGCTGATGTTTGAAAAGATGACTCCTCCCCTGAGTAGCCAACATTTCTCATATCTACAAAATCACATTTGGGAGCTCAGGTCCCATATCCAATAATTACTACATCACCAGGGAGACAGAACCTCTGTATTTTAAGTACCAGACGCCAATAGCTTTGGCATTTAGCACACCCACTCAGCCACGAGAATGTGTGTGGTCAGTCTAAGATGGGATGAGGCCCTCCATTCCAGGGGAGGTCCCAGAGCAGAGGCCTGAGAGATGCAGTTGTGGACAGGAAAGGGTGGGGTAACCACTAGACCCCCATCAGAGAAGTCTCCATAGAGTTTTTAATTTGCTTGTAATACAATGAATTTTATCTAGTATTTAGCTGAGAATTTAAAATGTGTGCATAATGAGAATTTTCTGGAAACAGGGCTTCAGAGAGTCTTGATTACTGGCCTTATGTTAAAGGGCTGTGAAAAGGAAACTCAGGAGCTATTCTGGGAGAGGACAGGGTCTTTCTTCATCTAGACGTCATTTGCTTCTAGGTAGGATTCTGTTTAGAATGCTTTCTTTGTTCTATTTGTTTATTTATTTGTTTGTTTTTGGTCAGGGTCTCATGCATCCCAGGCTGCCCTTGAACCTACTGCATGGTGGAGGGTTACCTTGAATTCCTGATCCTGCCTCTGTCTCTCAAGTGCTAGGATTACAGAGCCACCAACAGTTTATGCAGGGGCTTCCAGCATGCAGGTGAGGCTCATTTGCTGAGAATGCTGGTCCCATATCCCAGACCCACCCACGGACACAGGTTCTGAGGCCAGGCTCCTGTGAGGGCGAAGGGGGTCCCAGTGCCAGCCGTGAGCCAGAGACTAGGTCCACATCCTGCAAAGCGGGAGTCAGATCCCTTGCTGGAGAAGGGAGCTCTCCCATCCTTGGCGTAGGCTGGAGCTCCCTACCTCCCTGCTCAGGTCGTGGCCCCTCCCCACATCTCGCAGTCACAAGGCCAGGCTTTTAGAAAAGCTCCCTCCTTGTTTTATCTGGCAGAACACTGGGACAATAACTGGACGGGGTTCAACTGGCCAGGAAACCAAAGCCCTACAGAAAGAAGCCTCTTGAGCTCTGCCAAACTTCTTGTTCCCTGCCAGTCCTGGGTCGGCCGGCCGGACAAACAGCCCTGGCAGCGTTTGCATTTGTGAGGGGAGCGAATCTGGTGTGTGGGACCTCAGAATGGAAGTTCTGTACTTTCGGGGAACTGTACAAGCGAGCACTGGCCTGGGTCCCGTTGTGTGACTTCTGAAGGGCTTCACCTCCTGGGTGGAAGGGAGAGGGATCGGGGAAAACAGACGCATTCGCCTCTGAGGCTTTTCTAAAGGAGTATGTGTGTGCTTGTCAAAACATACCTTTCCTGTGAACTCCGGAGACCGGGTCTGTCCGCCTGCCAGAAAGGGGCAAAGAGAAAAATTCCACTCTGCAGCCCTTTGGCCTGTACACAAGGCGGGTCTCACAATGGCATTCGTTCACTTGAAAACCAGCTGCCCCAGAGTGTTCCCATCGCTGCCTTGACTGGGTCTGCAAGGCTGAGAGCCTGTGGGCGGGAGAGCTGGCACCGTGGTTGTTTTCTTCATGGTGTAAGTGAAAGGTAAATACAGCTTTGCCTGGTGGAGGACCAGAGCCCCAGCCAGGGTTCATGGAATCGGGACAACTGTGTCAGCTAAAGTACTCTTACTTTTCGCTTCTGCAGCCATCCCCCACACCCCCAAGGAGACTGCTGTAGCCCTCTGATAGGAGCAGGGAACCCAGTTCCAAGACAGCCTGGGCCTGAACCAGCAACAGAGCTTGGAAACTCCACATGGGAGCGAATCAGCAGCTTGTGTGGCCAACACCACCCCCTCTCAGAAGTTTGTTCAGCCTCTCCCTGAAGTCGCAGAGGACTTCCAGCCAGAGCAAAGACTAGGGTTCAAGTCAGGTGGGACCCTGTCTACAGTAAACAGCAGGGACATTTCCTTCCATTACCCAGTGGTTTTGTTCCCTTGCTGGTTCCAGATCCTCAACTCATAGTTAGGGCTGGGGTGGGGGAGATGGTTCAGTTAGTTAAGCATTTGCTGTGTGAGCCTGAGGCCCTGCATTCATCTTCCAAAAAGCCAGGCGAACACATGTAACCCCAGAACCCCCAAAAGTCAGGTGTGGTGTGAGCACATGTAATTCTAGTTCTGGAGAGGCAGACACAGGAGGATTCTGGGTTCCTCCTGGCTAGCCTTGCTGAATTGCTGAGCTCCAAGTTCAGTGAGAGACCTTGTCTCAAAAGATAAGGATAGATGGCAGTCGAGGAAGACACACACACACACACACACACACACACACACACACACACACAGGAAAAAGAAATAGTACCCTGCTTTGGTTGCTATTTTAACTCACTATGTTCACGTAGCCTTCACTAAAGGGATTGAAAACTGATACCCCGAAACAGCTAAATACTACCTCTGCTTTCATGTCCAATCTCCTCATTTAGCTGACAACTTTTCCCCTTATAGCCTTCACAAAGGTGAACTACCCCAGTTCCTGCGGCCTGACACAATTTTATGGTGGATATATAGATGATCATGCTTTCTGATAGTTACCTTTATTTTATCCCCAAATAGAAGTTCAGTGCCACCCAGAATCATCCTCCCAGCATGGCGTCTGAGTGGCTCACCGTGTCTACCCACATACCAGGTGTGTCCTTAGGAGGCCAGGGAAACAGCTTAGGAGGGATATGGGTGAGGCCATTAGGGAAATAGTCTCCAGTCAGGATCCTAAACTGTTTCCTGCTGGCAGAGGTTGGGCAGTGTGCCAAATCTGTGTTCCTGTTGCCCAAAGCTTTTAGAGATTGGTCCATTTGTTATTTTATTTGTGTGTATGCCTATGAGAATTTATGTGCATGTGAGTGTGCATGGAATTAAAGTCCCAGGCAGTTGGGAGCTGCCTGGATGCTGGAAGAACAGAAAGTACTCTCTAACCCTGAGCCATTTCTCCAGCCCCTGTGTGGGTTTTACCCTTACAGAATTTATTGAATTGATTTTCAATGGCCTGTTCCCCTGTACTTCTAGAGACATGGTTCAATAGTTAAGAACATGGCTGCTCTTGTAGAGGACTCAGGTTTGGTTCCCAGCACCTGTTGTGCCCAGATTCTGAACCCCAAAATCACCAAGAGACCCGATCCGATGCACAAGCAGAGTCTTTTATTACTTAATGAGTTAACTGCTTTAACTCGGGTCCTTCCTTCCATCCCACATGGTGGGTGGAGGAAGAGGGACCCGAGGGACCAAGGGGTGGGGAGTTTATTGGGGTGAGCAAGGGGAATGTCTAAGGGTCCACCACAGTCTCAGGATTGGTGCACTTCTGAGCTTGGATGACCTGTCCTGTGTTGATTGGTCAATTGGTTGCTATGGCCTATAGGCCCTCCCAGGGCAGTTGCTATGCTCTGTACTCCACTATACAACACATCCAGAGCCCAACAGTCAACTTTTAATTGGTTCCTTGCCACATGGAGGGTATCTGGCTTCCTAGTGACTAGGAGGTCAGGCAAGGGAGAGAACTCAGGCTTTTGAGCAATTTTCCTGCCAGCCTGGTCCCAGAGCCGCATCAGCCCCAAATAACACACAGAGATGCTGTATTAGATATAAAGCTGTTGGCTTATTAGTAGCGTTTCTTATTGGCTAGCTCTGTCTTAAATATTAACTCATTTCTATCGATCTAAGTGTTTCCACGTGGTCTTATCTTACCAGAGAGAGGGTCTGGACCTTCTTCTCAAGTCTCTACATCTTGACTCCTCCTACCTCTCCCAGAATCCCCCTTGTCTCCTAGTCCCACCTATCTTGCCTTCCTATTTGCCAACAGTGCTTTATTCATCAACCAATAAGAGAAGCATATTTACAGAATGTCGTCTCCCATCAGCTCAGCACATGTTGCTGACTCAGGGGCCTTTGTCTTGCTGGATCTTTTCTGCAGCCTGTCATGGCTGCCAAAGCAGGGGCCTGGGTGAGGGTCTGGGCCCTTCACACCCACAGGGAGGCTCACAACCATCTTTAACTCCAGTTCCAAGGTGTCCAATGTCATCTTCTGGCCTCCACAGGGACCAGGTATATATGTGGTATACATGTACATACAGGTAAAACACATATGTGCATAGAAATACACCTAAAATACAGGTTCTGTAAGGAGAAGGGCTACTCTCTGCACCCTGAGGTGTCCAAGGGTACAGGGTCTGAGACAAGGAAGAACATCCAGGTTATAGGGTTGGTGACCTGCAGTCCTGAGACTGCACTCTGACCCAGGATGGTATCCTGCTTTCCTCTCTGTTGTTGTGATACAATACTGCGACCAAAACTGACTTGGGGAGGAGACAGTGTATGTGGCCTGTACTTCCCGGTCACAGCCCATCATGGACAGGAGTCAGGGCAGGAAGTGGAAGCAGAAACCACAGAGCTACACTGCTGGCGGGCTTCCCCTCAGGATCAGCTCGCTTTCTTATGCTTCAGCCCAGGACCACCTGCCCAGGGGGTGATGCTGCCTGCGGTGGGCTGGAACCTCCTATATCAACACAATCCCTCACAGACATGCCAATAGGCCCCCGTCAATGGAGACTCCCTCTCAGGTGAGTCTAGAGCAGCGGTTCTCAGCCTTCCTAACACTGCAACCCTTTAATACCGTTCCTTGTGCTCTGCTGACCGCCAACCATAAAATTATTTCATTGTTACATATAACTGTAATTTCTGCTACTGTTACGAATTGTAATGTAAATCTCTGATATGCAGGATATCCGGTACAGGAGCTTGTTGGGTTTGGGACCCCCAGGTTGAGAACCACTGCTCTAGGATTTGGTCAGTTGGCAGCTATAGCTTGTAAACTTTAATGTGCCTCAGTGAAATTCAGAGTCTGACTCAGAAGTGAGGTCCTCCCTCCTAGCGGGGTCTTCACCCACGGGACATCAATGTTGTAACTCCATGGCTCACAGTAAAAAAGCAGATGTCTAACTGATATAACAAAACAGCTTCCAATATAGGGGCAGGGCAAGAAATCTTCCCTGTGGCCCCGTGTAAGATCAGGTCCAAAGACAACGTGAGAAGGACCGTGGAGAGCTATTCCTTTGACTCTGCCATCCTATTTCTGTATGGGTGGGTGTTGGCGCACGTGCACATGATGCCTGTGCTTTCGTGTGGAGGTCAGAGGTCTACCTAGAGTATCTATCCTTCCTCTGATACTCACCAAGTAGGCTAGGCTGGCCAGTAAGGCCGGGGGACCTGCCTGTCCCACCTCTGTAGCGCTGGGATTGCAATCACCTGCCATAGCAACCAGCTTTCCCGAGGTGTCTGAGGACTGGAGGGCTCCGAGTGGTCACCCGGTTAGCACTTTGCAGACTGAGCCCTTCTCCCCAGGGCCCCACCCTTTGCCTGTTTTCGTCCCCAGCCTCAGAGAACCCGCTCCCAGAATAGTTTATGCTGTAGTTCACACCCCGATTCTTGACCGCATTTCTCACACTACGAAAGATTCCGGTTTGACAGTAGCAGATGAGATAAATCCTGAGTTTTCAAATTGTGTTTCCTGGATCTGTCTAAATAAATACCCATTAAGTTTGCTGAGGAAATGCTTCCGCTGGTCCTGGGTAATTTCGGCAGAGACTTACATCATTCAAAACCCAGAGGTCACTTGGGGCCACCTCCTCCTGCTTCAGCTAAGGGGCCTCGGTCATAGAATCCATGCCTTGCAGGTGTTTCTGAGGAAGAGACTAAAGCAACAGTGGCCATAGCCGGTCAAGCGAAGGGCCACCACCCCATGCTAGGGGGGACATCCAGAGGGTCACAATGAAGCAAGCATGACAGCCCCGGACAAACGCTTCCTGTATTGAGCATAGAGAGCTGGCCGCCTGTTATGAAATTCTACATAACAGCATCTCGGCATTATTTATTTATTTCATGTGAGTACTCTGTCTGCATGCACGCCTTTATGCCAGAAGAGGGCATCAGATCCCACTATAGATGGTTGTGAGCAACCATGTGGGTGCTGGGAATTGAACTTAGGACCTCTGGAAGAGCAGCCAGTGCTCTTAACTGCCAAGCCATCTCTTCAGCCCGAGCAACCCACTCTTTACAAATTCAGTCTCATGAGAACCAGACAACCCACTTCCCGGCAATGTTAATCCAGCCACAGGGATGATGCTCCTGTGTTCGAGTTCACTCCCCCTGCAGCAAGAAGGCCCCACCCTCTCCAAATGGGGACCAAGGCCCCAGCAATGAACTAACTCTGCTAACCAACTTTATGGACACTGTTCCATGTCGCTTACTACCGAGCAGTGCACAACAAAAAGATATCCAGTGAGCTAAAATTAAACAAAAGAATCAGATATGATGACGCCATGCCAGTCATCATAGAGTCAAGAGAAAGAAAGGGAAGCTAAGCGGTCAGTCCCAACCTCATCCTCATCCTTCCTGAAAACCGGTTTCAAAAACCTAAGAACCACACATTCAGACTTGTCCCAGCCAGGGCTCCACTTCTCAGCACCAGCCATGTCTTAGTGACTGTCCATTGTGATGAAACACTCACACAAAAACAACCTGCCCATCACAGTAGCCCGTGCATGGAGTCAGCTGGACACCCAGCAATGGGTGGATGGATATCGCCACAGTGGAGATACAATCCAGTCCTAAAAAGCCTTGGCTGGGAAATGGAGGGAACTGGTGGTGATAACATTAAGTGAGAGAAGGCATTCTCAGCAAGATTAACATCACACATGTTTCTTTCATACATAGGTTTTTTAAAAGCCAGGCATGAAAAGAAGTGGGAAGGAGGAGAGAAGGATTGAGGGACATGGTGAGTCATAAATATGATCAATGTGTCTCGCATGCAGACAGGGACACAGTGGAACCTCTTGTTTGCACAATGAGTATGTATTAATACTTTTTGCATATTAAGTGTGTGTGTGTGTGTGTGTGTGTGTGTTTTAGACAGGATTTCTCTGTAGCTTTGGAGCATGCTAATAATTTTTAAAAGAAAGAGTTACAGTCTGGTGAGAGGTTCCTGGGCACCAGGACTGTTATAATAGAGCAAGTCCCCCTCCCAGTCCAGCTTGTGTCCTATCTTCTGATCCCTAGTCCCTGCCCACATTCCTGCCACAGTGTCATCAGCCGTGAGACCCTCACTAGAGTCAGAGCCGATAGCGCCTCCTCCTCTCTTGTACTTTGAGCCTCCAGAACTGTTAGCTAAATAAATCTTTGTTCTCTCTACTTAGCCAGCTTCAGATGTATAGCAACACTGGCAGCAGCAAGGACAGACCGCTACATAAGTGCACACTCCTCCCCAAGCCCCGCATGCTTTGATCATTGACACTCAAGTTTCTGCTGTGTCAACAAGTCCAGAAAAAAGTGATTGACCCAGAGCCAAAGATGGGGCAGAGTCAGCCCAGTTATCCTGGCAGGGGCCGCAGCTAAGCTGGGCGAAGCCAACTGTAATCAGTCTACTGGCCGACCACAACTCATGAAAGCCGAGATGAGCTGAATCAGGCCAAGACTAAAGAAAGGTCCAATTGAGGCTCCCCAACATGTCCACTTAATTCCAGGGTATGTTATTCTAAAAATAACAGCGGTGGGAATGGGCCATCCCCAACAGAGCTCCTACAGTAACACATAAGAGGACTTACCCTGTGTTTACACACATAGGCATGCATACATATGTGTGTACAACATACTTGTGACAGAAATTCCTTGGCTTTGATGACTTACGTTCTAATTAATTCATTTTCAGGTGTAAAGGTCATAAGTCAAATGTATTCATTGAGACAAGGTAGAGGGCTTAGTTTGTAAAGTTGCTGGCTGTGTTGAATGTGGTGGTGCCAGGAATCCCAACCCCTGGGAGCTGGAGAGGGGGAGGGTTCTGGGAGGGTTCCAGAAGCTCACCGTGCAGTCAGCCCGGACCAAAGGGTGAGCCCAGGTTCAGAGAGAGCCTGTCACAAAACATCAGGTGGAAAGTGATTGATGAAGACACTTAATGTTGAGGGCCTGACTCCACAGGCCTGTAAACATGTGCATGCATAAGTGCACGTGCACACACACACACACACACAAACACATACATACACACACACAAACACATACACATGCACACACACATACACACACACAAACACACACAAACACATGTACATAAACACACACATATACACACAAACACATGTGCGCACACACACACACACATACACAAACATACACATGCATGCACACACACAGTTAGTAGCTTTAACCTTCTAAGCATAATGACAGGACTTACCAAGGCAGAGCACTGTAGAGTACTGATCCTCTCATGGTCACATGACTGAGTTGTATCTCCCTACCGGTCAGTGTCACACTCTGTTAGCCTGAGTAACGCCACAGGGATGACTCTGGACACGGAAGCACACAGCTGCCACGTCATCCCTGAGCTGAGACTTTCTGAGCTGAACCCTTGTAAGTTGGGGCCATCGTACATGAATTCAGTCATGTATGAGATGCTAGGGACAGAGGACTCCCTGTCTTCTCCTACTTTCCATGATTTACCCTGTGCCCAGCACAGGGAGGAGCTTCTCACTGAGGAAGGATGGATAGAAGGTCGTTCCCACCTGTCTTCAGAAAGGGAAATGGTCTTGAAGGGTCCGGAAACCAACTCCATCTTACACACAGAGCATCTCGTCGTAGAAAATGACTTAAGCCTAAGTCCCCAAGCCAAGCTTAGCCAATCAGCTAAACAGTTTCAAACCTGGCTTTAAAAGGCTTAGGGGACCCAAAGTTATGGGAATACACCTGTTACTAACCAAATATGACTAAAACGCCTGCAGTGGGCGGAACCGTTGCTAGCCCCGTCCAATCAACAGGTGCCCCATGTAAACTGCTCCTTGACTGACCAATTAGAACAGAGATTAGCTCACCACGCTCACAATTCCCCAAGTTCCTTGTAAAAAGGGCCGGCCTTTGTCCCTAGTAGTCATCGCCATTGACCCCTGCATGCTGGCTATTTCTACAGAGTAAACGCTCTGTGTGTTTGCATACTGTTTGAGTCTGGGGTCTTTCTTCAGCGATTCTCAGACCCTTATACACTGAAATCAACTCTAAATGAAGTAACCCAGATCTGGGATGACAGGTGAGGACCACTGCCCATGATGCCAGGATTCATTGGCCTCTTTTTCCATTTCTTGGGACACAAGCACCCTGAATTCAGGGATGGAGGCTCGCAGCTGAACTGGACAGGGTCTGGTGAGGAGTACCAATCCTCACTTCATAACAAGAGCACTAGGGACTCAGAGTAGCAAAGGGAGGCCATTTATTTTATGACCTTGCAAAGCTGGTTGCTAGCCCAGAATGTGCCCCCCCCCCAGGCTCTCTCATTAACCTGGTTTCTAGGTCTTAGCTTTCCCTTCTAGTTTAGATTGGTTTTTCTCTCAACAAGACAATGCATGGGTTCATCTGCATTTTGCATCCTGTTATCAGGAGCATAACCTTGTGGCAAGCTTGTCTGTTAGCAATTTTCCTCTCTTAAGCTTTTAGTTTGGGTCGAGGGGCATGACTTAGCAAGCAGGCTGTTAGGGGGCATCTACGGTTCCCCGTTCATCTGCATCTGGACCAAAGCTGGTTCAAGGCACCTACGAAAATGAACCATCAGGGGCTGGAGGGATGGCTTGGGGTTAAGAGTTCTCTTCCAGAGGACCTGGCTCCATTCTTACAGCCGCATGGTAGTTCACAACTATCTTTAACTCCACTTCCAGGGGATCGGATGCCCTCCTCTGGCCTGTGAGAGTACCAGGCTTGCACAGGGTGCACAGATACACACACAGGCAAAAGACCCAACACATTAAAAACTTCTCATAAAGATAAAAAACCTCTGAGTTTTATTTCTCACCATAATTACAGTTAAGTAACTGGAAAAACCCAGCTTCTGGTGAGTGTGTTCATCAGCGTCTCTTGACCAGAACGTTTTCATCTCAGGGAATTCTGCTGGGTGGTGATAAGTTGGTTCATCGGTAGACCTCTTCCCTACACTTCAGTCTGGTCCTCTGTTGGACTGCCTTCTTTTCTGACCTCCAGTTTCCTGTTATCCCTTCCTGACTGTACCCCTTCTCTCCCCCCCTTTCATCCAGCACTTCTTAAACAAACAAGGGGGGCAGACAAATAAGAAAAAAAGAAAACACTCGCATTACAACAACAGGGAAGTGCCCTTGCCTGTGTTTGCTAACATTTGCTAGCGTGTGGGTAGGGTGGCACAAAGGGTGTGTTCTTACTGACTTTCATCCCAAGTTAATGGTTAATTTTGTCTCCTCCATGACCTTATTGCTTGTAGGCTTCGGTCAGAAAAACATTTCGGCCTAAATGGAACAGAAGAGTATTACCCTGCGCCGCCTCATTTGATGCAGCGTATTCCCTCTAAGTTAGGTGATGATGGCTCCCCAAAGATAGGATCTGTCAAAAATAAAGCTTAAATCTTACTAACAGACAATTCACTATCTCCAACTCTGGTCATATGCTAAGTGTTCAAAATAGGGGTGGAAACACACACACACACACACACACACACACACACACACACACACACACACGGTATTTCTGAAAGTTAGAGATATCTATTGCAACAATTCAGAAAACCATTCTTTGTAGGGCATTTAGTAAGGACCTTTTGCAAGTGTGTGCTCCTCATTGCCCGGCTGCCTGCCACATCTCTGTTCTACTTTCATGTTCTCTTTTTGTTCTTTGATGACACAAGGAATCCAATCAGTGTTGTCTGTACATGCATGGCTGTGGGGGTATCCACTGGAGGCACGTAGGGCTGTAGGGCTTGCCAGGGGCCAACGCTTAATCAGGGACCCTTCCTGCATTCACAGCCACCAGCTGCCCTCAGCTAGAGGAGAGGCCTCTGGCGTGCCTTGTCTCTTGACTCCATGATGAGTTTTTTAACTGGCTTGATCTTGCACAGGCCTTGGACAGGTAACTACATGGGACAGGCTCTCTCTCTGAACCTGGAGATTGCCTGTTCAGTTAGACTGGCTGTCCAGAGAACCTCAGTGGCCCTCTGTCTCTCCACTCCCAACCTCATCTCCATTTCCCAGGCTATGTGGGAGCCAAGGACTCAAAGCCAGGTCATCATGCCTGCCCAACAAGCACTTTCCCTAGTAAAAGATCTTCCCTGTGTGGGGCAAGCAGCATAAATTTGGAGCCATGTGGATGTTGTAACTCTTCAGCACATGAACGTGGGTGAGCATGTTACCTTGGAATCTCTGGCTCATCCCCAAATGCATCTCAAATTGTCACTTCATATATCATTGTGAAAATCTGGCTCTTACTGGAGCTCACCCTGCAGGCGGCCATTTTGTTAGGATCCGCCATTTTGAAAATGGTGGTCAAGACTTACCAATTAAATTCTCTCCACCCTCATGTCTGTGGAAAAGGCAATTGGATCTAGTTTTTGGTTTTGTTTTGTGTTTTGATGAGGCCTTGGAGCAATATTCTGGAAGTCCCCCAAGTAGCACAGACCATATCTTTTCCATTCAGGAAGGAGTCGGCATCCAAATCTGCACATTTAATCTGACATTCTGCCTCGTTGATGGATTCCACCTATTGTGTACTTGAAATGAGGGGAAGGTTTGTGCGGACACAGAGGGACTGGCAGGCAGCTCATAGGATAAATCGCCTTGGAACTGGAGAGATTTCTGCGGTGAAGTTAACAGCTGACCGCAGTCCGCTTTGGTAGCCAGCCCAGAAAGAGGGGCCGAGACACGGGCAGGCAGCATGTTCAGTTCCCTGGTGTGTGCTGCTCAGAGCTGTGGGCACACGTCCTGCTGGCCAGCACGGAAGAGGCAGCTGCTCAGGGCGTCACACCAGGCCTGGTCCGTCAGAGGAGCCTGTTTAGAAGGGATTTAGATGACAGAGGGGAGGCGGCCAGCAGGGTAGGCACAGTTGCAGGAGAACAGACCACATCACCTTCACTGGCCTTCTCAGAGTTCAGCAAACAGGTGAAAGGCCGCTGTGTGGGGGTTTCTGCACCAGGCCCCATCCCCAGGCTCCCAGCCAAGGAGGAAGAGCTCCTACCTCCCATGTAGTTGGGGGGGGGGGTGCTACAGTGCGCTTAGCCTGCCAACCACACGCAGTGGCAAAGCAAGACGGGTCTCTCTGCCCCAAGGAAGGGGTAGGAGGCACACACAGTTAAGGGCAGGGTCCTTGCAGCCTGGTAATTTACAGTCTAGTTCTGTCTGCCACTATCCAGGTGTGTGAGCTTGGACAGGTGGTTGTGTTGTTTTTATCAGCTTGACACAAACCTAGACATCCCTGGATGAAGGGATCTCTGTTGAGGAAGGGCCTCCATCAGATTGGCCTGTGGGCATACTTGCTTGTAGTTTGCTTGAGAACTAGTTGATGACTAGGTGGGCCCAGCCCACTGTGGGTGGAGCAATCCCTAGTCAGGTGGGTTCTGGCTGGATAGGAAAGGTAGTTGAGCATGGAGGGAAAGCAGTAAGCAGCGCTCCCTTGTGGCCAGCCTCTGCTTGGGCATCTGCCTGTAGCTTCCTGCCTTGGCTTCCCTCCATGATAAGCTGGAAGCTGTGAGGCAAATAAACCCTTTCTTCCCAAGTTGCTGTTGGTCTTACGTTTCTGTTGTTTTTCACATTTTTTGAAAGTTGGGTGCTCACACATCCTGCTTACTCAGTCAATATTGTTTCCTTCTTGGGTCTCTGAGGGAGTTGAAGACTCAATAGCACAGTTATAGTTTAGCAGAATCAGTAAGGAAACTCACTATAGATGTAATAAGTATAATGGGATTAATAGGCATTGAAAGATAATTTGATAATGCAAATTAGATTAGAAAGTAAATTAGGTACAAGACTTTGGGCTCCTCAAGAAAGAACAGATAATGCAGTATTTTATTGGAGTTTGTCTTACGCTTATGGATTAGACATCGCCAATGCACTTATTGTATATAGTTATTGCACTTGCATGCAGTTTTTCTTATATTAGTTACAACCTTTTTAAATTTTCTAGACAAAAAAAGGGGGATATGTGGTGATATCTTGCTTGAAGTAATAAAGCTTGTCTGGGGTCAGACAATGGGGCTTGCCACCAGCTAACCATACTGGCATTTATCAGAGCAGGAGAGAAGATTCTAGGAGAGGCGAGTCCTCTGCATTTGTCCCTTTCACCAGGGCATAAGGCAAACACCCAACAAGAAGCAGTTTATGAAGGAATTCTTTACTTGTCTTCACGGTTCCCAGAGTCCCGGGAAAACAGCCGGTCATTACCCCCACATACTCAAGCTTTGGAATGAATAATTTCTAACTCGTGGCCACTAAAACTCAAGCTACACAAATTACAAATAATAACACAGTTTGTTAGAAACTGCTGTCTATGCTTTGAACACACAGAGCGGGGTCCGATTTTACTGGTGTCTAGAGTACACTAGGGATAACGCACAACCTGGATACCATTTAAATTAAATTTTTAAGCACCAAAATGTATCCGAATAAACCCTTAAGATTTGTATGTTTTCCAGTATTATGTACATTTTAGTGTAGTTTTACTTAAAAACAAAAAAAGTCTGAGTTAGGAGATGGTTATTAAGGTTCCATGAATAATAACCACCCTGACTCCATAGTTACCAACCCACATTATTCTTAAATATTTAATTTAAACCTGGGATGTTTACAGATAATTACACAATGCAACAAGACAGAGGGAGCTTGCCATTAAAAAATGATAGCATTTACAACGATGTCACTGAAGACTTTAAATTTTAATGGCATATGTCACAATAGTATCTAATAAAACACAAACTACAATACTCTGTTTCAATCAGTCATTGCATAAGTGTCTGTATTAATTTCTTTGTTTTTACATGATTGAACCAAAACCCTCATTTTATTAAGGACAAATGTATAAAAAATTAATATGAATTGCACTTGATAAAATAACACTGATTGAAGCAGCCTAAAACTTAAAAATAAAAAACTTAAAAAAAAACCAAAACCTAGAGCTAGGCATGTTGGGCTATGTCTTGTAATCCCAGCACTCAGGAGGTTAAAGCAGAAAAATTGCTAGTTCAAGGCCAACCTGGGCTATTTAGGAAAACTGTCTCAAAAAACAAATGAGAAATCAGACTTACCACATATGGATATTATGGGTTGAACTGTTGAATGGGCTTTACTTAAAATTCTACAGCTTTATAGCCAACTATGGTAGTGCACCTGCCTTTAATCTCAACACCAATGGGAGGCAGAAGCAGGTGGATCTCTGTGAGTTCAAGGTCAGCCTGGTCTATATAGTGAGTTCTAGGACAGTCAGAACTACATGAGAGACACTGTCTCAAAAAAACAAAACTAACAAACAAAATAAAACAAGGGGCTGGAGAGACAGCTCACTGGTTAAGAGCACTGGCTGCTCTTCCTGAGGCCCCTGGTTCAATTCCCAGCACCCACATGGCAGCTCACAATCTTCTGTAACTCCAGTTCCAGGGATCTGACATCCTCACACAGGCATATACGCTGGCAAAAACATCAATTAACATGAGACAAAATGCAAATAAAATAAAAGTAAATAAGTTATTAAAACAAAACAAGCAAAAACAAAACCCTAACCCCTACTGCTTTACCAGGAAAGTCAGAAATGCAAGTATTCGTGGGTTTAGAGCCAAGAGGGATACATCTGGCCAGCCTATATTTTGCATATGCCATTTCTAAGTAGAGGGATTAAAAATAACCCAGAAAGAAAATGCCATCTATCACCATGACGTAGTCTTGCAGGGAAGTGGCATGCCTTCACAAAGATTGGAGAAAGGGACAGCCATGCCCTCAACCTCATCTCATCTCTCAGACAACTTGGCCACCCGTTCCCAGGACACTGAGTGAGGACACAAAGGAGGGACACGTGCTCCCAGGGGCTGCCACCCGAAGTAAATTGATTGCTTGAAGGGAGAAGAGGCTAATAGAAGGAGGGGCTAGGAAGTTAAGGGCACTTAGCATCTGCAGAGGACCCGTGTTCAGTCCCCAGTACCCACATTGGGCACACGGGGCTTCCTTGTGACATTTCCACACCTGCAGATCATGTACATTGATCACACACCTGTTGTATAGGACTATCCCTCTAGCCAAACTGCCACCGTCTTAGTCAGCTCTCTGTTAGTGGCTGTACCTCGTTGGTAGTTGGGGTTCTATCTCCCTCACCTTCCCGTAGCCATTGCCAGTCGTAGGGTCGCTTGCCGACTCCTATATGCCAGCTCCACATTCTACTGCAACCCAGCCCTGCCAGGAACAGCCAACATGGACTCTTCTCCCTGACTGAATTTCTCACGTGTTTTAGGCCTCTTTTGTTACCAAGACAGGTTGTGTTACTACTCTATGGGCCCCCAAGGGTTCAAATGTCCACACACTTGTCACCAAGGCTTCCCTCTCTTGGGTCTGGCCATCCCAATGATCTTCAGATTCCTAGAAAGGAGACTGGCAAACCCAACTGTAGTGAGATATCCACCTGTAGCACTGACCACGCCCTCCTGGGCGTGGTCACAGGTGCGGACTGAAGTTAAAGAGAGTGGGTTTTAGGTCTGGGATCGTGACAGATGGCCCTCTCTTACTTCCTGCCGGGTCATGGAGGGCAGCCTGGGTGGATCCTTGGAGAGGGAACTTGCAGAGGTCGCCTGCTTCTTGTGTAAGTGACTTCTCCCCGAATAAAGCTCCCTCCCGTAACCTATACTGAGCCCAGAGAAACTTGATTCCCATGCGCAATACTGGAGTCCGAGGTCACTGGATGCCAGTTCACATCGAGCTTACTGTATTTGGAAAAACCCAATAGAGAGTGACGCTTGCACGAAAGGTCACCAGCCATCTTAATCAAACGTCGTCACTCGCATGGCCGGGCCGTGGCCTCCGAAAGGATTTCCTACACGACACATTTTGTCTTCTCTTGGAGAACCGTGGTATTGGCTGCGGGCATCTAATAGAGCTTGAAATTGCCCTGGCGGCTGTTTACTCTTCTCCGGGGTGGCGCTGGGCTCCGAGCCTTGTTGATCTAACACGGCCGTTACTTTCATTAAGTAAGCCCTCACACTTCCAGAGTGTGCTGGAAGCTCTGTAAATATTTTATTAGCCTTTGCAATTAGTCACTTCATCTCACAGCACTGCCGGGAAGTGGGTCTGTGTGGCGGCGGCCTTTCCCCACCCCTGTGTATGAGAGCCTTCCAGAGGCAGAACCGGGCCTCGAACCTGAGGGAAACAGGTACAGTTCCTTCCTGAGATGGACAGCAATTGAGTTTGCTGGAGCTGATGGGAAATTCAAAGTCCAGGGACAGATCAGTGAGGACATGTGTCCTCACCCAGTGGAATAGGACCACCTCTGCCCCGGGCTGTGTTGAGCACAGGGAAAGGAAAAGTTGAGGAGAACTAGCACTCAGGAGCCTCCAGAACATGGGCATTCTGTAACAATGGTTTCATCTGTTTCGCCTTCTTTTTCCCTCTGAGGACCCCCTCATTCTCAGAGAGGGCATGGGCAAGAGCCAAGGCAGCTGCAGTATCCCAGGAGCGCTGTCCTGTGGTGGAGTCCCAACACGTGCAAGCTTCCCGGGTTTGTATGCTTAGTCCCCAGGGTTAGAAGGCATGGCCTCCAGGGAGTAGGCGTGGCCTTGTTGGAGGAAGTGTGTCACTAGGGGTGGGCTTCCAGGTTTAAAAGCCCAAGCTAGGCTGGTGTCACTCTCTCTTTTCTGTCTCTCTTCCTCCATCCCTCCTCTCTCTCGCTCCCTCCCTCTCCCTCCTCTCTCTCTTGGCCTATGGACCAGGATGCTGCTCCCGGCTACTATTGCAGTATCATATCTGCCTCCATGATGCTCCCTGCCATGGCGGTAATGAACCAAGCCTCTGGAACTGTGAGCAAGCGCACAAGTAAACGCTTCCTTTTACAAGAGTTGCCTTAGTCTTGCAATAGAACAGTGGCTAAGACAGCATGTATGTTGATGTTTTGGAACGTGTGTGTGTGTGTGTGTGTGTGTATTCATGTGTGTATGGGCATGCACTGCTCAGGGGAGACCAGCTGGTCAGCAGGCACCAAGGATCCTCTCATTCTGACTCCAAGCATCACATACACTCCCAGTTCTGGGGGTAAAAGCCAATGATTTTCGTTGTTTAAAATATTAAATTTATGAATATGTTGAATCTAAAGTTATGTCAAGCTGGGAGTGATGGCATATGCCTGCAATTCCAGGACACAGGAAGCTGAGGCAGGAGGATTTCCATGAGTAAAAGCCCAACCTGAACTACATAGTGAGTTTCATATCCTGTCAAATATAATTCAACCTAGAATTGTAAATATCAAACAAATGGTAAACATTTCCTTTTAAAAGATTTTAACTCTGCACTCATGTGTGTGTGTGTGCATGCATTTGTATGTGTGAGTGTGCATGTGGTCATGTGTGTGTGCATGCATTTGTGTTTGTGTGAGTGTGTGTGCATGTTTGTGCATGTATGTGTGAGTGTGCATGAGTGTGCGTGTGTGCATTCATGTGTGTGTAAGTGTGCATGTGGAGGTTCCAGTGGCAGTCAGGAAAGGGCATCATATTCTCTGGAGATGAGTGGGAGGAGGCTTGGGCAGGGGCAAGGGGTCATTGCTAATATGTGTCTTTTTAGTCTATGCAGCACAGGAGAGTTACCCCTGAAAACGTACCAGGAGCGAGGTCCCACAGACAAAGAGTGTGGGTTAG
Source organism: Phodopus roborovskii (assembly GCF_943737965.1). Taxonomy (NCBI): domain Eukaryota; kingdom Metazoa; phylum Chordata; class Mammalia; order Rodentia; family Cricetidae; genus Phodopus; species Phodopus roborovskii. Next base: position 8,763,001 of record NW_026125295.1, read on the forward strand.
AGAATGAGCGTGTTTGGCTTTCTCCAGGTGAGGGTTACGTAATCCAGACCTCTCTTGTCTCATTGTCCCTGACTGCCAGCAGGTTGCAGGGGTCCAGGCTGTGGAAGGCAAGTTCGTGAAGTGACTTCAAAACTCAAAATTGGAAGACGAGATGAGCCAGGCATGATGGCTCAGGTCTATAACCCCAGCCCAGGGGGCAGGGGCAGGAGGATTCCTGCAAGCTCAAAGCCTGTCAAATCTACATAGTGAGACTGTCCCTTAAAAACATCAGAGAACAATAGAGAATTGTAGCACAAGTTCTAATTGGTCTTAATAATAAAAAACCCAGGGTCAGATATTAGGGTATTCAAAGCTGAAAGATCAGAAAAGCAGAGTAACAGCCACTCGAGCTCTTACCTCTACTGAATCCTCAGCGTGAAAAGAGATCAAAGTCCTGTCTCCTCCGCCTATATTCCTCTCTCCACCCAGCCTTACCACTTCCTGTCTGTATGGTCCTCCAGACCTCTATGGTTAACTAGTGGCTAGCTCTGCCCTCTGGTCTTCAGGCAAGCTTTATTTGTTAGAGTACAAACAAGATATCCCCACAGAGATTGACATGGGATGCTGACATCAGGTTTCCATATGCACATGCAGACACATGTATGTGCACTCACAAACATGTGCTTAAACACATGCACACACACAAAAGATCAGGGAAAGGAAGAGGCTCCAGCTCACCCCTCCTGCTGTTTGAGCTCCAGTGACACAGGATCTTGCCTGTAACCCAAGGCCACTTTGTCTGTCACCAGATCCCCTATGCAGCGCGCTCCAACAAAGATGCTGTTGGGCCCTGGACTAGCTTGCTCCTGGGAGGAGGTTTGAGACCGCTGCCTATGGCATGCATGGATCAAGAATGTGTTTTAATCCATAGCTTTGGAAATAAAATCTGCTTTAAGACTTAGCTCCTGGCCCCTAGCAAGGAGAAGGAACAAGTAAATGCAGGCAGCACGCACCTGCGCAGAAATCACGGAAACCCCGCCTCATAGTTTAGCAACCAGAGGCGCTTTATCCACAGCACGTTTACAGATCTGCTTATGCTGTCATGGGTAGCCGAAGCTCCAATCTTGGAGAGTAAACAGGGATGTTCCTAGGGGTGTTTTGTGTGTATGCTTTTCTTCTCTGTTTTAAAATAGAGGAACGGGGGGGGGGTAGATGGAAAGGGAGGAGGAAAGGAAGAACAAGGGAGGGAGGAGACGTTCAAGGCTAGACCCCAGTGATGCCCAACAGCTGCCATCACTGGTCAGCCAGTGGCGTTTCCAGTCTGCAGATGGCAGCTCCCATTCCAGAGGCTGAAAACCGCGCTCTTCATGTGTGGTTTGAGAAGTCCCTAAGGGCAGGGCTCAAACAGTATTCCCGCACTCCCACAAAGTACAGCTCAGCCTGTAGGGTCCCTGCAAACGCCTGAGAACAGGCTGCTCCTTGGAAATAGCAGGCTGTGCCAGCAGACAGCAGGCAGACCTCCGCAGTTCCCATAGGCTCTCCTCTCCCGAGAACCATCATCACCCACCGGTCTGACTCAAGCCTCAAGCCGTTCCTTGCTTCCACACCTTGGCAACGGTGGTTTCTCTCCTTCTCCGTGTGGTCCCTTCCTTGCGTTCAGTCTCTTGGCTCAAGGGCCACCTTCCAGGAGCTTTCTGGACCTCCTTCCTGCTTCCCCTGTCTCTTTTCCCGCTACAGGTACCTTGGCAGCGAGCTGTGGAAGGCGTGGGCTTGCACATACTTCTTTATTTGTCCAAGGTCTGTTTTCCCCAGCACACTCTCTCCATTCTGTAAAGCGCGGCTCAGGACAGCCAGGATGGGCTAGCAGAGTTCAATGACTGTGTGTCCAGAGAGCTAACTGATTCTCACTTCCAGTTCAAGATCATAAAGGGTACTGTGCCCACGAGCCACGGTGGCTCACACATTCAGCCGTTCAGGGGTGGCACCAGCCCCTGGGCTTGGTGGCTGTATGTCAGAGTGTGGATTTTGGGGGCCAGCCGGGAAGCACTATCTGAACAATTCAGCTACAGATAGTCCTGGGGAGGAAAGTGAGGTGGGGTGGGGCACACTTGTTTGTTTCGGGGATTCATTTGTGTTTTCACTCTGAGACCTCCCAAGGAGTAGACCATAGAGTTTTCTGGCTGACTTAGAGGAGATAGAAGGACACGGAGAATAAGGAGGGGCTAAAGGATGAATGGTCTTTTCCTTCGGGGAGGAGAACAGGGTGAAGGGACCCTTGCTCTGTCATTCTGTGGATCAATCAGGGTTATTCCCTAATATTTGACCCTCGAGCTTTATTGAATAATAAAACATTAAGAGATGTTCCCAAAGCCTGTTCCACTCGGGGAATAAATTTATGCACTAAAGCCTGTTCCCACTCGGGGAAGTTACAATCACACCACCCCCCTTCCAGTTTCGATTCTTGAGAAATTGTCTTTCTCCATCATGGGGGATTTTCCTCAAATGCTGATCACGTTTTCAGGTCAGGAGGCCAGTGTCTTGCTGTGTGTGTGTGTGTGTGTGTGTGTGTGTGTGTGTGTGTGTGTGAGACAGACAGGTGTGTGTATGTGTGTGTATGCGCGTGAGGTGTGTGAGGTGTGTGTGTGTGAGGGGTATTGTGTATGTGTGAGAGGTATGTGTGTGAGGTGTGTGAGGTGTGTGTGTGTGAGGGGTATTGTGTATGTGTGAGAGGTATGTGTGTGAGGTGTGAGAGGTGTGTGTGTATGAGTGTGTGTGTGATCGTGGAAAGAGTTGTGTGCTATTGCTAAGCAGCCGCTTGCTGAGCTTCGGGCTTTCACAGTATCTGAACACTCCAAACCTGTTTGAGGACTAAGCAACACGGACAGAGTTTAATCTTGTGGCCCCCTCGCTCTTGCTCAAGATAGGAAAACACCGGCAGGCACCACTTCCTGTTCCTCAACTAGGAGAGTAGATGCTGCAGGCAGACACCGGGTTTAGGAGACGCTGCAGGCTTGGAGGCTCCTCCGCCAGACCTATGGCGATTTCAGGCGGTCTCGCTTGCTTCTATGCTCCAATGAGTCTGGATGATTAAAAGAACAAAACATAAACAAAACAAAAACCCAGCCAGACAAACAAACAAACTCCCACTTTCCTTCCCTTCCTTTCTTTTTGCCCGAAGGGTGTCTTAGTCATTTTTCTGTTGCTGTGATAAAACACGGTGGCCAAAGGCAACTTAAGGAAGAGCTGGTGTGTTTGGGTGTGTGGCTCCGGAGGGATAAGGGGCCATGGTAGGCAGCTAGAACAGGAAGCTGAGAGGCCTCTCTTTCAAAGGCAAGCAAGCTGGAAGCAGAGTGTGAGCTGAAAGTCGGGTGAGGCTCTAAACTCTCAGAGCTCACCCCGAGAGATGGACTTCCTTCAGCAAGGGTACACCAACTCCTCAAACCACCACCGGTACTGAACCAAGAGTTCAAATTCCTGAGCCTGTGGGGGGCACTTCTCATTCAAGCCTCCACAAGAGTGATGAATTTAGGAATACTGCATGCTGGGAAAGGACCACCAGGTCCTCTGTAGTCTTCAAACTTTTGGAAAGACTTGCATATGCAATCCTGACTCAGTCTCTCAAGCAGCTGGGATCACAGCTGCCACCGCCAGGCTTGACCAAACCGATCACTGTGAAATAGTTATAGCCGTGGGGAACACAGGGGAGCATACACCCCTCCCCCCTTTCCACCAGGACCTCAGCTGCGAATCACAGCGTAAGCACAAGACCAGGGAAGCAGCCCGGTTCAACGCGTAATCATATGTCTTTCTGTCCCGCGTAGACCCCTGCGTCCGTCCGTACGTTCATGAACTCAAGGAACATGCAGTGCTCTGCTTTCTGAGACTGGCTTTCTTCACCTCCCGTCGAGCGAATTGATATTTGATTTATTTTTATTTTTTTTTTTTTTACTGGCCGAGGCTGCAGCTGGTACTGGTGGGGGCCTGTTTGCTCCTCCAGGGAGGCAGGGAGGGAGAGGCACATTGTGTTGTTTCCCATCTGGGGGCCTTTACAACATCTGCTAAGATCATGTGAACTCTACGTTGCTGAAGCTCTGCGGTGGGTATCTGGAAATGGAATTTCTGGGCCTCACAGCAAGTGTATGCTTAGTTTTCGATGACAGTGACAAATTGTTGTCCAGAGGGACAGTACCTATTTATATTTCCACAAACAATGTATAAGACTTATTTTCCCAAATTGTCAAATCTTTGATAGCATTTGATATTTTTACTATTTTTTATTTGAGCTGGTTTAATGTCTATAGAGTGATGACTCCTGTCCTAACAAGGACTTGGGCTCGTTTGTAACTAAAGTGACATGAGAGACTCTTCTTTAAAAAAAAAAAAAATCATTTTATCCCTGAGGATAAGTTCCATGTTATCAAATACACAGCCAATTGGTTTCACTTATTAAATAGGGCTTGCCTGATACTTTGAAATCATTTCTAAACAAGGTTTGTGTGTGTGTGTGTGTGTGTGTGTGTGTGTGTAGTACCCACAGAGGCCAGAAGAGGGAGTCAGTTACCATGGATCCTATTTACAGGCGATTGTGAGCCACCTGGTGTGGGTTCTGGGAACTGTACCCGGGTTCTCTGCAAGAGCAGCCAATAGTCCTAACTGCTGAGCCCTCTCTGGTCCCAAAAACTAAAAAAGAAACTAGAAATATCTTAAGTATTTAGGTAGGAGTTAACCACATTTTGCCAAATACACAAGCTTCTTTCCACGTTTGAATAGGTTTTGCTTTTTGGCAGTTTTTGTTTGTTTGTTTGTTTGTTTGTTTTCCCTACAAATTTAAGGATTTTGAAAGTTACCACCTGGATGAAAAGGGTCTCTTCCCAAATATGTTTTTTTTTTTCCTTCCTAAATCACTCCAGCACTAATTTACCAGATTATCTTGAGAATAAAGACATGAACATTTTATCTATTAACTTTTCATTTTTGAAGTATAAAAACCCATTGCTTTCTGACTGTAACGTGCTTCTGTGAGCGTAAAAAGTGCTCACAGTGGTTTTATAGTCACACACGGCCGATCCCATTATTCCAGTCTTTTCTTGGCTGTTGACCCTCTTAGCCCTGTGCTCTTGAAAAACAAAATACTCCTTATTAGCTAGGAGAAGAGCAATGCACAGCAGCTTCCCTGAGTTAAGTTAGAATTCCATCTCCCAAGCTGACCAATTCCCTCTGGCTGCCCAGTGACCTCACCTCCCTGCCCCGCCCCACTGGCTCTTCCCGGTGTCCTCTGTTATTAAGTCCTTTGTAAGGCTTGACTTGGTGACAGCTGTTTCCTGTGGGTCCAAAGGTTTCCAAAGCCATTAAACACACGCACACACACACACACACACACACACACACAGGCACGCACACACACACGCAGGCACACACACACACAAGCACACACACAGCGCACACACACACACACATATACACACGCATACACATGTAGGCACGCACATGCGCGCGCGCGCACACACACACACACACACACATTGCAGTTGACTATGAAGGAAGGTAACAAAGGGTCGTCTCACCGTGCTTGGAATGTTCCACCTGGCTCACAGTCCAGCAAGACACTCCCAGAGTCCTAGTTCAATACCACCCTGGGTCACTACTGCCCCACAAACTTGCCCTGCCTGTTTTTATCTGTTTACTATGCCTTCCTATGGGAACTGGTCACTTCGTTTAGGATGGGCTGGGGGTTATGTGTTCAGTTTGTTCACAGGTTCTAAGGTCCCATCTGGGAGCCAGCACGTGTTTGTAGAAACAAAGGAGAGAGAGGAAAGGAGAAGGAGGGAGAGAAGGTGGTGGCCAGGAGATACCGCAATTTGCTTGTGTCACAGTTGCCAAAGATAAGTCACCTGGCACGCATGGGGAATTCCCAGAGCAACCTGTCACCAAGACTCTTAACTCATCTATTGCAAAACCCTTTGGTCACTCAGGTGCTCTGCCTTTTGTTACTGTTTAAGACATTCCTAGGATCCCTGACTCAGACCACCCCATGACTTGGCTGTGGTTTCCTGTGAGTCAGGCCTGCTAGACAGCCCTGGACAGAGGTGAATGGGAAACTAGGCCAGAGAAAAGCTAGAGAGACAGGCAACGGAGACATGCAGGAGGTCTCTTCTCCACCAGCAGCACAGACATGCAGGAGGTCTCCACCGGCAGCGCAGACATGCAGGAGGTCTCCACCGGCAGCACTCGGGCCAGAAGGACAGACAAACTGTGAACCCCAGACATGTAAGCCTGAGTGGGCGCAGCTATTCTTATTCCAGGAGGACTGGAGGGCAGCCACATCCTTCCCAGAGCAGAGCCGGCCTGATGGAGGATGCAGGGAGAGTGGGCCAGGGGAAAGCCAGCTGTTCCTTCAGTTTTGCAGTAAAGTAACCAAAGCAAACACTCACTGCCGTGGCTCCCTGGCTCTCTTCCCTTCCGTCTCGCATCCTTTCACTTAGCATCATCTAACATTCATACACATCTGTGATAGCGTGTGCTCGCATGTGTGTGTGTGTGTGTGTGTGTGTGTGTGTGTGTGTGTGTGTGACCACAGGAGCCCAGGAACGAAAGTGGAAGTGTCTGCTGCATTTCCTTGAGAGCACAATGACACCAAGTGTCGCCATGAAGACACTGCCACCCCCTTGTCCTCTTCACAGCCCACAGCAGCCACCTGGAGTCAACCCAGGCCTCAGGGTAGTTAGCATCTAAATGACTGGACTGGGAGGGCGTGGGTGGAGTGCAGCCATCACAGGCATCCTCAGGCACACTGTGGCTGTGCGAGCCTGGAACCCCAGCATGGGAACGGAAGGGCCTGTGCTTGCCAGCAGGACAGTGGCCTGTCATTTCCCCAGGCTGGGTGACCTAGTGCAATCTAGCTAATTCTCAGAACCCACTAAGGAATGGAGGGTCTTGATCCCAGCACCGTGAGGGTCGAATTGGTTAAGCGGGCCTCCGTGGGGTCACAGAAGGGAGCCTTACTACCAGGACTGGGGTGCAGGGCCTGACATCTCTAACTTCCTGCCCCGCTGGATTCTCAGGCCCGGAGAGGGGACTCTATAATTAGGCTATTCTACCGTGGAACTCCTCCCAGCCTAATGCCTCTCAGTTTTCCTCCGATTGTCTGCCCTTCCTTTCCCACCCACAATGTGAAGCCGATGTTGTGTGTGCAGGAAATGTGTTCAACCAGCTCATGTTTGCGTTAGCAGGAGCTTTACTCCCTGGGGAATGTCTGAAATGCAGTCAGGCAGGCCAGCCCGCATCACCACCAGCACTGTACCAGAAGATTGCCATTAGCACAGAGTCCTGTGAGAGCCATGAGTGGCCTAGGGGCACAAGCTTCAGTTTCTAGAACCCAGGTCAGGTGGTTCATTACCACCTGTAACTCCAGCCCCAGGGGATCCGATGCTCTCTTCTGTCTCCATTGTATACTTACTATATGTCTGTATGTCTGTCTGCATGTGTATAATATATATATTATATATATCTCCAAGATAAAAATATTGGAGTAGTTACTTAATGTAAGAATATATTCATAAGTTTCACAACAACTTTATAACAAGATACATAATTGCACAATAGAACAAGATTCTTTATTATGAATCTTTTCCCATGTTACTTATGCTCGAATCATTCCTTACACAGCTAACTACAGTTATTTGCTCAGTGAGCCAAACCCTAAATTTCAACTGTTATGCTATATCTCTTTTCTTTTCTGTGTTTCAAACATTCTACATATGTTATTATGGAACCAACCAATCCGTTCACACAGAACAGTAAAATCAAACCTGAGACTCAATATAAATGTGGCCAAATCTGCAGAGGCTCAGCGCATTCAGCTTCGTGTGTGGGAGGGATGGATGGCCGACACAAAGTGTGTGTAAATCCTTACAGATCCGGCAAGGTTCTCCTCCAGTGTTGTCTCTCGGAGTTCACCTGAATTTATTAGCAGGTTCCATCGCAATCCATTGGGGAATGAAGTGCTTCTGCTGTTGTCCCTGGCCAGGGATTTCTTGATTTTGAAAAGTCTCGTGGGAAGACATTGTGAGAGGCTGAGCCAGGCACAGCACACGATGGCAGAGTGCGGAAGGAGAAGACACGGTTTGTTCGTTATTTATTTATTTTGAGTAGAGGTCTCTCTGTGCAGCTGTGGCTGTCCTGGAACTTGCTATGTAGATGAGGCTAGCTTAACCAGACAAGAGATCCACCTGCCTCTACCTCAGAATTGCTCTTAAAAAATAATCTGAATTTGACAGGATATTTCTGAGTGGGTTTTTTTTTTTTTTTTTTTTTTTTTTTTTGTGGTTGTTCTTAATATGCGTGTCTTTTATTTTTATTTTTTTGAAACAGTGTCTCTCTAAGTGACCCAAACAAGCCTCAAACTCTTAGCATAGACAGAAGTTTCTGTCCCGTTTCCCCCCCCTTCTCCCCCGCTCCCCCGTTCCACAGCCATTTAGTCCCAAATAAGCACACAGAGGCTTGTTTAATTATAAACCGTCTGGCCCATGGCACAGGCTTCTTCTTGGCTAGCTCATTTCTATTCATCTGTATGCCTTCTTGTGGTCTTGGCTTACCAGTGATGTCCAGGCCTCTTGGTACCTCAGCAGCTACGTGGTGTCTCCCTGCCTTTCTCTATCCCTGTTTGGATTTCCCACCTGACTAGATCCTGCCTGTCCATTGGCCAAAACAGCTTTATTCATCGACCAATAAGAGAAACATATTCACAGCATACAGAAGGCCATCCCTCATCACCTATCATCCTGCCTCGGCCTCAAACGTGCTGAGATTGTAGGCAGGCATCCCCATAGTCAGCTCCATGCACCCTTCCTCATATTAGTGGAGTCCTTTCCATGCGGAGCAGAGGATTTGGATTTCACTCCTTGACTCCACTTCTCACTACTGAGCCTTTGTGGGCCTGATGGTTTCAGCTTTCTAGGCTAATAATCAGCCTTTCACACTTCCTAATACTCAGCTAACTCATCAAGGCACCTTCACCTTCAAATAGCTTGTTCTTACCATAGCTGTGGCCGCCACTTATGCTGGTCACCGTGGTTTCCTAAATCCAAGATTCTTAGACTATTGATCGGAGCCCACGGGTACCTGAACGCAGGACTCACAAAAAAACATAACATATTACAAGGTTTCTGGATGTGCAGTGACCAAGAGTCAACTCAGAGTTGGACACATAATGAATCCTAAGTGCCCCTGGCCGTGCTGGCCAGTGTGGCCTCACGTGACTACACTGAAGCCTTGGTTCTGAACACATATGCAGTCTGCATTCCTCTCGTATCACAGAGCCCCAGCGAAAGCTGTGTACAAACCTGGATTCCATCTCAAGACTCAGTCGGCTCATGAACAGTGGTTTCTTTAATGATACAAAGTTTTCTGCTCTTATACACAAACAAAGATTTTAAATCTTCTACCATTGGTCCTCAGCACATATCAAGTTGGTCTATCTCGGGATTGGGTTGTGTTGAAATGTTTGACTTTTAAATTTTCTGTTCACGTTTGAGTTTGCTGATTTGATCTGTGAAAGCAAAAACAAAACAAAAAAGAATTGTTAAGTGAACTTTGTCTTGAGATTGTGACAGAATTCTTTCTGAATTGACCCTGTGCATACTTCAAACACGTCGTAGTTCAGGGTCACATGAGTCAGCATTCTTGGCGTGGACAATTATAAAATCAAAATATTGATCAACTCGGAGGGACACTGAGACACACTACATCCCGCAGAGTCTGGATTCAGCCAAGCTTTAATTCTGATGTAGAAATAAACAAGCCCATCCATTTTGTTAGTGTGCAAATTTTCTTTCATCTTTAGTAAGTGGTAAGATTATACATGCACTAAGGAATTCTTTCAGAGTGAATCTATGGCACTATTGGTAGGCGTTTGACTGATATTCCTGTATAATATACCTATATACTCGAGACCATGTAACTGTTTCTCAGGTGAAAGGGTGGCACGTGCGAATTCTGAGGAACCTAGCTCTGAGTAAACCAACGGTCTGTCCTGATGTCACAGCCTCCTTCTTAGTCCTCAGGTCTGCCAGAGGTCCGGGGAGCTTTGTCATCCGTGGCCACCATCATTTCAGGGGGCGGGAACCAGCTGAGGAGACAGACTGGCGTTTGTTCTGAGTGCAAGTCTCCACTCACACTCAGCACACGGAGGTTTCTGGAGTCCTTTGGTGCCCGCTTTGGACCGCTGGCAATTTCAGGCAGCAATTAACAGGAATGGTGGAACCCTGTGACTATGAAGGTGAGTCGCCAGCCGCTCAGAGTGTGTGATACACACTATCACACGGATGCAATGCGTCAAGCATTCTGGTTGGACTATCTTTGGACCACCAGCCCACAAATAATGACCCGGAGACTCATTAATTATAAAAGCTTGGCCTTAGCTTAGGCTTTTCCCCAACTGGCTCTTATAACTTAATTAGCCCGTATTTTTTTTGTCTAGGTTCTGCCATGTGGCTTGTTTACCTCTTCTTAGTAGGGCACATCTGACTTGCTCTGAGTCTGCTGGTGAGATAGAGTGCCTAGATTCCTCCTCCCAGTTCCTCCCTCTCTGCCTGAAGTTCTGCCTAACCCTCCTGCCTAGCTATTGGCCGTTCAGCTCTTTATTACACCATCACGGCGACACATCTTCACACCGCGTACGCAGTGCAACAACACAGTCTGCTCCTTTATTCAGCCAACAGCAGTTTCATCGTAATCACTCTGTACCAAAGTAAGTGAAGTTCTGCCTCCTTGCTGCTAGATTGTAGTTGAGAGATACAAGAACAACAGGTAGCTGGTACAATATCAAGGAATTCTAAAGTTATGGTGCCCCAAAATCCAGTGAGGAGGCCAGAGAAAGAGGGGCTACTTTGGCAATGGCAACTGGAAATACTTTCCTTTTATGTTTTCTGAGACAGGGTTTCTCTGTGTGGCCATAGCCGTCCTGGATCTCACTCCACAGACCAGGCTGGCCTTGAACTCACATAGATCCACTTGCCCCGCCTCCCAAGTGCTGGGATTAAAGGTATGTGCCACTACCCGGCTTAGAAATACTTTCTTAAATGCATTTTTAAAGATGACAACTTGGGTTCGGGGGTGAATAAGAAGAAGACAGCATGAGAAGGTGAGTTGTCCTGGGGAAAACAGCCTGGGCAGAAGGGCCCATCAGTGAAAACAAAACTGGACTCCCCAAAGGAAAATGAAGTCAGGTGGCTTAATGGGTGCGTGTTCACGCACATCGGTGTACAGGTGCTTGTGTGTGTGTGTGTGCATGCACAGAGAGGCCAGAGGACCAGTCTAGGAGCCATACTCAGGAAAGCCACCCATCTCTTTTGAGACATGGCCTGTCCCCCTAATCCCCCAGAGGCCATCTGTGAAAGGAGAGGGAGAGTTACAAATATTGGACCTAGATAGATCAGTCCACTGAGGTACCCTCCTTAAAGCCCCCAGTCTTCCAAAAGGTTTGAGTTTATGCCCCGTGGATGTGAGAGATAACATCCAACAGTGTAACTCTGATATTTAATTGGCAATATTCTTTACAACAGTGGTTCTCAACCACTGTGGATAACGACCCCTTTGGAGTCAAATGACCCTTTCACAGGGGTCACCTAAGACCATTGGAAAACACAGATATTTACATTACAGTTTACAACAGTAGTGAAATTACAGTCATAAAGTATCAACAAAAATAATTTTATGGTTGGGAGTTACCACAACATGACTGTATTAAAGGGGCGTGGCATTAGGAAGGTTGAGAGCTATGCTTTACAGGAGCTTATGACCTTTCTCAGACTAAATAGGAGGATGTCTTAGCCCATTATTCTGCAGCTATAACAGAACACCACAGACTGGGTAACTTATAAACAACAGAAGTCTATTTGCCTTGCAATATTGGAAGCTGAACTGAACCTATATGGCAATTGATTATAAACTTGATGTGATCTAGACTCACCTGCTAAGAGCATCTGGAGGAGGGATTGTCTAGATCAGGTTGGCCTGGGGACAGGGGGCGTGCCCTGACAATGTTAACTGATGTGGAAGACCCAGCCCGCTGTGAGCAGCTGAGCAGCACCTCCCTTGTTTGGGACCCTGACTGTGAGGAGTAGAGGAAGCTAGCTGAAGGTTAAGTGAGTGTGCATGCCTCCCCTCTCTGCTCATGACTGAGGATGGGAACAGACCAACTGACACTCCTGCTGTGATACATTGTAGCCTGCAATTAGGAGTTAAAACAAACGCCCTCTCCCTCCAGTTGTTTTCTGTTGGGCTATTCTATCATGGCAACAGAAATGGCCTTAGGGTCAAGAGAGCTGCAGAGAGCTAGTCACTTGAAGTGACTTCTATAGCAAGCCCATCAGCATTCGTATGTCTGCGTGGCCAGAGTCCAGGAGGGCTAAGGGCCCTGGGGACCCCGCCTGGCAACCTGGCTGCTTCCTAGATTGTCTCTAGCATATGTGCTTGAGTGAGAGGACATGCTCAAGTCCCGGCAGCTGACACCTGTGCACTGATTTGTGTCCGTCCAGCTTTCCACAGGGACTCATTCTGCAAGAACGTGTGTGGATCTGTGACCAAAGCTCTTGTGAGGCACTCTACACGATGCAGAAACTGACCACACCATCAGGTGCACACATCTGGGTGAGGTGGGGCTGATACATCACAGAAAGGACCTCCTACAATCACAGTTTCCCTTTCAAGTCATTTCTCCAGGACAAGGCATTTCTGCAGCTCATGGATAAACCAAACGCCTGCCACCTACCCACCCCCGTGACGGCTGCCGTTGATCCTCACAGTCTCCTGTATCAAGCTACATGGCTAATTGTGTTCATTAATCGGTCCGTGGACTATGTCTTAGAAAAGCTATCTCAGTGCAATATGGGGCTGGCTTAGCAGGTGGCTTGGTGACATTCCATTCAGCTAGGACAAGCTCACTTCTAATAAACAACCTCTGACATGCCTCTCCCCAAGAAGTGACTGGTCAGTGTCCCTGCAGTGGTTCACAGTATCTTCCGTGACCACACCCGCATCGTCCTCCCAATGGAGGGTCTCCACTGCCCTTATTAGACCAACCCTGCAGTGTCTGGGAAGGTAAGATCCGAAATCAGTAGACACACAGATGCAGCAAACTTGTGTTGTGTCTTTGGAGCTGTGCCTGCTCTGTCTGGGTTATGAAAAATCTTATCTTCCCTGTTGCAAACAGCAGCTGCTTTGACCAAGTAACTCTAGAAGATAAATTGACCCGCCATGTTCTAAAATTCACAACCTAAGCAGCAATTTCTCAGGCTTCTTTTGTGGTCGTAGAAGGGGCACAAATTATTAATATCCAACTTGTGTGGCAGTTGCTCACAAGCTGCAGATTCCAATGTGAAATTTCAATCTCCGTGCGAGGACTGTGGTGCCTGGGAGAGTCTACCTCCAGGAATTCCACACAGTCCTCGTCTAATTTAGGATAGGGGACGGTGAGAAACATTAACCCACGGCGTAAATAAAGTAGGCATCCTAATGCCAGCAGTGGTTGAGAGTCAGTGTCATCAGCAGGACCTCCCTACACTCTGCTGTCCCACATTCTTATCGTTCGCCTGCCTGGACAGTTTTGTTTCCTTCCTCTACGATCCTGTGAGTGTTGGCTTTGTCATCTCAACTCAGGGTCACCTGGGAAGACAGTCTCAGTGAGGGGTTGTGTCCACATTTGCTTGGCCTCGGAGTGTGTCTGTAGGAGACACCTTCAAGTTAATTTATGTGGGGAGACTCAGCCCACCGCGGGAGAGTCTCAAACTGTATAAAAGTAGAGAAGGCACATACACACATGCATTCATTTCATGATCTTGACTGTGGATGTGATGCAATTAGCTCATCGAAGTTCCTGCCTGGGCATCCTCGCACACATGGACTGAAATTATAAGCTGAAACATTTTAAGTTGCTTTTATTCTGAGTATTTTATTACAGCAACAGACATTAAACTTGCCAATGCCCCATAAGCATCGGTCACAGAAGAGAAAGCTTTTACTCGGTGATCCTCACCAGGTCCTTAAGAGTAAGCACCTTCTCAAGGGAGAATCAGTTGTTGTCTCTCACAGAAGAAATCCCCCAAGACCCAGATGCAAGCAAAATGGCCTCATCTAAGTTATAATCCCAGGAGGGAAGAATCAAGCAGGGAAGAAAGTATTGGCTTAGAGAAGCTTCTCTAGAACAGAACCAATAGTGTGAGCTTAAATATATGTCATATGTTACATTTAGTATATTTAATAATATCTCTCTCTCTCTCTCTCTCTCTCACACACACACACACACAGAATTGGCTCACATAGCAGAGGATAGTCAGTCCAACTGTGGCCATATGCCTCACAGACATACCATAGGCCGAGATAATGGAGGCAATTCCTCAACCTAGGTCCCCTCTTCTCCAGTGACTCTAGTTTGCATCAAGTTGGCAAAACGCAAGCAGCATGCTTGTTCGTGGGATATTAATGTTGCCTATTATAGCTACACGTGCTGTGTCCCATCCCTTATCCATTCATCACCCACTCAACATGCAACATTTTTATGTTTTAATTATATGCATATGTATATATTTGTGTGTAGGAAAATGCATGTGTGAGGTGCCCAAGGAGAACTCGGGTCCTCCATAAGGAAAAAACAAGGTCCATCTTCCCAGACCTGTATTGTTTGTTTTGATGGGTCTGGGTTAAAGAGGTGTTTGTCTGGGCCATGTGCCCCACCCTCCCCCAAAATGTCCAGGAATAAATCCACTCACGTGCAGTTAACGGTGTTGCATTTTATTTTTCCTAGATGTTCTCAGTTTTGTAGTTGAGATCAGTGATCTATTTTGAATTCCTTCATCTGTGGTGTGAGGCATGGATCATGGGCTTTCTTGGTTTGCTTAGGAAAATTCAATGGCTCCAGCATCCTTTGTTGAGAAGACTACCAAGCTTGTTGGAAACCATATTTGGATGTGTTTCTGGACTTCCTATTCTGTTCCACACATTCATGCTTACACACACACACACACACACACACACACACACACACACACTGGTTTCACCATCTCTATTTGTCTGGTTAGCTGCAGCTGTCAACTTGATGCATCACGAAGTAACCTGAGAAGGGGGGGTCTCCACTGAGGGGCTTCCCCATCAGACTGTTCTGTGGGCATTCGTGTGAGTGATGACTGCCCACCCTGGGGAGTGGTCCTCTGCTCTGTAAGAAAGCTAGAGTCTGTGAGGGAAGCCGTGAGTGGTGATCCTACATGGTCCTTGATTCAGGTTCCTGTTTGAGTTCCCACCCTGACTTCCCTCAGTAATGAACTATGACCTGGAAGTTGAAACAAACTCTTTCCTCCTGTGAGTTGCATTGGTCAGAGGGTTTTATCTCAGTAGCCAGATGAAGCTAGGACAGCACTGGATTTGGTGGCTAAAGTGACAGGTCTTCTTCTTCTTTTTTTTTTTTTTTTTTTTTTTTTTTTTTTTGCAAAATCATTTTGGCTTTTCTAGTATCTTTACATTTAAAAATATGTTTTGAGATTATTTTGTCAGCTGGAATTTCACTGAATGCACAGATCAACATGGAGAGAATTATTGTGTAAATTAAAGTTGCCTCAGTTTATGAACACAACGTATCTATTTATTTAGGAATCTTTATTTCATTCAGGGTTCTTTATTTCACCAGTAGTCTTTAGGATACATATTCTGGATATTTTTTTGTATAATTGATACCTAAAATATTTTATATTTGGTATTTAAAATGCTGCTTTTAATTTCAATCATCCGTTATTATTAAAGACACTCTTTACAACGGCTATACTCTGAACAACCCATACTTCATTCCTTGCAAATAAGTTGACATTTTATTTTTAAATATTTAATTTTATGTTTATACTTGTATGTCTGATGTGCCATGTATGTGTGCAGTGCCTGAAGTGACCAAAAGAGGGCATCAGATCTCCAGGAGTTGGATGTACGCGGTTGTGAGCTGCCAGATGCAGGTGCTGGGAACTGAACTCAGATCCTTTGCAAGGGCAGCCAACTCTAACCGATGAGCTATTTCTCCAGCACATAAGCTGAAAATTAATCAAATCTGCTTATGTCACCAAGCGGTACAGCTCAATCTGGACAAAATATGCTCCCAGTATTTATTTTAGCAGGCAGTTGGGTGCCTAGCTCATGAGATACTGAGTATCACCTGTGACTTACCCAATATTGTTTGAAAAGTAAAAAAAAAAAAAAAAAAAAAAAAAAAAAGACAAATGAAGGTCTGGGCAAGCTTCACATAGGGATAAAGTCAGAAATGCCAGGTCCAAACACCGTGGCTCATCCTGTACAGCAAATAATTCCATGCATTCCTTAAAACAAGGCTGGTCAGGTCCACCTGCGTGCAGAAAACAGAGCTGTGTCTTGTGACAGCTCTGCGAAGTTCTGCCCTGTCTTTGCTCTTTTGTGGCTAGGTCTGACTCCTTAATTCTCTCCAAGTCTCTATCTCTCTGCCTCTCTCCCTCCCCCCGGTTTACCCCTCTCTCTGTCAGTATGTGTCTCTCCCCCCTCTCTATTTCTCCCCACTTCCCCTCTCCCCTCATGTGTGTGTGACACACACATACAATGTCATTTATTCCTAACACCATCTTCAGACCTAATCCAATCTTTTTCTGCTGCTTTCCAGAAAAGCTTGTAAAGCAGAACTCACATTTGGAGCCCCACCGCGCTGCACTGGCCTGGCTCTGAACTTCCACCGCACACGTCAATGCTGAGTGTATTGATTGGTAGCTGACCTCGGGCCGTTGCCTCTTCGTGTATTAATGGTCATGCCCAGGGAGTCAGAAGTGATTGGAGGGACACCCCTGGAGGGCTGCTCTGTCCCATCCCCCTCTCTGCAGGAGAGGCCTTGGTGACAGTTATCCTCAGAGGCCCTGACTAGGCAGCCTTTAATTGCTGGGCTCTCACGACAGCAGCTTCCTTCTTGGATTTTTAGAGTATTTAGCACGGGTCATAGACACTAAAAAGGAGCCCAAAGTGTCCTTGGCCATCATCAGGGGAGGGGGCAGTGAGGGCACTCAGCAATTTGCTTTAACATGGTCGGGAGGGAAGGTTTGGAATATGTCACCCTGGTGATCCAGAGAGTGGGAGAGAGAGAGGGAGAGGGAGAGGGAGAGGGAGAGGGAGAGGGAGAGGGAGAGAGAGAGAGAGAGAGAGAGAGAGAGAGAGAGGGAGAGAGAGAGAGCCCCTGCTAGCCTGGGGTGAGGACAGGGGCAGAGTGCCTTCCAGCCTGGGGCCGGCTGCACCTGCTATATTTGGAGTGCATCTCCTCCAGGCAATGCCTCTGCAGGATTCACCAAGGGAATCCCTGGAAATGTCCACCCACTTGCTCTCCTCCAGTGGTACCCAGTGGCTTTGACTCTGATAGCATTTGTGTTGTGTTTGAATTGAGGCTACATCTTGGCCCGCCTCTGCTTCTTAAACTCAACAATTAGTATCTCAGGAATGGAGTGGGTTTTTCTAATGTGTCACATTTGATTGCTTAATGTTTTGTTTTTGTTTTTTGTTCTTTCTAATTAAAAAAAAAAATAAATTCCTGACTGATTGGAGGCAGCAATGTCAGTGCTAACAGGAAACAGATGCGAATGGATGCGAATGGGGGTGGGGGAGAGCTCTCTCTCTCTCTCTCTCTCTGTCTCTCTCTTTCTCTTTCTTTCCTGCTGTGGTGTGTGTGTGTGTGTGTGTGTGTGTGTGTGTGTGTGTATGGGTATGTGTGTGTATGTGTGTGTGTATCTCTGTGTGTGTGTATCTGTGTGTGTGTATGTCTGTGTGTATGTGTGTGTCCATGTATGTGTGTGTATGTGTGTGTATGTGTGTGTATCTCTCTGTGTGTGTGTATGTGTGTATCTGTGTGTATGTGTATATGTGTATGTGTGTGTATGTGTGTGTGTATGTGTGTATCTCTCTGTGTGTGTGGTATGTGTGTATGTGTGTGTATCTCTGTGTGTGTGTATGTGTATATGTGTGTATATGTGTATGTGTGTGCATGTATGTGTGTATATGTGTGTATCTCTGTGTGTGTATGTGTGTGTATGTGTATGTGTGTGCATGTATGTGTGTATGTGTGTGTATCTCTCTGTGTGTATATGTGTGTGTGTATGTGTGTATATGTGTATGTGTGTGCATGTGTGTATATGTGTGTATGTGTGTGTATGTATGTGTGTGTATGTGTGTGTATGTGTATATGTGTATGTGTATGTGTGTGTATGTGTGTATGTGTGCATGTATGTGTGTATATGTGTGTATGTGTGTGTATCTCTGTGTGTGTATGTGTGTGTATGTGTATATGTGTGTATATGTGTGTGTGTGGTGTGTCTCTGTGTGTGGTCTCTCTCTCTCTCTTTTGCCCTCTTTGTCATTTGAGGCAGCTTTTGGTGGATCCCAGGCTAGATTCACACTATGTCGCTGAAGATGACCTTGAACTTTGACCCTCCCAGCCTCCACCCCCTGCAGTACTGGGGTCACAGATGTATGTCACCACCGTTTCTGGGGTCTGGGGACGCAGCCGGTGACTTTATGTATGTCAGGCAAACACTTACTGCCATTGCCATCCCAGAGACGGTGTGGGCTGGACTTGTCCCTGCCCTGCCCCAAGGCTTCACAGCCCAGTTCCTTTTCATGTGGAAGTTTATCAAAGGAGGCACATTTTCCATCTAGAACACTCAGCGGGGGCCAGTGGGAAGAGCAGCCTGTCAGATTAGAGGTGACAGGGGCTCTGGGGCTCCTGGGAACAAGAGAACAGGGCTTCAAACCTGGACTGGGCTTCTGATCTACCCACTCTGAGTGGGCTCTGCCAAGCAGCAGGAGGGCAGGGCAGTGGGGGGGTGTCCCGGCCCAAACCCACGGTGCAGCTTGGCAGGTCTTGCATGCCAGGGTACCAGCACAGCTCCTGGTCTCTGCATCCCTGACCTAGGGCATCATCTAGCGTGGAGCCTCCTGTCTGAGACAGTGGATAATCTCTCTATTTCTCAGTGTGGGTTCTGGTCCTTGAAGAGCTCGCACTTTGGGTCAATATGTCCTCTGTCAACAAAACAGGTTATCCAAATGCCAAACAGCAACTGCAGGCTGAAGTCCCTCGGGGAGACAAAAGGCCCAGCCAGCAAAGAGCATTTCCTGGGTCCTTAGTACCTTGATGCCTTTGTTGAAAAATGTTTCAGACTGAGGAGGTGGCTTCATGGGGTACTTCCCTGGAGGGAGAGCTGGAACTTCCCAGAGCAGAGAAGGCTAGGTGAGCAGGATTCCCAGGGGGAAGACAGGGTCACCCCAGACAATACTACACGTGACCCTCAGCTTCAGACATATGTTCACTCTCAAAAACATCCCCTGGGGCTCCCATAGACTCTCTAGGTGGGTGATGGGCTCAGTCCTATGTGTCCCGGACATGGAATGAAATATTAGGGTGCATGATTCAGAGGCTAGCAGTGACCAGCCCCAAGAGGGGCATGCTGGGAAAATCAGCATGTGTCACTGGAGGATAGCAGGCTTTATGGAGCCAAGGGTAAGGCCCAGTGGTGGGGGGGGGGCTAGGCGCTCTCCCACTGGTGTTTCCCTTTATCAGCCCGGGCTTTTCCTCAGATGGAGAAGATCCCAGGACTCTGTGAAAGCCAAGTAGCCTGTACCCCTGGAGCCGAGCAGGAAGAAACAGGTTGTGCTCGGGGACAGCTGGGTGGCTACACCAGCTGAAATGGGGTTCAATAAGACACCATTCCTCAGTGAGGAAAGTGTGTAAGGACTCAGGCATTACGCTGGCCTGCCCCTGTCTCCTGGCAGAACGCACTCAGGCAGTGCCCTGGTCAGCCCGGGGTTCCATGGTTGCGTAGTCTGCATGCAGGTGCAAAGGACCCTTTAAAAGACAGACCCCGCCCACCTCTCTCCCTCTCTCCTTCCCGCTGCTCCCCTGGGGCCGACAGGGCTTTTCCTGTCTCCCTCTTCTCTTCTGTTCTCTCTCTGTACCTCTTTTCTCTTTCCTTCCCTCCCTCCCCTTTCTAAGGAAACTTCTCGCTCTTTGCCCTCCACCTCCGTCACCCTCGCCTGCCTTGGATCCCGCCAGGTCCCCCACGCTCTTTATTCCAAACAAAGTGGAAGCAACCAAAGCAAGCATTCTGTGTCACCTTCGGCCCCCCAACATGTAGGTGAACATACATGGGCTGTCACACATACAAACACACGTACAAACACACATGCATCCCACATAACATGCCAAAAAGCGGGGAGGTACTCCGGAAACAACTTTCTGATTGAATTCATGGAAAGAGGGGGCAGGAAGAGGAACTTGGGGCTTCTTGGGCAGCAGCTAGGTGTGAGCCTCTTCATCCAGGAGGGAGGTGCTTGGGAGGCTCGCAGTGACTGGCAGATGCTCAGAGCTCCATGTTGGGTTGTCCTCCGACCACATGGCAGTTGGCACCACTTTGGGGCAGTTGCTGTTTCGCATTCCTGGGGGGGGGCTCATTCCTGCAAGAGTCCCTTCCGATAAAGGAGATTTTCACCCCCTCAAGGCCCAGGGATGCCACCAGGGAAGGGATTCCTCTCATCGCCAATCTTTCCGGCAGTATTTTCGATGCATGGCCTGTTGTCCTGACCTGGCAGATGCGAAACAACACTGAAAGCAATATCATCTGTGTGGCTTCCTAAGAGGTGGCACCTACAGCAGGTTCCCCTGGCCCAGTCCCCTCCAGTCAGATCACAGTGGGGTCTGATCCTGCCAGGTGCTCCCTCCCAGCACCCCTGTGGGCAGCCCTACTCAGGGTGTGGAGGCTCTCTTATTGGTCAGCTCCTAAAGCTCTGCAGTTAAGGTGGACTGAGCTCCAGTTCTGCAGTTAAGGTGGACTGAGCTCCAGCTCTGCAGTTAAGGTGGACTGAGCTCCAGCTCCTCAGTTAAGGTGGACTGAGCTCCAGCTCCTCAGTTAAGGTGGACTGAGCTCCAGCTCCACAGTTAAGGTGGACTGAGCTCCAGCTCCGCAGTTAAGGTGGACTGAGCTTCAGCTCTGTAGTTAAGGTGGACTGAGCTCCAGCTCTGCAGTTAAGGTGGCTGTGCTTCAGCAGGGTTGGGTGGGCCTCAGGGCCCGCAGGCTTGCCAGGTGAAGCTCTGCTGGGCCATGAACAACGATTCCAGATGCTTGTGGAGGTAATGGATGAACAAATACGTAAAGAACAGGTGCACCTGCCACATTGCTACCCCGAGTCTCATCTGCCACGGCTCTTTCATCTAGGAACACTCTCACTGTCTGCCCCAGGGAATGACAGCCTGGAATTTACAGCCAGCTATCTTCAGGACATGCAGAGCTGTGTCTGTACCCACTAGCTCTACCCCTGTGTCAGAGCAGCAGCTGCCTGCCCCTGGGTTACGCCTCCCCATGGAACTCGCCGGCAGCATTTGCTGTGAACATGAAAGGGCCAGCACACCTGGGCATCTGCCCCATCCTTCAAGCTCCACCCCACCTCTCCATCAATCATGCCCACCTTCGCATGGATCCACATGAAAGGCAAGCCCACCCTGCTCCCAGGTCCCAGGGCAACAATTTCTGCTTCCTGACTGGCTCTTCCCAGGCTGGCTCCATCCAGCCTCCCCAAAGAGGTGGTGTGGTCAAGCTGAAAGGTTGATGCCATCCTCATCAACTCTGTGTCCAGCGACTGCCATTGTCTTCCCAGCATTCCCAGTGTTAAACCCAGCTGGAGAGGAGAGTGGAAGATGCTGAGTAAGTACACGGGCTGTGGCCCTACTCCTCTCAGGGCAAGAACTGCCCGGGCTCCTAGCATCAGGGTCCACTGTGTGAGCAGATGCTGACATGGGCTAAGAGAGCATCCTCCTGGTTTCCAAGGCTTCCCTCTGCATACAGAATGTCACAGGAATAAATTACTAAGGGCAAGGACATCTGCACGTCTTCATCATCAACCATACTTCAGACTCTGGCTTCTTCAGACCCAGAAAGAGTTCCTCTGTCCCTTCCAGAAGTGCCCTTCAAGGACTCTGATTCCTCTCTGCTCATGGCTGATAGTCCCGAGGGAACTCAACAAGCTCAACCCATGTCCCCTGAGTATCTCCTGATCTTCAAGCACTGTCTGCGTATCTGAGAGCTCAGAGGACGATAAAATATGTGATCTCACCCCCCCCACCCCCACCCCTGCTTCCTCAGAACATGGTGAGAAAAAAGACAAGGTCGCAGTAAGATATGCCTGCAAGGGTACTTCCTCTGACCATCACTGGCCAAAGAGAAGCTGAGGTTTCTGGACATCTGTGTAAGAAGGAAAGAGAATATGGAATCCAGACTCATGAGTATTAATGCTTGCTATAAAACATTGCCTTTCAAACAAGACTGTCAGAGTTTCGACAGTTAATATGGAAGGCAAAATGGACTGTGTTAGCAGCAGTCGGGTATCTAGTGCCTCATGCTCTATTCTCTGCTCATGCACATCTGGTGAATGCCACTCCAGTTAACACGTAAGATGCCGGAATGAATCAGTCTTGCCTAATTCCTCCCACTGACTCATTCAAGAGAAAGGCTGAGAGCCTAAGTGGCTGGCAAGACTCAGGGTCCTCAAACCTGCACCACAGACTCTGCCGTCATCCCTTTAGGAAGAAATTCCAAACATGAACTGGAGAGCTGACTCAGAGGTTAAGAGCACACCATTGTTCTTGCAGGGGGCTGGAGTTTGGATCCCAGCACACACATGCTGACTCACAACCATCTGTAACAGTTCCAGGGGATCTGACACCCTCTTCTGGCATACATGCGGTGTGACAGGCTTACATACATGCAGGTGAAACAAACTCAGGCATAGTGAAAATAAGCAAACTTTTGAAAACTGAAAAGAAAGAAGTCCAACTAGAATAAATGGAGATAAGGAGGTTGCCCTTCCGTTGTATCCCTTCCCCTTGGTGACATCCTAATCAAAACTGGCTCCTTTCTCCTCAGGGGCCCACACTGATGATATTTCACGGCAGTTTCTTGAGTGTGATGCTTGTTTGTCTGCCTTTGCCTCCAGAGAGAAGGGCTCACTGGCCCACAGCCTCTGCATATCAAAATATTATATAAACATATACCCATTTTACCAAACTTCCCATCTACAGAGGTAAACTGAGGACAATCTTCCTATAGCCCGGTGCCAATTTCCCTTAAGAGGTTAGAACAATGTGGTGGTTTATATGAGAATGCTTCAAATATTTGCTTGCTGAGTCACCAGAGAGAGACTCTGTTTGAAAAGATTATAAGGATTAGGAGGTGTGGCCTTGTTGGGGTGGGTGTGGCCTTGCTGGAATGGGTATGGCCTTGCTGGAGTGGGTGTGGGCTTTCTGGAGTGGGTGTGGGCTTGCTGGGTGGGTGTGGGCTTGCTGGAATGGGTGTGGCCTTGCTGGGTGGGTATGGGCTTTCTGGAGTAGGTGTGGGCTTTCTGGAGTAGGTGTGACCTTGCTGGAATGGGTGTGGCCTTGCAGGAGTGGGTGTGGTCTTGCTGGGTGGGTGTGGCCTTGACTGAGCAGGTGTGGCCTTTCCAGAGTGGGTGTGGCCTTTCTGGGGTGGGTGTGGCCTTGCTGGAGTGGGTGTGTCTTTGCTGGGGTCTGTGTGGCCTTGCTGGAGTGGGTGTGGCCTTGCTGGGGTGGGTGTGGCCTTGCTGGGGTGGGTGTGGCCTTGCCAGAGTGGGTGTGTCTCTGCTAGTGTGCCAGTACCAAGTCTTCCCACCTGTTGCCATATTCCCTGCCCTGATGGTAATGGACTAAGCCTTTGAAACTGTAAGTAAGCTCCCAACTAAATCCTTTATGAGTTGAGTTGAAAACAACAACAGCAAAAGAGCATCTACCCAGGACAAAAAGTCCAGCAGTGGTGGCACACGCCTTTAATCCCAGCACTTGGGAGACAGAGGCAGGTGGATTTCTAAGTTCAAGGTCAGCCTGGTTTACAGAGAGTTCCAGAACAGCCAGGGCTACACAGAGAGACCCTGCCTCAAAAACAAACAAACAAACAAACAAACAAAAGGAGAGTTGAGTTGGTCGCAGTTGTCTATTTGCAGAAATACAACAGTGACCAATACAAACCGGTTATGTAAATAAGATATTCACAGGAGTTTGCACAGGTGTGGGACCTTCTGGAAGCAGCCAGTAAGACAAGGGAGGCTGGGAGGCGAGCCTAGGACTCAGAGGGTGGGGGTAAGGAAGTGAGCAGGAGAGGCAGCCAGTGAAGCCAGGGGAGTTCCTACCATGGCTTCCAGAAGGCATTCCTGCTGGGGACTTCAGGAGAATCAGTCCTTCAGTCCTGTCCAAACTGTGTCCAGCGAAGGATGGTTATGAGTGTAGCCTATGACAAATGGTAAACTTCAAGCATCATCTGGCTGTGTAACTCTTGTTACATGATATGTGAGCTTCACGGATGACAGCGCTATGTAACGATGTCCAAAGTTTGGACCGCACTGTGGCTTTGTGACAACTCAGGCACAAGAAAAGGCAAGATGCTTGCCCGCCCGCCAACTCCCGAACACTTTTTACCCGAGTATTTTCTAATATTTATTTATATATCGGTGCGTGTGTGTGTGTGTGTGTGTGTGTGTGTGTGTGTGCGTGTGACCCAGATCTGCATTATTTGTCTTCCTGAGTCATTCCCCACTTTATCTTTTTAGACAGAGTCTCATAATTGATTTAGCAAAGCAGGTGAGTTCTGGGGGCCCTCCACTGGATCTCAGACACTTAGCTGCAGCTCCTGGCTTTTTACACGGGTACTAGGGACCCTAAATCAGGACCTTATGCTTATGCCCAGCCCATATTTTATTTATTTATCATATGCTTGTTCACATGTGGTATGTGCACATACATGTGAATTCATGTATGCAATCTTTGTTATAAAAGTCCTGGTGTTGTCGGTTTCTTAGCATATCTGGAGGCTCTGTCTAAGAGCGGTGCATACGCCTATGGCCAAGAGAAGCCCGAAGCAGAGGGTTCACAGATACACAGTAAGGAACCCTTGCTGAAGGACAAAGGTTGCACAGAATTTCAAAGCACCCGGTTCAGCCCAAAAGTCCATCTTTGCCCAAACGTGGCTGTGAGAGAGTTCCTGCTGTCACTGAGGTGAGCCCTCCAGCCCAGCCCTCTTCTCGAAGCAGCACAGAGGTAAGAATCCTCTTCTTCCTCCAGTATTGGCGGCTGTCCTGTCAAAAACCCATTATTCTAGTCTCTGTCATCCTATGGAGATGCCGTCTTCTGGTTCAAATCAACGTGGTGCCTTTTTTCTCCTTGAAGATCAAAGCCGAGTCCTTTGAAGCAACTAAATGGTTTCAGAGAGGCGACTTTTAAAATGTTACAACCTAAATATGAACCCTGAAAGCAGCGTTCGGCAGCCCTGTTCTTCCTGTCACCCCAGCGCACACGGAGGGTGGGGACATCTGCATGATGACCACCATAGATAAGGGGTGTGAGCAGCTGCTTTGTGGTCCCCCATCCTTTAAAGCAGTTTTGACTAATGCAGTTAATCCTAAAATGTTATTAAAACATCAGATCGGCCTCTGTGATAGTCCAAGGTGACCTGGCCAGTTGTTGCAGAGAATTCCAAATGCAAAAAAAAAAAAAAATTAAGTTTACCACCAGGCCCTGTGGTCCCCACTTTTCTCTGGGGAGTGCCTTGCCTGGTTCTTTTTAAAAATGTAGTAATTTACGGAAACATGAACGAAGTTCACAGACTATGGAGAGAAGGCAGTGGGAGGGGCAAAGGAAAAGGCCAGAGAAGCCAGAAATGCGGTCAACCCTGGGAGAGGCTCGAAGGCCCTGTTCAACCGATGATGATTACAGGTGCAGGTGAAGACAGCTCGGGACCCGTGGGAAGAGCACGTCACAGCCACCCAGAAAAAACACAGGCGTCACACAGAAGCGTGTCAGGCAAAAAGAGTGGAGGGGAGGTGACAGCGGTCTAACCTCGGCAACCCCGAGTCACACCGGGCGTGCGGTATACACAGAGAGTTGCAATGCACAGAAAACAAAATGCTGTGTTTGTGTGTGCAACATGTGTGTATCATATTGCCCCCTGTGCATCTGCTCGACCAAATCCCCAACAAAAGCGATATATGGAAGGAATGGTTAATTTCCGCTCACAGTTTGGGGGTACAGTCCATTGTCATGGGGATCGTGGTGCCGAGAATATGAGGCGTCACATTGTACCTCGGTCAGAGAGCAGGGGTGATGGACACTGGTGCTCAGCTAACTTTTCCTTTTCCCCTTTTAAAAATGCGTGTGCGCGTGCGTGTGTGTGTGTGTGTGTGTGTGGTATAAAGGTATAAGATGTAGGATAACGACCACAAATTAAAGACAGGAACAGCCTGAAGATGGGAGGGGACAGCAGGGAGGTTGGTTCCCAGGGAGACTGTCCTTATCAGTAACCTTATTCTGTGTTGGGTTTCAGAGAGCATTTTCTCCAGCTAGGACCCTTCTGTGAGTCGGAACACATTTTACCCTGACTGCCAAAGAGGCTAGAATGATGCAGTAAGACCCTGTGGAGGTCACTAATGTCACCCAGGGGGGGATGAGGTGAATTGGACTAAAATGAAAGTCGTGTAGCTATCAGGAAAGTTGACATAATTGATACGTGGATTTGAGGTGAAGCCGACAAGACCTGCCCGGGAAGAGAAAGAAAAGACATCAGGAGCTAAGGGATGATGCCTTGAGGAAGTGCCAGGAGCGTGGGTTAGAGGGGGTGGTGGGGCAGGGGGGGGAGTCTGCAGCGTCTGCAGCCTCCACTGGTTCCTTTGGACTCGGGGGACTGAGACAAACAAGTGGGGATGCTGAACAGCAGTGTGTCCTCTGTCTCTCAAACCCAGTAGTCACCGAGAAAAGGGAGTTGGGGAACATTCTGTTTCCAGCGACCACGCGGTATGTGAAGAGTCAGAGTGACTGGGTGACTGTTGCTAAGCAGGGGGCCGGGCCGGCAGGATGCTCACTTGCTGCAGAGAGAGCACATGTCTGTCTGCTGACACTATGTCCAGGCATGACTTGTGTAATGTAAGGTAACTGTAAACATTTAATGAGATCTTCAAACGGAGAACAGAGATTCCCACGAGACAACCCTTCGAGACCCACACCAGCTACAAACCTCTGTGACTTACCACAGTCACCACGGCGGCTCCTTCCAGGCCAGACCGTTACAAAGCGAGCAGCTGTTTATATTAACATCCTGTCCCCTGGCCTTGCCGGAACAAACTGCCCCTGAGAGCAGGGCGCACTGGCACCTTGGCGTGGGCTCACTCCAACACCACTTTTTCTCAGTCATTGTTCCCATTTAAACTCCACAAGTTGGGCAAGAGCTTCTGTGTTCAGACTCAGGCCGCCGTCGTCTTGTAAAATGTGAACTTCCTCTCTGACTGCAAAACAAAGCCCTGTTTGTTGTTTTGCCTAGAACAGGGCTGAAGGACTGGGAGCCCCTCAGGGGATGGAGGCAGGTTTGGGGTTTTTGCAGGCAGGGTCACAGCTGTCACTCTGTCACACTCAGTTCCAAGTTCATCACTAACAGTCTGCTTCTTTGTGCCTGGTTCTCTCTGGTTAGGTGACCTGTGAGCAGGACTCCTGAGTTCACTCCCTGTTGCCCTGGGAGTTCCAATGAGATGCAGAGATACAGTGTATAAATCTGAGTACAGATACAGCCCCTGGGGGGGTGGAAATCTGAGTATAGATACCCCCCCCCCCGTGTGTGTGTGTGTGTGTGTGTGTGTGTGTGTGTGACTGTATGTGTGTGTGTGTGAGAGAGACTGTGTATGTGTCTGTGTATGTGTGTGTGTGAGAGACTCTGTGTGTGTGGGGGGGGTGTGACTGTGGTTTTTGTAGTTGCTTAGTTTCTTATCTTTAAAAACATAATTTTGTTGGTTCTTTGAGAATTCCACGTAACATGCTTTGATCATACTTACCCTCCCTCCCCCAACTCTCCCCAGATCCAACTCCTTCCCTTCTCACCTAGAGTCGTGCCCTTTTTCACCCCCATCAAGGCCAATTTATGTTGTCCAAATATTCTTGGACGTGTGGCCTTCTACAGGAGCATGGGCTGCAAGCTCCAGCCGCTGACACTTGCTCTCCCAAGGGCTGCTCAGTTAGGGGTGGAATATGTTCTCACCCCCCACCCCATGCTGGCATTTGGTCCGGGTTAGACTTGCACAGGTCTGTGCGTGTTATCACAGCCTCTGAGAGGTCACATAAGCAGCTGCCCTGATGTGCCTCGAGACAGTTTTCTTATAGTTGTCTGCTGCCTCTAGCTCTTACACGATTTCTGCCCCCTCTTCAGCAGTGATCCCCAAGTGTTTGGAGGAGAAGGCGTGTGTGTGTGTGTGTGTGTGTGTGTGTGTGTGTGTGTGTGTGTGTGTGTTCCCACTTAGGGCTTCGAGGTCTGCAGTCTCTTGTTCTCTGTGTCCTCAGCCTTATGCTCTGCTAGCCCCAAATTAGTGGCTGCAAACAGCCATAATCCAAACCCTCTAAGCCGCAGGTAATGAGGCAGTTTGTTGTCAGCTGGTTTCCACAGGAGCGCGTGCAGGCGATGCCATCCATTCAGGTAGCTCCTCTTTTGGGGATGAGTTTGTGACAATCTAGGTGACCGGAATGTCTTGGACAAAGACCTTTCACCCTCCAGCAGTCCAGCCTAGGCTGATTCACATATGGCAGCCTACTGCTGTATAGTCTGTCCTACGGGGATGGAACTCCCTCCAGTTACATGGGCGGCAGGCGTGAGGAGGATCCCACTGTCCAGAGAGTCCAGGATGAGGATCGTTTGAAGGTGATGAAACAGATACACTGTGAATCTGAGCCGCCCACAAAGTCTCTACAGTAACATTCAGGGCCATTTCACAGGCTCAGCTTCTCACCTAAACCCAAGGGTTTTAAGACACCAGGTGAACAAAAGACACATCTACCTTTTTATGTGCCATGCTAGGCTAGCATTTCTGTCCCTCAAGTGCTGCATTTCCCCAGAGCTCAGGACCCCTCCTCAAAAAGTAGGGGGAGGGCAGTCGTATCATCAGCACTCAGCTGGTTGGGACCTGTCAAGGTTTGCCAAGGAGGCAGAGGAGGCAGGGCTTGGGAATGAGAATCAAGTTTCTGGTCCTTTTGCTTTATTCAGTCAGACGAGAATCACAAGCAGACACGAAGCTCCCCATGGCCACAGTTCAGTGGCTCTCGGTGTCCACAGCAGTGGGTGGTGGCAGCTGAGACCCTTAGCTAGCCCACAGTTTTGGTGTAGGCGCTGGGAGCCAGGGCCTGCATATCCCAAGTCCCCAAACAGTGTTGCAGCTCCTGAGCCCAAGACATCTGAGCCCCTGAGAACCAAATACCTGCTAGCTTTCTGTGACCGACCGCGGCATGCAGTGTCTCCTTCCTGGCTCTTTATAGACTTCTGTCCTGAACAACTCTACCATCTCTGATCTTAGCAAGGGATGCTGTCTTGAAATGTCCAACGTCTCTTTCAGCTGCTAAGCTGCGAATTCTCTTGCCGCTTTTGCAGTTCATCCTGCTGACTGCTTAGCAAACGCTGCCGGCAGCATCCACCCAGCCACCTCTACCCGTTATAAGCTCGCCTGCCATGCTAACTAAGATGAGGCAAGAAAAAAAAAACAACAGAGAAGCCTTTATCTGCTCTCACGCGACAAGCCCAGGGGAGTCCTCACATTACAGTGTCTCCTGCCCACTCACCGAATGAGCTAAGCAGCTGTTTATATAGACAGAGAAGACAAGACCTCATATACATTGTCCCCTTCATATAGGTCACAGCAGTCTCTTCTAGGCCACCAGCAAAACTGTAGCCCTTGTAGCCTACATGGAAATGGCTTTAGACTCATCTACAGTTCACTGAAGTGTTAGATGACGGAAAGTTTGACAGTCCTGGTTGAGGCTTTGCATCCCTGACAGAGTTGGACCAATTGGCTGTGACTATTGTGTGGTTTTTCTTGTTATCTGTGGAGTGTGCGGAATGGCTGGGGATAACACAAATTGATCCAGCTGGGTTTTTGACCACCTTTTTGCTCAAGTGGGACAGAGCAGGGAGGGACAGTCCCACAGCTACCAACTAGGGAGTCAGACTGCTCCTCTCCCCACAGCCCTTGCGTAGGGGGAAAGTTAGCGGGATGGATGCTTACAGTGAGTGCTAAGAAACTTACTGTCAACGCATGAGTTTAGTGACCCGCCCAGTGACCCATGAGGATCTGCTTCAACACCCAGGATTTGGAGAAATCTGGTTTTAAACAGAAGTGCTTCCTTGAGGTTGCTGTCTTAGAAAAAGGTTTGGGAGTCATGGGAGGCGGGGGACAGGGGGTGTGTCTGCTCCTAAGAGTTGATTCTTCCTTTGAAGGATGTAATACTTTTTCTAATCACAGCCAACCCATGCCAACCCCTGCACTGGCCTTGATGCTGTGGGAACCCAAAAACACATTACATTTGTCTTCCAACAGGGGCGCCTTAGAGACAGCCTGGTAGGATAAAGAGAATGGGGAGCATGGGGGTGGGGTGTGGAGGGCGTGGAGGAGGTGATGCTGTCCCAGTTACCACACGGAAGAGAGAACAGGTGAAGATAGTCATGCTCGGAGATGCCTGTAATCCCACCTGCCTGGGGCAGAAGGATCACACCTTTGAGGCCCGCCTGGGATACACAGCGAGGCCTTGTTTCAGAGAGTGGAAGACAAGGGACAGTGTGATTGCCTCTCAGTATCGCTGGCCTGTAGCGTGGGGGGATGGGATGGAGGCAGGAAGTAAGGCTGGAACCTCTTTAGAGTTTTTTCTCCAGGAGACAGAGAGCCACAGAGAAATCAAGGCAGAAGGGGCATGCCGTATTACTTCTGTGTTAAAAGCTCTACTCATGGGATAAGCCATTCTAGCCACCCTAACCGACTGTGGAAATGGGGTGCAGGATTGAGGACACCCCACTGAAGGCGGGAAGTAAGACAAGCAGGAGGGAGGGAGGTTTGCTGTGGGCGATACCGTGGCTTGGTGGTGAGTGTGTATATAGAACGGAAGGGAAAAGAAGGCAACTTTGGTTATGCATTTTAACTGATTTTAGGCTCAGGCATGGAGCGATGGGTTCCACTATGGCATTTTCATACACGTGTGTGTCACGCCTGTGTTGTACTTTGTCCTCGTTTATTTCCCCCCCACCTCACTCCTCCCCCTTCAGCGATTCACTCTTTCCCGTCAGTCCCAACAGCTGCTTTCTTCCTGTGAGCATTTTGTCACTTTTCTGTTTCCCACCGCCTCCAGGTCCCTTCCTCACATCATGTGCTCAACTTGCAGGTTCTATGACTTACAAACACGTCACACATGCATGTGCATGCGCACACTCACACACACACTCATACACTCTCACATACTCACACACACTCACACTCACATACTCACACTCACACACACTCACATACTCACACACACTCATGTACACACTCACACACACTCTCACACACTTATAAACACTCACACAAGCACGCATGCACACACTCATACACACTCACACACGCTCTCACACTCTCACACACTCACACAAGCACACACTCACACACACTCACATGCACACACACTCACATGCGCACACACGCACGCACACACGCTGGTGATATGACTCGGTGGGCATAGGTGCCTGCCGTCATGTCTGAATCTGACCAGAATCAGCGTGGAAGGGAGTGCTCATGCCTGCAAGTTGTCCTCTGACCGCCACAGGTGCTCTGTTGTGTACAAACACAACAGATATAATTTTCAAAAAAAATGCATACATAGAGTAACTGAGTAAGTATAAACTTAAAAATAGACACATGTAATTTTAATTTAGGTGAGGAAAAACGTGGTGTGTGTCTTTCCAAGTCTGTCTTATTTCACCTAACGATTTCCACTTGTATCCCTTTCCCTACAGATATCGTGATTTTATTTCTCTTCTTTACTCCAATAAAAACCTTCATTGTATGTTTGTCTGTATCACATTTCCTTCATCCATCCATCTGTTGAAAAACAACACTTCTGATGGGGTTTTCTCTTGGGGCATTGAGCAGGTGACAGTGTCCCTGGCCAAGTTCAAGAGGGAAGGTGGATAGATCTGGATAGAACGATGAAGCGTAAAGGACAAACGGAGCTTGGTCTCTGTGGAAGTCACTGAGGTAAACAAACAGGCCCTGGCCTTATAGCTCCTGGGTGACAGAGAGAAACTGAGGCACCAGTCAGCTCTGTAGCTAAGGTAAAGCAGAGATTCTTGGAGATAGGGCGTGGAGCAAGAGAGGAAAGAGTTAAGAACAAAGCCCCAGGAACACAATGGCTGGAAAGTGAGCCACAGGGAGGAGTGGCCACTGGTGTCAGAGACAGCTGTGACACTGAGCAGATAAGCCGGGAGGAGTCATTGTAGGAGTCCACTGAGGTCACTGATGGCGTCATTGGAGCTGCCATTGTCAGAACTGAATGCCAGGGAGGTGAGAAAGAGAGGGAAGTCAGAGCGTGCCTGAGGGATGTCGCAAGCCTGATGAAATAAAAGTAAGTGGCATTGGGCGGAGCTGGAGCAGAGTCGAGGGAGGGCCTTAGGTTAAGGCGGTCACGTCCCACCTGTGTCCTTGGGCCACAAATACCCGAGGCATAGCTATGATTCCACACAGCGTGCTGGTGGCTAGCAGGGTCCTATGGGGACGTTGAAAGGTTGGACACTTCTTGAAATAAAGTTATCAGACTCAGGTCATAACAACACTGCCTTGGCAGGACTATGAGGAAAAGGCCTGAGGGTGGCCCTGCAGGTGGGTGGGGTAGCAGTATAAAGAAGTAAGGTCTGTGCATCCATCAGGGAGTTCCAGGCCCTCCGCCAACAAAGAGGGATACCAAAGCGAGCAAGAGAGACTCTTTCTAGGCCAGGAAGATGGCTAAGTGGACATAGGAAGCTGCCACCAAACCCGGTGCCCTAATTTTGAACCCTGAGTTAGAGTTGTCCTCCTCTGTGGCATGCACACACACACACACACACACACACACACACACACACACACACACTAAATAAAATGTAAAAGAAAATACTTTCTACCTTCGTGGAGCTCAAAGCAAGAGACAGAACCGCCCCTGTGCAGGAGTGGGGAGGTAAATCGGGGTTGTATGGTAATGCAAGAGGGGTCCTAACCAGCCTTGGCTGGCAGTGAGGAGGAGATCCAGGGGCAACTCCTGGGAAAGCTGGTGTGTAGCATTAGCCTGGTTCTCCTAAACAGGAGACGGGTGATACAGGAAGGAAGAGGAGACGAAACACACGAGGCTCTCAATAAAGGGGGGAACTCGTGCTGAGGACTTCTGTGGCGTGGCGTAGAAAGATCGTGCACAGTTGGGACAGATGTGCTGGGAGAGCAGCAAGAACTAAACACAATACTCATGCTGCTGTCGTGTGGGCACAGGCCAAGTTGCCATGAGGCTCTCACAAGCAACATAGGCCTGGAGACAGCAGAGAAGGATTTCCGGGTACAGGCTGTGGAGTTGGGCATGCTGTCCAGTAGGAGAGTTAATGCCCCCTACAGATGAAGGTGAAAGTAAAACCATGTTGAAGGCTGGTTGTTGGGGTCCCAAACCAGAAAGAACAGAATCCAAAGAGTGCATTGGGGACATCGGAGATCAGGGAGCCTGGATGGATGACAGGCTTCTCCGAAGGCAGAGAGTCAACAGTAGCTCCGCGGATGGTGCCAACAGCCATCCAGAGCCAGGAGTGGAAGACCACAGGGACCGGGTGCAAAATGTACTGGAGGATTCCCCAGGAGGCCAGGTGTGGGTGGAGGAGGGAGACACAGTCTCCACCATTTGTGTGAGTGTGTACATGTGTGTGCATCTAAAGCCCACAGGACAATGTTTGTCATAGGGTTACTGATGCTGTGACAAAGAACCATGACCTAAGTGTGGAGGAGGAAAGGGCCTATTTGATTTACACGTCCACATCACTGTTTATCACCGAAGGAGGTCAGGACAGGAACTCACACAGGGCAGGGACCTGGAGGCAGGAGCTGATGCAGAGGCCATGGAGGAGAGCTGCTCACTGGCTTGCTCAACCTGCTTTCTTATAGAACCCAGAACCACCAGCCCAGGGCTGGACCCACCCACAATGGGCTGGGCCCCTCCCCCATCAATCACTAGTTAAGAAAATGCCCTACAGGCTTGCCTAAAGTGCTACGAGGCATTTTCTCAATTGACGATACCTCCTTTCCGATCATGATATCAGGTTGACATAAAAATAGCCAGCACAATGTTCCTTAGGTGGCGTCCATAGTCTTTTGTGTTGTTTTGTTTTGTTTTATTTGTTTTGAGACAGATCTTCACGGCCTGAAACCCACCAATTAGGCTAGGCTGGTTGAACAGCGAGCCTCGGGGGTCCATCTGGTCTACCTCCTCAGTGCTAGGATTTAAGAGCACATTACCACACATTACTTTATTTTAAAGGTGTAGTCCAGAGATCAAACTCGGGTCTTCCTGCTTTCATGGCAAGTACTTTGCTGACTGCACCTTCTCCCCATTCCTCCACCACTTTCTACAAACATGGAGGTGGGACCAGTGTTGGTGCTGGGCAGCTATGGGGCTAGAGGGTTAGGCATGCTGTGTCTAATTACAAGGGACCCTATCCTGGACTTATCAGTGTTGCCTCCCACACTTCCTGAGGGGCTGTGGGAGATTTGTGCTGACTTTTCTTTTTAATTTAAAAAACATAGCCTATGAACAGGAAGGGTGACCTATTTTCTTGCATGTCCAAATTACACCCCTGTGTACTCCCTCGGGCTGTGGCTCCGTTGCCAAGTGGGCAGGGCCAGGAAGCACAAACTCATCACCTCACTGAGGTTCCATGACTACTTCATACCCACAGGCTTTCATTCACTGTCATCATCTAGTCAAATTCATAGGCAACTAGCAAACTACATGTGAAATGTGGTCGTGGTCTGCAGGGACACGAGGCAGGTTTCCCCACCCAGGCCTGTGGGCATTGTAGGAGGCTTCTGGCACTCAAATGAAAGAAAGGTATACCTCTCTCACTGCCTGGCCCGGTTGGAAATACATGCAAGACGTGAACCATGTCAAAGCACGGTCAGGCAAGCGAAGAACCTTCAGGAAAAGCCATTTTCTGCTGTGCTCTTTGGCAGAGCCAAGGACAGGACGCTTGGCCTTCATTTGAATTCATAAAGGAAGCTATTCATCAAAAGCTCGAAAGACACATCCCTGAACTCCTAATGAGCATCTAATTTTGAGATGGGGGACAATGACCACATCAAAGGAAGAGAGGGCTGTGAGAACTCCTGCTGGCAGAGGCCCAAAGAAAGTACAACTCTACCTCAAAAGAGGACACAGCCCCACCACCACCAGTCAGAGCTCTCTTTAGGTGGGCCTGCGTAGCTACTTGGTCTCTCTCTCTCTCTCTCTTGGGCCTGGGTTTCCAAGGAAACAGAGTCCCTCACAAGTCAAGCATCAACTGGAGGGCTGTGCTTTCTTGAAGTAATCCAAAGCATGGAAGAGAATGTAACTGCAGGCCAGTCAGATGGTTACCTGGGGCCTCAGAAGCCCTTGTGGATTGGGCCTTGTGTGGCTGTGAAGATGCTGTCCAAAGACCTGATGACGAGACAAGGACTGGTAATTTGTTAAAGGTGTGTGCGTGGGTACAGGGAAAAGGAAAGAGGACTTGGGATCCCAGGCTTGCTTGGCTCTCCTAGGGGACCACATGTTGAAACGTGTGAGCTAGCGAGGGGTCCTGATGCCCAATTAGGATGGTTCCTGGCATCTCTTTCCATGAACTCTACATTTGCAGTTTAGCTGGGTAAAGGTCATCCAGACAAACAGAGGACAAAGGTCTAGGTGATGCCAAGGTGACAGGACCTTCTGAAGATGCAGTAGCAGATATGAAGAGCTGAAGCATGGCCAAAACACAGTCAGAGGCCCAGCAGAGGAAGGCTGACCCGAAGAGCAGAGAACCCTCATCCATCCGGACCTCTGGAGTATGGGAAGCTCAGAGTGAACATGGCCTTTGGGCATGCCTACTGCATTGGGCAGAAATAGCTAGACATCCATCTAGTCACACCTTTGAGAGCATGAACTAGCCACACAGGGTAGGCCTCCTCTTCCAGGTACTGAGCATGCTCTGTGCCTGCTCCTGCTTCACAGGAGGGAGCCATCACCTCCACTCAGCTTACTAGGATGAGACACACTCCTATGGTCACACCAGACTGCTCGCTGTCAGAGCTCTGGTGGCATAAGGCTGTGTGGGAATCATGCTGGCCCTTCATCAGCTCTCAACACCAAGGTCTTGTGTAATGACTTCAGTCAGATCTTCATGGACACCCATGCCAGAAATGAACTATGAGAGGAAATGAAGGGCTGAGGGCCGATGTCAATCGCAGAAAATGCAGGCAGCACCTACTTTGTGACTGGCTGAGGGAGTGGGGGTGGGAGGGTGGCAAATGCCCACGAAGCTCCTTGGGTGACAAGGGCGTTTGGTTCCTGTACTTTTTTTTTTTTAATTAATAAAAATTCACATTTCCTTTGCGCCGATTTCCTGCCCCAGGTACCCACCCAGAATGTTTTGCCTCCTCAGGTTCCGCTTGACTGTGACAGTTTCTCAGACTGTCCTTGTTTTTGATTCCTTGGCTCTTGAGAGGAAGGCTGTCTCTCAGCCTCTACACTTGCTATTGGGAGAAATCCTCCTGGAAGTTGGGAAATCTTGCAACTTCCATAGACACCTCTGAAGTCCACAAGCAGGGAACGGCCGTGATATGAGGACAGAGGCTTCCTATCCGTTCATTTGGGTCGACGAGATGGCTCGTTGGGTTGGGTAAAGGTGCTTTGCTGGCAAGGCCGATGACTTGAATTTGGTTCTTTGAACATAGTGGAAGGAGGAAATCAACTCATGTAGGTTGTCCTCTGACCTGATGTGTTGCATGTGCTGCATGTGCGCCCTCACAAACACACACACACACACACACACACACACACACACACACACAAGCACCAGCCACATGGGTAAAAAAAAAAATGTTTACATCCAATCACTCTTCAACCACCAAAGCATTCTTGGTGGGAATCACGTGAGTGCAGGGATGGGCACGTGTGTCTTTGCCCCCATGCAAAGGTCAGAGGACAATTTGTGAGGACCAATCCTCTCCTTTCACTGTGGGGCCCCAAAGATCAAGCTCACATGGTAGGCTTGGCTTAGTGGCAATGGTCTTTACCCGCTGATCCAGCTTACTGGTGCTCAATTAAACTTTATATCCGAAGCACACAGAGGGATGGATTACTTTGGTAGGTCACACTTTGCCAACGTCTTTTTAGAGAATGTGTGTATGTGTGTTTTATTATATATCTATTATATTTTTTGACTGTGTGTGTGTATGTTAGTTGGGGTTTCTGTTATGATGAAACACCATGACCAAAAAGCAAGTTGGGGAGGGAAGGGTTTATGTGGCTCACACCTCCAGATCACTGTCCGTCATTGAAGGAAGTCAGGGCAGGAACTCAAGCAGGGCAGGAACCTGGAGGCAGGCGCTGGTGCAGAAGCCATGGAGCAGGACCACCTGTTCAGGGCAAAACCAACTACAATGGCGCGGGCCCTCCCCACCAATCACTAATAATGTCCACCAGGCCTGCCTGCCTGGAGCCTGGCCTCACAGCCATTTTCCTAACTGAAGTTCCCTCCTCTCAGATAACTTTAGTTTGTGTCAGGTTGTCATAAAACTATCAGCACAGAGTGCATGTGTACATATGAGTGTGTGTGTGTGGTGTGTGTGTGTGTGCATATGAGTGTGTGTATGTATGTGTGTGTGGTGTGTGTATGTGTGTTTGTGCGTGTGGTGTGTGTATGTGTGTTTGTCCGTGTGTGTGCATATGAGTGTGTGTATGTATGTGTGTGTGGTGTATGTGTGTTTGTGCGTGTGTGTGCATATGAGTGTGTGTGTGTGTGTCCTTGTGAGCACAGGTGCCATGGAGAACACTTAGAAGTTGAATAGCTTGAGGAAGTCAGTTCTGCCCTTCTACCCTGTGAATCTCTAGAACTCAATTTCCTGCAGGCTTGGTGACAAGTGCCTTCACCTACTGAACCACCTCACCGGTTCTATTTTGCCAAATGATGCAGATGATTCGGAATTCAACACCTTCTGAGGAAGTCACAAAGTGCAGAATTCACACTGCAAGGCCCGGGGCTGAGCTTGTCTTTGGGGACAACCTTTTCTAATCTTGGTGAGCTTGGGAGGTTTGGTAATAGACCCTCTGGCCTTGCAACATTGGCACTTCACTGGCCTGGGTTCTAGGGGCCTCAAGAGTTCCCTTTCGTCAGTGAAATAACTCCCAGGTGGTAGCCAGGCGGAATGTGGAGAGGACAGAGACTCACAGGGAAGCAAAGATAAGGGTTGAGATTTGACTGCAAAGAGTGAGAGCCATGGGGAATGGGCACCATCCCAGTTATCCAAGGAAGGATCCAAGGGTGCCCCTAAAGGCCATTCTGTGAGGTGACAGTGCCTCCTGGGATGTGGTCTACACAGGACAGGGCACAGGACAGGGCCTGGACTGCCTCATAGATCGGAGCCACCAGGAGGAGGGCATCTTGGGAAATCTCTGTCACACCACCCAGGCTGTTAAATTGCTTGCTCCTGCTCTGCTTAATCTTAAAGCATCCCTTACCTGACTGGAGGCATCAAACCCTGCCCACAGTTACACACCAGCAAGAACAGTCTTGGGGCCTGGCTTCACGGAGTCACTAGGGTAATGCCAAAGTTCAAGCATACTTTAGAAACACCGATTCAGTTAGATCCTGGCACTCAAATCTGTTTCCGGCTCTCGGCTCCCCTCACCTTCCACGCCAACTTGCCCTTGTCAGCATTCTGAGAGGGTGTGGGCAAGTGAGTTTTCAGAATAGTGTGCATAGTACCTCTAGACTCACATGGAGCAAGTCTGGACGACAGTTTTATAGATCAAGTTGGCCCGTGTGGTGTAGATCAGGCTGGCCTGTGGAGGGCTGATTGTCAAGACTGCATTAACTGAAGTGGGAAGGCCCCGCCCACTGCGGTTTTGGTTCTGTTGCTGACCCAAACAGGCTCCTGACTGCAGGCTGGGCCGGCCGCTTCGAGGTCCTGCCTGACTTCCCTGGGGTGACGGGCCGTAGCCTGGAACTGTGAGTCGGAACAAGCCTTTCTTCCCTAACACTGCGTCTTTTCGGATATTATATTGCAGCAACAGAAACAAAACTGGACTGATGGAATGGGAGGGTGCGGAGAAAGGCAATGTTCCTTGACTGACTCTGGGCTCCCAGTACCGGGCCAGAAGTGTTGATAGATCTGTGTTGTATCACAGTTGTGACCAGCCACACACAGCCAATTACATTTCTACTTTTAATTAGTTATAGACTTGATTAGTTATAGACTTGAAACAGTTAAAGTTTAGTCCTTCAACTGCGCCATTAGCCACATCCCCGATCCCTAACAGTCATGCACTGCCAGTGGCTGCTGTACCGGTCAGCCAGAGAACAGAAATTCCCACTGGATGAGCCACATGTAGTCTGCCTTTTCTTACTCCCTTCTAGGTAGTGTGTTAGTTCAAGTGCTGGACTACCCCTAACAGAAAATCCCAGCGCAAAATGATCACGTTGCCCTCACATTTTAGTCATAGCCACTCACGGCTGCAGTCGGGATACCGGTGGCACCAGGCACAGTGTGGTCAGTGAGGTTGGAAAGCTCCCAACACTCTTTGGTTCCCATGGAAATTATTCCCACCAGTGTCTGCACATCAAACCTGTGTGACAGCAAATGCCCCAAGGCATTTGGAACCCTGTGTGTCCTCCTCATTCGTATCTCTCCTCCGATCTGATTGGAGCAAGGACCACAGCCCTTCCCTGGCCCGATTACAGGACCAGAGACACCCTTGAAGTGATCAGGATGGATCAAAACCCTCTGTGAAGGGGGGTCGGGAGGGGAGAAAACCTGAACCTGGGGAGGAAAACACTCGACTTCCGAGCATGACAACTGAGGTAAATTCCCAGAACCCGTGCAGAAAAAGCCTTGGAATCCCAGCTCCAGGGAGGCAGAGACAGGCAGATCCCCCTCGCTCAAGGGCTTAGCTTAAGTCATCCAGCTCCGGGCCAGTGAGAGACCTTGTCTCCAAATACACAAGGCGGCACGTAGGATTGTCCTCTGACCCCCACATGAACATACACATACGTGCAGCTGTGCACTTGCACAAAAAAAGTACACCCGTACGTGTGAGCACACACACATTGAAAAGAAAAATCTGTAATTAAAAACTCACACTTCTATTGGAAAGGAGGAAGATGGATGAGACTTAAGTCCCAGTACTATCAACTACAGGGACTTCTGTGTTTCTTCGTGTGACAGTAAGGAATTGACTCTGGGGCGGGGAAGGTCATAGGTAGGATACGTAAATTACCCTGTAACAGAACACCTGCAAGGCAGAATAGAGGCCCAGGTGGGGTCTTGTGATCTGTAGCCACATGCTCTCCGCCATTCGCCCAGAGCCACTGGAGTGGTTACCACCTTTGTCCTGGTGGCCTCGGTGAGCTAATTACTAATCAAGTGGCTTCACTCTGATCACTATTGTATGCAAGCCACTTGGTCATCTGCTGGACAGGGGCACACTATGCTGCCTCCCTCCACCCCCCTTTGTGTTAAATATATAGTTTTTATCCTCAGAGGGGGGTTATCTCGGAGCAGAATTGGCAAGGTTAAACACTATCTATAAGACACTTTCGACTGGGCCATGAAGTGAATTACATAATATATCAGTCCTCTACCTGACTCTAAAGAGAAAAAAAAAAAAAACCTGGCAAAATGCATTTCTGTTAGGTATGGGTGAGTATTTTCTATTTCCTTCCTTCCCGTGAAGGTAAAAATGACCTTGGTTCTTGGGAAGCAAAGATAGATTGAGCAGGCTCGGATCAACACAGTTCCGTTTCACTTAGTCCCCACTAAAATCGCCAAGGAGTGAAAATAGAGATTGAATTTATTTTACTATATATTGCTTCATTTGAACTTTAGTAGGCATTAGCTTCTAAAGGAAACCCTCCCCCTTCATAATCTCTTATTGATGGGATGTTAAGGAAACTGCCTTGACGTTATTGATTCTGAGCTACGAGGTACAGCATACCGCCGCGTATTAAACCGAGAGAAGTGCGCTGTGCGGGCGCGTTGTCTCTGTGGGGATGGAATTTGCTGACCGTGCAGTACTTTGGGCCTGCTCAACACGCATGGCTGTTTTCCCCAAAGAACGAATTAATAAAATGTCTGTTGGGCGCAGCAGAGCCTTCGAGCCCACGACCTTGCTTGAAAGGAGCGAGCAGCAGAAGGACCTTGGAAGAAGCAGGAAGCCAAGGCCTCTCGTAACTCCTGCTTCCTAGAATGCAAACACCCCCCCCCCCCCAGTAAGAAACTTCACCCCAAGAAGGCAGAGAGAGGCTCAGTGGTTAAGAGAGTTTGTTGCCAGCAGCCACTGCTAGCGGCTCACAACTGCCTTCAACTCCAGCTCCAGAGGATCTAACACCCTCCTCTGGCCTGTGTGAGAATGTCATCGGTGTGTGTCTACACCCCGCAACACACAAATGGATAATATTAACTAAATAATGGTGTTAGAAGTCTCCACAAACAGCACAGAAACTCCATCTAGCAAAGGTGCTTAATCTTCTAGAGCCCACATCTTCACCTGGAAGATCTTGTGGAGGGTGAAATGGTTGTCATTTTGGTTGACAACAGTGTCCTCCATATTTTTTCCAGGCAATCACTCTGGTGGAACTCTGGCTAATGAGGGAAGAGGCCCAGGGAATGTTCCATAAGGACACAGTAGAAAGTAATAGCATCCTCAGCAGTGAAAGAGCTGAAAACTAGGAGAGGCAGCTGGAGAGTACAGACGCTGTACTGTAATGCTCGAGACAACTCCAGCCTAGCTAGCTGAAATGGTG
The DNA here is from genome assembly GCF_943737965.1 of Phodopus roborovskii. NCBI lineage: Eukaryota > Metazoa > Chordata > Mammalia > Rodentia > Cricetidae > Phodopus > Phodopus roborovskii. The sequence continues at coordinate 8,804,880 of NW_026125295.1, forward strand.
CACCTTCTTATTACACCCAGGCTGGCCTCGAACTCATGATCCTCCTGCCTCTGCCTCATTCAGCAAATCCTACCAGCATGTGCCACCACAAACAGCCTTCTCTGTTTGAATGTGTGCTACCCAAGTCTGAGCACATCCCTTCGATCCTCAGGACCCACACGAAATAGCCAGGTATGATGCTATATACTTGTTATCCCAACCCGGGGGAGGCAGAGACACACGTGGGTCTACAGGGCTCACTGGCTAGCCAACCTAGCCTATTGAGTTCCGGTATCTCGGAGACCTTATTGTGATTTGAATGAGGTGCCCTCCATAGTCTCAGACATCTGAGTGCGTGGTGCCTAGTTGGCAACACCATTTGGGGATTCTCAGGAGGTGTTAAAGGGAGTGTGACTGGAGATGGGCTTTGAGAGTTTAAGACATCTGCCATTTCTAGTTTGTTCTCTCTGCTTCCTGCGTGCAGTTCAGACTACCTCGTCTGTTGGCCTTGAGTATCAGAGCTCCAGGTTCTTGGGCCGTTAGACTCCTGTGATGGCACCAGTAACCACCCAGTTCCTCAGGTTTGGGCCTCAGACCAAGAGTTACAGTAGAGAGTTTTGAGGTGTCCCGACACCCCATTATGGGATTTCTGAGACACCATAATAATGTGAGCAGGTCCTCTAATGAGCCTCCTCACCCGATGATAGAGAGATGGGTGGGCGGTTATAGAGATAAATATGTTGGTAGGTAGGTAGATGGTAGACAGATGATGCATAGATAGATATGGGACAGATATTAGATGTGATAGATAGGTAGATGATGAATAAGCTTATGATTGATAGGTAGATAAATAGAGGTAGATCAATGATACATGATAGATGATAGACAGACTGGTGGATGATAGTTAAATAAGTAGGTGAATAGATAAATAGGCTTTTGACAGATACTCAGATAATTATTGATTGACTGATAGTGGATGATAGTAGATAAGTAGGGAGATTAACAATAGCTAAATGGAGGGTGACAGATAGACTGACAGATAAGAGCTAGCTAGTGATACAGCTACTTGGTTCTGTCTCTCTGGAAGAACCTGGTCAATCTAGTCCCCATGGGAAGTGTATCAGACCCCTGTGGATACCCAGCTCAGAAGCTGGCTTCAGAGATGAGAAGCCAGAGATAAAGGTTATTTTCAGGTAAGGGTGCTTTGGACTTTTCACATCTAGGGCAAACACATTTATTTTTCTCACTACTCCATCCTTTCCCACATAAATATGCTCTACTAACCCTATCGCACCTCCCAATGTGTGCATTCTTTCCCTAGAATCCACACCTTCCTTGTCCAGTTGACCCAGTGGCCCTCAGGCAGGGATATCTACCTTTAAAAAGGGACACAATTGCCTGCCCCAATAGAGGGAAGGGTTGACAGTGTAGACCGGCCTTTGTCTACTGACCTAGCCTGTCCTCTCTAGACAAACCAAGAAGTCTCTCACTTGTCACCTGCCGTGTCTGCAGCCAACCTGGTGCCTGCAACAGAGAGACTAGTTCACAGATGCCAGCTGTCCAAGAAATCCAAAGCTAAGGACCATCCCCTCAGATGCCCCAAAAGCACAGATCAAAGCTTTCCAGGGGTCACTTGAAGGTGATAATGAGTTGCTTTCTCGGGTGACAGCTGAGGGAAGCAGCAGTTGAACAAAGGAACTGATTGACAGGGCTGTGCTCTGGGTACCACATGGTTTGGCCATTTCCTCCACGTCGGTGAAGAGTGGAAGAAGGTGAGGGTGTGGTGGCAGGGCACACAGGCCAAGGAGAGAAGATGGCAATAAGAGTGTGGGGAATCCTAGTGATCTGAAAATGCAGGTAGAACAGCCCTGAGCCTAAGTGACAGGAGATCTTACATTCACTGTTGCCCAATGGCCCAGACACCTCCAGGTGGGAATGTGTGAACCGGCCAGATGGATAATGAGACCCTGCTCCAGGGAGGTCCCTCTCCTCTCTACAGCCCATAGCCTCTCCCCAACTCCAGACCTGTTAGCATCAAGCAGGCAGTAATGTGGGTGTTCTAATTTCTCTCAAGTAAAGCCAGGGGTGTAGATTTTCTTCATGGGGAAAAAAAAAAAAGATTTTTGAAATATTAGAAAACAGTTCAAAAAACATTTCTAATGTATGTTAGTCAATCAAAACACAGCTTGAGGCTGCATCTAGTCCTGGGTTGGTATAAAATAGTGGTCTTCAAACTTGAGTAGACACCCAGAGATCAGCACGGCTTCCCTGGAGGTGGGGACCAGGAACAGGCGTTTGTTTCTTTTTCTAAAACAAGTTCTCCTGTAGCCTAAGATGACCAAGTAGCCAAGGGTGACTTTGTGCTCTGGACCCTCCTGTGTCTACCTCCTGGCTGCTGGGATTATAGTTGTGCCGTACTGTGCCTGGTTCTGTGGTGATGGGGCTCAAACCCAGGACTTCTTTTGTGCTAAGTACTCTACAGGCTGAGCCACATGCCCAGCCAGGAAAGTACATTTCTAATGAGTTCCCTGGAGACAGAGGCAGGTTTGGTCCTAGGGACACATCCCGAGATTCACTGCCTCTGGTGATCATGAGGGTCTTCCAGACTTTCTGTCCCAGTGACGTCCTGCTGGCTTGAGAAGCAAGGCTCTGCTCTGCTCTTCTCTCAGGGGCCCCTGTGAAACAGTTCTGTGTGTCTAAGGTCTGGCTTCAGCTCCTGCATTTAGAATGGGAGCTGTGAGCGCTAATGTGGGGATGCTTTCATTTCCTGAGTATATGTTCTTAGCAAGGCTGGACTCAGAGCATCCCCACGTGTGTGGCTCTTTAGCTCCCAATCCAACGCCTCTCTGCTAAAGTCGGGTGTGCCCAGCCTGTGGTGCTGTGCTCCCCATTTTCCCAAGAGGGAGGTGCCAGGATGACTGGAGACATACCCATGGGGCAGCCCCCCAAGCTAGAGAGAGGGGACAGAAGCTGCATCAGTTACTCACCCGCCTCTTGTGACAAAGCACCTAACCAAAGCAACTCAAGCAAGGTTTGTTTGGGTGGGGGAGGGGTGGCAGGGTGAGCGCGAGATGCTGACCAGATGCTGGTGCTTTTTGTTCAGCCCCGGACTCCAGTCCACGCGGTCAGGGTAGGTCCTCCTTCCTCATCACAGCTCTCTGGAACTGCTCTTCCTAACACAATTCCAGGGCTGTGCCTCCTAGGATATTTGAAATCCAGCCTAGTTGGCAGTGAAAAGCTACCATCCCTGTGATTCTCCTAAAAGACCCCCTGCTAAGGCCCAGAACTTCTCATGAGGCTGGATCTAAAAATGTAATCCCAAAGGTTCCAATATGTCCCCACTTCCCCAACTGTCTTCATATCCTTAAAATAAAATAAAATTAAAAAAAATCCCCAGCATTTCCTAGGGTATGAAAACAGGATGCTACCAGGCCAGTCTTGTTGTAAGCATCTGGGGAAGCCATCACCCAGGGAAGGATGTTGCTGGGCAGGTAAACACAAGCAACCATAAATAAGGGGACACAGGCCAGGCTTCTGAGACTGTCAGAGCCAAGGAGTGAGGTCACCAGGGCGGAGCATCACAATCAGAACTAAGCTGGGAGACCAGCACTGCCCCACCCCCACCCTGCCTTTGGAAGACTGAGGCAAGTCCCCAGGCTTCCTGAGTGAGTGACTCAATACCACACATCCCACACAGGTCACACACACCTCCTGAACCCCAGCACCACACACCCCACCACACAGGTCACACACACCTCCTGAACCCCTCACCACCACACACCCCACCACACAGGTCACACACACCTCCTGAACCCCCTCACCACACACCCCACCACACAGGTCACACACACCCTCCTGACACCCTCTAGCTCAGTGTTAGAGGACTTGCCGGCTAGGCTTCACTGTCCCTCTACAATCCCTCTGCTGCCCTCGATGACTTGTCCCTGTTGAGGCTTCAGTCCCACACCCTTGCCCAAAGTCAGTCATGTACCTCTCAGACCAGTGAGGGGCTGGGAAGGTGGCTCAGGTGATAAGGTGCTTGCCACCGAAAACATGAGGACATAAATTCAGTTCCCAAGAACTCATGTCAAAGTCAGACATGGTGGTTACATCTTTAATCCCAGTACTGGAGAAGCAGAGACAGGCAGACACGTCCAGCTCATGGGCGAGGCAGCCTAGCCAGTCTAGGTTCAGTGAGGGACCCTATTCAAAAACTAAGGTGGAATCCAATTAAAGAAGACATACAACACCAACCCCAGCCTTCATATGCACCAGGCACATGTGCACACACGTAAACACACACACACACACACACACACACACACACACAGATACCAGAAGATGAGGTTGAACATAGCCATCCACGTGCTCACAAACATATTTGTGGGCCCTCTCTTAGTCTTGTTTTGCCCCAAAAGTCCTTTAGAATCTAGACTAGGACTACAGGCTCCATTTTCCCTTGTGAAAATGTGTCCAGAGGAATGAATAGGGATGAAAGGCCTTTGCAAAAAGAACAGCCTCTGTCCGGGGTGAGGCATCAGATACACCCATCACGCCCCTCCTTGAGACTTCTGTGAGCACAGAGTCCTGTCTGTGTGTGTGTGACCTGTGAGCAGAGCCACAGAGAAGCCACCTCCACAGCCTCCCGCTGTGTCTTGCTCACTTAGGGCCTCACCTCCAGGCAAACCCTGAGGCATGTGCCTGGAACTATGCAAACAGTATGTAAGCCAGTGCGGAGGCCATGGCCAAGGCAGGACACATACAGCCACCGGTCCTGTCCCAGCTGTTTGTCACCTCTCTGCACCCAACCATTGACTTCTCCCTGCCCCTCAGTTTATTCTCCTGGGAAATGGGTTAATAGTGCCCACTCCGTACTGTCTTAGTGAGGGCTCAGAGGTCACCCACAGGACTCAGCTATGGGGACATCCATCCCAAGTAAGGTTCCCACAGCAAAGCCTGTACCACAGGAAAGGGACAGGGGAATAGGGAGTGATTAGCCAAGGAAGAAGATTTCAGACTGGAGCCCAGGTTACAACACAGACATGACTCCTAGAGCCAAGGGCAGACACTGTTTCAGACAATCCCCGGTGGGGGAGGGGGAGGGGGAGGGGGCATCACCAGACAGCCCTCGGGAGTTCAGTGCTCACTCAGCTGAGGGTGATTCTTCAGGACCAAGGCTCTCAGCAGCTGGTGAGAAGCCCCTTCTGTGAAGGGGCTCTGAGTGGGGTAGCCCTGTGCTCACCCCCTTCTAACACTCTTATCTGCGGTTTCAGTTACCCATGGTCAACCAGGGCCTGAACAGTGAATCACAGCATGGTGGAGGGGGGAGTGAATGCAGGGTATTGAGACATCGAGAGAACACAGGGGCAAGCGTAAGGTCCGTTTCTGTGTATTGTTTTCCATTCACTGTACTTGACTCACAAATGAAACGTTAATCATAGGTAGATACCATACGTGTGAAGCCTCAGTAAACATAGTTGTGGGTGCCATCTAGTTTCAAGCATCCCCAAAAGGACTTATAACACATCCCTGGTTTGGGGACGGTATGTGTTGGGTGGAGGGGGGGGGGACTACAATTCTAGCAATGAACCATATTGCTCAGTTGGCAGAGACACGTCTTCAATCTGGAGCTATTTTGAGATACATCACAAAATGCTAATGGCCGCCTCACACCCACACCCTCGTCCCAAGTACTGCATCCAGACTTTACAGGGTGTGGCCAGGCAGGGATGGCTTTGCCAGGGACAATGGCAGCATCCTCTGACCAGCCACGCCCTCCTCTAGTTGACCGCTCTGACCAGGTGGCTCTTCTCAAAAGGCCAAGAAGGGCCGATCTCTGGGGAATACAGCTTTACTCCTCCAAGAAAGTGACACAGAGTGGCAGATGGAGCTGGCAGGCAGCTCAACCCCCCTGGGGAATTGTTAGGAATGCGGGCTGGAGCCCAGCAGACCTGCTGTGTTAGTATGTTTCCTGTTGCCATGACAAACACCTGAGTCAATGAACTTATAACAAGGGGAGGTTTGTCTTGGTGCTTGGGAGGTTTCGGTCTGTGATGAACTGGCCTCTGCTTTGGCCCTGTGATGAGGTGGCCTGTCACAGCAGAATCAAACAGCTTACATGCCCAAGACTGGAGAGGAAGAAGGAACTAAGTCCTGCCATCTTCTTCAAGAATACACTGACAGTCACTAGAAGCTCTCCCACCTCCCCTCCCAAAGTGTCCATCACCTCCTGCTAGCGCCATAGGCTGAGGATGAGGTCCCTAGTGCACAAACACAGAGAATATTCCAGACCCGAAGCATGCCACTTGCTGACTGCGGCCAGAGGCCTGTGCACACCGCCGCGTCAGCTTGCGCGGCTGGCACTGTCTTTGCCGTCTTTCACAACCGACGGGCAGCTCCTTGTATTTGCTGTGACTTGTCTATATTCTTGTCTGTGTCCAAGAAAAGAACAAGAACCTGAAGACAAGTCCAGAGACACACAGCCCAGCATATGAAAGCCGGCTCAGGATCAACTAGTCAGGGGCTCCAGGCAAGTGGTCTCATTGCTCAAGCCTTTCCTACTCTTCAGGTGTAATTAGCAATGGTATCATGAGACTGAAAGCCCCCAACACTGCCTCTGCACACACTAGACATGCAAAAACATATCCCCATAGTCCAGCCTGGTGCTACACATGTGTCAACATTTACGAAATGTAACTGCGAGAATCAAGTTAAAGCTGTTTGACTTTCAGGCTCTCCAGAGACAGACGAGTGGATGAGGAGGAGGGAGGCTGGGGCTTTGATCTCACTCTCTGCCTGCCATCCTCTTGTCCTTGATGGGTTTTACAGCATGTCATCAGCTGTCTACACATGGGAAGATCTGCCCCTGCCTATGCAAAGCCTCTGCTTGCAACATTGACCAGGATAGATGTTTGATAGACAGATGGGTAGATGGATGGATGAATGGATGGATAGATAGACAGGTGGATGGATGGATGATGGATGGATGGGTATATGGATGAATATGGATGGATAGAATGGATATGGATGGATGGATGGATGGGCAGAGGGATGGGTGGATGGGTAGACAGGTGGATGGGTGGGTAGACAGGTGGATAGATGGGTGGATGGATGGATGAATATGGATGGATAGAATGGATATGGATGGATGGATGGGGGTGGGTGGTAGGGTGAGGGTGGATGGGTAGACAGGTGGATGGATGGGTGGATGAATATGGATGGATAAAATGGATGGATGGATGGATGGATGGATGGACAGGTGGATGGGTGGATGGATAGATAAGTGGATGAATGCATGCATGAACATGAGTGAAGCCAAAAGCCACATGGCCCTGGCACTTGGTACACACAGGCTGCAGTCCTCCAGACTCACAGCAAATATAATGAACTGATGTTGTGTCAGGGCTGGCTCTGCCAGCCCTCTTGTTTGACCTGTAGAGATTTTAATTACCTTTTAACTACTTGAAAACACTTAACAATTAGGAGGATTGGAGTAAGAGGGGAACTGGGCTTCTGGCTTCACTTTAAAAAAAATGACATCACTCAAACCCCTTGTTTCCTGGCATCCATTGGCTAGATCTGAAAGCAGTTGCTGTCTTGGGCAGGGACTACACTGTCCACTTTGTCACAAGCCACGCCATGCCTTCTTGTCCAACTTCACTTCTGAGTGCACCTGTTTGGCCACCTCTTTGTCAACTCTCCTTGACTAACACCGCATGTAGTAGACAACCCCCTCCCCAGGTCTGATATTAGCATTTTCTCATCAGGCTCTTACAACAAGCAGAGTGTTGATTGACTTCCATGTTTTATACTCACAATGGCCCCCAAGGTAGATGCCGGGAGTGCTGTTCTGTGGGCTATCCAAGGGATAATCAAAGAGGTCTACTTGTTTCCCATGATCACAGGAAGCCAGTAGCAGAGCCAGCCAATCCTGGTGTTTCAAGCCCTGAGCAGAGACTTAGCTTTGTACATGCCTGTAAGGGCTTCAATGTCCTAAGAGCCACAGGTTTGGAGGATGAAACAAAACAGTATCCATCTTCTCAACATCTTCCCTAAGATGAGCAGCTAGTGGAGAGCCTCCTTCCTCCCTACACAAGACCCAGAGAAAGAGGGCCTGCCCCTGTAGAGACATAAACACTGTTCTGAATTGAAGCTTGGTCTAGAAACCGTGGGAAAACCTCAATAGGGATCCCCAACCTTGGGACCGCCTTCCACGAGGATTCCCAGCCATGGGCCCATCTTATGTTGGCATCTCCAACAGCCTCATTCCCCGATTCCCAGCCATGGGACTGCCATCCACCAGAATTCCCAACCATGGGACAACCTCAGGTCCTGATCCCCAGCCAAGGACTCTGAGCCTAGGACTGAAGCCAATGCTTGGAATCATATGAAAGAGTGTTCCACAAGGTACTAGGGTAGGGTAGGTAGGTAAGGCAGGTAGCTAAGGCAGAGTGGCCAATGGGCAGTGGTCACATGGGCACGGTGCCAGATGAGTCAGCTGTGTTGGTGGCAATAAACTCCGCAGAGGCCTTGGGCATGACTTAGCAAAGTCCAGTGTAATCACGAACTCTGCCCTTCCTCACCCATCTCAAGGAGCAACCCAACCACCTCCATTTTGGCCAGGCCCCAAGTGTTTGTGGGTGCTCCACCTGCCCAGCCTTAGGGGAAATGTGACATGGGGACATCGGAGTGGAAGGGTGTATGTGACTGAGTGGTTACAATGCCTCGCTGTGGCAAATGTACTAACACAGGGAACCCTGGGAGCCCTCTGTTCCCACGGACATGCGGAGGGAGGAGACTTCCAGTCTTACCCACATGGTTTCTCAGGGACAGACACTTTCATGCGTACAATCTTTATTATTAAATACAGCCACATCGTCACTCGCTCATCACAAGTGAGGAGCCTCTCGGGCACATCTGCTTTCTCCCCTGCTCTGTCGCCCTGACACTAATTCCCACTTCTCTGTAACACCAGGGAAGTCGCTCTCTGGTCTTCTCAGGAGAAGGCCAGGTCCACATTCGCAGCTCACACCCTAGAGAACTAGGCAGAGTTGACACCTGATTTATTCCTTCAAAATTCTTTTTCTCCACCTCTTCAAGCTGGCAAGGCTGCCTGTGGACTACAGAGTGGTTGCCTCCTGTTTTTTGGAATGAAGGGCAGAGAGAGAGAGAGAGAGAGAGAGAGAGAGAGAGAGAGAGAGGGAGGGAAAGGGGAGAGGAGAGCACAAAGCCCTCTATGGTCCTGAGCTGCATGGGCTGCAGGAGAGAGGATGTGTTTCTGGGTGGATAAAGTGCCCTTTATTCCAGCTTTGCGTAAAATCCCTGCTGCTGCCGTTTCCCTGAGGAAACGCTCGGGCGCGGTCAGTACCAGTGTGTGTGAAACAATAAGGACATTCTGAGGCTCCTGTCAAAGCCAAGGTCAGGCTTTGGGGTGCAACATCCCCATCGATGTGTGGGGAGATGGAGGCTCCTGGAGACCACCCTGACTCTGCTTCCCCCTGCTCTGCAGCTTCACAGAACCCCGCCTTGTTCTCCCAGCATGCCTTGCTTGCTAGGCGCTCCTTAAGTGGGTGGATGCTGGTTTTGACTTAGGGCATTAAAAGTCAGGAATGTACATTATGTGTCTGTGTCTGTGTGTGTCTGTGTCTGTGTGTGTCTGTGTCTGTGTGTGTCTGTGTGTGTGTCTGTGTGTCTGTGTCTGTCTGTGTGTGTGTGTCTGTGTCTGTGTGTGTGTGTCTGTGTCTATCTGTGTCTGTGTCTGTCTGTGTGTGTCTGTGTCTGTGTGTGTCTAGGTCTGTGTGTGTCTGTGTTTCTGTGTCTGTGTGTGTGTGTGTCTGTGTCTGTCTGTGTGTCTGTGTCTGTCTGTGTCTGTGTCTGTCTGTGTCTGTCTCTGTGTGTGTCTGTCTGTCTGTCTGTCTGTCTGTGTGTGTCTGTCTGTGTCTGTGTGTGTCTGTGTGTGTCTGTGTGTGTGTGTCTGTGTCTGTCTGTCTGTGTCTGTGTGTGTGTGTGTGTGTCTGTGTCTGTCTGTGTGTGAAACAGGGAAGCCATGTGGCCCCTCAGTATTTTCCAGGGGACAGTGGGGCTTCAATGAACTCAAGAACACAGGGCAGCTCCCTCAACCTCAGCAGTCACTGAGCACTCAGGTCACACAGTTCTTCGTTGTGGAGACATCAAGTGCAGTGGTGCATTGTGGGTTGTTAAGCAGCATCTCTAGCCCTAATGCCAGCAGCAACCCCCACCCATAAGCCGTGCTGGGCCGAATATCTCCTGGGGTGTGGTCGACAGATTTACCAAATTAGTCACTTACATTTGAATTTCATATAACTAATAATTGTTTGTTTGTTTGTTTTACTATAAAGCATGTCCATTATATTATTTGAGACACACTTTACTAAAAATATGTTCATTGTTGGAGACTTAGGGGTATAGTTTAGTGGTTGAGCCTTGCCTGGCATGTGTAAGACGCTTGGCTCAATCTTCATCATCATTATATCCCTACATAAAAAATAATTATTTATAAATTAATTATGCAATTATACATTATATATAATTTTATACTCTAAAACATATGAAATAAAATTTAGAATATATATGTTCTAAAATTAAAACTTAACCCAGAAACTGAAACTTTCTGTTAGCATTGATTGGGAGGGGGTTGGGTTGGGTTTACCTCAGTTAAGTACCATTGACCTGTGGTTAAGAGTCTTTAATCCCAGTGCTTGAGAGGAGGCAGAGGCAGACGGATCTCTGTGAGTTCAAGGCCAGCCTGGTCTATACAGCGAGTTCCAGGACAGGCTCCAAAGCTACAGAGAAACCCTGTCACAAAACAAACAAACAAACAAACAAGCAAGCAAAAACCAAGAGTTCTGGCTGCTCTTGCAGGGGTCAGAGTTCAAGTCCCAGCATGCACGAGTGGAACTCCAGTTCCAGGGAATCTGATGTCGTCCTTTGCCGTTTAAGAGCCCTGCACTCCTGTGCACATACATGCGATACACAGGATTAAAAACATGAAAACGAATCTAAAAAGCAAACTGGAATGCTTGACCTAGGGCGAGCAGTCATCGAAGCTTCCCAAGGACTTCCCTGGTCTGGGTCTTTAGTCTCCAGGCACTGGGGTAAGTCAGTCACCTTGTGGTCCTGTCCGCCCTTTTAATATTGTGGCAGTCACTATCCACAGAGCTCACACTCCCAAACAGTACAGATGAAACAATAAACAAAAATCTTAATGTCTTAAGTTTACAGTTTTGTGTTGGGCTGCATTCATTGCTATCCTGAGGTACATGCGGTCCTGGAGCCTCAGGTTGGGCACAACCAAGGGGGTCTCCCCTTGATTGCTTATGCTTCCCTCAGCCGCTTCCTGACGAGGAGGGGTCTCTAAGAGTTTGATAGATGGACCTGGCTTTTGCTGAATTGTTGATTTTCAATCACAACCAAAGAATTACCAATAATGGCTGGTGTTGGTCGGTAGAACAACCTATTGATTTTGGCAGTGTGGGCAGATTCTTTTACCCAGAAGAAACGACCACATCCGGTCCATCTTAAATGACCCGATGCCCCAAGCTATCGGGGCTTCCTCGCCAGTGGAAGGCTGCGTGCGTGCGTGCATGCGTGTGTGCGTTGGTTTTCCGGCAAATCTTTGGGTGGATTTTCTGTGGTTGCCGTTGCCTCCTTTTGGGCTGGTACTGATTCCCCTCATCCCTGCATCCAGAGCTGTTAGTAGCAACTGTGTTCTGCCTCTCCTGCGCCACCCTGTCATTGTAGGTCGGGCAAGATAGCCAGGGGAAGCAGCAAACTCGAGGGTGTATCAGACAATTCTTCCTTTCTCGTTCTCTGTTCCTCCTATAGTATTCATCTGGCACAAGACCCCAAACCCAACTCTGAAGTTCATTTCACAGAACTTAGATTTCAGGCACCGTGAGAAGGGTACCTGGCTTCTGCCATCTGATGAGGGGCTGATGGGTGATATGTGGAGACGGCATTAAGAGGCTTTCCAAGATCATCTTCCACATGATGGCTGCGGGGGACTTGACGAATGGTTAACGGAGGGTTCTGGGGATGTCCCATAATTCCCAGTAGGGTGTCTGAGAGTCTCCATGGAGGATGAGGTGAACCCTGTGGAGTCCTATAGATACCCATGTCAGCCCACCAAACCGCTGTATTCTAACCAGCATGTACCCAAAGAGGGTGATGTATTCTCTTAAGAGTAGAGGATAGGAAGTCCAGAGGGTGTCATGGCAGAGGGGAGGGGGAGGGGAAGGGACAGAAAAGGACAAAGACCCAAAGGCATTATGCAGATCCTGTTGGGTCATGGGAGTCAAGCTACTGCAGGGCAGGGGCCGCTGAATTCATGGGTTTCGCTTAGAGGGAGCTGGGTTTTCAGTTCCTCTCTTGGAAGAGATGCAACTGTGTCTGCTGGCATTTTGCTGATTTTCTCTGGCTTCAGTTTTTTTGCCTGTGTTTTTGCCTTCTCAAGCACAGAGGACAAAGGCCACCCGGTGATCACTTGCAGCAGACCCTCAGTATCCCGAGAGGACCCTCAACCCCTCATCTAAGACTCCCGGGGCCAGAGACACTGTAGAATCCAGGATGTATTGGTGCATGGACCACATCCTATGTAAGCCTTCAGGGGGCTCTGGGAGGACAATGGTGTTGATTCTTAGGCGCAGTTAGTGTGCCTAGCCACAGCCTGAAATCAGCAACCCAGCTCCCCTCCTCTCTCAAATGGCACAGATCAGGAAAATTCCTGGATTTCAAAGTTTGTATTAGCTGCTTTTCTCCTTGCAGGAACAACTAGTAACGCACGGAAGTAGCACACGGAAATTAGGGTTTATTTTGCTCATGGGGCTGTGGTTCGTGGTGGTGAGGAGGGCACTGTGGCGGGTATTTGAGGCAGCTGGCCCCAGTGTGTCCACCAGCAGAAGGTAGAAAGACTTGAGAGCCGGGCTCAGCTAACTTCCTGTTTGCTTGCTTGCTTTTCTCTTCCTGCTCTTCCTCCTAGTATAGTCTGAAATCCCAGCTGCAGTGGTTTGGAAGTAAACTGCCCCCCCCCCCACGCTCATGTATTTGAAAACTTGATCCCCTGCTGGTGGGGCTTTTGGAAAGGTTAAGGAACCCGTAGGAAGGTCTGTCTGCTCCTGTCCCACAGCAGACAAGTGGGGCTTGCTTAGTCCACATTCAGAGTTAAACCTTGGTCCCTACACCCTTTGGGGGATCTGGCAGAGCAGGATGTGGCCACACAGGTCTCCATGATGGAACATGGAGACTTGGGACGGGGTCCTGAGAGTCCCCCAGATCAGGGCCCTTGCCTGGAGTACCTCCAGGCAAAATGACCTGCATGGTGTCACTCACTGAAGGTCTGAAAGCAACACTCAACAGTTGATGAGCGGAACTTGAGCCCGCAGAGTTCCAGAGCCTATTGCATACAGTACAGTCACACAAATGTCAGCAGCAAACACAGGGACTTCTCAAGCAGGTACTGTGACCAACACGGAGCGTTCCACCTGACTGTAACAACCCCATGGAGGAGTTTGGTACCATGCCATGGCTTTTGGCCTGTCCTCGACTTCTACTTAACTGTGATGGAGAGCTTCCTCCTAGGACAGTAACTCCTGTGGTTGGCTTCTTGCTCTCTGCTTTAGGGACTCCAGCTCAGCCCTGTGAAGGGCAAGGCAAGTACAGCTCCTCCACCCATCCCCACATAAACTCCCATGTGTACGGAGCTGTGGGTAAATGGTCCCGCCTTCTTTCCTTTAGAACAGTCTTTGGAGGTGTCTGTCTGTGATTACCTTGGAGGTACAGAGTTGGGTGGGGTGGGGGGGGGTTCCCACTGCCAGCAGCAGTAACCCACAATGCACCTGTTTTCTTCCTTGCCCATTCATCCTTCCTGCTCCCTGGCTTCTGCTTCCTGGGGTCATTTTCCAAACAGAATGCTGCAAGCTTTACCTCAGGGGATCCAGACCAGGCAGAGCTCTTCCCCCTGCTACCCAGCTTACAGCTAATTGGCCAACAGTGACTACTGGATGTTGGCCAGATGAATTACTGAACCTGAAGTTGGGATGGAAGGAAAATAATATGAGGCAATTATTTTTTTTAAGTTTCCTGGACTGGGGGGGGGGGTAGGGGATGGCTCAGATGGTAAGAGCGCCTGCCACACAATGTACAAGGACTTGGGTTCAGATCCCCAGCGCCCACATAAAAAGCTGGGCATGGCCACATCTCAGGAGAGCAAGAGAAGGAAAAAAAGAAGGCGCCCAACCTCCTTCTCTGGCCTATGTGTGCATGCACCCACACATACAAATGTACATGCATATATACACTAAAGAAAGAAACGGAGCAAAGGAAATAAGGGCGGGAGGGAGGGAGGGGGAGGGGGAGGGAGGGAAAGGGAGGGGGAGGGAGGGAGGGGGAGGGGGAGGGAGGGGGAGGAAGGACATTTCTTTAAAAGAAAGCAGAGGAGAGAGGGTGTCTGTCACAGCTGGCTGTTTCCATCCCCTGGCCCTGAACACATCGAATGTCCCTGCACGGATGTCTATGCAGGCCAGGGGAAGACATGACTATAGCTTCCCAATGTATTGGAGTCTTTCCCCTCACCATATGCCATCAAATAAGCAAAATTAGGACACACACACAGTGGGGTTCCTGTCACCCAGGGGATCCAGGGCCGGACTGATCTGAGCAATCTATAGCCTGGGTGATGGGCCAGTTCATTCTAGAAGGTCTCGTCGGCAGAGACCATGCACCAGGAATGACTCAGCTACGAGGTGGGGTATCTCTAGCCTGGTCAAGCGTGGCTACAAGAGACTGCCCACCTACCCGAGTGTGCACCATGGGGCCTCTTCTCCACCATGGCCATCAGCTCCTGTAGCAGGCCTGTGGTCGTCAGAGCGCGATGACAAGTGTGGTGGCCTCCAGTACCTTGGCCTGACTCATGAGCCTGTGTGAGCTGTTCTTAGAGACTTCCAAAAATACCTTGCAATGGAATTCTCAGGAGGTCATGTTGACAACCCACGTGATCTCATTTGTCTGCACAGGATGAGATCCAGGGAGAGCTGGTTACAATATCCTAAACTCCTCTACTTGTTCCTAGACTTGTTGCCGTGAAGTTTGAGGTACGGGTCCACCACAGTGGGGAAGTTACGGCGCCAGCATTGTGAGGCAGCTGGTCACGAGGCATCCGCAGTCGGGAAGGCGGAGAGGTGAGCAAAGCATCCAGCTGGTTCTCCTTCTTCTGTTCCCGGAGGACCTCAGCTCACAGGATGGTGCCCCTTACATGCAGGGTGGGTCTTCCCACCTCAGTTAGCCCATCAGAGACTCCCCCACACGCGCGCCCAGAGGTGTGTCTTCGGGCAGTTCTAGATCTTATCAGATTCTCAGTATTCCACGCCTTCATCAGTGTGTCAGCATGGTCTCAGAGGCCAGGCAGCCGGTGAGCAGCTCTGTGCCCTGCCGTCCCTGGTCGATGGCACGGAGGTGTCCATAACGCAGTCACCTCATTGCAAAGAGGCAGAATGCTGCAATATTTGCCCAGAGGTTTCGGTGAGATACTGCTCTGTAGTCTCATCGTAGATAGTGAGGGTTCGAACCCTGACACCCAGTGTGTCGTTGCTTCAGCACCCCAGCCCCTCAGTTCTCAGCCGAGGCTACTGTAGCCTCATGCCGCTTGGCCACCCGCTACCTGCATGCCCTTTCTGTTTGCCAAGACCTGTGTTTTACTTATCTTATTTTTAAAAAAACAAGTTACGGTCTCCAATTTATTTAAAGTTCCCCTTTGCTTTATTTTATATGTGCGGGTGTTTGCCTGAGTGTATGTCTGTGAAACACGTGTCTACCGGGATGCTGGGGAGGGCCAGAAGCGGGTGTCAGGTCCCCTGGGACTAGAAGTAGACAGTCGTGAGCCAACACGTGGGTGCTGGGAACTGAACCCGTGTCCTCTGGAAGAGCAGCCAGTGCTCTTAGCCACCAGTCACCCTCCCACCCAAATGCTACATTTTATACTTTTATTGGTTTTTGGTGCCTTCTCCCATTGAAGACCCCCGAATGACCTCACAGGAGCCTTTGCAACTCTGAACCCTGCCCCCCTTCTCAGATTCAAGCCCATGTCACAGAGATGGTGACGGTGATACCCAGGGTTCAGTGACCCAATCGGTAGAAGTTTCTGCAGACCCCTTTGTCACGTGGCTCTGGACGTTGCTCCTGGGTGCTTGTCTCCTACCTCTGTTAGCCACCTTCCTGCTTCTTCCGGCCACACCTCCTTTCCCTTGGGCCCTTGTCTGTTTCAGTCTGTTGGCGTCAGCTTCTTATGCAGTTAACTCAGAGCCACAGCAGACACGGTGCCTTGCCATCCCGCTACACCGCCATACAGGTGAGCCGCAGCCAGAGGCTCACAGGCCCGTACCTGGGAACATTCCCTGGAGCCTCCAGCAAGCCTGGACTTGTAAATTTGAGGTCAGTGCAAGCTGTGACTCAGGAAGCTCTCATAGCTTCTTGTTTGCATCTCCCAGACTCAGCCCTTCAGGCCAGTCCTCAGGCTACAGGATGCTTTGAGGACCACATCCCCTCCTTCATTACCCCCTTACAGTCTAATGAAAGGTAGGTTAGGGAGATGGCTCCAAGGGTAAGCGGCCTACTATGGAAACGTGAAGAACTACCTTCAAATCCCAGAACGGTTCTAGTCTTAAACTCTAGTGCCCCCTCTGTGAGATGGGGACGGGACCAGAGTCGGGAGAGCCCCGGGAAGCTCACTGGCCAGCTAGCCTAGCGTGTTCAGGGAGTGAACAAGAGACCCTGTCTCCGGGTGGAAGGTAGGAAGTGACACCTCAGGTTGTCCTCTAGCCTCTCCATACACGCTGCGGCAAGTGCAGGTGTGAACAGGCACACGCACACAGAGAGATAAAAAAGCAACACGCAGGGGGTTAAATATGGCCATTGTCTGTCCTGACGGCTCCACGGTCACGTTTCTTGTCCCCACCCAGCCTCCATCTCCAACACACAAATGCCCGCATGTACAGATAGACCAACTCAGACTGCTTATGGCTGGCTAGACACACTGAGTGCTGAGGCCTACTTCTCCATCCATCAAGGAAGGCTCAGAGGTCGCCTCTACTTTCTGAAAGCCTTCCCTTCCCCACAGGGAAGAACTCAGAGTTCTCTGTGCATATGTTCATCAACAAAAGAATTTAGTTGCTAATAAATAATTAATTATCTGAGTCCTTGGAGATCTGTCCCTCGACTCTCTGGCGCTGGGGACGACGTGTGTAGCCACTCAACTGAAATCCGGGCTCAGTGTCTGCCGGATTGTGAAGGGGTAATGCGATGGCTGGGTTTTGTTTGTTTTGTTTTAGTCAACTTAACACGAGTTGGAGTCATCTGGGGAGAGGAAGGAAGCATCAGCTGATGAGTTGCCTTCGTCAGACTAGCCTGTGGGGAAGCCTATGGAGCATTTTCTCGATTGGTGACTGATGTAGGAAGGCCAAGCCCATTGTGGGCGGTACCATTGCTGGGCAGGTGCTCCTGGCTTCTATAAGAAAGCAGGCTGAGCAAGCCATGGAGAACAGGCCAGGAGGCAGCGTTCCCCGTGGCCTCTGTATCAGCTCCTGCCCTGGCTACTCTCCATGGTGGACCAGGAACTGCAAGCCAAATAAACCCTCTCCTCCGGCAGGTAGCTTTGCTCAGAGTAGTCCATCGTAGCCGTGGAAACCGAACTTGTGCAAGCTGTTGCCCTGAGTCGCCTCCTTCCCAGTTTCCCTCAGCCTGCTGGCAGAGCACTAGAGGCCCCCTCTTCAAAACCACGTCTTCCCCAGCATCTTTTGCTCTTGCTTTCTTTACAACAGCCATTCTGATGGAATCTTGATGTCGTTCTGAATTGTCTTTCTCTGGTTGCTAAGGATGCTCCACGTATTTCCATGCGTTTATTGGCCATCTGTACTTCATCTCTTGCGAACGGTTCATTTCACTTTCCCACTTTCTGATTGGGTTGTTCGACACTTTGGTATACAGGGTTTTGTTTGCCATTCATACAGGCTAGATACTACTCTTCTGTTGGATATAAAGCGTGCAAAGACTTCCTGCCATTCTGTAACCTGTCCCATTCAGCTGTTCCTTTGGCTATAAGCAAGCTCTTTTAATTTTACGTGGTTATATTTATCGGTCCTTGCTATTATTTTCTGAGCTACCTGGTTTGTTTTCAGAAACTACTTGCCAATGCCTGTGTCTTGACATGTTCGCCCTGTGTACAAGGAGAGTGACAGGCTTCACTCTTCTGCATACAGGCATCGAGTGTTCCCAGTGCCATTTGCTGAAGAAGATGCCATTTTTCTTTTGTGGTTTGTTTTGTTGTTGTCTAGTTTCCTGTTTGCTGCAGTGATAAAACACTGACCAAAAACAGCGTGTGACAGGAAAAGGTTCATTTGGCTACAGGTTCTGTCACCAAAGGAAGCCAGGGCAGGTGCTAAGCAGGCAGGAGCCTGGAGGCAGTCGCTGATGCAGAGGCCATGGAGGGGAGCTGCATGCTGGCTTGCTCCTCATGGCTTGCTCATCCTGCTTTCCCATACAACCCAGGACCACAAAGCCAGGATGGCAACATCCACAGTGGACTGGGCCCTCCCCATCAGTCATAACCTCTGGCCAATCTGATGGAGGCAACTCCTCAAACACCACAAACTCTAGTTTGTGTCAAATTGACAAAACCTGACCAGTGCAGGCATCTTTGTCAAAAACCGGACGGCCATACTCTGTGTCCTCTATTCTGTTCCGCCCGTCGAGATGTCTGTTTCAGTGCTGATGCCACAGTTTTTTCTCAATAGCTCTGCCGTCTGACTGGAGACGGGCGAGGCTCAGTCACGCCTCTGGCAGTAGTCTGCTCCCATAGGGTTCTTTCAGCATCTTGGGTCTTTTGTAGTTCCATGTGAATTTTAGGATCTATTTTTTCTTATGTTGGTGAAGAACGTCTTCAGAATTTCGATAGGGACTGTGGTGAACCTCTGGACCGCTTTTGGTAACATTGCCATTCCGCCTTTGAGCAGAGCGGTCCAGGACTGTGGGTTGGTTCTACCTGAGGTGGCAAGGTGAGCTGGCAGCCTGTATCTCTCATGCTCATCACAGAGAGTCACTAAAGACAGTCAAAGCACCCTGTGGATTCAACGTCAACATCCAGCATGCGAGACCCTGCCAGCTGGTGCTTCCAACGCCAGCTTGGGATGCTCACTATCTTCAGTGAGTCAGAGTGGTGTCAGACTTCACTGCAGTCCTCAAAAGAGGCCAAGTGTGCATTTGGCGGGGCTGAGTTTCCCAGAGGACAGGGCCCTGGGGATTCTTGCTCTAGCAGATCAGACAGCCCATCTTGTTCTCTAAGGGTTCTTGGTTCCGATACAGCTCTGTTGTTTCTAGGGAAAACAGGTCAAACTAGAAAAAGACACCAAGTGTGGCCCAACACCCTCCAGGGCATGTGAGAAAGAGGCAGGCTGAGGTGTGTGTGGAGGGTCTCTGTCAGCAGCTAGGGCTTTTGCTTTGCAGAAACTTTAGATAAACTGTCCCTCTCCTCGTCACCCCTCCCCTCTCATTGCATCTGAGTCACCGTCATCACAATATACTCATCCCACTTGCATATGGCTCCACCGTCCGTCCCCTCCTCCTGCCCCTTTGCTGAGCTCTCTTGTAGGAGGTGAAGAAAAAAAAAAACAAAAACAAAAACAAAAACAAAATACCAGAGACAGCATGGGGTTAGGCAGCTGCATCTGTCACATGACAGGTTCCATAAACCTCAGCTTATTCCTGGGATCCGCAGTATCTGCTTTGTAAAGAGAGTAATGAGGTGGCCACCCCAGCTCTGTAAACTACATCCTACCAAAGGCAGTGTGGACTGGGCAGTCCATCAGCCTGAGGCTCCCAGCCCTGGCAGTCAGCCTGGAGGGTGAGCAGCAGTCATAGAGGAGGAAGGAGTTGTGGATAGGTTAAAAAAAATGTCAGGAATAAGAAGCGATTGAGTTGCTAGCGGTAGCAATCAGTCTCACAGGCTTGGAGAAGAGGTCCCTGAGCCACACCTGTCATAAAGCATAAGGAAACGGTCAGCCGGCATCAAAGCGGCCAGGGCCTTCCTTGCTGAGTGTTTCCATCATGAACGAGATCAATACTGGACTATCAACATCGCAGCTGCCCTTTGTCCAGAGACTACTGGGCAGGGGAGACTGCGTGCAGGACACCCGGTTCACGCGGACTCCTCCGGGTGCCGTGGTGTTCCGGGCACTGAGGATCAAGCTACGCAGCCGCTTTGAGTCACACTCCCGTCAGTAATGAGCACTTGGTGATGCTGTGCAATCAAAACCACAGCTCCATTAGTCAGTGGAGTCCGTGTCCACGTGCAAGCCCTACTCTTGGGAGGGCGAGGTGGGAAGAGCGCAGGTTTGACGCCAGATGGAGATATATAGTGAGCGGGACACTCAGTAAACCCCACGCAGCCAGCTGTCCCCACCACCTTCAGGCAGCCTGCGACATCCATCCGGCAGTGTGGGTCTATACCACTGCCTGACTCTGTCTAGGCTTACAAATGAAGTCAACTAAGGTGTGCAAAACTGAGTTTGCTGTTGTCTGTCTTTTCCCATGGGTCTCTCCCTGCCCTAAATCTTGATGTTCCTATTTCTCCAACAGTCTTCACGTGGACTCATCTGGAGTTCAGCTCCTTTGTTTTCCTGTGATATTTTCACGGACTGTCTCATCTTCTCTACTCACCTCCTTGGGAATACAGCCAATGCTCCTGTCTATGGAAAAATCTAGGCTCCTTATACCTCTCTTCAAAAAGACAGTGGGCCTGGGGAGTCTTATGGGAGCTAAAGATAGCTTTCCATATAGCCAAAAAAAGATTAAAATTCTGACCCTTCTAGAAGCTGGAGGCCAGAAGGGACCACACTCCCTCCGTTCAGAGTTAAACTGGAGATTATTCCGCTCAGGGAAAGTGGAGGAGAGGTCTGAATAACTTTTCTCTGAACATTAGAAGACATTTGTCCAGTTGGTGGGTTTGATTTGTTGTGCCTGTGTGAGTCCCCTCCCTCCCTCCATTCACATTTTGTCCTCCAGGGAACATCTTGGGTATCTGAGTTGGGACAAGAGTTGCCGTTAGAGGCAGGGCCCTCTCCAAAGTGAAGAAAAAAAAAGGAAAGAGGTTACCTCCCTGCACATCCACACCATAAAAATAAAAAGTTCTCATCTGAGCTGATGCACTCCAGCACTGCAGAGGACGAAGAGGGGAAGGTGGGGGGGAGAGGAGGAGAAGGATGGCTTCCTGTTGAACTGGGTGTGCTGGAACATGCCTGTCAATCCCAGCGCTAAGAGGCAGGAGGATCACAAGTTTCAGGACAGCCAGGGCTGCAGCGATGGGATGAACAAGGGACTCTCCAGAGTACAACGCCAGAGCTGTCACTGTCCACACACCGACTTCCGTTAATCTGGAGTTAGGTCAGATGTTTAAGATGAGAAGCTGTTGTCAGTGAGCGTGGCTTACCTGGAACCCCCCTTTCCCAGGAGATTAATTAGTCTATAAAATTGAGTCTAGATTCTACCATCAGGTCATGCTGAGCAGCTAGCTTCCCTCCGGCGCTGACTCCCAATTCTGTTCTCCGTGGTGCACGAGGCATGCACACGCTGCATGTACACGCAGGAAACACACTCATAACATAAAGTGAGAAAGTTTGTCTTGTTTTTTAAAGGATTTGTTGTGTGTTAGCAGGCAGGTAAGCACCAAGCATCTATTGTATGATGGGCAATTCACTAAGTTCCTTTTTGGTGAGATAGATACTACGTTCTTTTTCCTTCCTTTTTTATTGAGATGGGAAAACAAGTAGAAAGAAACTAAGTAATTTTAGCTCTTTGCTGGAAGCTTGTCACATTTCAAACTCAGATCTGCCTTCTTGGACAAATCACAGAGTCTGGAATGAATGGCAGAGCATCATGGGAGCCTGAGAACATGCTCAGGCTATCCCTGAGAGCCACAGTAAGAGAAGGAAGGGAATGAAAGGAAGAGAGAAAAGGAGAAAGGAGCCAGGAAGGGATGTGCGGGGGGGGGGGGGGAGGAGGAAACAGAAATTGCCTGGGCACATGAGGAACATGGCCAAAGCAACGCTTACAAATACTCTACTTTCCACAAGCTGGAGTCATCAGAGAGGAAGGAGCCTCAGCTGAGGAAAGGCCTCCTTGAGATCCAGCTGTAAGGCATTTTCCCAGTTAGTGATCAATGGGGGAGGACCCAGGCCTTGGTGTGTGGGGCCATTTCTGGGCTGTTGGTCCTGGGTTCTATAAGAAAGCAGGCTGAGCAAGCCATGAGGAGCAAGCCAGTGAGCAGCACCCTCCATGGCCTCTGCATCAGCCCCTGCCTCCAGGTTCCTGCCCTGTTTGAGTTCCTCACCTGGCTTCCTTTCATGACAAACAATGATATGGAAATATAAGCCACATAAACCCTTTCCTCCCCAACTTATTTTTTTTTTTTTTTTTTTTTTTTTTTTTTGGGTCATGGTGTTTCACCGAAGCAATAGAAACCCGAACTAAGACACGTCATAACTTCAAATCAATATTCTCGAGCCCTGACCTCAATATTTACTCAGAAGAGATGAGTCATGAGTGGAGGAACCAGAGACTTCCTTCTTTTAACTCATTATGGAAGTGTCACCACGCTGCCAGCCATAAAGTTGCAAGTCAGTGAAAGATGGATGCTGCTGAAGCAGCAAAGAGTAGATGCACTCGCCAGCAGGGCGTTAAGGTGAGCAGGCAAAGCAGCCCTGCTTTTCCCGCTGACTCCTTGTATGTGAGCTGTCAGAAGGTGTTGCCCACCCTGGAGCAGTCTTCCTTCCTCGGTTAATCCTTCTTGGAAATACTCTCACAGGCCTACCAAGAAGCATGTCTGCTCACTGAGTCCAGATCCAAGCAAGTTGACAACCCAAATTAGCTAGCACACCTATGTACAGAAAATTTCACCTGTCAGGGATACCGACTGAGTTTTTGGCAAGTTGAACATGCATTCTTACTGGCATCCACAGTGTCCCAGAATCTCCCATCACGCCCATCCGTGCCCTTGTCTCCACCTGTGGATAATGACGGTATTAGCTTTGACAGACACGATTAGCTTGGCTGGTCTTTGGGTTGATTGATTCTTTATGAAGTCAGCCATACACCATGCATTCTCTTGCGTCTGGTTCCTTTTGCTGGTATAAAGGAGGCTCACCTGAGTGGCTGCAGGTGCTTGACGGTGGTCCAGTCCTGCTGATATCATCCCATGGTCTAAATGCCCCACAGGTCCCCATCCCATCAGTGCTGGGCAGACATAGAGGAATCAGAGACAGAGAGCATGTGAGGTCTTGGGAAGCATGTGCTCATCATCAGTAGATGCTAACAGCGCTGGGTACCACAATCAGTCATCCTCCATCAGCGGTGTTTAAGAGCATAGAGGCAAGCAGGTGTGGTGGCTCACGCCCGCAATCCCAGCACCCAGGAGGATGAGGCAGAAGGACCCTGTTTTGGGGCCACCCCGGGATATATAGCAAGTTCTAGGCCAACCAGAGGTAGTGTGAGACTGTCTCAGAGAAACAAATACTAGATGCTTTAGTCCTCAGTATGGTGTTACATATATGTGTGTATTGTGTATTTTTGTCAGTCTCTCTCTCTCTCTCTCTCTCTCTCTCTCTCTCTCTGTGTGTGTGTGTGTGTGTGTGTGTGTGTAGGTCAGAGGGTAATTTGTGGGAGTCAGTCCTCTCCTTCCACCACGTAGGATGCAGGGACTGAACTCAAGTCATTGGACTTGGCAGTGAGTGCCTTCCTGGCTGATCCAGGTTGGGGGCTCACCCGTCACGGTATTCTTTGGAATTTTGTTTGGTCACATGCCCCATTTAGATCTGCAACCTCTACTCCTCTAGATGACTCTCAAGGTTTTTACCTTCTGGAGCTGTGGGAGCTGTGGTTTTCATGGCTATATTATCTTTTAGGGTACTGGCGTGCTTAGGGGACTCAGTCTGGCCCATTGCTCTCTCATCTAGCTGCAGAAACAGTTCCTTCATAAAACCAGCTCCCATCAGGCACACTCTAGACTCTACTCTGCCCAGAGAAAGCGATTTATCATCAGAATGAACACATGTCGGCCCCAGCTGTTTGACCTGAAGTGTCAAAATCCTCAGGTCCTCCGTAATGACCACTGCAGGGACACCAGCCACCCACCAGCTGTGTGGTCCCTAGCCACATGTTCCTTCATGTGGTCCCTTCATGTCACACTGGGTCAGGTGAGGAGGGAAGAGGTTGCTCGTGTCCCTTTGTCTTGGACCCGCAAACATACGTGGGTCCTACTCCACCATCACAGCCCTGAACCCTGCTGTCACACTCCACACACCACCATGCCACCAAAGACATAAGCGTCCCCAGACATAAGCACACAGGGCCCTCATGATGACAGCCATCACAGGCTGGTTCCTATTCTTTTCTTCTTAACCTCAACTCTCTCTCCTAAGATGTTCTGCCTGAGCAGTAAGGGGCACACAGATCCCCACCCTTCCAGGCCAGGGGTTGAGTGTACATTGATGTAACACGGGAGAGTGGAGAGCTCGGGATGGACAGACGTGGAGCAGATTCTCTCTCCCATATTCCTCCGCATCCAGAACCTCCAACTCATTTGCCTTCCAGACTTTGTGCTGTGCTCAGCAAGAGTTTTTGGCTCGGAGGAGCTTAGGGCAGGAACTAAGTACCTGCTACATCCCCCCCCTCTCCCTGCAGAGTCAGCCTGAACCTCTCCCAAAACCTCCTCCAGGGAAAAGGTCTCCTGGGCCCATCCATGATGGGCTGTAGTGCATGCTTCCTCATTAACAGAGCTGAAGAGCTCAGAAATGGGAGAGGCTGGAATAGGTCCACGGGGTGGGGCTGCCCCTTCTGTCCCCTCTTCTAAGGCACTTCACGGTTGAGCACAGCGCCATGGACATGATGACTGTAATGGTCATAATGGTGACCCAGTAAACTGCCCTCCCGGAGATGCTTGGAACAGCACAGCTTTTGGTAGCCTTTTAGCGTTTTAAATCAAAGCTAAGACTGCTCAAAAAAAAAAAAAAATCGCATAGCAGAAGCCAAAGGAATGTTGGTGGCTGTTCCTAGAAGCCAAGTATGTCTATTTTCAGCTCCCAGTAAAGCCAGTACACTGTAATTAACATAATAACACGCTCCCTTCCATAAAGACAGGTGACACCGTTGACCTTCAGTCCCCATCTGGTTCAGTATATGTGCTGTGAGTTGTTTGCTCAGCTGTGGCCTTATGAGTCTCCACCAGGACCCTCTCATCTGGTGTGGATTGGGGCCAGGCATTTGCAGGAAGATCAGGAAAAGGGAGTGAGGGGTCACCTAGACCTCCAGGGAAGACATGCTGGGTGGGAAGTCTGAAGACATCATGGGGGAATCAAGATGAAAATGTATTTGTCAGTGTGTGTGTGTGTGAGTGTGTGTGTGTGTGTGCGCGCGCGCGCACGTGCGTGCACGTGGAAGGGGCATGTGCATGTGTCCATGTTCAGTACAGGCAGGTGGAAACATGCATGTATCCATAATGAAAGCCTCAGAACCTACAATTATGAAGACCTTAGTCATGAGCATTATAGCATTCAAACATCCCAAAAAACTTAATAAAGACTAGGCAGGTCTTGCTTTTCATATCCAGATCTTCTGACGTCAGGCCAGAGAGTCCTCTTTACATATGTAAACAGGACCCCACATGAGACCCCTGGCAACCAGAGCTACCAGGAATGCTGCACACCTCACAAGAGGACAGCTGCTCTTTCTGTCAGGACCTGCACTAGGCTGACCTGAATTTTAATCTGGCCTCAGATGTTTAGTCCCTGTGTACTTTATGGGTATGTCTGTATATGTATATGAGAGAGATGGGGGTGTACATATGCATGTGTGTGCATGTATGTGTGTGTATGTATGCATGCGTGTGCGTGTATGCACGTATGTGTGCATGTGTCTGTATGCATCTGTGTGTGCACACACATGCATGTGGAAGTCAGAGGTCAATATCAGATGACTTCCTCAATCCCATTCCTCTGTGACTTTTGAGACAAGGTCTCTAATCCAGTTCAGCAGCCACATGATCCTCTGTCTCTATTTCCTCAGCCCATGCTCACAGGCGTCCACCGCTGCATTCACATTTTACATGGGTGCAGATAATCCAAACGCAGGTGATCATGCTTGCACAGCGGACACTTTACTGAGTAAGCCACCTCCCCCGCCTGCCTGGAAACTATGCACTGCTTAGCCAGCTACTGAATTTCTCCAGGCACTGGTTTTATAGATCTACACCAGCGGTTCTCAACCTGTGGGTCTAGACGCCTTTGGAGGTCAACCCACCCTTTCACAGGGGTCAAACAACAGGTAATCCTGTACATCAGATGAAAATTACAGTTATGAAGTAGCCATGAAAATGATTTTATGGCTGGAGATCACCCCAACACGAGGAACTGAATTGTACTGGGAACATTGAGAATCAGTGCTCTTTGATGAGGGAACTAATGATATTTACATCTGTATGGAGTTTAGCCATGAAAATGGCTAGCACAGGCCTGACACAGAGCACCCAGATTGTACCACTGTCTAAATTAATTCTGTACAGTAACTTTTATTACTACTCTCTTGGCATATTTCTTGCCCTACCTGTACAGAAAATTTTGATTTTCAATATTCAGGGGCAAGCACCGCTCCTAGTGAAGAGTCCTCAGTTAAGTCAGATGACCAGGGTCCGGGGGACAGTAAAGAGACTTGGGAAAGAACAGTGCCTCCTCTTGTAAATTGTCGGATTTGAGCAATTTTATGTGCATTCAACACAGAGAAAATCATGTGTTGGTACACACTACCCAAAAAAGAATGGTTGATTGATAGTTCTCTTTAAAGGAGTTCCCGGTCCCATAAAGGGCCAAAAATAACAAGAAAACAATAGCAGGGATCTTGGCTCCCAGCGCAGGATGTACTTCCTGCTCAGAACACTTGAAAATCCATCTAGAAACGGCATTTGGCAAAAGTGGGGTCAGCTGAAGCCACCTTCCCTGCTGGAAACCTGAAGTCAGGAGGCTGAATGTCCCCTTCTGCAGGCCTGGCTCCTGCAGGAAAATGCTCCCAAGCACAGAAGGCAAGCTTCTTGGGGGACAGTGGCAGCTGATTCTCACTGTCAACTTGATTGGCTCTGCAACTGACTTAAAGAGAGGTGTCTCTGGATGGATCTGTGAAAGTACTTTCAGGACGTACTAAGAGGAAAGGGCTTCTTACTTAGTTACTTACTTACTTAGTTATTTAGTTAGTGAATGATGACTGGACTCTTCCAATAGGTGCTCCCAATAATAGAGAGATCTGGGAACAAGACAGTATGGCTGCCTGGCTGCCTTTGCCTTCCCCCCATGAGTGCCTTGATTGCCACTGTTGCTGGGCTACCACCCTTTGCTAACACCAGACTCCGGCTTCTTTAACCTTCCAATGTGGACTGAAGACCATGGGCTCTTTAGCCGTCCCCCAGCCCTTCAGTGCCTTTCCTGGGGCTGAGGATGCACCAGCCTCATGGGCTACAGCTACTGGGTTCTCTGCCTGTCTGAGACCCACAGCCCCTTCCCCTCCGTCTTTTCTGAGATGAATGTGGGCTGTAGCTGTTTGTGGAGCTTCACACTCACTGTGACTTGTCGGGTCTATTGTCCAAACAAGTGGGCTCCTGGGAGTAAAAGGTCATGAGTAAACATCAGTCCAATGACTGGGACTGAACAAGGCCAGCCTGCACACAAGGTCATCATACGTCAACCTACGCAGGCAGGGCACTTTATGGTCATTTCATCATTAGCCCAAGTCAATGGTGATGGTTCTTTCGGCCACTGGTTGAGTCAAGTTTTTTTTTTTTTTTTTTTTTTTTTTTAGTCATATAGACTTAGACTCAACCCCCAGCCTTGAGTAGATGAGAGCCAAAGATACAAAATGTCTACAGCATACAAATGGTCCCAAATAATTGGGGACTTCTGTGAACTAAAATGGCTCTAGGAGCTGAACCCAGGTTCTCTGCAAGAGCAACAAGACTCAGCCACTGAGCCATCTTTCTGGCCTTTTAACAAAAATTTACTGCTCTAAATATATATATATATACTGGTCAGAGAAGATTTGTGGCGTATTAAATGAAAAGGAACCAATTAGTATGATCCCATCTGCACATGTATATTCTCTCTCCCCATACGCAGAGAGACACAATCTATGTTTGTGCATGTGTGTGTGTGTGTGTGTGTGTGTCTGACTGTCTGTCTGTCTGTCTGTCTATACAGGCACACACACATATGCATGCGAGCATGCAAAACTCATAGAAGACTATGGAGTGTACAGTTTTGGGTGAGGAAAATGAGAAGCTGACCCAAAGCTCATGTGTTCCCCCATTGAAGCCCCCTGTAGCCATGAGGAGACAGGCAGCTCCCGAGCTAGCCCCCTGGGAACAGTCTAAGAAAAGAAACAGCAGCCACAACTCTCAAATGTGTGCCTCTGACAGTCATGGAGTCCCAGATGGTCGCCCTAACCTTCAATCAGACCTAGAGTGGATGTCAGTCTTACCCTGGGCTCAGCGTGCAGATCCTCAGGAATTGGAGCCGTGCTGAGGGATGGGGTGTGGGCCTGGTGGGGAACAGGAGGGAACTAGCTGAAGAGCAAACCATTCTCCACTCACATGTTCGTCTGGGAGGGAAACATGTGCTCTGGCTGCCAAGACAATCATTCCTGGGCTCAAAAACAGGAAGAAATCCACTAAACACTACACCACAGCACGAAGCCGCTTCGCCAAGAATTTGGCCCTGGCTTAACTGGGTTATCGAATAAGTCTTCAGAGGCAAGACCCACAGCCAGGCTCATGGGGCTTGAAGGTGGGGGTGGGAGGGACTAGTTTGTCACTGTCCTCTTCGAATGACCCACAGGCCATCTCAATTTAGAATTGCAGCCACCGTCTGTGTGGGAAGAGGCCACTTACATTAAGCTCCTTGTTTAAACGAAGGCCCACGCCTCCATCACACCCCACTCTCTTCATAGCTGGGCCCCTTAAAATGGCATTCAATCCTAAAGGACACTGTGGGCATAAATCAGCATCCGTTTCACTAATGAAGAAGCTGGGGTCTGGGCTTAGGAAATATATCAGTAAAGTGCTTGGCATGCAATGCCCATGATCCTGAGTGCAGCCTCCAGAACCACATAGCACAAGTCAGGTGTGTTCATCATCCCAGGTAAAGATGGGCAGGTTCCTGGGGCTTACGGGCCAGCCTAGGCTACGCAGGGTATTCCCATGAAAGACCCTGTCTCAAAAAGAAAGGAAGGCAGCGCCCGAGGAACCAATCCTCCAGATTGTTCTCTGTTCTCCACACACATGTGCAACACACACACACGTGCATGCTCACAGTCTGACAGGTTAATTCCCACAGCTGGCCAGTGTCAGGGGTAATCTAGATCTGTCACGGTCTGCTTACCAGCACTGAACACCTCCAAAGGATGACAGGTGCTGAGCTGGGCCCTGAGTAGCATGGTGGCTGACTATCTATAGGGTTCATGTCCAAAGGCTCAAGGGGCCCTGGAATTGGTCCTTGAAGACAGGGTGTAGAGAGAGTTAGTGTGGTTTGTCAGCTGTGCCATGGACCAACAGTTAACCCGATAAAATTAAGATAAAATGGCAGTTACATTGTTTTAAGGAGTGGCATACAGCTCTCTGGTTCCCGCCTTGTCAAATGGCGGCATTAGTAATTAGCTATCTGTTGCCACATAATGAACGAACAATCCCAAGCCAAGGGTCCCGAGGGTCCCACTGTTTGCTGAAGTTATGTCACTGGTTGGCAGTTTGGGGTGAGCCTGGCTGTCAATCACGTGTCCACTGTGAGCTGGCCTTGTCTCTGGCCCCCGAGTGCTCTCAATTCTGAGGCCTGCCCTGGATAACTGCTCTTCTTGGCCTCTTGTTTCCAGCTGCCTCCACCTCAGCCCGGCAAGCTGGCCAAGTTTTAGAGGAGAGTCCACAGGGATTCCCGAGGCCAAGATTCAGAAACGATGCATTATACTTCTGACGCTCTCTATCACACAATGCATGTTAGAAAGCCAACCCAAGTTCAGGCGTGGGAAACTACACAGCTGCTCCTGGCAGGGGAGCTGTGCAGTCGTCCCGCAGAGAAGCACAGTCAGGTCACCTCCATGCAAAGGACATGCCCCCACTGCCCTTCGCTTCATGCTTCCTCCAAGATGCCCCTCACTGCCGACTCTCGCAATCCAGCTCAGCAACGGGGCGGATGCTGAGTCCCCTTCCCCCATCATCTCTATCCCATTTCCTGCACCCAATAGGCTCCTTCAATTCTTGTGGTGGTTCTAATTAGGATCACCTAGGAGACACAGCTCTAAATCTGTCTGTGGGGGCGTTTCCAGAGAAGTTTAACGGAGGAAGACCCATCCGACGGTGTCTCCATCACCCAGACTAGAGTCCTACACTAAAGAAAAGAGCGTCCACAGCCATCGCTCTGCTGCCCTACTGTGGGTGGAGCCTGACCAGCAGCCTCACCCTCTCCTCCCCCAATACTCAGTGTCCACTACCGTCATCTTTACTTCCATGATGCAACAAATGCATCTTCTCAGGCTGTGGACCAATTGAGAATGAACCCTTCCTTCCTTCCTTTTGGTAGGCATTTTGCCACAGCAGTAAGAAAAGTTAACCAATTCAACTAGTCTATAATTTTTTTACCTAAAGAAATATACCAAGCACTCACACACACACACTCTCACACACACACACTCACATATACCCACACACATGCACTCACACATTCACACATACATGCACATACCTATGCACTCACACATACACGCACACACGCTCACACATACAGGCATGCACACACACATACAAATGCATACTTATACATACACACACATGCACTCACACATAAACACACACACCTACATTCACACGTATACGCACACACACGTACTCACACATACACACCCTCGCACACACACCTGTGCTCACACATACATGCGCACACACACACACACACGGGTACACATACACCATCACACACCTAGTTAGAGTGGGAACAGTCCTGTTACCTCTCTCCGTTAGGAGGCGTTAGCTTCACCGTAACCCGATCGGTTTTTCCATACACTCATTGATTTAAGAATGCGTCCATGGGCCTCTAGGATCTGCCTGTCACTGTGTGAGGGGAGTTCTTGACACGGAGCACACATTCTTGTGGGGAAACAGACGCAAGCAGATGCTACTCCACACGTAGCTATGAGCACAGAGATAGCAGTCTACAGAAGCTTACAGGCCAGCTGGGTCACTGGGTGCAGGGAGGGAAGGTAAGCTGGCGGATGCCTGCAAGACGCCCAGAGAGGACAAACCGTAGGAAGGCGTCACCTGGAGAAGAAGCTATAACAGTGGGAAAGAGCATGCGCTGGACCGGAGAGAGCGGTGGAGCACAGGAGGAGGCTACTGTGGAAGTTGGGGCCGGGGGACTTGTGAGCTCGGTTGTCGGTTCCGAGCTTTGTGCTGGACACAGTGGGGCTGAAAGGCATTAAGGGTGGGATTGGATCAGAACTTATTTTATATCATTCTGGCTTTGTGTCACTTGGGGACTGTCATGAGTGAATGTCTTAGTTAGGGTTTCTGCTGCTGTGAAGAGACACCATGACAATGGCAACTCTTAAAAGGGAAAGGGGGACTCGCTTACAGTTTCAGGGGTCCAGCCCATTAGCATCATGGCAGGGAGCATGGCGACCTGCAGTCAGACATGGTACCGGAGGAGTAGCTGGGGGTCCTACATCTTGCAGGTAACAGGAAGTTGACTGAGACACTGGGTGGTACCCTGAGCATAGCAGACCTCAAAGCCCGCCCCAGCAATGACACGCTTCCTCCAACAAGACCACACCCACTCCAACAAGGCCACACCTCCTAATATCTCCCTGAACTTATTCGGCCCAGTTACAATCAAACTACAAGTGAGATGGCCAGGACTTGGGCAATGGCAGTGCGTATGCTTGGTGTTATTACTGGTAAGTTCCTTCATAGGTAACAGTTGGCAGTATTTGTGGATTGATTGGGTGAGGGTTGACATTCCAGTATAGGTGACTGGGTCTACTCGGGTTTACTCTCCAACAGGAGTCCAAAACAAAAGATAATCCCAGGCTGTCACAGATGTCAATCAGTGTTGCCCAGATGGGCTTGGGTGTCTACACAATGTCCAGGTGGGAGTCTTGAGGGGGTGGTGGGGATAACCTGGAACAAAGCTGAAGCCTGGTTCCCTTGGTTCTGTTGAACGCATTGTTCTGGCCTTCAAAGTGGTCCTTTGCAGCTTCTCCCAGGTGCCAGGGAACACTGCTTCCTAAAGCCTGAGGAAGTGCGTGCCTCACTGGAAGTATTCACCCACCGAGACGATTTATACGCACTGTGATTGGGCGATTATTTACGGCATTCCCAGGGGTGCAGCACTAGCTGGAGTCAGGCTTCGTAATGGTTTCCCACCTTATTCTTAGCAATTACATTCAGGCTGGTGGTACATATAGTTGTGTAAATTGCTCACCAATAAGCATGTCCCTTAAGAGACTTATTTGTCTTCTGGAAGCTTCATGAAATAACCATACGGGTTCATCATGCCGTCATCCGCCCTTAGATTTGATAGGGGATTTCCCCCATTAGCTATAATGGGGGATGTCGCTGAGTGCCTCCCCCAACACCCTTGTTGTAGATCAAGATGAGCGCATGACCATAAAAGGCGTAGTCTTCAAAAGACCTACTGGGTCATCCCTGCCCACCTCTGTGGTGACTGTGAGAGTGTCTGCCTAGGGTGCCTCTTGAGCTTGGGCTACTCTCTGCTTCCTTGCTTGCTTCATTTGAGGGCTTTCTTTGGTGGGGTTGCTTTAGAATTGCTTCTGTTTTAGGTAGGAAGACGGTTGAGCTGCTTCAGGGAAAGGACTACCGGGAAACTTTAAAATGATTCCTTTTTTTCTTTCACGTGATATTCCTGGGTTTGGGAGAAGGACCCTCCTTGGCACATTCGTCCCAGGACCCCAGTTTTCGCTATTATGCTGCTCCATAGCCTTCTGCATTAGTGTGGTGGCCAAGGGCAGGCTGGAGGTAACCCTGGAGTCTGGGTTTTGAGTACTCGGTGTGAGTAAAAAGGGTTTCGAACATAGGAGTGGCTTTTCTTTCTCGTAGCAACTGGAAAAACCCCATCAGTTCGACTTGTCGTGACCTACCTGTGCTTGGTCCCAGAGCTACTCAGAAAGAGCAGCGGGACTCGGTGCTGGTAAATATGCCACGTGTTCGAGTAACTGTTCTAGGTTAGCATCTCATGAACTCCACTTATGGGAATAAAACGAGGTAAAGAGGCAATCTTGAGAGATGGTTCAGTGGTTAAGTCTCTCGCAGAGGACCTTGGTTCTATTCCCAACACCCGCATGGCGGTTCACAACAGTCTGTAACTTCAGTTCTAGTGGATTCTGGCTTCTTCTTCTGGCCTTCACGGGCACTGCACACACAGGGCACAGGCACATACAAATACCCGACAAGGAGCAACTTAGAGGAGGGTTTATTTTGTTTATTTTGGTGATTTTTTGAGAGTGTAATCCCTCCCAGTGGGTGGCGGGAGCCTGGGGCATCCTTGTTCTAGAAGCAGAGAGTGACCAGGAAGTGAGTTCAAGCTGTGAGACCTCTGTGTACACCTCTGGGGACCGTCTCCCACCATAATCTCCACCCCCCCAAGGGCTCTCTTTCCCCAAACATTGGAGAACAAATGTTCAAACCAGAGCAGAGGCCTTCACAGATGAGGTCACCTATATTTCTCTCTCACACAAGTCTGACTCATCAGAAAATACTTGGTCTCCTTCTCTGGCTGTTCAGAAGCTCAACACATCCACCACCCACCCAAGCAACCCCTAGGCCTTTTCCAGGTCACCCTCCAGCATGTGGAGTTCTCCCCTTCTACAATTGTTTTCAACACAGCAGTCAGAGTGGTCCCTGCAAAACGCCAGGGCCCAGGGCATCTCAGCCCGCAGTTCCCCAGGGTCTCAAGAGTCAAACCTAGACATCTGTAATGGCCGGTGAGCCTTACGTCTGCCTTTGCCACGCCCAGCTGATCTGTTTCGGTTCTGTTTTGTTGCTGTGACAAAATGTCCCCACTATAAACGACTTTGAACAGGAGCAGCTTTATGTGGCTTATGATTTCGG
The DNA here is from genome assembly GCF_943737965.1 of Phodopus roborovskii. NCBI lineage: Eukaryota > Metazoa > Chordata > Mammalia > Rodentia > Cricetidae > Phodopus > Phodopus roborovskii. The sequence continues at coordinate 8,839,063 of NW_026125295.1, forward strand.
GTCACGGTCCCCCACTGAGGGACATCGAGGCAGGAACTTGGAAACAGGCCTGCTTGCTGTTCCTCGAAGCATTGTGTGTGACCAAGAAGCTCAGTGCCTGGTGATATTCTATCAAAGCATACACGCTCTCATGGTATTAGCTCCTGGCTCCTGCTGAAACTTTCTGTTTCAGCTGCTTTGGGAGAGCAGGCGCTCACCACAGGCTGGAGGGCATGACCACCCCTGACCACCACCAGGCTGAGGGTGTTCAGAGAGGACTAGAACCTGAAGATTCTCATGTGACCTTTCCTCACTCACCTGCACCAGGGTGACATGAGTCTGCGGCATCTGGCTGGAACAGAGCCATCATCATCTAAATTTATTTTTGTCTTGCTAATAATCAACAACCTTCTGGTCTAAAGAACGTTGTGGAATAATCTCTTAGTACACTGTGAAGATGCATCTTTCCCAAACTGCCTTCCAATTGGTAAAGAGCTGAATGGCCGGTAGCTAGGCAGGAAGAGGTTAGGCGGGACTTCCGGGCAGAGAAAGAGATGAGATGAATCTAGGCACAGGGGATCCTAGCCTTGAGCCACGTGGCAGCACATAGGTTATAATAAATGGGTTAATTTCAGTTATAAGAGCTAATGGGACAAAGGTCAAACTTCCGTGATTGGTAATAAGCCTCTGTGTCGTTATTTGGGAGCTGGCGGTACAGAAAAAGACTTGCAACAAAAGAAGTTGGGGTTTTGCTGGGATTGGCTATCAGTCTCTTCAGTCCTGTGTTTGGCATATTTGAATCGAAAACAGATCTAGAAAATCCACTCCATGCCCACCCATGGGTCCACAGGGCTCTGGCTGATCTGCCATCCTCTCTACCTTTGGCCCCACATTTGTTTCATATTGAAATGACCAAAGCTTTTAGACATGTTCAGCAGGAGGATGAAGCATCTCCAACACATCTTCTCAGAAACGGATCCAATGAACACATTTTGTTCAATCTGATCTCTATGCATTTTAAGCACTCGAGAATGTTCTGAAACTCTGATCCAAAAAGGGCACCATTATAATGTAAACATGATTTTAATGTGTATAGAATATTCTATCACTTTTATATCAAGTAATTTCTTTGTCATTTCTCTGTGACCACTTGAGTTATTTCCAGTATTTTATTGAGTTGTTCCTTTGGCCCATCTCTTAATGAATGTATGGCCTGTTTCCAAAGGGCTGCTAAAGTAAGTACTGCTGTAATTATTATCTTTGTGTATTCCTGTGTTTGACAGTATCATCTCTAGATATGCAGTTGATGGGTTCAAAGCTAAGGACGCTGTATTAAGTGTGCACTGTTGGAAGGAAGGCTTAGAATATGTCTACAGGAAACATCTCTGTAGTCTTTAAATTCAAAGAGGCTTGGGTGTCTTTACTTCCTGTGCTCAATGTCAACAGATGTGACTTCGTGGTCCTCTGGCAGGGGTCTGTCGCCAACCTGTAAGCCAGACCTCATGCCGTAAGCATCTCCCAGAAATGTCCAACAGGTCTTTTAATACCAAGGACCGTGGTTTTTAGCCTTGTTAGGGCAGATACCCTAGTGAGTGATTATTTTAGAACATTTGTGTGTTCTGTAAGTGTCTTCAAATGAGGGCTACACCTGTGCCAGTCACCTCTTTGTGTTTGTTTACTCATTTAGTTACGTGTGTGCATGTGTGTGTGTGTGTGTGTATGTCTGTGTGTCGTGTGTGTATCTGTGTGTGTGTATATGTGTGTATGTCTGTGTGTATGTGTTTGTGTGTATGTGTGTTTGTGTGTATGTTTGTGTATATGTGTGTGTGTCTGTGTGTGTATATGTATGTTTGTGTGTGTGTATATGTGTGTGTATCAGTCTGTGTATGTCTGTATGTATGTTTGTGTGTGTCTGTGTCTATGTGTGTATATGTATGAGTATGTTTATAAGTCTGTGTATGTCTGTATGTATGTCTGTGTGTATGCCTCTGTATGTGTCTGTGTGTGTGTGTGTGTGTGTGTATGACTGTGTGTCTTTGTGTGCATATGCCTGTGTGTGTGTGTGTGTGTGTGTGTGTGTGTGTGTGTGTGTGTGTTCCCTTGCCCATGCAGACACATGTGGAGACCAGAGGTTGACAGTACGGTTTATTTCCTCAATCACTTCCCCACCTTATTTTTTGAGGCAGGGTCTTTCTCAGCATAAGAAACTGTTTTAGCTACACTGGCTGACCAACAAGTAAGACCCTGGGATCCTCAGGGAGGCGGCACATGGGCCTTAGGGCTCCAAATGCAAGTCCTCATGCTGGGCAGCAAGCATTTCACCCCCCGGGCCTGCTCTGAGCCCTGCCTGTGATGTCCCTTCAGCAGCCACAGCCTGTGCCCAGCACCCTGACTGTGCCCCTTTTCCCAATCAACCACACGCAGCTTTCTAGATTTCAATGAACTCCAATTAAAAATCCACGTCCTCAGTTCACTTGTTGCCGCCCCGCCCCACCACCACCCCTCCCCCAGCACTCCATTGCTCCGGGTGCCCCATGGCTATTGTGTTCAATGATGAGGGTTAGAAAATTTCCACCTCGGCAGAAAGCTCGATTGGCCATGCACACAGAACGATTCCTCTCAAGACCCAGCTGTCACCAGGAACCTTTGCTTTGTAATTACCTTTCTACAAACCAATTCAGGCCTGAAACGGAGTACGTCCTTCTATTCATGGACGACACAAAGGGGACATCCCACCTGAACAGGCTGTCAGGGGCCGTAGTCATGAGCGGCCTTTGAGGATCCAGGTGCTGGCCCTCGGCTAACCACAGCTGCCTTCCCCCAACCCCACACCCTGGGTGCTACCTTAGACAGGGTGAGGATTTGGGTAAATAAAACATTCTCCCATTCTCTAGACATTACTTGTTGGGGAGAAATGCTTCAGGATGGTGCTCAAACTAGGAAGCCAAGCTCATGCCCAAGGAGTAAAAAAATTCACACCAATTTCTCTGTAACAATTTATTTTGCTAGGCATGCTGTTTCCTACCTGTCATCTCAGAGCTCAGGAGGCCAAGACAAGAGGGTTGTTATGAGCGTGAGGTCAGCCTGGGCTACAGAGTAAGTCTCTGTATCACTGTCTCTGTCTCTCTCTCTCTCTCTCTCTCACACACACACACACACTCATATGATGTAGAAAGGCCCCTCAACTCATCCTCTCCACACAGATCTGTGGACAGTAATGGAGGGAGGCAGAGTTGATAGTGTGAGACCCAGTTTTGCCCACTGCAGAGCTGGGGCATCCTTTTTGCAGAGGAGGCTGCCTGAGCCACAGCACACTGGTGAGCACTGTGCAGACGAATCACTAATGTGGACGCTTGCTCCAGGCTGAATTTGGAAGCAGAGATGGTATGTCGCTAGTGATGCCTTCCAGGCCCCTCACAGCCTGACTGAAGTGGGTATCACCCTCCACTGCCAAGTAGTGTGGAGCTACAGGGCATCAAGCAGGAACCTGCCTGGGCTCCCCCACAGGAAGGCCAGTGCCAGGGGCTCACTCGGGGGGGGGGGGGACAGGTAGCAGTCAGTCAGAGCTTGGGTGCTCCCCAGATCTTGCTCCAGGGCCCCTGAGTGTAGGAGCTAATAGGAGCATGAGTTTCATGAACCGCCAGGATAAAAAGCCACGTGAGGTATCTTGGCCATTCCCGTTCTGTATGCTGTGGAGTGGGAGCCCGGCGCTCCCTGAGATATTAGGCTCTAAACCCGTCGCAGTAAATATTCGGGAATTCATGCAGCAACTCCCAGATCTGGCAGTGCAATTTGCCAATTAAAATGTTACCTTCCCCAGACCGGTACTTAAACAAGATGAGCAGGTCACAGGGACTTTCCAACGGGCGTGGTACTTGTGGAGTCCGCTCTTCACACAGCCCTTCCCACGCTGAGGGAGACAGCCCCCAGCATGGTTCGCTTCCCTGACCTTGCCACTCACAGGACAGTGAAGTTCAAAGTCACCGGCCTAAGGTCACTAAGCTTCTGGGGTCATCTGGTACCTTGGTGTTTCTGGCCACTGAATTGGGTCTTGAAAGAGTTCCAGAGCTGGGGGATGGTTCTGTAGCTTGACTTGAAAGCATGTAGTAAGTTTGAGTCTCAGAACCCACATAAGCTGTGGTGATGTGAACTTCTAAGGCCAGCAGTGAGGAGCCCCAGACAGGAGGCATCCCTCGGCTTTTCTAGTCAGCTACCTTAGCCTGCTTGGCCAGCTCCAGAACCCATCTCCAAAGCAAGATGAATGTCTCCTGGGGTGGTCTCCAGTCTCTGTGTGCATACACACCATGTATACCCATCTGCACAGATGTACTTTCACACATACCAACACGCATGCACATGTGTATGCATGCACACACACATACAGAGGCAGAGAGAGGGGGGAGAGAGAGAGGGAGAAGGAGAGAGAGAGCTGTAGGAGGAAGGAGCAGCAGAAACTCAAACTGTAGTATGGAGAAGGATCCTGTGCACAGAGCTGTGCCCAGACCCCAAGCGTCCCTTTTGCCTTTTTCTTTGCATCCCTGTTCCTCTTCATTCCCATCACCCCACATGGTCCCATCATCAGGAGGACTGGCAGTCTAGGAAGCTCCCACCACAAGCTGCTCACAGGAGCAGAGGTCTCAAAGTACCCGACATGCACCATCTCCCCTAAGGCACGGACCAATTGCAGATTGCGAGCCCTGAGAGATGGCCTTGGTTCAGGACAAATTCTGAGGTGTCACATAGAACACCCATAGGACCAAGCCAAGACCAGGGCGATGCCATGGATCACACCCTTGTTGTAGCACCCACCTCACTCCTTTCTCAATTGCTTCTGGAAGCATCATCTCAGCCCATGCAAAGCGGGAAGGGTTATAGCTGAGACATGCTAGACTCAGTACCTCAAGCCCCTTCTCCTTCATGAGCAAGGTGCTGTGCCTAGCATACGACTCTTCCCTGCTGACAAAATATGCGGACCAACATTTAAACCAAAATAGACACTTAGATGTATTAGTTACTTTTCTCAAGACAGAAGTGACTTACGGAAAGAATGGTCTGTTACTAGGCTGTATTGAGTACAGTCCATCACAGCATGGATGCCATTGTAGCAAGAAGGTGAAGGTGCCATGGCAACAAAAAGATGAAGGAAGGTGCTTACTCAAATCTCTGAACCTGAAATCAGAGTCCAACAGGAAGTGGAGCTGGGCTACAGGACTGTGGCCTGGAGATCTTCATCTCCCAGTTAGGCCCCACAGACTCCCCAAAGAGCACCAGCTGGGGACCGAGTGGGAAACCCTTCACGTTTACACCACAGCATTAGATGCTTACAATTTCATTCAAAAATGTGTCAGTCACACACACACACACACACACACACACACACACAAAACAAGTCTTTGGTATTACTGATGAGGTCACTTTGCCCCACTTTGGTATAAGATAGGGGCCCCTTATGTTCCAACACTTAATTCTGTCCTTATCTAGAAGGGAAGTCCCCCTCTGGACCATCTCTTCCCTTACCTCTGTGTTCTTCATTTTTACTTATGCGTCCACTACTGGGGCTGGAGAGACTGCTTGGTACTTAAGAGCATTTGGCTGCTTTTGTAGAGAACCAGAGTTTAGTTCCCCACTCCTACATTTGATGGCTGACAACTGGTTGCAAATCCAGCTCCAGGGGATCTGTCGCCTTCTTCTAGCCTCTTTAAGTACCCGTGTGTGTGTGTGTGTGTGTGTGTGTGTGTGTGTGTCTGTGTGTGTGTGTGCATGCACACACAGATCTGTTTTAAAGGAGTAGGACCAACTGCTTTTCTGCTATGACTTACATTGCTGCCACATTAAAAACCAATCACACAGAATTGCACGGAGTATACTGAGCTGTCCTGACACACAGGCTGCAACCCGACTCCCAGGCTGCTTTTCTCACATAGCCCAATGACTGCAGGGTACAAGCATGGTGCCCACAACTTGCACAAGTACACACACCGCAGCCTCCCTTACACAGGCCTCTGTGGGCTCCTGAGTCAGCATGCTTTTAATTTGCTTTCACAGGTTTCTGCCTTGTCCTGTGAAGAGAGCCCTGGTCTTTGCTTCTGTAATGGGAATGCTACCAGTTACTGTTCTGTTTCACCTTCTAGAGCCAGAACAGGAATACTGGAGTGATACTTCTCAAAAGAGGACTTAGCCACATGGAAGGAAGTCACTACTCTCACATGCAGTCACCGAAAGTGCCCAAGGGACCTCCCTAGAGATCAACAGTAGCTCTAGACCCTGAGAAGGGAATTGCTGCTAATTTGGCTCCCAGGTCACATGGAATTGGAAGTGGGTAACACAGGGGAGTGGGAGGGTCTTTTCTTTCAGCTCACAAGACCAAAGCACACTTTACATTTCCCAAAGGCCATAATTATTTCCTGCAGAAGAAATTCAAATGACCCAGATAGTTGATTCAGTGAGATTGGCCCAAAAAAGTATTTACCTAAAAGGCAGTTTTGTCAAAAATAACATCACAACACAGTCAGGGCTGGTTTCCAATGCCTGAAAAATTCAAGTGAGGGTGTCCATGCCCATGGCTGAGGGCTAATCTAATGAGGGAGGGCAGGAATGTGGATGTCAAAGGGAAGCAAGGAGGGAGAGATAGGGAGAGGGGAAAGGAGAAGACAGGGTGGGGGGGTCTCAACAGAAAAAAAAAGTGCAATAGACCACCAAGGTCCATTTTCCACTCAGTCACCCCTTTCCAAGGAACACAGACAATCCACCTTCAACCCATGAACCCCTGATAGCTCTCCAGAACAACGGGGCCTGAGGTGCATGGAGTCACAAGGCCGCGCTTATAGAGACTGACTCACCATTTATGTTGCTATGGCATTGGTCCATCCTTGAACAAAGGGCTTTCTCTGTGGAATAAGCTGCACTGCTCCTCACCCTTATGAACTTCCTTCTGATTTGGTGAGGCTGGAAGAGGATGCTGAGAAGTCCTCAAGAGAAACCCCGTCCTCCCTCTCCCAAGATGTAGGGCCCATCCCTTCATGTGGCTACTGGGGTGGTTCAGGGAGGCCTGGTTAGGAGCTCAGCTTGCCTAGGCAGGGGCTGCAGCATCGCCATGCAGCTAATACACTGCACTGGTTCAGATGCAATATCTCACAGGTCAGTCAGTGGATCAGAATCCCAGTGAGAGTGGGGCATGTTATGGATCAGGCTCTTTAGAGCCCCAGCAGGAAACATGGAATTGTGATGCTCTAGAGTCCCAGCAGGAAACAAGGAATTGTGATGCTCTAGAACCCCAGCAGGAAACATGGGATTGTGGTGCTCTAGAACCCCAGCAGGAAACATGGAATTGTGATGCTCTAGAGTCCCAGCAGGAAACATGGAATTGTGATGCTCTAGAACCCCAGCAGGAAACATGGAATTGTGATGCTCTACCAGCAGGAAACAAGGAATTGTGATGCTCTAGAACCCCAGAAGGAAACACGGAATTGTACAGCTCTAGAACCCCAGAAGGAAATATGGAATTGTGACCATCTAGAGCCCCCGCAGGAAACATGGGATTGTGATGCTCTAGAGCCCCAGCAGGAAACATGGAATTATGGTGCTCTAGAACCCCAGCAGGAAACATGGAATTGTGACAATCTAGAGTGAAACAAGTTCATAGCTCAACAATAAACGCAAGAACTGACCAGTGAGACTGCATAAAACTAAAAGCCACACAGCAAAGGGAACAACAGGGTGAGAAGGCAGCGATACAGTAGGAAAGAATTATTTGGAGCTGTACATTGGACAGGGCAATTGACAAGTCCGCCTTCTACCCATGAACCTGTCCCCAAGACAGGTGGGCCTGAGGCGTGTGGAGTTACAGAAGCCATGTTTGTGGAGAGTGACTCCATATGTAAAATGTGTAAAGAACTCCAAAAATTAAAATCCAAATAAATGAGGGATTCAATCAGTAGGTAGGCAGATACTTCCCAGAGGCTGATGTACAAATAGTCGACAAGTGTGGGAAATGGGGCTGGCAAGAGAGCTCAGTGCGGGGAAGTGGGGACAGGGAAGGACTCGCTTTGCAAGTGTACCGGCCAGCCTGAGCCCCAGTCCCCGGGACCCACAGAAAACAGACACAGTGGTGTGTGTCTGTAGCCCCGAGTTCTGCAAGGCAGACTGCGGAGACAGGAGACTCCCCAGAAGCCCACAGGCCAACCAGCCTGGAGCACAAAGCTTCAAACTGTAAGCCTCTGTGTCTGAAACAATGAGGGCGAAGATTGACATCCAATACTGTCCTGTGCCCTTCCTGTACTGTGTCATGCATGCATCTGCACGCACACACACACACGCACACACACACGCACACACACACACACACACACACACACACACACCTCACGCTCCTCAGTTCCCACAGGCTCACAGAGCACACCCAGTTACTGAGGCAGTGTTTAGTTTGCTGACCCCCTCCTACCAGACACAGCCAAGCATTAAGAGCACAGTTGGGGTCCACAGAACACGCCTCACTCCCTGCTTCCTGCATACCCACTCAATGTAAGCTCCTCATCTCACACAGGGCGTCTGTGTGTCCTGCATACCCGGGCACAGAGCTGGCACACAGCAGACCCTCAATAAATATTTGCAGATCGGTCTGCTGGGAAGGAGGCCTGACTTTGGCCGCCTGCTACGTCACAATCTCCTGCCATCTCCTGCCTGTGGCTGTCTGGCAGACGTCTGTGACACAAGCACCAACTGCAGATAGAAGAACCTGCCCTCAGTCTGTCAAGGGAAGAAAACACCAAACTGGGTGAGGGTAGAGGTGGGGGCCGCCGAATCCACAGTGGAAGCTTTATGTGAAATTCCCCCGTGGGTGCTCATGGTGATGCAGGGAAGGGTCAGGTAAAAGGACACTTTCCTGGCTGACTAGGGCATTGCCACCTGGGATGTCTGCAACAGGGCCACCAGGAGAAAGGATGTCTGGGAGGGCAGGAAGTCACCAGAGAGCCCTGGTCAGTCTGGCCACCCAGCAGCTCCAGCAGGGAAACAACACCCTTTTGTGGTCTGCTCTGGCCAGCTGCCAGGGCTCAACAAGGGCCTTGTGATACGCACTTTTGAAATGTGTTGGTGGCAGGGTGGCATGTCTAACTCGTGTTAAATGCTCACCAGCATTTATGTCTCTTTCTCACGCCCACACAGGCAGACTGGCTGTGGCCGCCAGACTGGGAGACTGGGCTCTCAGGGCATCTTCCCTTTCACCCTAATCCTGGTCTCTGTAAAGTGTTGGGGTGAGTGGAGGACAGAGACACACGGGAGATGTACCTGGTATCAGCCCCCATTTACGTATTGTACACTTTTGATCATTGCGACAGCTCTGAAGAGGGTTGTAGCCCTCTGTTTACGGGCAGGGAAGTGAGGCTCAGAGAGGTTCAATCCTATGTGGCCCAGAATAACACACCTAGGGTATGGAGAGATAGAGTTTGACCCCAGCCTGTCTCCTTCAACACTTCCAAACTCTCCCAAGACCCCAGGGTCAGGGTTGGTAAGATGGGCTGGCTCACCGGGTGAAGGTGCTTGCTGCCGAATCTGATGGCCTGAATTTGATCCCTGGCCCCACGTGGTAGACGGAAAGACTTGAGACTTAAAAGTTGTCCTCAGACCTCCGCGTGTGTCCCAAGGCACATCCTCAACCACGCACATTAATTAATCAATTCATTAATTTAGTGTAATTTTCAAGAAAAGACCCCATGAGCACTCCTTGGGGATAGAGTTAGCCATCCATCTGCATTCCCACTATCTATATCTCTTCTCATGGGTGGCCATGGTCACTCAGAGTTTGAGACGAGCTCAAGCAGGACAGGTTGGGTCATGCCCACCTTCATGGTCTGTTTTAAGGGTTCTCTACTTGGTTGGGGCTGTTAATTCACACAATGTAGACTTAAAGTACAAAAAAAAAAAAAATCACTGTGGGTTTTTCCCCCTTAATCATCTTGTTTACCTGTCACTTATGAGTGACAGACGCTCCAGTTCCTCCCTGGGTGGTCCCAACGAAACCCAAAGCAGAATGGCCCCCCACCCCTCCAGTGTGAAAGGCGCCTCAGAGCTGAAGGCCTTCATACAGTAGAGACCCGCCATAAAAGCTGAAAGAAAGCTTCCCTGAGCACAGCACCTGTGGCACCCTGGAATAGCATTTGAAGGCATGTAGTTTATGTGGAAGGCAATCTCAGAAAGTTCTAGAAGAATAGTAGGGAAATGAGAAAGAGGCCTTTCTGGGACACTCCACAGAGCATGCCTAAGAGGGGGGCAGGACAAGGACAACGGAGCCTCGTCCACCTGCTCCAAGGCACGCCAAACTCTCAAACATGGGACAGAGAGTTCTGGGGCCACTGGTTCTCAGCCTTCTCAGTGCTGAGACCCTTTAATACAGTTCCTCAGCTATGGTGACCCTAACCGTCAAACTATTTTTGTTGTTACGTCATAACTGTAATTTTGCTACTGTTATGAATCCCATTTGGAGCTTTCACATCAGATATTTATATTACGATTCATAACAGTAGCAGGGACCCTGGGTAGCCTCACACATGGCATGCAAACCCCCTCGGCCATCTCAGACCAGTGCTTAAGGAAGCAGCCACTGCCTAGGTTGAAGTGATCTCGGGTGAGGCAGAGAGTCACACTGATTTGAAATTAGAGTCTCCTGAAAGCTGAGCAGGAAAGAGAAGAGGGGTCAACCCTGAGCCGCCTCAGTACTCTGGGTGCATGAGCTATGGCGTTCTTGACAGGCAGTCATGGAGAAGGAGAGCAGAGAGGGGCTGGTGCAACTGGGGCCAGGGATCAGGGGCTGGGAGGCTGGGGGGCGGGGCTGGGAGGCTGGGGGCGGGGCTGGGAGGCTGGGGGGCGGGGCTGGGGGGGAGGGGTTGCTGGGATCCATGCCTCCAGTAATGGACCAAATGCCTTTTGCTCTCTCTACCACGGACCTTTCTTCTGTTTGTGCGATACCTCCTGCGGTCCCCATGGGCTTCTTCTGTCTCCATCTGCTCTCTGTCTGTCTGTCTGTCTCTCTCTCTCTCTCTCTCTCTCCCTTCTTCCTTCCACTCCTCCCCCCTTCCCTCCATCCACCCCTCTTCCCCTTTCTCCCTCTCTCCCTATTCCCCTTTGTGTGTCTCCGGGCCACTACATGTCTAAGAGACCCCATCATTATCTCCTGTCACACATTTCTCCCGCATCTTTTCTGTGGCCTCCCTGCCTTTCCCAGGGCTCGCCAAGGCCCCCTCTTTGAGAGATTCCTGCGCACCTCTGGGGAGGGTCTGCCGGCTCAGCACTCGAAGCCGCATAAGGTAGGGAATGGAGCCCATGCATCCCAATGGCGTGTTGCCTATGCTGGTGGCAGATGGCATCCTGACAGGCTCGTCCATGACCAAGCACTACTCAAAGTGTCAGTCATCAACAGACTTCCATTCGAGGGCCCCTTTTTGCCGTGATCAACATTTCAAAAGCGAATGCACAAGGCATACAGTAGGTTGCTATAATTCACCCAAGGGCTGCGCCAGCCGCCGCTGGGAGACCAGTTCTTCTCTCTGAGTGAGCTATTTTTACCAATGCTCTCCCCCCACCCCCCCCACCACCACACACTTCATTCCAGCTCCCATTTCAGCCTCAGAGCTGAATTAGACTCTTTCTTCGTCTTGTAGGCTCCCCTCTCTGTTATTATATAAAACCATTTCAGCCCTCAAGGAGTTGGCATCTGACATCCACATCTCCTGGATCCCAGAACAGAGACGGGAAGGGATAAATAGGAGGGAGGGAAGGAAATGTTCTGTTCTGGCTCCAGCAACTCGGATCGTCAGAGAGCTAAACAGCAGCAAAGCACTTGGCGTTAATCTTTAATATTCCCAAGAACTTGTCACCTCTTCCTTCAGGCCCACAGCTGCCTCCTCCAAGTGATGCTGGCTGGCGCATCTCATAAGACATCACACCGTCTATTGTGTTCTAGAAAAAGGTACCCACCAGAGGGGAGTTCTGAGTGATCAGACTGCCTGCCTGCCAGGGGGAAAGGGAAGCTATGCTTGTTATTTACACGAAAGGAAGAGACTGAACCAGCAAGCAGCGCTCCCCCCCCCCCCCCGCTCTTCCCACGGCTCACAGCAGACCCCTTTGCTCCCAGCCTCTGATGCCCGGTTCCCTTTCACAGGCTCCAGAAGTCAGGGGGATGTTTAACAAATGCCTAGGGATGAACATGGTGCCCAAAGGTAGAAATGGAGGGGATTACATGCCTGTTGCCTGGCTGACAGTCATTCTCACCAAGTCAGTAAACCGGGTAGCTCACCTGGTTGTGCAAATGGAAAGTTCTTTTCTTTCTACATACACCATGTGGTCAGTCTCAATGTAAGTCCCTTGGGTGGAGTCGGGGGCCGGGGGCCGGTCCTAGATCAGGATTCTAGGAGGATGAGTTTATCTCTAAGGAGACCCTGCAAATACTTTAGAGGATGTGAGACAGGGCCAATGAGCCACCCCAGGACATGGCATCGAGTTTAATCCCTGAAGAACTGCAAGTCAGTATGGAGCGTGCCTCAGAGTAGCTGCTTAGGGAGGGCCCTGAACCCCCGTGTTCTCACACACTGTTCGGCTCTCCATCAAGGTTGCTGGGAAGAGGGTGGGAGTCCTCTGGCTCTTTGGGCTTCTGCACACTGCTGCAGAGAATACCTCCAGGACAGATGTATGGGCACTAGCCACTGGATGGATATAACTGGGGAGCTGGCCACTGGAAGGCTGTGGGAATAGTACCAATAGGAGGGATACTACTGTGGTGCTGGCCATCGGAAGGACCATCCATCCACTGAACTGGCATCGTCTCGGGAAGCTGACCACTGGATAGATGTCACAGTAGCGGCTTGCCACTGGGGAGACAGCACAGTTACTGGCTGATGGAAAATGCCACCATGGTGCTGGCTGCTGAATGCACATTTTTGACAAGCTAGAGGGACCATGGACATGACAGGCGTGCAAATGTCAATGACTGCTATCATTTGTTGGGGATAGTGACTTCAAACAAGGAACAAGTGTCTCCTAACACACAAGGCCTTTACCTGAATCCCCACAACTGCCCATCCGGTTTCTCGGCGACTCGGGCTCCTGATGTGCTCTGATCCTGCATGGATCCTATATGATTCGCCCAAAGCATGGACGGAGGTGGCAGCTGTGACACAGGGAATGACAGTGACTCTGGAATGTTCCCAGCCTCCGGTAAGGGACCAGCTTTCATTATCAGGGAATGACAGTGACTCTGGAGCGTTCCCAGCCTCGGGTAAGGGACCAGCTTTCATTATCAGTGAATTGAGACCTGAGCTTGCCAGGCCATCCATCTTCAGGAAGAACTCAGGATCCAGGAGAGAAGGTACACACACATGCACACACACAGACACACATGTACACACAGATACACACATCCACAGACACACACTTGTGCACACACTCACAGATACACACGTGCACAAACACATGTGCACAGACAGACACGTGTGCGCACACACTCACACTTCAGATAAAACAAAATCAGGTTATTAAATCCCACCTGCAAATTTCCCCTGCGTCCAGCTCAGAGCCTGAGGCCTGTCCACTCTTTACTGCAAAGTGAGACTAAAAAGAGGCTGAGGCCCTGCCTGTCTGAGCCCGGGCTTCCTGTGCCAGAGGAAATGGAGTGGTGAGCCCCTGCAATGGAGATACCTTTGCCATGCTGGCAGTCACTTTCATCAGCCCCACGGATCCCGTGTGCTTCTGTCCATCACCTTGGGCCCCCAGTGATCCTTACACTGCCCCTCATGACCAGGTTCGACTCTCCACCATCTGGCGAGGTCTCACCGCTCGCCTCTGACCTAGCCAACCCAGAAGACCTCTTCAGAGGATCCAGGCAGGGAGTCACCCCGAGCCATTGCTGGCTCCCCACGTGCTAATGCTCACTGCTGCTCCTCTTATGTCTGCCTCCCTCCACACATCCTGCCTATGGTGCCGTATCGCCCTGCCATCCCTCCTGACCCCACAGTCAGGAATGAGGGATGCTACCCTCTCCCTGCAACACTGATGGTCTCTACAGGGGACACGTCAAAGAGATCAAGGGATCGGGAGACTTGCCCAAGGTCACAGGAAGACACCGTTCACTGCCATTCCATGTAGAATGATTGTGTGCGTGCGTGCGTGCGTGTGTGTGTGTGTGTGTGTGTGTGTGGGTGGGTGGGTGGGTGGGTGTGTGATGGAGAGCACTCTCAGACGCTAAGAGAGCACTTACTGTTCTTTCACAGAACAGGGTTTGGTTCCCAGCATCCACCTATGACTTCACTTTCCAGGGGATCTGACACACCCCTCTGGCCTCTCTGCATGGGCACTGTGCATGTGTCCTCTATAAATGTGGTGGGGGACAGAAGATAGGTCACAGTGTGATGGAGTGAGGGGTGATGGCAGAAACGTAAGCAGGTACGGACATGGAGGCCGCCAGGGGAGGGATTTTAGACAGGATAATCCAGGGTTTCTGTCTCTGCTCAGCGGGGGTTGGGAATGAGATTATTATAGAGTTGCTAACATCTCACAGAGAAAGCTAATAAGACCAGAACAGGGAAGTGTCATTTTCACAAACCCATTTTTAGAAGGCAGACAGCTAATTAGACTGGCTGATGGCTGTGCTTCTGAAGATGCCACATAAACAACTAGCTAGGAGAGCCAGCCAAGAGAGGTCATGCAAGTGACATGACCACTCATCTCCAGGGCTCTGCAGGGGACACACACTGGACAAGAACCAGCCCAACTTCGAATTTCTGTTCCCATGTTTTCACTGCCCACCACCTGTGCACAGACAGATGTATGTTATCTTCTACGCAGACACTTGTATGGGGTAAGATTGATGGGAGATGTCATTCTGTATATGTTTCTCATACTGGTTAATAAATAAAGCACTGTTGGCCAATAGGAAAGGAAGAGAGGAGGGACTAGGAGACAAGGAGGAAGAGGAAGTAGTAAGGAGGAGCCAAGATGGAGAGTCTGGAGAGAGCAGTATGCGGCAGCCGGCTCCGGGTAAGAAGACCACGTGGAAATACATAGATTAACACAAATGGGTTAATACTTAAGACAGAGCTAGCCGATAAGAAAGTAGTAACTGGCCAACAGTATAATATCTAATACAGAGTCTCTGTGTGTTATTTGGGGCTGGCGCGGCGACGGGACAAGACTGGCGGCAGGAGGAAACACCGTACTCGTTACATAAGATCCATTGCCTGATCCTACAACCGCCTTGGAGACTGAACTCCGCACATGTATGTGCGGGAGCTTCTAGACTGGTTAAGTGGTGAGGGAAGACCCTGCCCTGGATGTGGGCAGCACACAGGCAGGAGCTGGGATTCAGAGTAAATGAACAGTTTGAGAAAACGGGCTGAGCACCTGCCTTCAACTCTCTCTGCTTCCTGACTTCGGGTGCTCTGTGAGTGCCCACGACTGCCACTAAGCCTTCCTTGCTTGACGGACTGTACCTCCAAGCTGGGAGTCAGAACAAGCTATTCTTTAAGAGCTTTTGCCAGGTGTTTGGCAGAAAAGTAACTAACAGGTTACTTCTACTCCATATCGCGCCCACTGGTGAGCTCTTACAGCCAGGGTCTTATATCTATCTGGCTTCTGTATCTATGGCCACGAAGCAGACCATGGTGGTTTAAACTCTTGCGCCCCAGGCCCGGAATGTTTACTCAGCATCGAGAACTTGTTGCTATTACAGAGGACCTGAGATCTGTTCCCGGTCCCACAGCACCCAGGAATCTGATGGCCTCTTTTGGGTGCTGCACTAACATGAACATACCCCACACACAGACATATACACATACAAATAATTTTTAAAATTTTTCAAATAAATGTTTACATCTCTCTAAAATCCATGCTTTAAAACTCAGGCCCCCAAGATGATGGCTTTGGGGCTATTAGGAGGTGGGTGCCTCTGGGAGGGATGGAAACTTCCAGAAAGATATTAATGCCCTTAAAAAGTAAGTTGCAGGAAACTTATGTTTCCCTTCCATCATGGGAAGACAGAAGACATTGTCCATAACCCAGAAAAGCCTTCATCTGATGCCAGAGCTGCCAGCATCTTGGTCTTAGAGTTGTCCTTCAAGGATGAAGAACCCATGTCTTCATAAGTTGATAGCACTTTTTAAAAAAGAAATGTCAACTCAGACTACAACACAAACTGCCTCAAAATTCAGTGACTCAAAGCCACTCACAGTGGCCTCAGGATTCTGTGCATTAGTGGGCTCAGCTAGGCAGACCGGGTGGCATCCCTGAGGCATAGCCAGATGGCAGCTTCAGTTATAGTCAGATGGTGTAGCACTAGACTGATAGGACATTAGCCTCAGGAGTTTGCATTTCTCTCTAAGGACTCATGAAGCCACACCATTTACAGGTTTCCACAATGCTTGGGAGTGAAATTCTCTACCAGCCACACCATGGTCCTCTCGGGAGAGATGCTGCCAGGGCAGGTATGTTGCTGGAGTTTCTTTCCAGCCTGGTCCCACAGCCGACTAGCCCTAAATAAATACACAAAGACTTATATTAATTTATAAACTGTTGGCCAATGTCTAGGGCTTCTTACTGGTTAGCTCTCTCTTAATTATTAACTACTAATTATTACTTATTAATTACTAATCTGGGTGTTTCTACGTGGTCTTGTCTTATCAGAGAACACCTGGCACATCCTATCTTCCCACTCTCTACATGGCATCTCTCTCTCTCTTGTGGCTTCTCTCTCTCTCCTTCCTCTTGTAGTCCTGCCTATAGTTCCTGCCTAGCTACTGGCCAATCAGAGTTTTCTACCTGGCTACGGGCCAATCACCAACATTTTATTCATCAACCAATAAGCGATACCTATATACAGAAGGACATTCCCCATCACAGGTGAGTGGCAAGCATGGTCCTGTTCCTTCTACACCAGGGGAATGATGATAAACACTTCCAGCTCCCTTTCTTCTCTCTCTCTCTCTCTCTCTCTCTCTCTCTCTCTCTCGGTTGAAAAGCAACTTTGGAGAGGAACAGGTTTATTTGGCTTATACTTCCAGCTCACAGTTCCTCACTGAGGGAAGTCAGGGCAGGAACTCAAGCAGTAGCTTGAAGCAGAGACCATGGGGGATGCTGCTTGATGGCTCACTCCCAGGCTCGTGCTGACTTGGCTAGCTCTCTTATCAAGCCCAGACCCATCAGCTCAGGGAACGGCGCTGCTCACAGTGGGCTGAGCCCACCCACATCAGTTGTTGGTCAAGACAAGCCCTCACAGACTAACCCAAAAAGGACGGTGTGGTGGCTTGAAAGAGAATGGCCCCTGCCGGGTACTGGTGGTACACACCTTTAATCCTAGCACTCGGGAGGCAGAGGCAGGAGGGTCTCTGTGAGTGCGAGGCCAGCCTGGTCTACAGAGCTAGTTCCAGGGCAGGCTCCAAAGCTACAGAGAAACCCTGTCTCAAAAGACCAAAAAGAAGAAGAAGAAAGGAAGGAAGAGAGAGAGAGAGAGAGAGAGAGAGAGAGAGAGAGAGAGAGAGAGAAAGAGAAAGAAAGAAAGAAAGAACGAAAAAAAGAAAATGCCCCCCAAAGGGTGTGGCCTTGTTGGAGTAGATGTGGCTTTGTTGGAGGAAGTGTGTCACTGTGGGGGTGGGCTTTGAGGTCTCCTATGCTCAAGCTACTCCCAGCAAGACAGACCACTTCCTGTTGCCTGAAAGATGTAGGACTCTCAGCTACTTCTCCAGCACCCTGTCTGCATGCACACCTCCAAGTCCCACCGTGACGGTAATGGACTGAACCTCTGACACTGTAGGCCACCGCCTCAATTAAATGTTTTCCTTTGTAAGAGACACCGTGGTCATGGTGTCTCTTCACACCAATAGAAACCCTGACTAAGACAGACAATTGCCCAATTGAGACTCTTTCGGGTGATTTTAGGCTGGGTCAAGTTGACAGTTAATGCTAACTATGACAAATCCTGCAAACATGTTTGGCTGTCACAAGGGTCAGAGGGCTGTGGCTACCAGCCTGTGGTAAGTAGAAGCCAGGGGTGTCGCTGAGCCTTCTACAATGCAAGGGACAAATCCCAAATCAAGGAATTATCCTTCAAATGTCAGTGGTGCCAGGCTGGGGAAGCTGCGACCCATGAGTGATAACTATGAATAAAAGTCTCTAGCCTAACACAAGACCTGAAAGAGGGATTGGGAGGCAAAGCCCATGGCTCTACCAACCTTAGCCCAATGTTAACCCATACTGAAAGTGCACTTCGGATAGCTGTCTCTCATCCCTGGGAATTCAACCAGTTCCTCCCCACCCCCACCCCTCAGTTAATAGCAAGTACACATGAGAATTGCTGAGTTGTGTGTTGTGGGTTCCCTAAAAGCTCACCAACTCGTGACATTATAGTAGAGATGCTGGATCACCTTCTCAATGGTGATAAAGAAGTGACACTTTATAACTGTAAAAAATTTCTGAAGGTTTCATTTGTGTGTTTGGGTCCCTGGAATGGGAAGGAAGAGATGTGTGCATAAGGATGCAGTACTTGGAGAGGCCAGAAGAGGGCGCTGGATTCACTGAGGGCGGAGCTACAGATGGTTGTAAACTGCCTGATGTGGGTGCTGGGAGTTGAAATCGGTCCACCCTTGATCACTGAGGTATCTCTTCAGTCCCACTCGATAATTTTAAACCTGAAAACTTGTGTCCCTATGATTCCGTGTTCTTCATCTTTGTTGCTTCTTATAGTTGCTTTATCCTTGTTCTTAGAGGCAGGCTAGCCTCAAACTCAGCTATATACCTTAAATGTCTCACCCTCTTGCTCCTGCCTTCCTAGCTCTGGGGTTACAGCCTTGCAACTGCCACACAGGCCTCGATGCGTCCCAGGCAAGCATTCCACCCAGTGAGCAGCAGCCCAGCCTCTTCCCCGTAGCCTCTTAATGACAGAATCTGTTCAACACAGGAGGAAGAAAACAGCATTGGAGATGTGTGTGTTCACCCAGGGGTGAACTGTGGCCACGATTTCCTATGACCAGTGGTATTATACACACTTAAATACCCAAACAAATGTTTCCTCTCAACATGGCCACCTTGGAAGGACGCACTGTTTTTGTCCTTGTTAGTTTGTTTGGTTTGGTTTGGTTTGTTGTTGTTTGTTTGTTTGTTTGTTTTAAGTCTTCAACAGTTTAAAAGGCACGATGCTGTGCCCTGCCCAGCTTAGAAGAACAAATGCAAGCGACTCATTGTCTCACTTGATTTCATACCTTATATATGATCCAAAACAGAACTTCTCACCTTGGAAAGAGACCAGGCTTTCTGTACTTATCTCCGGACAACCCTGGGTCATTTCTGAACTTCAGATGTGATGTCAAAGAACGGTAATTTGTAAGGTTTTAGTCCTCTCAACCTGCTCTTATAACGGGTCGTGGGTTCCTGTGCAGCATAAAGTCGAATCCAAAGGAAGAGTCGTCTCTGCTCGGGTCAGTCTTACACCTTGCTCTCAGCAGCGTCTGAATTAGCTACGCCTCCATCGAGCTTAGCGGTGCGTGCACGCACGAAAATAAATAAAACCGTCTGGATGCATACTGATTTGATGAAAGAAACAGGCACGTGGGGGCTAGAAAGACAGCTCAGAGATGAAAGCATCTCCCACACAAGTGTGAGGACCGAAGGTCAGAATCCCAGAACCCACCTAAGGCCAGACCACTGGTGCCTCTATAATCCCAGGCTCCACAGACTCCCTGGAAGCTCACAGGATAGCTAGCTTGCCTCGCCACACTTTGTCTCTCGGCGTCCTCGTAGACAGTAAGGGGGTCTTGGAATTAAGAAATTACTCCACAAGTAACAGAAAGAGCCAGATGAGACATCTGCTCCCTCCAGCTTCTCCACATTTAGCAAACAACACTTCAGCGGTGGAATTTAAGGTCCTGTCAGAACTTAAACCTCTAGAGATTCTGGGAAATATTAACTCTTGGTTTTCCCAGCCCCTACAGGAAGAGAAGACACTGGAAGGGTGGTAATGGCTATGGAGGGCCATGGACTTGCCACACATCTGTAGATGTATTTGTTGTGATTTTGATGTTCCCTTTACTCAGCCAAATTTGAATTAAGGGGTACCTGATACTTCTTGGTGATCATGGCTCACCTTAACTCTCACCTTAACTCTGCCACACAATGAAAATAATCCGCAGATAGGCATCTCCGTGTACCAAGTCCGCAGGTCTCAAATCAGAATTGCTTCAGGGCCTCTATTTGTGGAAGCCGTTTTTATTATAATGTTATTTAAAATACAGAAAACATAAAAATAGCTATAAAATTCCCATAGTTACAAAAAAAATCTGTTTAAAAAAACTATAAAAATTAATGTGCAAATTAAACCCAAGCAAAACTCTAAAACGAATGGAATTCAAACCAATATGTCATTAGCATGATTAATGACACTGTTTTGTTCAAAGTAAATTACCAATGTCGGACCTAATAGTAGGAAAACTCTCTTTTGCGTTTTACATTCCGCATGTTAATGGTCTGATTCTTTTGATTTCAAGCCGGATGGCTCCTCACTTCTGTCACCGTCGGTATTCATCATCATTGTATTTTCCTTTTGAATGCTGAACTCTTTTTTTTTTTTTTTAGTACTGATTTTAATGGGCCAATCAATTTAATAGTGCACTCAGAAATAAAGTACCGAAAATTTTAAAGCGCCATTTAACAAAAACTTCATCAGTGTATAATTGCCGATACCCTCATTGTTAATGAACTATGGGAGGCTGGCCTGCACAAAGAAGGCAGTTCATGCAGCGCAGCCACTTTGAGGCGGTTCCAGCTGATGCTCCCAGTGTGCTACACCACCATGTGAGGGTGATAGCTCGGTCCCCTCCTTCCTCTGTGTGACACCCTGGGACGCCGCGGCTCCTGGGAGTGTGTTTGTTTGGGATTCATTGTCATCTACATGCTGATTAATACAGATGTAAACAGGATTGGACCATTGCCATGAGGGAATGAATAACCCCCACCCTGCACACCAAGAATGAGGGGGGAGTGGGCAGGAGACACAAGGAAGATGTGCAAAGGTATGAACAGATAATTCAAATCCTGAGCAGCTGAGGAGCCGGGTGAATGGATGCCCACAATGATGTGATTAATTCAATGAGCAATTGAAATAATTGTGAGACCATTTCCTATGTGTAAAATTAGCCAGGTTAAGACATCACATGGTGCTGATATCTTGGCCATGAAGAGCAAACACTTGGGTGGAAAGAACCTATGCACGAAGGGTAAAGTTAGACTGGCTGCAGCCACGGGGTGGGGGGGGGGGCAACCCAGTTACTTAGTGACAGTACCTGCGCCTGGGAGAGGGCAGGGCAGAGATCTGTTCTAGGTACTCATCCCAGAGCAGCTGTGGTGCCATACACTTATAATCCCAGCACGCTGGAGGCTGGGACAGGAGGGGCAGGGCCATTAATCCAGTCCAGTCTAAGCTACACAGAAGATGTGTCTCAAAAGAAAAGGAGGGAAAGAGGGAGGGGGTAAGGGAGAGAGGGAGGGAGGTGGTAAGGGAAGGAGGAAGGGAGAGAGGGAGGGGATAAGGGGGGTGAGGGAGAGGGGGAGGGACAGAGGGAGGCAGGGAGGGAGGGAGGGAGGAAGAAGATTCACATTCAGATCCATGAAGGAGTTTTTGGTAAATGAGGTGCTCACCACTAAATAAATAGATAATATAGAATAATATACCAGGGGCTGGAGAGATAGATGGCCCGGGCTTAAAAGCTTATAGTTCATTCCGAGGTCCCAACATGAGTTCCTAGCGTTCAGGTTTGAAACTCAGAACTAACTGTCTGTAACTCCAGCTCCAAGGGAATCCGTCATTCTCTTCTGGACTCCAGGGCACTGTGTGTGTGTGTGTGTGTGTCTGTGAATGTGTGTGTGTGTGAATGTGTGTGTGCCTGTGAATGTGTGTGTATAAATGTGTGTTTCTGTGAATGTGTATATACACAAAAATAAACATAAAAAAGCACTGCTATTATCCTCTTAGGTCATCAGGCCAGCATCGAAGGCCAATGAAGAATTCTCTTGGGGGGAAGGAGGAAGTTTATCCTAAGGGCTCAGTTTTAATGGGAACCTAAGGGTCATCCAAGTAGGAAAGTGAAGTTGATTTGGGACCTGGAAAGAGTAGCCATCTGGCTGGCTCATTAATTAACAAGCTAAGTTGTAACAAAGTAACAAAGAGACTCTAAATCCCAAAGCTTAATGCAGGGACTTTTGCTGTGGGATAGTTCTGTTCCCACAGCAACTGGGGGGCCCAGCCCTGTCTCATCTTGTCCTTCCACCTGACTCTGCAAAGCAACCCACCTCTCGGCTCAGCTGGTATCCCAGCCAGGCAAAAGGGTCTAGAGCAAGAGGCGTAGCTTCTAAGCTGGAAATAAGAGTCACACCAACAATTGTGCTCATATCGGCTCAGAGTTGGCCAACCCGCAAAGCGTGCTAAGAGAGGCTGCGAAACTCAGGGTCTAATTGAGAATCTGCTAATACAGAAAGGTAGACAGACTTAGAGGGTAAGTACAAGTCTACCCAACCCAGCAGTTAATGAGCATTTTTGTAAGGTTTTATTTTTATTTTTTTTTTATTATATCTTTAATTTTTAAATGTTTCATTTGTTTTTGAGAAGTTCATGCATGTACAAATGCAATGTGATTATATCTACTTCCCATTCCCGTGTGTGTGTGTGTGTGTGTGTGTGTGTGTGTGTGTGTGTGTGTGTGTGTATCAGTGTGCTTATGTGTTCAGGTGCCCTCAGAGGCTAAGAGAGCATCAGACCTCCTGAGGCTGGAGCCTCGGGCATTGTGAGCCTCCTGAAGTGTGCTGGAAACCCAACTCTGGTCCTCTGCAAAAGTGATGAACACTCTCCCGCCAGGCATCTCTCCCGACCAGCAAATGCAAGTGGAATTAAAAACAACCAAGGAAGTGGGAAAAAACGAGGTCTGATGAGAGAGCAGACAGCTAAGAAAACAGATATGCATGAGGAAGGGCAACCCCAGAGTAACTGAAAACCAAGGGACCACGTTAGGGTTGTAATGCAGAGCCAGCCTCCACCAATGAGCTCACAGAAGTGCCTTCCTGACTCCACTTGGGGACAGACTCTCCAGGGTCCTGGGGACTGAGCAGCAAAGGCAAGCTGTGCTTTAGCAGACATGGCCGGGCTCCCTTAGCCTCCTGCTCCTCTCTGCATCCCGTTCATGTGCTTCTTGGGGTGTGCTTGTAGACATCCCCATTGGTGTAGATCGTTGCTATGACTCCACACACTTCTGCTCAGGTGGAAGGGGCCTGGAACCTTCCCCGCAGGGCTGCAGATTCACTGGGAACTCTGGCTATCTCCAGATTACATCATCTCATGACCCTGCTGGCTCCAGCCCTGACAAGTCACGCTGTCTTCTAAATTTAATGCTCCAACAACCACAATAGCAACAACCAAAAAGAAAAAAGTCACTAGACACCCCACTCCTAACAAACAAAACAAAAACAAACAAACAAAAAGCTTCGTCTCTGAGGGTGAGCATGCTATTATTTTTATCTCCGCACGGCATCTTCCACAGGCCGAGCCCATGAATTCTCCATCTTTATCTTGACACCGTATTAAATGGGAATTAAACTGAGCCTCGGTAATGGCTTCTCACAAGAACTCAGAGGGAGGAAGCAGCTGACCGAGCTAGCTGAGGCTGTCCAGAAGGGAGACACACACAGAGAACCTACCCCCCCCCCCCACTGCCTGCTGGAACCGCCTTCCTGGGAACAAGATAAGGCTGAGGCACGATCTTGTCCTGAGGTTGAACAACAGGGCTTCAGCAAATCCACAACTCCAGCTTGGGGGCAATGGCTCTAAGGCATCCTAAAAGGGCTGTCTATGCGGGGACATCTGAAAGATAAATACAAATCCACCGGCCTGGGGAGAAAGGGGACCCAAGGCTACCTAACAAGCGGCACACAGATCTGGGATAGAGAGGGAGACCTGAGGAAAGGAAGCCATAACCTCCCTAGCTGAGGCCTTCTCCACCATCTCACCCTGCACGGCCCCGGCCCAGCACGGCTGGAATGGCCCAGCGTCAGCAGCTGCAGGGAGTTCCTAACCTGTTGTGATTTCCCGTGCTTGCCGCCTTAGCTGCTTTTTTAGTTGCCGATGTAAAATGCCTGGCAAAGGTAACACAGGAAGGGGGGGAGGTGGAGGGGGGGGCGGGGGCGGGGGCGGGGCTTACTCTGGCTAGCACAGTTCCCGAGGATCTTCCATCTTGGAGGTTCACCTTAGGGTTTCAAGTTTGATGAAAACATTCTGGAATGGATGGCGGCAATGGTAGGTACAACCAACCATACGAATGTGCTTAGCGTCAATAAACTACGTACTTAAAATGGTTAAAATCTTATATTTATTTTCATCACAGTAATTTTTAAAAATAGCAGTGACAAATTTACCTTGAATTGGCAATTTTTCTTTTTTAAGTATGGAGCAAAACCAAGAACATTTGTGATAGTAGGAGTTAAGTTATGGGAAAATTATACTTCAATTTTTTTCACAGCTGAATTCGGGGAAAAGATAAGTGTCTCCCCCCCCCCACCATGCACACACTCATATGCACCCGCCTGCTCCAGTAAGGTGTGTGAGTGTGTGTGAGTGTGAGTGTGTGTGAGAGTGTGTGTGTGTGTATGTGTGTATGTGTGTGTGTGCGCGCGCGCGAAACTGACAAGAAAGAGAAATGCATGATACAAAGCTGGGGAAGTCTTAGCAGCCAGATGGCAGCCTCCTGAGTCTTGTGAAGGAACACAGAAGCCAATGAGGAAGGCATGCGGTCATCTCAGTTTTCTAGAAAGATCGTTGGGCTAAAAGGTGGGAATTCGGAGCTGCAAAGAAGAAGGTGAAGGTAAGGAGGGCGTGGTGGGATGATATCTCCCCAGAGGGGGGTGAGAATCACAGAGACAATGGGCAGGCAGAAGTGGGAGACAGAGTGGTGGCTAGGGAAACAGCAGCTGAGATTGGGGACAAGGACACCACTCTGTGCCCCGAGGGAGACAGAAGCTCAAAAGACAGGCGGTACCTAAGACCACGGCCATGAGACCCAGAGAGGCTTCAAGAGACACTGCGGCCATTTCTCCCCTTATGCAAGAGGAAGTTGAGGGCAAAGAGTTCTTCCCTCCACAGACAAGGAGGCCGCCAGACAAGGAAACAAGCCAGACAATGGGGGAATCCTCTGTGCTACGATTCTGAAAGGTTTGCCTTACCCATGTGTCTTAGTTAGAGTTATTTTACTGTGATGAAACACCATGACCAAAAGCAAGATGGGGAGGGAAGGGTTATTTGACTTATGCTTCTACATCATAGTTCATCACTGGAGACAGTCAGGACAGGAACTCCCACAGGGCAGGAGCCTGGAGGCAGGAGCTGCTGCAGAGGCCACGGAGGGGAGCTGCTCACTGGCTTGCTCCCCTGGTTTTATCAGCTTGCTTTATCATAGCACCCAGGCCCACCAGCCCAGGGATGGCCCCGCCCACAATGGGCTGGGCCCTCCCCCATCAGTCACTAACTGAGAAAATGCCCTACAGCTGGATCTTATGGAGGTATTTTCTCAGCTGACGCTGCCTCTTCCTTGATGACTCTAGCTTGTGTCAAGTTGACATAAAACCAGTTGGGACAAGATGATAGGCCGTTGGGGTCAGAGGAAAAAGGAGTAAAGAAGGGATACTGATGAACGAAGGAATCTCGGGTTGCCACCATGGTGACAATTCCTTTAATCCTCAAGATTAAGACAACTGTGACCCTTGATTGTACGGTTTACACCCTGGACACTGTGGATTCTCTTACTGGAACTGAAAACTCACTCCCTCCACACACACCGCCTCTTGAAACCGAGGCTCTCTGGCTCCTGGAGCGGTTTCTCAAGTCTTTCTAGTTTTGCCGTCCTGTGCAGCAGCGGCCCATCCACAGGGCTAAATAACACACATGGCTCAGGTAGCCAATCTTAAGATTTACTTTTATTTCATGTGTGTAAGTGCATGCATGTGCACTGTGTGCATGTCTGGTCCCCTCAGACACCAAGGGAGGGCACTGATCTTCTGGAACAGGAGTCACAGTTGTGAGCGCCATGTGGGAGCGAGAATCTGAACCCGGGTCCCCGCAGGAGCAGCCAGTGCTCTTTAACTGCTGAGCCATCTCTCCAGCCCCAGTGGTGGTTATTCTTGATGGTCTGGGATCACTAGGAGACACACCTGTGGACGGGCGCGTCTGAAAGAGAGAGATGTGGTTAACTGAGGCGGGGAGGCCCCTCCTGGAGGAGGGCAGCACCGTCCTGTGGTCTGGGGTCCCTGACCAGATAAAAGGAGAAAGGGGGCTGAGCACCGGCATCCATCTCTCTCCGCTTCCTGTCTATGAATGCCACATGACCCGCCGCCTCACAGCCACACCTGCAGTGACTCGAGGGACCGTATATATGCTCTTGTACTGTGAGTAAATCTTGTCTTCCCTGCCTGCTTTTGTCGAGTATCTGACTGATACGACATCGAGAAAGGTGATGACCAAGCAGAGAAAAGCCAAGCGTGCGTGCATTTAGGAGCCTGGAAGCCTGGGCTCCTCCCTCTCCCCCCCATCGTAAAAAGAGCTCCTCTCTGGTTAATTATGCCCCCGTTAATTACACAGACAGGAGCGGCGGCTTTATTGGAAGGGGTGGGCCTGGAGCACCCATGGGAAGAAAAGATGAACTCAGCTTCTGCCTCATGCGCAAGTTCAGTCAGAATTCCAGAAAACATTCAATGAGCTGTCTGCCTGAGTATCCACACCAAGGATGGCGTTCTCCACGCCGTCTGGGGTCTGGGGCTGAGTGTGTGTTGGGGCTTGGCTCGAAGGGGAACAAAAGATGAACGTGTTGTGTTCCCTAATCTAGGATAACCCTCCCCCAAGCTGTACAAGACACCCCCTGTTTAATAACAGGCTTCCGAAGAGCCAAGGTGAGGGGCGCTCTCGTCCAGTGCTTCTGCCCAGCTCTGGGATGTACGAGAGAAATACATATCTGCACATTTGAGGAAATGTGGCTTATATTTTGCAAGCATGAATGAAGGGGAAAGCTAAGGGATTTAAAGGCCAGAGATGAGTTCTAAGCCTCGGAGATCCCTCCCCTTCCATCCAGGGAGTTCCCCAGATCTGGAGCCAGCAGCCCTGCATCCTACAGAACTCCTACCAAGTCCAAGCCACACAGAAGACTCTGTTCCCACCTCTGCTGCCAAAGCCTGAGGGCAGTGACCAGGGTCTAACCACCAAAAACAAGCCCTCAGGTTCCCAGACAGCCTGTGAAAGAGGCACTCAGAGCCATCCAAGGACAGGCCATTGCCTCCTTGGGCACCTACTCAGGAGGACATGTTGGGTGCTGCAGGGAAGCAGATGCTCCTGAGGACAAGGACCATGAACAAAATATGTGTGGTCCAAGAATATGTGGAATTTATTTACAAGGTGGTGAGCATGAGTAGCTTGTTCATGCTGAGGAGGAAACAGACCGACTGAGAGACTCAGACTAGTCAAATCCTTCAGTACACCCCATAGCATTTTAAACCATCGAAATGCCTTCCGCACCAATGGGTGCATGGGTCCACAAATCACAAATCACAGGTACGGGGGTCCTCACTGCCACACCGAGAACACAAATGAACAGAAACGAAATGACTGACAACATGAAAGGCATTGCCCTGAAAGTCTACATGTATGATTGCAAACAAACATCTGAGAACTGATGGGTGTCATCTCCAAAAAGTGGGAGGCAGGCAGGTGGGGAGGGGAGGAGAGGTGGAGGAGGGGGAGAGGGGGAGGGGGAGGGGAATGGGAGGAGAAATGGGGAGAGAGGGGGGGGAGAGCACAAACCTTTGTTCTAGTGACTTCCGTACTCTGTAACTCCGGACTACTAAGTTTTGCCTTTTAAGGGTAGATGAGAAAAATCTACATAAGAGATAGATAACTTAAAACCACACAGAAGTGTGGGGCTGAGCCTATAGGTGAGCTATGCTATGGACTTCCCGGGGCTCCTTGGGCAAATGCGACCTAAGTGGTTTGTCGTTCAAATGACTCTCAATAGCCACGCATAGCTCTCCAATTACTTTTCCTAGCATCATACGCGTAGACACAGTATACATGCACACACGTTTGCTTTGCTTGTGTGTGGGTATGCACACACGTATGTGTGTGCACCCGCATGCTGCAGAGCACATGGAGTGTGCGCGCGTGAGAGGGCACCGGGGGAGTCAGATTCCAGGGATGCTGCGCCGTCTCATCAGCCCCAAACATGATGTTATTAAAAACCATCTCCTTCCCTTCTATGGGCGTGTGAGGTTTCTGTGACAACCTCCTCCAACAGGCACTCGGACAGCTCTTGCTTGCTTTGCCAGCAAGGACAGTGCTGCGGTGAACTCCCAGGCTGCCACCAGTTATCTTCAAAGTAATTCCGTGTTAGGATTGCCAGTCTGCGTCTCCAAGGTGCCCTCTCCAAAGACCGCGGTTCCCGTCCACACTGGACTCTGACAACTGGAAATGCTTTCCTAAGCTTAGTACCTGCCTTCATGGGGCAGTAACCCTGAGCAGAGAACACCAGGCTATCAGTCTTGTATTCTCACTTAGTCGGGGGGGGGGGTTGTCTGGGGGGGGCTGCCTTTGCAGGGCTGCAGTCAGAGCCAGCCGAGCAGCCGGAAGGTTCATATCTGAAAGGGGGAGTGTGGACCAGAGAAAGGCAGCTAAGGGGTTAAGAATCAGGACAGAGACACATTCACTCCATACTGAATGCACCCTTAGTTTTTTCCTTCTTGATCTTATGTCTTCAACCAACAGTGGGAACAAAATAGCGGAAGACTTCTATTATCTCTTATAAGGGGCAAAGTGATTTTACTCCCCTTCATCCTCCAGGTATGTGGTAGCCACACCTGCCATCCGGCATTCAGGGTTGAGAGTAAATGCACTGTGCCCAAGTCCATGGTTATTTTGAAGAGAGTCATCCACTGCCAAGGCCAAAATATCCTGTAGCCGCCAAACAAATGTCTTATAGGTGATAAGGCAGATTTGAGCTCTCTGAACTTGAGGCAAGATGGAATGGACTCCTTTTCATGGGTCCTGACACTTAGTGTGAGTATTCGTATATTTCATTGCAGACACGGAGTGCCATTCCCCATAAGGAAGGCTGCATGCATGGTGCCTCCCCAATAAGGAAGGCAAGGAAGGTCGCATGTGTACAGCATGTGCACTGTGTCATCCCCATAAGGAAGGCTGCATGCATGGTGCCACCTAAGGAAGGTTGCATGTGTACAGCATGTGCATGGCATTCACCTACAGTCAGAAACTTCTGAGCTCTAACACAACTGGGCTCCAGGGATTTCAGATAAAGGCCTGTGGGCCAGGGTCCACTTACTCTTTCTCTGGCAGAGTGCGTTGTCTCCGTGTTACTTTTATTTACCCTTACCTGACTGATTGTGAAAGGAAAATGCTTCTGAGGTGTCTCACCAGCTGACTGTCTCCTCCCTGGGCCTAGCAATAGCTCAGGACCCTGGATGCCAGCTGACTTTGGGAGCCATTGGTCCTCTGACCCTTTGGCCACCAACCGTCTCCTCACGCCTCCTGAGAGCCCTCTGGCCAAGCTCTCTGCATCCATCAGCTCTTGTCTTGTGGTCTCCAGTCCTCCCTTCCAGCAGGTGGGACATCGTTCTCTTCTAACACGGAAGGGGCAGGGCCCCAGGGCAGAGGCAGCCCTAGTGATAGCTAGCGCTAGCGGTACTGCTGGCTGTCTCTAGGAGTTATGGGACCCTGGAGGGGAATGGCGGCCCACTATCAACTCCAGTGGTGTATACTCGCCACACTAAGGGAGCCAACCCACCCTGCAGGATCACTTATATGTAGGTTTATTTTTACCTCCTCTGGCACTGCATGAGTTAAAATGACCGTGGAATTCAAAATAAAACCGTTCAGAGAGAATGGCTCAGCAGTCTGGCCTCAGCAATGCGAATATCATCTCGGTCAAAGGATACAGGGAATCCAAACAGGTTGACTGACTTATGGAAATGCCCAGGGGAAGCACCAAGAGTCGAGATGTGTCATCAGGGGCTGGGGAGGTGGCCAGTGCCTGCTTACTACCATGATGGCCCCAGAACTCACAGCATGGTGGCACATGCTTGTGATCCCAGAATGTGGAAGGTGGAGATTCAGTTCCCAGTAAGTTTAGTCAAATCGGCAAATTCCAGGCCATTGAGAGACCCCCGTCTCAGAAAACAGGGCGGGCGGACAGCAGCTGACAAAGAGGCCTCAAGTTATCCTGACCTCCATTTGCAGACACATGGCAAGTGTCTGTATTCTCTATTCATGTGCACTTACACACGTATAAACACACACAGAGTCACACACACATTCACACCAGGGACTAACAGCTGTGCCTGCACTCATAGACTACTAGTGACATTTTACACACACACAGAGAGTCACACACACACACACAGTCACACATACACACAGTCACACAGAGTCTCTCTCACACACACACAGTCACACACACACACAGTCACACACACACACACAGAGTCACACATACACACAGTCACACAGAGTCTCTCTCTCACACACACACACACAGTCACACACACACACAGTCACACATACATACACACACACACAGTCTCACACACACACACACACACAGAGTCACACATACACACACACAGAGTCACACATACACACAGTCACACAGAGTCTCTCTCTCACACACACACAGTCACACACACACAGTCACACATACATACACACACACACAGTTGCACACACAGTCACACAGAGTCTCTCTCACACACACACACACACAGTCTCACACACACACACACAGTCACACATACACACAGTCATGCAGAGTCTCTCTCTCACACACACACAGTCACACACACACACAGTCACACACACACACAGTTGCACACACACACACAGTCACACACACACAGTCACACACACACACAGTTGCACACACACACACACACACAGTCACACAGTCACACAGAGTCTCTCTCACACACACACAGTCACACACACACAGTCACACACACACACAGTTGCACACACACACAGTCACACATACACACAGTCACACACACACAGTCACACACACACAGTCACACACACACACAGTTGCACACACACACACAGTCACACATACACACAGTCACACAGAGTCTCTCTCACACACACACAGTCACACACACACAGTCACACACACACACACAGTTGCACACACACAGTCACACATACACACAGTCACACACACACACACACACAGTCACACCAATACTTAACAGCTGTGCCGCCTGCACTCATAGACTCTTAGTGACATCCGCCCTCTATCTGGAGGTGGGTGGCCATGCCTGCCTCGTGGATGAAGCCTTTGAAGCCCAGAGCAAGCCTTGGCTAACATTTGCAGAGCCTCACATGCAGCCAGTCCCTGAATCCCTGCAGTAACTGGGCCAAGGAATCAGGGACAGCAGGCGGATGCAGACAGAAGTGCCCCTCACAGAAGGTTGCTCCAGCCTGGCAGAAGGGTGTTTGGGCTCTGGCAAAGAGCGTAAAGCAGCTGCTTTCGCTGGTGGGCAGCAGCAGCCAGCCAAGGGGTTAGATGAGTGGCATTTGAGATCATGCTCCATGCCTGGGTACCCCAGATGGCTTATGGTTGTGGAAGCTGGGGGTGAGTGGAGAGGCGGCTTGTTGGATAAGAGCATTTACAGTCAGCCTTGAGGGCCTGAATGTGCATCCCAGTGCCCACATAAAAATCCAGGCCCAGAGACAGGAGACTGACTCACTGGGGCTGGGGACCGGCTTAACTCCAGGGCCACTGAGAGACCCTGACTCAAAGGAATAAGGCAGAGCAATGGAGCAAGGCGTGTGGCGTTCTTTTCTGCCCTCTGCTCCTGCACACATGAATACCACACTCCCATGTGTGTTCTTGTACCAGAGGGAGGGGGTAGGGAGGGGCAATCAGGAGAGACAGACAAAGGGGGGGTGAGGGAGCAAGGGAGGGAGAGGGAGAGAGGGGACAGAGAACTGGAGTTAGTTCTGGGAAGGTCAATGGGGTGAACAGGTATTTCTGCACATGGAAAATTCCAATGGTTTTAAAGCTGTATGGATGAGTCTCAATATTCAGTACGAAGGCTTCAGTTAGCTGCCTGACCTTCTCATGCTTGAGGTGGGGCTGTCAGGGTTAGGAAGGCTCTTGTATGTTAAGCACATGAAAGGTCGCCGTTGCACTCAGCTGATGCAAGCTATCATTATTTTTGCTTTATCACTACTGGGGAGGGTTATTAAATGCAGCATATCAGATGAAGGATAAAAAGCCTTTGATGGTGAGCCTGGGCAGTTTGTTATAGAAAATACTGAATTCAATAATAAGCAAAGATGGTGTCATTACCAACCAACAAGTTCTAATTGCCAGACCAAAGCAGATCGATCATCAATTCGGGTTAAAAGGGTGAACGTGGGGTTTGGGGAGATGGCTCAGCAGTCTCGAGTATGAGCTGCTCTTACGGAGGACCTGAGTTCAGTTCCCAGCACCCACAACAAACAGCTCATATCTCCTGTAACTCCAGCCCTAGGGGATCTGACACCCTCCTCTGCTCCCCAAGGGCACCTGCCCGCACATGCACACCCCTACACACAGGCACGCACATGCATATAGTTTAAAATGAGACCATGTGGAGGACTGAGGTCTCATGGAGGCAGAAAGAGGAACACGCCACAGGGCTTCGAGGAAACCCACCAGAACACTGGCAAGGGGTCACCGATACTCCTGCCCTCCAGGCATACTCCACAGAGCAGAGGCAGAAGAAGTTTGTCCCACCCAGGCTCACCATCTCAACAGCTACGGGACTCGACTGCCACTTAGCCAAAAAGGTATATGTTCCTGCTTTTGGAAAATGACTGTAAACAAGAATGTAGTATAAGGAGGATTTTGGAACGTAGAGCTAAGGGCAATGTTAGGGTTGTAAGGAACAAACCAATGGCTCACATGTAACGATGAAGGGACCTGTGTGATCAGAGCCTGGAGCGTCCATACCAAAGATCCAGGGAACCTAGTGACTGTCTGAAGAGCTGGAAGCCTCGGGACAGGACGGATCCAGGGACAGTCCCAGGGTCAGGGGAGGCCTGGAGCTACTCTGGAATGCTGCTGCTGTGGGTCCCCACGGGAAGGACGAAGGAGCTGGAGTTTGACGCCCACCCCAGATGGCAGCAGGCAGAGACACACCGGCTTGAGACAAATGGGGCGCAGCGCGTGTAGGCTGGTGGTTTCTCCTCTCCTCTTCCTGTTAGTTAATTTTCTCCTCGCTGTGACAAAATTACAAGAAGAGGCGTAAGGGAGGAAGGGATTGTTTCGGCTTACAGTTTATGAACTGGTTGTCACGGAGCACGGTGACGGGACGGGAAGGTACGGTGGCGCGAGCAAAAGCGGCTTTGCCTTTGCTGCGATAAAACGCACTTTGCGGAAGAAAGTGTCTATTTCAGTTCACAGTTCCGAGGGGGAACCCATGGGCTCAGGAGGTGGCGGGAGCGGGGTGTGGAGGTGCGGAGGGTGCACGTCCTCTGCAAGCATGAAGACAGAGCGCAAACCGGAAGCAGGCAAGTCACTTTCCTCTCACAGCCCACCCCCATTGGTGGACTTCCCCAGCAAGCCTGCGCCACCTAAACCTTCCGGGACAGTGCCACCAGCTGGGGACCAAGTGTTCAGATGCCAGAGGTGACGGGGACAACGGGACATTCTCAATCAAGCCACCACAAGGCCCAGCAGGTCCCCACCTCCTAACTGTCCCACAACTTTCCAAACCCGCTGGGGACTAAAGTCTCAAAAACATGGGCCTGTGAGGGCATGGCATGTTCCAGCCACAGCACATTTTGTCACCTCACCTGGCCCCCATCCTGGTGGGCATTGATGTCACATCCAGCGGGGGGGGGGTCTTCCTGGTTAGTTACTGCTCAGGTGCCAATGGCCTCTGGAACTCCCCAGAGCGAGTATGGTTTTTCCTGCCCGCCGCCTGGTCTGGTCCTGCCGCCGCGCCAGCCCCAATTAATGCATAGAGACTCTGTATTCCATATAATCCTGTTGGCCTGTTACTAGTTTCTTATCGGCTAGCTCTATCTTAAGTATTAACCCATTTCTATGTATTTTCACGTGGTCTTCTTACCGGGGAAAGGGGCCAGCGTCTTGGCTCCCCAGTCTCTCCATCTTGGCTCCTCCTTACTATTTCCTCTTTCCTCCTTGTCTCCTAGTCCCTCCTATCTTCCTTTCCTATTGGCCAACAGTGCTTTATTCATTAACCAGTATGAGAAACATATACATAATGACATCTCCCATCACCCACCCAACTGCCTGGTTAACTGAGGTGGAAGGCACAGCCTAGCTGTCTGGTTAACTGAGGTGGAAGGCACAGCCTAGCTGTCTGGTTAACTGAGGGGGGAAGGCACAGCCTAGCTGTCTGGTTAACTGAGGGGGAAGGCACACCCTACCTGTCTGGTTAACTGAGGGGGGAAGGCATACCCTAGTTGTCTGGTTAACTGAGGGGGGAAGGCACACCCTAGCTGTCTGGTTAACTGAGGGGGGAAGGCACACCTTAGCTGTCTGGTTAACTGAGGGGGGAAGGCACACCTTAGCTGCCAGAGAAGAAAGGAGAAAAATGAGAAGCGGGGTTCATCTGTCCCTACTTCCTAACTACAGCTGCAGTGTAAGCAGCTGCCTCACACCCTGCCACCATGCCTTCCTCCCCTGCCGTGATGGAGTGGACCCTCAGATAGAGCCCAAATAAACTTCCTTCTGCCCCTTGCTTTTGTTGGGGTATTTTATCTCAGCAGTGACAGAAGCTGTTAAGACAGCACCCAAAGTCTCAGCTGGAGGGTTCTGCACAGTAGGACCATAGGTAACCATTTTCTCTTTGAAATTTTCTCTATAATTTTCAAACGTCCGGAGTTGGTTCAAGGTTAGTTTTTGGATTTTGTTGACGTTGGATCTCAGTGCTGACAAAAGCCACTTCTCAGTCCCTTCTCCCCTCCCTCTGCCTCCTCCCTTGTGAAGTCCTCCATCCTTCCAGGTCCTGTCATTTCCACAGGGACATGGCAACAAAACAAATGAGCTCCGATGAGCTCTAGCTCGGTCCTGTAGTGTGCGGGGTGGGGTGGGGGAGGGGAGGTGGGTTTTTTTGTTTGTTTGTTTGTTCTTCTTTGAAACAGTCTGGTTGGGGGACATTGGACCACACCATGAAACCTGAGTTTGCATTTGCATTAATTAAATGAAATTAACCTTGGGTTAGGGGGATGAGTTAGCAACTAGTTGCGGGGAAGCAGTCACAGAGCATCAGAGGTCATCCGGAAGAGACAGAGATGTGAGAAGTAGCTGGGAGGGACTTTAAGTGGCATGGGTTTTTTTTGTTTGTTTGTTTGTTTTTTTTTTTTTTGTTTTGTTTTGTTTTGGCAGATTGGAAGGACACTGCTCTCTTGGGGAGACACCAGCAAGGAGAGAAGGTTGGCTAGGTGCTACTCAACCTCTCTTAGTGGCAGAGCAGAGCCAGTGTCTGCTGGAACAGAATTCCCCTAGGCTGTGGCCTAAGCATCCAGGCTGCTGCCAGACATGCAGGACAGTAACCTTTTGAGTTGCAACTGCTGGCTGAAATAGCAGTAGATTAAGGCTCGGCTGAAGTTAAAACAGTGTCTCGTAGAGCCCAGGATGGCCTCAAACTTGACAGGTAGCCAAGGATGCCCTTGAACTCCTGGTCCTTCTGCCTTTGTCTCCTGAGTGTTAAGATTACAGGCATGTACCACCATGCCTAGTTTATGTGGCGCTGGTTATGAACCCAGGGCTTCCATTCAACCAACTGAACTACACACTCAGTCCTTTTTTGTGTGTGTCTGTCTGCCTGTTTTTGAGATGGGGTCTTCCTCTGCAGCCCAGGCTGACCTTGAAGACACATCCATCCTGAACTCCTCGTCCTTAGCCCCTCGAGTAGTGAGACAGCAGCAAACAACACCCCTGGCTTGTTCTTCATCCTACTCTTATAAACTGTGGACTCTCAGAGGTCAGGCTGTACATCTTACATGTCACTCGGCAGTCACAGCCGAACAGACTTGGCACAAAATTATCACATTACTTGAATAAAAGAAATAAAATTGATGATTCGAATTCATCAAAGTCGGAGAGAATTTATTTCACATTTTCTTCTGTTTCAGGATTTTTTTTAAAAAAGTCACTACTGTTGCAATCTATCTTGTCAAAAGGAAACAGCTGATATTTATGAAGAAATAACACTAACTAAATAAAAGCCCTTCTTTGTCCTGGATGTCCTAGCCAGCCACTCAGGTCTCTGCTTACTGTGACTGCCTCTGTGGTGCTTGTATGGCAAGGTCAAGAGAGCAAAGGCAATACTTCCCCACCTGCGTGGAAGCCACAGGAAGCCAATCCCAGAGTTCCTGTTGTATGGAATCAGGGAGGGATGTGGGAGCCCAGCTGACCAACCTGGGCTAACCCTGGCGTGGAGAAATGCATACCCACAGCCTATGCCCAGCCTCAGGATGTCCCTAAGTAATATGGATGCTGTATTTCAGGTTCCAGAACCTTAAGGTCCCACTGGGTAAAAAGGGGAAACAAAGGCACAAAGAAGGTTCAGTAGTGCTTGCCAGGATCCCAAAGCCAGGCATCAGCAGAGCCAACATTCACCCATCTGTTTCCCTAAGTCCTCATGTTTTCCTGGAGAGGCTGAGCTGGAACCTCCAGAGTCGCCAACCACCCACAGCTAGTGACTGAGCATACACAATGCTGCACACTTCCCCCCCCCCCCGCAGGTGGGCGTCCCCCTCCCCCTTTAAAAATCCCCAGACTGTGGCCTCTCCAGATGGCTCCTCCCACAAATGAGGCTCTGGCCCTGCCTACTTGAGTTGGCTCCTCCCACCCTCACAGGCTCCGGGCCCCTTCTCCTTGAGACTGAATCCTTCCCTGACCTTAAAAAGGCATCAGTCCCTTAGCCAGGTGTTGGTGGCACATGCCTTTAATTCCAGCACCCAGGAGGCAGAGGCAGGTAGATCTCTGTGAGTTCGAGGCCAGCCTGGTCTACAGAGCGAGTTCCAGGACAGGCTCCAAAGCTACAGAGAAACCCTGTCTCAAAAAACCAAAAACAGAAAAAGGCATCAGTCCCAAGAACCCACACAAGAATACCACCACGAGTGAGGGCATTTCTCAACAGAGTCAGACACTGAGGCTTCAGATAGAGCGCGGTGAGGGCTGAATTCTGGGAATCTGCTGCCCAGAGCCTCCCTCCTCCCAGAACTAAATTGTTTGTATTTCTCCAGGGACTCAAGCCACACTTTCCATATCAAGTGATCATCGCTGTATTGGATGGCATAGATTTTTCTGGAACCCTTCCAGTTCCACAGCCAGGTCTCTCAGGTCGCAAGAAGCTAAGCCATCCAAGCCAGCAGGCAGGTCATGGAAACACCTTCCTCTACCTGTGTCCCTTCCCTGCTGAAAGCGGCCACACATTAGGACAGTCCCTGTGTGTGTGGGGAAACCGTGAAGTCAAGAAGGAAGTGGCTACGATATATTACAGGAACGTTTGCTAGCTGGTTGGGAGCTTGCGTAGGGCGGAACGCCCTTCCTCCAGTACCTGTCCCTGCCCCCTGGAAGCACAGAAATGAATGGTAGCAGGGTTTACGGGAGCGATGAAAGTCCATCTCCACCCGTGGCCTCTTCCCATGACTCATGTATCCAGGCATTCACAGCAAGACAATTCAACCAGACCAGAACACTGGCCAGCACTGGGGAGGGAAGGAGTGGCTTTCAAAACGACCGGGCCTGGAGTTTCTGTAATCCCGTTCCTTCACAGCACACATGGGGACATGGAGCTCCTCTCTAGTACCTGATCCTTCGTCACACCCATCTTGGCCCACTGCTGTCCTGTCACCTAGAATTCAGGCCAGGAGGAGAGCAGACACTTCTCAGAGTAGGTAGCTTGGGAGACCAGAAAGCTAAATTGAAGACAAGTTAATGAGGAAAAAAAATAGGAGCAAAATTAAACAGCATGTTAAGAGCAATAAAATCGACTAGGCTGTGGTGAGCAGGAAAAGCTGCTATAGTCTGAATGCTCCTGTCCCCCAGCACTCTGGTCGTTGCCAAGGTGACAGCATCAATAGATAGGGCCCAGGGAAGAGAGGCATAGGATTCAGCCCCGTGATGGGTTAGTGCCTTGTATGACTATCCTCCAAGCTGAGCAACTTCGACCTTAGGAAGTTCAGCTGCACCTTCTTGCAAAAGGATTAGCCCAGCTGGGCTTAATGACTGTTTAACCCCCTCCTGGAGGAGTGGGGGGCCCACAAGACCCCACCTGAGTATCCTGATGCTCCCCACCACCTGGTGTGTAAATCTGCCTCGGTTGCCGTGGCCTCGGGGAAGGGCTACGGTCTGCGGGTCTGAGAAGACTGGGGAGAGAGGCTCTGTCTACACAGCTATGCGGACGGAAGCCACCATTCCTGTTGGGAGCGCCCACACCCCTGTAAGTAACCCCCCCCATCTATGCTCTGCAATAAAGCCCAATGGCTCATTGGTTGCCCCAGTGAATTTTGGTGGAATCGTTCATTGGTTTGTCATGGGGGCCATGAGAGGAGAGGTAAATGCTGTTTACATCTCCCTGGAAAAGAATTTTAGCAACATGGCATTATAAAAAAGACTCAGACCTCTGGCCTCCACAAGTATTTGAGTTTGGATCCTCAACAGGATGCACACACCCATAATCCCAGCCCTGGGGAGGCAGAACTGGAGGATCCCTGGGGTTCACTGGCCAGACAATTTAGCCTAATCGCTAAGAAACTGCCTCAAACAATGAGCTGGGGAGTGATTGAGGAGCATTCCAGTGTTAACCTCTGGCCTCCACATGTGTGGACACATGTGCATACATGCATGAACGTATATGCACACAACTGATTAACTAATTACATCAGACAGTTCCTTCCACCAGTTCTGTTCGATAGACCTGTCTGTGGTCCAGGCCGATCCCAGATGCAGGATCTACTGCCATTTTGATCTCAGGATTCCCAGCCTCTAGAAGCAGGAGAAATAAATTCCTGTGGTTTATAAGCGCCTATTTTAAATTATTTTCTTATAACAACCCAAATATATGGAAGTGTAAAGCAATTAAGAAAAAAATTGGAGCCTAGAAGCGTTGTGTATTGACAAGGAAAACGGACCCTAGTGCTCTTATGTGGGGGTCAATGGAACCATCTGCAGGACAATTTAGAATTGTCTAAGGGATTAGAAAATGTGCCTAGCTACAGCTCAATGACCCCACTATTTCCCTAGAGAAGAATTTGCATGTGTGTATGTACAAGGACCCATGTATGAGGCTGTTTACTGTATCATCATGTATAATCCGCATACACAAAAAACGACATATATGTATCCAAGTACAGAGATGCACATGTGAAATGGCATGCCCACACTCTGGAATGGAAGGAAGCCCCTGGATAGAGCAAGAAGCTCATGCACGGCCACCACAGCACGTGGCGTATCTTTATAGCAATGAGAAAAAAGATATTCCTCTCGGTGTGACCCAACCAGAGAAAGCTAGTTCCTTGCATGAGACAAGCTACTGAAGCTGGATTTAGTTTCAACTTTTCTCATCCATTCTCTTCTGTGTGACCAGGAGCAGCTGTGAGTCTTGTCCTATCAACCGGGGAAGTCAGTTGAACGGACAAACAGGTTCTAGAGTGAAGTGCAAAGCTCTGCACCTTTGACTAAGTTAAGCACGCATTGTTTAAATAAAATGTACCCTGTGTGCTAATGAGATGGAGGACTAGAGGAGTTTTGTCTGCCCTGCCATTCCCTTGCGGAGGACAGAAGTGAGGAATGCTGACTGACTAACCCTTCAATGTTATACGGTGTTCTGATTTCATGTTTTCACAGCAAGAATGTATCTGTCTATCACTCCTCTGATTAAAGCCAAAATTTAAACTAAAAAAAACCAACAGCTGAGCCCTCATGACAGAAGAAATGTATGACACCCTAGGTAACACCTGTCACCACCGCCGTGACCAGTACCACATTTAAAGGCATCCTGTGTGGGGGTCATAACTAACCCAAATTCACTCTGCCCTGCTCTGCGGTGGTTGCAGGGTGGGGATGGGAGGTAGAGAGTGACAGAGAGCTTCAATTGGATGGAATAACTTCTTAGGGAAAGTAGAAGGGATGAGCCCCCCCCCCCCCCCCGTGCCTGTTTTCTCCTAGAGATGGCATTCCCCAATCCCAGCAGCTCCTGTCTGAGCAACTCTGTCTACACAGAGTGGTCAGAAGCCCAGCAGCCAACCTGAGCAAGATCAAAGGGGCCATGCCCAATCCCTTGGGGGAGGGGCTCCCTCACAGTGAAAAGAAGTTTCCAGGAGTTGACTGGTCTGCAAATGGTTTTGTAATAGTTTGATTTCATGCTCTTCTTGTTCCTTAAGTAACATCCATCTTCCTCCACATCTCCAGCTGCAGCTGCATGTGGTTTGGCAGCTTGATTTTCCTCTCAGGCTCCGGGTGACAAGGCAGGTTCAGCATCCCTTATCTAAGGACAGCACGCTGGAGCCTTCCCGACCTGCACCCCCCAGGTCTCAGCCTCCTTCTCTGGGAAGATTTACAGCCCCATGAGGGTGCCTTTGTTTCTCAGAGCACTCACTTCTCCTGTGGCCTCCACCCAGAGGCCATCCTAGCACTGATTGCCCCTGCTTTGGGTAGCAGTTAATTATCTCTGAAACAACTCACCACTCAGTCCAGGAGACTTCACCGGAATAGTCCCAGCTCTATTTCCTGAGCACTCTTCCTTCTCTTTGCCTGGACCACCCACTGCCACGCCCATCCACAGCCAGTAGCTCCTGATGTGAAGGCTAGACAGCTTTTTGGTGTGACACACTGTGTCCCTTGGAACTGGTCTCTGGTGACATTTTCCAAAGCCAACTCCACACAACTGGGCTCCCATAAAAGGAGTGCGTTTTCTCTTCTGTTGACTGCGGGAGAAGGAAAACTGTGGAATGAAAGGATGATAAAGGAGCTGCAGAGACACCGAGGTGCTGACAATGCCTGGCCTGCGCACGCTAGCTGCAGAGGGAAGTCAGGGCAGGGAACTCACGGCAGGAACTACAGAGAGGCACTGCTCACTGTTAATCCCGCCAGCCCAGAATAAAACCACTACCACATTTGAAAGCCAAAGTTGAAGTGAGCTTTAATTAAATGCTAGACAGGAAATGAGGCGACAGGAAAGGAAGGAAGTTGCTGGGGGCCAAGGAAACCCAATTCCCATGGAGACCTCAGGACCCACCTCCCAGGTGCCCTAATCAAGGGAAAGAAGGGCAGGGTTCCTTCTGGAATCCGGCAGAGGCTGAGTGCTGTGCTGCCCACGACTCTGCAGAAGGAGGGTCTGGGCCACGCGTGAGGCTGAGTCTGAGGATGCATGCCCCACGGGGAACCACCACAACTCTTCATCCCCTGACTGCAGGACAAGCCTATTTACCTTTTAAGATTCCCCTCTGTGGAGCTCAAGGCCAGCCTGTTCTATAGAGCTAGTTCCAGGACAGGCTCCAAAACAATAGAGAGAAACCCTGCCTCAAAAAACAAACAAACAAGAGAGCCCCCTCTTTCCACTCCTTACCCACAGAGGGACGGATGCTTCCTCCCCATACTCTCAGAGCCCCGCCCTGATCCCAGAGGCCACCTGGGCTTATTCTTCTTGACCATCCTTCCCAAGCACTCACACCTGAGCCTCGGAAGGGCCGTGGTCTGCCGTATTCTCTTCAACTGTATTACCAGTCAGTGCTCTGTGGCAAGCCCCGCTCTCCTGACTGACTGCCAAGAATACAAAAGTAAAATAAAACGAGACGGGACTGGAGAGATGGCTCAGTGGTTAAGAGCATTGGCTGCTCTGCACAGGACCTGGATTTGGTCCCAGGACCCTCATAACCATCCTTAACTCCAGTTCCAGAGGATCTTAGGCCCTCTTCTGGTCGCCCAGGGCACTGCACATGTGGGTTACATATACATATGTGAAGGCAAACACTCATACACATAAAATAAAAATAAAGAATCTTAAATGAAATAAAATAAAGAATAAAAGCTGTCCCCACTTTATTGATTTTAACATTTCTCTCTCCCCCTTTTTTCTCTCCCCTCCCCCTTTATAATGTGAGAACATAGAAAGCCAGTGTAGGTGGACACACTAATAATCTGGAGCAGGAAGAAGGCAAGGGGGTAAGGAAAAGATTGAATGTAGTGTAGTCTCCACAGCATGATTCTGTCTCAGAACAAAACCTTCTCCACCCCTTGCACCAGAGATTGCCAAAGTGAGCAAAATGCCTACCATCCCTGGATGCTAACGAGAGCACCGGGAGATGAGTCCAGAGGAGAATGGTGGAGAGTCCACGTAGTTATGTGGTGGGCATACAGACCTGGAAGCTGTGGAGAGTCCACGTGATTATGTGGTGGGCATGCAGACATGGAAGCTGTGGAGATTTCACGTAGTTATGTGGTGAGCATACAGACCCCGGGAGCTATGGAGAGTCCACGTGGTTATGTGGTGGGCATGCAGACATGGAAGCTGTGGAGATTTCACGTAGTTATGTGGTGGGCATACAGACCCCGGGAGCTATGGAGAGTCCACGTGATTATGTGGTGGCATACAGACATGGAAGCTGTGGAGATTTCACGTAGTTATGTGGTGGGCATACAGACCCCGGGAGCTATGGAGAGTTCACGTGGTTATGTGGTGGGCATACAGACCCCGGGAGCTATGGAGAGTTCACGTGGTTATGTGGTGGGCATGCAGACCCCAGGAGCTGTGGAGAATCCATGTGGTTATGTGGTGGCATACAGACATGGAAGAGATAAAACCACCAAGGATTGACA
Organism: Phodopus roborovskii; assembly: GCF_943737965.1. Classification (NCBI taxonomy): domain Eukaryota; kingdom Metazoa; phylum Chordata; class Mammalia; order Rodentia; family Cricetidae; genus Phodopus; species Phodopus roborovskii. The sequence continues at coordinate 8,881,944 of NW_026125295.1, forward strand.
AGGGGATCCACCCTGCTTCTCCACTTCAGTGAAGGTGGACTCTAGGAAACACCTTGGAGAGCAGGGCTCTCTACAAGAAGACGCCACCTCCCTCCATGTTCTTCCCAATGTGAGTGACAGGCACAAGGGGCTGTGCTTGGAGAATGTGAGGGGGGTAAGACCTGTGTAAATATCCTCATCTTGGAGTAGAGGGTTCTGAGTCTGGTGAAGATTGGTGGGAGAAAGGGATTTGAACATCAGAGGGTAAGAATCCAAAGGTCAGAGAGTGAGAATCTGAAGGTCAGAGGGTGAGAATCTGAAGGTCAGAGGGTGAGGGTTTGAAGGTCAGAGGGTGAAAATCTAAAGGTCAGAGGGTGAGGGTCTGAAGGTCAGAGGGTGAGAATCTAAAGGCCAGAGGGTGAGGGTCTGAAGGTCAGAGGGTGAGAATCTGAAGGTCAGAGGGTGAGAATCTAAAGATAAGAAGGTGAGGGTCTAAAGGTCAGAGGGTGAAGGTCTGCAGGTCAGAGGGTGAGGCAGGAACTGTAGAGCTTCTCAGGCTTCCCTGGAGAGGTGATGCTCTCAGAGCAGGTGTTGAGGACATGGCCAGCAGTGGGACAGACAAGAGGCAGGGCCACCTCTGAGGAGTCTTCAGCAATGGAGATGAGAAGAAACCTACTCCATCTCAATGGAATCCACTGGCACTATTGTGAGACTTCTCCTGGAGAGACGTGAACAGACACCTACTTACGCCAAACAGAACAAAAAAGTCAGTTCCTCTTAGTGAACCAGAAAAATATTGGGGTTACTTATAAGAGCATGGATGATGCAAAAGCAGGGTTTGGGGGGACCGTACATTGTCGTGTAGCTCAGGGAAGCTGAGTGCCTGGAGTTGTCTGTAAAACATCTGCCAGCATCTGTGCCAGTTAGCATCTCTTCTGCCCTGCAATTGTTACTGTTTCTATAATCTTGAGGAGGGGCTTCATGAATCTTGTTACCTTTCAGGGGCTTCTGAGACTTTTGACTTATATTTGGTTCCCTTAATTGACCTATTTTCTCTAATCTCTTTTGGCTTTTCAGTGCTCTGTAAGTATGCGTTTTTCTGAGCTGGGGCTTCCCGCAGCCGTTTGGCCCCAAATAGACACACGGATGCTATATTGGTTATTAAAATGTTGCCTGGTGGCTAGGGCTTCTTATCGGCTAGCCCTGTCTTCATTATTAACCTGTTTCTATTAATCTATGTATTGCCATGAGGCTGTGGCTTGCCCTGTAATTCCCCGGCATGGTGTTACACCTCCATCAGCATCGAAACTCTGCCTACCTTTCCTGCGGTGGCTGGACACAGGTTCTGCTCCACTCCAACTCCAGGTTGTCCCTGACTTGTAAACTCTAAGCACAAGCCCTGCCTATCTCCTGCCTGGCCAATCAGTGCTTTATTCATCAACCAATAAGAGAAACATATATACAGAAGAGCATTCCCCATCATCTCCTCTTCTCTGTCTAAATAAAAAGAATGGTTTTAACTTTAACATAGTAAAATTATATATAACAAAACAGTTATCAAGTAAGAACTATAGTTAACAGTATTTAGTCCATTAACATTTGGCAAAACTTAAAGACAAAAGCCTATCACCTATCCTATCTTTGTGAGTCTAAAGTTTTATATGTAAGTTATCTTCTATCGTAACTAAGGAAAACTATAACCATAACTATTTTTCTTCAACTCCATCAATGACCACAGAATGTTATATATAAACTCTAGAATTGACAGAGACAACTTGCCTGGTCAGTCATCTGAAGTTCTTCTGTAATGTTGGGGCATCCATCTTCAACCCATAGTTTCTGATAGACTTATCAGTGAAGCAGGAAATTTAAAACTGTCTGCCTGTATTTGTCTGTTGTTTTTCTCTGTGTTCTGCAGAATGTCTGGCAGACTCTTCCATGAAGCAGCAACCCTCTTGTTTAGCAAGTTCATCAGTCACTTTCCTGTGGGTCCTGCATGTCCAGTTTATACAGCATAAAGTCAAACAGTCCAGACAAGAGCAGTTTTTTGCCCAAATGGCTAGTCTTGTCATGTCGAAGGCAAACTCCATAATGCGTTTCTTCAATGCCCATCTTCCTCTCTGATGTAATTGGTGTTGCCAGGAGCAGTTGTGTCTCACTGTCAAGAAAAACCCTATCCATCTCAAATATATCTCTATATAGCTAGAAAACCTAACTTTAAGTTTTGACTACTATAGGTGACTGCATATAATCTGTATTTAATTACACATTACATTTTTAAGTGAGCTACACAAACACAATACCTAAACAAGGGAAGAAATACACATACAACGAATTGACCTTAAATTTGTATCAAGAAGCCAAAGTCCACACCAATGCAAAGTATTCATTTCTACATCAGAGCTCATTCTTATGTGCCCTTTCAGGGCTGAAGATTAAGTCCAGAGATCGTCCTCTCTTCCCTGCTTCTGTCTGTTTGCCTCCTGGTTTAAAAGTCTCCCCTCCAGAAGGGAAGGTTTCCGTTCAGAGGAAATGGCTACGGGTCACAGCTCCACGGAGACAGCCATGTCAGAAGGACCATGTCAGAGACAGAACCAGACTGAATGGGGGAGCACCCCACCACAAGAGAGTCAGGTAAGCTGATCCCCGCTTCCCAGCCCTCCTCACCACGCCAGCATGAGCAGGCTGGGGACAGACAAGTGAAGGAAAAGAAAGTGTGCCCTTGACATATCTCCTTGGAGCCACCAATCCACACAGAAATGGAATGGAAGAAACGGCAATAAATTCAAGATTGGTACTTGTAACGGGGCCTAGCCGTGTTTAACCATTAGAAGTGGCCAGAAAAATAATGGAATCTGCCAAGACAAATTAAAGGCTGAGGAAAGTAGATGGCACAGAGCACAGACCTGACTGGGAAAAATATCTCCTGTCTGTAACTCAACTACTTGAATTGTCTTGAGTGGGACACTTACATTTGATTCCCTTAATTGACCTATTTTCTCCAATCCTTGTACACTTATCAGGGCTCATTCTGATGTGTCCTCACAGGACTGAAAAGTAAGTCAGAGCCTGTCCTCTCCGCCCTGTTTCTGTCCGCTGGCCTCACTCTCTCATTGAGGGGGTGGATTTTCCTGAGGAGGCTGAACACAGGTCCTGATCTACTCCAACTTTAAGTCATCCCTGACTTGTAACCCTAAGGACAAACCTCTGTCCAGCTCCTTCTGAAAAGTCTCAGAGGAGGATGTGCGACAGCCATGACCCCTGAGGCAAGTCATCCGTCCCTGTGTGGGTCAGCCACGATTCCCTGAGGCCAGACATGCCACGTTTGGAATTGAAAAGGTATGGGTCCCCAGAACAAAGTTGGGGAGGGTCACAATACACAAAACGTGACAGATGACCCACGGATCCTAACTCGGGTCTTAAAGAAATCACGTACATTCTGAGATCTTGGCATTCCTGCTTACCTACATACTTCTGAAAGGTAATTTAAACCACTCAGGGCTTTTAAAAATCCTTCTCTAATAGAACCGAGTTATGAGCAAATAAGAACAAATGGATGTAATTTCCATAGTTTAGGCTCTCCCTCCCAAGAGTTTGGCCATCCTTACTACCCCACCCCAAACACACACACACACACACACACACACACACACACACACACACACACACACACATACTAGGACAATAAAATAGTTACAAAGTCATGCTGTTCAGGCTTATTTACAGACTGCTTCCATCATTCCAGAAAAATGTGTTGGACAGCTGTAATCTAGATGCTTAACAGAGGCCGAAAGTACGTGCAGAATGAACTGAGAACTGGTTTGCTGATCCCGAGGCAGAACCAGGAAGGGCTCGGGGTCAAAGGGCAAAGCCACTTAGCAGAGAGGACTCCTACAGAAACCGCTCCAGGACATGACTCCAGGTAGTTGTGACAGAGGTTCCCAGGGCTGCTTTGGCTGCTTTGCTCTAGGGGACAAAGTCCGCCTGTGGACGTCGTACGTGGGTGCATCTGCAAAAGCAGTGTAGGATTGCACCCAGGAAGAGACCTCACACCACAGCGTCCAAACAGGCGTCATTCAAACCATCTTTCCCGCAGAGTCCCTCCGCTTTTTTTCTTTTCTTTTCTTCCTTCTTTGCAAACTTTCTTGATGAAAATGAAACCTAGAAAAACAAGGTCTAGAAACCTAACCCCGGATAGTCCTTTTAACACACGTGTTGGAATCTGGCAGTCCCAGGCTGAGGCTGTGACCAAAATGATAGAGCATTTGCCTAGCAAGCAAAAAGCCCTGGGTTCAAGTCCCAGAATTACACAAAACCAGGCATGAAGGTGCACACCTGTGATCTCCGCACTTGGGAAGTGGAGGCAGGAGGATCAGGAGTTCAAAGCCAGCCCCCTTATGTTAACACCTCTCGATATCTTAGCAGCAGATGCTCACCTTGACCCTTAGGTTTGTGTTTAGCTAACACCGTTGAATTAATTGACTAATCTCCAGCCAGTCACATGAAAAGACAGGGTAGTGGCCCAGGAGAGCATCTACCCACTAATGTGAACAACAGGGGATAATGCTTTTCGAGAGAGGCCATTGAAGATCTCTGGCCATTTTCAAAGTTCTGGTGCTGATGCTGTTTGGGCCCCCACTCTGGACCCTCTGTGCTCCTTGGGCCTCTGTTGGTTAACCTGCACAGCGGATGTGCTGAGTCATTTGTGTATTCCACGGCCATCGTCTAGCTCTGAGGTCCCTACATAGTGACCCCCGGCTGGTCATTTGACTTACAGAGTGTACGTTTTCTTTTCCTAAGAGTGTATGGGCACCCTCAGGAGATAGCTTGTTGGGGGAACTTGAAGGCCTAAGTCCAGCCCCTGTACCTACGTAAGGAAAGCTGGCATGGCATTTTTAACCCCAGCGCCAGGGAGATGGAAATTGGAACCAAACAATCCCACTCCCCCTTAAGTGGAGGCATTTTATCTCAGCAACAGGAAAAAGAAAGTAGCTAAAGGTAGTGATGTGAAGTTCTACCGAGAGGAAAGTCAGGACTGGGGATGTCACTCTGTGGGTAGAGTGATGCTTGCTTAGCATACATGAGTCCTCAGGTTCAATCCCCAGCACCATGTAAATCAAGCGTGGTGGCACATGCCTGCACTCGGGTGGGAGAAGGAGGACTCAAGGCTGTTCCTGGCTGCATGGGTTTGAGATCAGCCTGGGATACACGAGGCTGTCTCAAAATTCAGCAGACCGACCAACCGACCTACTAAAGGGCGTGTAGAGTTCTCTAGGGAGTAGTGTTTCCTGCCCAGTCCTCAGCACTCACTGTTGGGTCCTCATTTGGAGGCAGGTGGCCTGTGGGTGCACAGATAAAGGAGGGATGCCGAAGGATGGGTAGGAGGTAGCCAGAGAGGGGCACAAGGGAGGGTCTCGGGCAGCGGATCTTGACCATCCTGGTCCCACAAAGCTGACCTGAGAGCCCGGGCTATGAAAAGGCCAGTGATCAGTGTCCCATCTCACTGGGCCACTGTTACAGCAGGGTTGGGCTCAATGTAAGAGCCAGAGGTCTTGCTTCAACCTAGTGTTCCCACCCCACCCTCCAAAAGGCATTTGAAATGTCTGGGACAATTCTGGTTATCGCAGTCTGGAGAGGAGAATTGCTGCCAGTCCTTGTCACTCATCCTAAGACTCATTTGGCCCCCAAACTCAATAGGACCAAGACTGAGTAACCCTGATCACACCCTGCAGTGGAGTGAGGCAGAGGGGGAGCAGAGAGGGCGCTGTGTTCACACCTGGCACACCTAAGGTCCACGCAGCTGGAGAACAGAAAACCAGCTCGCCCACAGCCTGGGCTCGAATCAAAAAACGTCCTTAACATTGAGGCTCTCCTCAGGATTACTGGTGATAGAGGCTTCTAGAACAAAGAGAGCCACCTCCTTGTACAAAGCCGAGATGCCAGACCGCGGGGAAAGGCCCCCTTATCCACAAGTCACAGAGATGGTTAGCAATACAGAAATGGAGAGGCACAATGAAGACGTGTCATTTGTGTCATTTGACGTAAGTGCCCTCTTGTGACCTCTCTGTGGTGTGGTGGACTCTGTCGTCAGTCTTCTGAGTGTGTGTGTGTGTGTGTGTGTGTGTATATGTGTGTGTGTATGCGTGTGAGTGTGTGTGTATGTGTATGTGTATGTGTGTGTATGTGTGTATGGTGTGTATGTATGCGTGTGAGTGTGTGTATGTGTATGTGTATATGTGTGTGTATGTGTATATATGTGTGTGTATGGTGTGTATGTATGTGTGTGAGTGTGTGTGTATGTGTGTATGTGTGTATGTATGTGTGTGTATGGTGTGTATGTATGCGTGTGAGTGTGTGTATGTATGTGTATGTGTATATGTGTGTGTGTATGTATGTGTATGTGTGTGTGTGTGTTTTACACACACCCTCATATGGAGGCTGGAGATGGCCAACAGGTAACTTTTTTTTTAATCACTCTCCACCTTGGCTTTTAAGACAGGGTCTCCCCCTGAACCTAGCAGTCACTTGGTAGTGGGACTGGCCAGCCAGCTTCACGGACCTGCTTGCTTCGCCTGCCAGTGCCAGGGTTTATACATGGATGCTAAGAACCTAAACTGAGGCGGTCATTACACAGCAGCTAACCCATCTCTCCAGTCCCTACCCTACCCCACTGGCAACCTTGTGCCATTAATGGGTTCTGAGGGTGGCCTGGTCCCCTTACCCACATCTGCTTTACTTGGTCGTGCAGAGCCAATGTAGTGGCTGGCATCTTGCCTTGCCAGTGAACTTGCAGTAGTGGCCACACCCTTTGGGCGTGGTTTCAGGTGCGTACCCCTAACCCTAACCCCAACCCTAACCCCTAACTCTAACCCCAACCCTAACCACTGCGGGTGTGCACTCTCTTAGGCAGAGACTGCATCTTCTGGAGCAGGGAGGCCATGGCAGTTATTTACTTTTATCTGTGTAAGTTGTTCCCCATTAAAACACTTATTTATCACTTATTTTGGGTCAAGCCAATATCCTGCACCTGTGTTTAAGACGGCCCATTGTTCTCCCCTGTCCTGTTCTAGGCCTTTGTCTGCCAGGGTGGACCCTCCCAGGGTCAGTAAGCTTCCCTCATGATAGCCACCAGCCCCAGGGAAGAGGCCCCCTGCCTCCTGCTGACAGCCAGGACTCAGAGCCTCTGAGGACAGAAACCAAATGTCCAGGAGGCCCTGTTGCTCCCTGGCAGGGAATTCTCTCAGGGACAGGCATCTCCCCCCCCCCCCCTTCCCATCCCATTAGAGACAGTGGTGTGTGTAAGGTGAGGGGGAGGGTAGCCAGGGGCGGGCGCAGCCAGGGAAATGTTTAAGAGGCCCATACTCTCCCAGGAAGCTGATCTCCCCAGCCGCCTCTGGCCCTGCATGGAAGCTTCTCAGAGCTCTCAGGAAGCTGATGCCACCTGGACAGGCCGAGCACTCCGAGAGAGGGCAGCAACACACCCATGCTAGGTCTCGCGTTCACTCTGCCACAATCATGGTTTGTCTTCTCCCCCTGTGTGCCTCGTCCACCCTGGTGCTAACCAGCTTTAATGTGACATCTGGCGGCCACCAAGACCAGCTGATCCATCCCTAGATCTCACTCATAACCGTCCTCCTCACTCTAGTCTCTACCCGCCCCACCCCCTACCCCACACACTGTCTTGGTCTGGAGAGGTCTCTTATCTGGGTGACTGCTGATGTAACTGGCTTGCTACACTACCTTGTGACCCTTTGACCTTTTGTCTAGACCTGCATAGTTCTATCTCTCTCTCTCTCTCTCTCTTCCCTCTCTCTCAGGTCTCATGAGTGCCAGGATGCCCTCAAACTAGCAAAGGATGACCTTGAACTCTGAGCCTCCTGTCTTTACCTCCCAAGTTCCGGGCTTACAGCTGTGGTGCTAGGAACTGACCCCAGGTCTCCCTGCATCCTGCATCTAGGCAAGCACCCAACCTTGTGATCCTTAGGAAACAGCTCTCTTAAAGCCCTTCGACCACTTACCTTTGCTTCTGGAAAACTTCAAATTCCTTAGTGCAAGACAAAAGGTCTTCCCGGTATCAAGACCTTTCTTAAGCTTTTCTTTGGCCACTCAAGCCCTGAGGGAAGATAACTTGATGAGTCAATAGGAAAGGGGGGGGGAGGAGGAAGGGAGGTAGAGAGAGAGAGAGAGAGAGAGAGAGAGAGAGAGAGAGAGAGAGAGAGAAGGAGGGAGGGGGAGAGAGGGAGGAATGTGGAGACCATAGCCCAGCATTGTGTTTTTGATTTGAAACGTCCACCATAGGTGCACGTGTTTGAAACTTAGTCCCCAAGGAGTGGGACTGTTTGGGAAGAGCATTTAGGAGGTAGAGCCTGGCTGGATCACTGGTGGGTCTTGGGGCTTTGTAGCCTGACCCTGTTGGCTTTCTACTGAATGTGGATGCAGCCATGACTTCCCCTCACACTCTGAGCCAGCCCTGCCGCTCCTGCCTTAGGTGGCTTCTTGTTGGGTTTTGTATCGCAGCAACGACACAAGTAACAGCAGCGAAGGATGCTGAGCAAGTCTCCAATCGGGTTTCACCAAAGACAAGGCCCTCAGTTGCTCCCAGGATGGGAATCTCCCAGAGGCTCCTGATTCCTGGAGGAACGAATGCCCCCAGCTGTCCTCATCCACAGCTGCCCTGATCTCTTTTGTGTTTATTTAAAGGGTTACAAATATGCCCAGCACAAGTCATCTAAGACCGGCCTTGGAGGATGTCACCATTCCCCCTCCCTGTGCCCCAGGCTGATGCCGGCAGGAGGTGAGTGTGGCCCAGGACATCAGCATGGGGTGGACGCACGGTCCCGGCCTTCGACAAAGAATGGCCCTTAAGATTTATGGGCTTCATTTTATGCTTTAATGGTTCTTGTCAGAATTCCACGTGGCCTTCATGACTGATGGGCAGCAAGCAATGGGGACAAATGCTCCAAGAAATAAAAACAGCACCCTTGAAGGCTGTGAAGGCAGGGGACAAATTGTTGTAGGATATTTCGACACTGCATGAAGATGTATTTGCTGTGGCTAGTTTAATAAAAAAGCTGAAGCTTCCCGGTGGTGGTGCACACCTTTAATCCCAGTACTCTACTGGCAAAAGGCAAGCAGATCTCTGTGAGTTCAAGGCCAGCCTGGCATATAAGAGCTAGTTTCAAAACAGCTAGGGCTACCCTGTCTCAAAAGCAACAACAACAAAAGCTAAATGGCCAATAGCTAGGCCAGGGATACAGGTGGGGAGGAGTCACCAGCCAGATGGAGAGGAAACAGGAGGTGCACGATGAAAGATGGGTAAAAAGCCTTGAGGCAAAATGTACATGAATATAAATGGGTTAATTTAAGTTATAAGAGCTAATGGTATAAGCCTAAGCTAAGGCCTAGCTTCCATAATTAATAAGAAGTCTCTGTGTCATTATCTGAGAGCTGAAGGGACAGAGAAAGACTTGTTACAACACGTGTCACTCCTGGGGGCTGACTCAACAGTTACTGTACCTCTGACTGATATCCAGATCAAATTGTTTGGGAGCATAAAATGACTTATTATCTATTCATTCCTCATGTTATGGAGTTTGATACCCCCAGGAAAAAAAACCTCCAGACTCAGTTTAGATTATAATTAACCAAATTTATTAAAACCACTAGCAGGGTCAGAGACAGGGGCACAGAAGCCGATGAAGGAAGGGCTCTGACAGTCGAAAACCACAAGAAGTCCTTGGATAGCTACAAAAGCAAGTTCCAGGAGACAAGGAGCTTTTCTGCTCTGCCAAGATTAGGCAGTCAGGTGACCGCAAAATGGTCCTGGAATTCCGAATAAGCAGGTTATCAAAGCCCAAATCAGCAATTGGTTATATTGCAACAGATGATCATGGCTGTCATTTCTGGGTGAGGTTCAAAGAGTCAGAGTTGCAGGGACTTAAACCTTCCAGGAACCTGAGTCAGAGACAAATGACCGTTAGGTACCAAGATGGATGCTTAGCAGAGCAAGGAGTTCCCTTAGCCATCACCTTTCCCACGGGCTCCAGATCACACAAACCAAATCACTGATTCTCATTGAGGTCCAGGTTGGTAAAAGCTTGCAGGGCTCATATTTTAACCAGTTTATGATATGTTATGTGGTAACACCCGGAAGTCACAGAAGGAAAGGATTTTGGTTGGAGATATATATCTATATCTCTCTATATATATATAGATATATATATACATATGCATATATATAGATATAGAGATATAGATATAGATATATGGACATAGATAGAGAGAGACACAAGAGCCATTCCCACAGGGTTCTAATTCCAGATGCCCAGCAGGAAGTTTCATGACCTTTAGGTCAAGAACATATTATATAGGCATTTATGGCTGATCTAAGTGACACCAGAAACCAGTTTTTTAAAGATAGCTTAGCAAGTACTCTCAAGAGTAGAGTCATGAGATGCCATAACTATAGTTTAGAGGCTCACTACACTTCTGACATTTTCACACGCGCAGATCCTATACTCTGATCACACCTGCCGTACAGGACTATCCTCTGAGCCACACTGCCCTCAGGTCTGCGGGATCAGCTGTGCCTGCCTTCTTGAAGATCATCACCACAGCTGGGCCACCAGGGTGCTGACACTCCCTAGAAGGAGGGTTGGTGGGGCTCACTGGAGGTTCCAGCCAGCTGTGTGAAATTCTGCTGTAATTGCATAGGATAGGGCTTTGGGGGAGGGGCTAGAAGGCACAGGGGAGGGAAGCCTTGGGAAGGGGCTTCGTCCTCATTTACGCTGGTGCAGACCTTTCCATGTGGCTGCCTTCGGGTCACCCATGCTTCCATCCAGGCTCTGTGGGAAAGCCAGTAAACTCATCAGTTCCCAGGAGTGAACGGAGAAACTGTATCCCTGCTGGTCACTAGGACCCTAGGAGTCGACATTATTCACGTCTCCCCCACAGAAGGACTTTTAGCAACAACACCCTTCTATTACTCTCTCTGCCCCCATTCCATTGGCCCCTTCCTCTTCCCAAACAGGCCCCATCTGATGTTCATAGCTGAGTTTTTTTGTTTTTTTTTTTTTTTAAACCCAGCTTCCATGTATGAAGGAAAAGTCTTGAAGTCTCACTTGACATGATCTTCATTCCTATCCACTTCTCTCCGTGTGGTGTGATTTATTCTTTATGGATGAGCAAAGCTCTATTATACATATATTTTGTACTGTCTTTATCCATTCACTCCCGGATGGATATCTGGGCTGATTCTTACCTATTCTTGGCCATCATGAACGGTGAACACAGTTGTGAGTGTCTCTGTGACATGCCGATTTCAGAGTCCTTTGAGTACACATCCAGGAACGATCTGGCTAGATCACATAGTTATTTTGTTTCCAGTTTTGGGAAGCACCTTCCTACTTGCTTCCATACTGGGGGGTCATGATTAGCTTTAACTATCAACTTGACACAACCTAGAGTTGCCTGAGAAATTAATCTCTGTTGAGGGATTTCCCAGACCCGATTGGGCTGTGGTGGTGTCTATAGAGTTGCCTTGGTTGTTAACCCACGTAGGAGGGCCCAGCCTGCTACAGACATTCCTCCATAGTCTCTGCTTTAAGAGCCTATCTGAATCCCTGCCCTGACTTCCCTCTTTGATGGACTGTGGCCTGGATTGTGTTTTATCACAGCCGTAGAAAGGAAACCAGAGCATGGGCCACATAACTGTGGTAATCTCAAGGCTGTTGCAACGCCTGGCTGGCCTATCGTCCCTTCAACTAAGAAACAGGGCACAGTGTACAGAAGACTCCTCAGTTCACGCCAACCCTTGCTGAGTCATTAGCAAAAGAGAGCCCGTTGGTGGCTCTGGGCAGAGGGGCAGAACACAGGGCTGCCCTTCACTCTTACCTGGCCCTAAGCTCATGCTGCAGGTGTCATTTGGGACCCACCGGTGTCCACCCAAACCCCCTCTGAGACTAAAACACGCCCTCCTCAGGCTCCCTGGATCCTTTCACCTTGCGGGATCCAGAGAGCATCCACCAGACCCTCAGCACGGTCCATGCTGCGAACCCATGGCTCTCAGAGTAAATGCATTCACAGTGAAGGCCCCAGGTAGAACAACAGTTGTTTTTAAATGCTGATTTCATGGCCCTCCCAAAGGTGCTCTTCTGTTGTTTCATGTAACATCAGACGATAGCAAACTCCAGGGCAGATTCATCAAAGGGAACTGATAATTGCCGACTGTACATTTGATTTTGTGCATTGTTTTGTTAACAGCTGATTTTGAAATATACTCCTTAGGAATGGGCTGGCAACTGGCATAAAAATATTAGCACAAACTGGATGCTCCTTTCGCATAGAGATAGATGGGGTTCTTACCTGCCAGCTACAGAGAGGGGGTTCTTACTGCCAGCTACAGAGAGGGGGTTCTTACTGCCAGCTACAGGGATGGGGCTCTTACCAAGCAGCTACAGTTAGGTGTGTGTACTCAGCAGGCTCCCCTCCTGTTCCCGGGGGTGGGGCAGACACCCTAAAGGCTCTGTAAAACAGGGCTCGGTTTGTAGGAAAGCATCAAAAGGGACATCAAGGGGTAGGCAGCGTAAGTTGTAACTGGGGTGGCCCTCTGCGAGGGCCAGGGCCCTGTGTGCCCCAGCTGACTACTCGCTGGCACACAGACCTCAGTAAAATACACATTTACAGAAGGAATGGGTGATGTCACTTCCGGTGTCCCTTCCTGTCTTCAGGGAAGCTCCTGGCTTGTGATGTTGACTTGAGGAGGAAACTAGAATCACTGTGGCCCAGGCACCTGGCTGCCAAGGAGCAGGCAAGGTGTCTTGGGGCTTTACTCCCACGAGGTGCTTATAGGAGACTTGAAGGAGAAAGGCTAAGCATCTGTGACTGGCCAGGCTGGTATGCTGTACCCACCATGGAAGAGAGACATGTGACCTGAGTGGAGGGTGGGACGCTCATCAGTGAACTATGCCAACAAAGGGGGTGGAGGCGGGGTATTATTAGTTCACTAGACCCAAGATAAATGGTAAATGGGTGTTTTATTGGGGAACAACTTACAGAGATAACAGGAAATAATTGCCGCGGCGTTCCTGCTTCAGAAGATGGAGTCCTCCCAATGCCCTCCACGACCCGAGAAAGAGAGAGAGGGAGAGAGAGAGAGAGAGAGAGAAAGAGAGAGAGAGAGAGAGAGCCTGCAGCACCTCCCCCTCTACCTCCCGGTCAAATCAGCACCTGAAGCCACGCCCAAAGGGGGTGTGACCACTAACACAAATCCAGAAGGCAAGTCAAGATGCTACTACCATGGAGTAAAGGGGTAAGGCTGGTGACTGCTGCCCAAATCACACTAGTTCCTACGGTGCCCATAACTCAGTAAGAGACGTGAGGTGTGGCCATGCGAATCAGGTGGTACTGTGAATAGTCTCCAGTACACTCCTTTTTCTTTATTGAAAAGAGATTTCTTTCACAGAATATATTCTAATTACGGTTTCCCGTCTCCCATTCCTCCCAGCTCCTCTCCAGTTCCCCTTCCGTCTAGAACCTGCACCGGCACACCCTTTCTGTCGTCTCCTTAGAAAACAAACAAGCATCTCGGAGATAATGACAAAACAAAATAAGATAAAAACAAACAAGGCTGAAAAGGCAAAACAGACAGAAGAAAAAGAAGCCAAGAGAAAGCGCAAAAAGCGTAGAGACACACGCACGTGCACACACAGGATTCTCATAAAAACACAAGGCTGGAAGCCATAACATACGCAAAGGACCAGGAAAGGAAAAACACCAAGCAACTCTGACTCAACATTTTGAGCCGAAGAACCTTTAAAGATGCTGTTGAGTTAGTTCATTTTGGGTTGACCGGCTACTACTGCTGGGCCTGCAGACAACCTCAAGAGTTGCATGTTCCCCAGTGAGACTCCCTTGGAGAAAACAGAATTTTCATTTGCATGTGGTTATCAGTTGGAGGTGGTGTCTGAGTTAGGGGCCAGGGTTCTTGTCCACTTCCCCCTTCACCTCTATCTAGTGCAGGCTGTGTGCAGGATGCCAGTCTCCGGGAGTTCATATGTGCGTTGGTCCTGCTGTGTATAGAAGGCCTGGTTCCCTTGGTGTTCTCCGCCCTCTCTGACTCTTACGCTCCTCCAACCTCTTCTTATGCAGGGTTCCCTGAGCCCCGAGGGGAGGGAGCTGATGGAGACCCCCGGTTTAGAGCTGAGTGTTCCAAGATCTCTCACCCTCTGCGTATTACCCGACTGGGGGTCACTACGCATGCTCCCATCTGCTTGGGGAACAAGTTTCTCTGATGATGGCTGCACAAGGCATGGATCTGGGTAAAACAGTGTCGTTAGGAGTCATGCTGTTGCTATGTCCCTTTAGCAGAACTGTGCCATTCATTGGTTTTCCTCTAGGTCTGGGGTTCTTGGCCACCTGTGCAGCACCAGCGATGAGTTCCATCTCACAGAGTGAGCCTTAAATCCAACGGGGGGTATGGTTGGCCACTCCCACAGCCTTGTGCCGTGATTGCCCCAGCGAGTGAATCTTGCAGGAGGAGAACCTCTTTTTCTTTCCAGCCTCTGCTCAGTAGGCCAAGCAAGTTCTGGACAGTTGACCAACGCAGTTAGGAGCTAATGTCCCTCCTTTATTCTCTACCCCGCTAGAAGCCGCACGTTCTAGAACATCATAAGCTGGTGGGTTAGGGCCTGATGCACAGACATCAGCATGATAGCCACTTTCCTTTGTGCAGGTAGAATGCAGGGGAAGGCTCACACTCAAGATACAGTCGGTCCAGGCAGGGAAGGCACGATGGGGGGGGGGGGGGGGCTGGCTCTGTGCAAGGTGCCTCTCTCCGCCACGCCTCACACCTTGGTGGAACAGGAAGTAGACACCAGACAGGGAACAGGGTCAGGCTCCCAAAGACTCACTTCCTTCAAAGAGGCCCCACTTCCTGTAGGCTCCACAACCTCCCAAAACAACGCCACCTGCTGGGAACCAAATGCTTAAACACACAAATCTCGGAAGATTTTTCCTCCAAAACCTTAACAATTAGCAAGAAATGTGTTGCCCTTTTTTTTTTTTTTTAATTTTAAAACATTTGTTCTTTAAAAAAATATTGTGTGTGTACATTAAATGTAGTGCTATCAGAGGCAAGAAGGTGACAGGATTCGCCTGGATTATACACAGTTGTGAACTGCCCCAAATAGGTGCTGGGAATGGAATTCTGGTGTTCTGGGACAGCCTTTAGCACTTTTATTTTTGTGAGACAGGGTTTCACCCATGTAGCCTTTACTAGCCTGAAACTTGCTGTGTAGCTCAGACTAACCTGGAACAGAGATCAGCTTGTGTTTGCCTCCCAAGTACTGGGATTAAAGACCACGATAGCAGACTACTCCAGCCGCCCAAGAAATGCATTTTATGACCGAGTGGTGGTGGTGCACACTTTAATGCAAGCACTCGGGAGGCAGAGGCAAGTGGATCTCTGTGAGTTCAAGGCCAACCTGGTCTACAGAGTGAGTTCAAGGACAGCCAGGGCTATACAGAGAAATCCTGTCTCCAAAAAAAACCAAAATAAATTATAATAGAATAAAGAAATGCATTTTAAATGAGCAATTGTGGCTTCTGGTTTGTTTATCACAGCAGCGCAAGGCTTTAGGATTTCTAAAGGTTGGTTCATTCCAGAAAACGCAGTGAGACTTGCCTGGTGCTGGTGCTTGGCAACGACTAGCTCTGTGGGTCACTATTGAGGAGACAGGAACAAGAGCATGATCTGAAGCACGGGTAGACTTGAGTACACTGGGAAAGGAGGCGTGTGTGTGTGTGGATGGTGCCCAGAGAGCCTGTGACTTCCGATGTCAGGCAGTGTGACTCCCCCCCCCCCCCGGGACACAGGGCACACTGTAGCCTCCACGGGGATCCCTAGGGCCCAAAGTCCACCAGATGACCCCTCTGTAGAATTAATATTCTGACACCTCACCCCCGACGACTCTCAGCTGGTCATTGGAAAATTGGGTTGCCGCTGGACCCTGTCCATGAGGGAGCACCTCGGAGGCCAAGTAGAGAGGCTGGGAACCAGTCCAGGGAAGGCTCTGGGAATTTCCTCACATGTTAACTCTGTGTTTTCTGAGCTGATCAGACCACAGGGCCCTCTTTCCCTGTAACACCTGCAGGTGCCGCCTCTCTGCCTGCCTAGCAGAAAGGTAACACAGTTGTGTACATGTTAAGTAGCCTCTCCGCTACTACAGAGCCAGAAAGAGAGTTGCAGCCGACTCTGGGCTAGCTTCCTGCTCACACTGGACTAAACACCAAATCAAATGAGGAGGGTGGGGTGGGATTCTCATCAACCCACTCGGAATATATCCTTTCCCAGAGGGACGGGAGTGGCATCATGAAGGCTAATTAATGTACATTAAGCAAAAGAAACTTGTTTCCCGAGTGACAAATGTTAAGATTTCAGGGCCAATGTCTCTGGCTTTCTCTTGCCATCTCCCTTATGGTTGTAATGTGGCTGCTGAGACTCCAGGTATCACAGCCCCATTTAAGGTGTGGAAAGAGACACAAACACAATGGCGGCCATCTCTGAGGCTTAAACGGAGCGTCCGATTAGCAGCTCTTTCATCTTGCTGGTCTATAACTGTGTCACGGCTCAAGGGAGGTGGCCCCGCACAGTGCAGGTTCAAAGGCGGGATAGGAGCAGGCGCTGGGTCGATCAACAAGGTCCGTTACATTGCTCTCCCAAATATAACCAACCTGCATCCAGATATGTTACTGGATAGACAACGAGTATGCGAAAAATATTCACCATATTTATGTATCGGGGAGATGTAAACCGAAGCATTGAGATTCCATCTCTCCCCAGTGAGAATGGCCACTGTGTTATTAAGTGATATTCGAGACTCTCCTCATCGCTATAAAAGGAGCAGTTTAAGGCAGGGGCTGTTCTGGCTCACAGTCGGGGCAGTCCTTTGTGGATGCTAACAGGAGCTTGAGCAGCTGGTCGCATGGCACCCGCAGGCAGGAAGCAGAGAGAGAGGGATGGTAATGCCCAGCTCGCTTTCTCCCTTTTTATTCAGACCATGGTGTGGCGCTGTCCACACTCTGGGTGGATTTTTCCTTTGTAGGTGATTTTCCAGACACGCCCTCACCGTCTCCCAGAGCATTATCCGAGGTTGATTCTACATTCCGTTGAGTTGGCAGTTTAGATAAACCATTCCTGAGAAAACAGACGACGGCAAGTGCTGGGGAGGGCACGGGGTGGGGGTGGGGGCAGGAAGGTGGGGATTCTCACAATTGGTAGAGCCACTATGGAAATCAGTGGGGGAGGTCTGAGGTGGAGGAGGGGGAGAGAGGGAGAGATCCAGGGGTGGGGGGAAGGGGAACTGCCATGTGAGCTAATTTAGACGACTCCTGGGTATATACCCCAAACACTCTAAGTCAATGTACCACAGAGATGCTGGCATGCCTGTGTTCATTGTTCTATTGTTCGCAATAGATACGTACTCAATGCAGATGCTCATCGAGGATGAATGGATAGAGGAAATGTGATTTATGGACACAATGGAGGTTCACTCAGCCACAGAGAACAAACGATGTTGTTTGTAGGAAACTGCATGGGACTGATGCCCAACATGTGGTTAAATAAGCCAGAATTAGAAAGAGAAATGCCACGTACTCTTTCATATGCAGAATCTAGATGAAAGAACACACACACACACACACACACATCAGTAAAATGGTGGGGTGTGGCTCGCTGAGAAGAGGAAGGCCTGCAGGAGACAGAGAGGACAAGGGAGCAATCGGAAATATATTTCAACTGTTTTAGATTTATTTAGTTTATGTGTAGGGGTGTTTGGGCTGCATATATGTTTTGCCGCACATACATGCAGTGACCTCAGAGGTCAGCAGAGGGCATCATCAGCTCCTCTGGGACTGGAGTTGCAGATGGCTGTGAGCCACCTTGTGGGTGCTAGGAACTGAACCCAGGTCCTCTGGAGGAGCAGCCAGTGCTCTTAGCTGATGAGCCATCTCTGCGGCCCAGGAAAATGCATTTAACATGTATGAAGACGTCATTGTGAGACAATATTTCTGTGGGAGGAACTATACTTCCGCCTGAGAGAAGAGCAAAGGGAGGTTTTGTTACTTCAGCAGCTGCGTCTGTGCGTTAGGCTCTGGATAGTGCTGCCTTCACCTTCAGGTTATGTCCCTGGTGCCGCACGTCCACAGGCGACTGAGCGGCCACTGTACCTGGAATCTCGCCTGCATGTAAACTCCTGGGCTTGGGTCACTCCGAGTTTGAACGACGGCTGCTTTTCCCTAAGCCCGCAGTCTTTCCCCGTGCTTTGTCCATTTCTCCTGCTCGGAAAGCTACTGTTCCTCTTTATGAAGCACCTTCCTAATCCCCAAAGCAAGTTTTGTTTAAGCGACTCAGACAGTGTGTGCTTTATGTTCAGGGCACACAGGGCACATTCATGCTAAAATCTAGCTAATCACGCATGTCTCCATCCAACTGGACACAGACACTGGTAGGAATATTTAAAAGAAAAAAATCATACTCGCTAGTATTTTTTAATTGCACGTATTTAATTTGTGAGCATGTGTGTGGATGAGTGGTATGTGTGAGTGGGTGGCATGCAAACGCCATGGAGCACATGGAGAGACCAGAGGACAGCTTGTGAGAGGTGGTTTTCTCCTTCCAGGAGCTGAGAACTGGGGATCAAACTCGGGTCACTGGGCTTGGCGGTTAAATACCCAGAATCAGTGTATTTACTGGTGGTTTTCTGTGCTAGACACAGGGTTGCCTGTTACATGCATCATTCCATCTCATTGTTGCAGATACCCTGGGAGGCAATGGCTTCCTGGCCCGGAAGAGGAGGTGAGATCCCAAGAGGCAGCGACCTGCCCAAGGTCTCATAGCAAGAAAATGACCACGGGTGAACCCAAGCCGTCTGCATCAGGCTTCACTGGCCAGGATCTCCTGGCAGAAGGACCCATGCTTGGTCCCCATAGCACAAAGCTGTGAAGAGTAGTGAAGAACACATCTAAGCCATGAAGTTAGAGGGTCTGGGGACACGGAAAACCTGGGTAGGACCTGGGAGGCTGGAAGGTTTCCAGGATTCAGCTGGAGCACGGGTTGGAGTTGAAGCAATGGAAGACCTGTGTTGTGAACCAACCTGAACATTATTCCTGGAGCATGGTGAATGAAGGAGGCAAGTGTCTGCTTGGGCCCAGATGGCCTCAGCCTAAGGGTCCTAAGCTGGGTTTCATCAAACCTTCTAAGATAAACAGGAAAAGCTAGGTTTTGCTGTTCCCTACCTGCTCCAGAGAGCAAGGCCCACCCAGATTCCCACAGCAGGCCAGACTGCACCAGCTGGTCTCACCTGTGTATGCCCAGGCATGTGGACCGCCCCGAGCGCACGGATTGGCCATGCCTGTTGACTGTGGTCTTAAGTTCTCTAAGAGCAGACTCTGAGATAAAGGCTGGCCCTGCCTGCCTGCAATTAGTCAGAGGTGCTGCCCAGGGGACCTGGGAGGAAACAAAAGAAGCAAGAAGCCCAGGAAGGGTGTGTCACCTGGAAAGTGTCTTCAGCCTCCACCCTCAGGAGCCTCTGGACGGTGACTGACACCTCAGAGCTGTTGTCTGAGTTCAGGGAGCCCGGGGTTGGTGCCGTCCCCCCCCCCACAACCAATTAAGAACCCATCCCATGGAGGTAGAACAAACATTCTCCAGCATTGCTGGGTGTCTGGGCAAGTGGTCAGAATGGATTCCCGCAGACAGCAGATGGGGAGCAAAGTATAAGTAATGAATAGAGGTGCTGATTCTTCCACACAGGCACCAAAGTCAGGGAGGCATCATACCATGGGGTCTGATTTGTGTTCCAGGTTCAAACCTTCCTTCAGCAGTCCTGATAAAATGCTGATGAATGGAGCCCCAGAGTTTCCAGGGGATGTCTGTCTGTCTGTGGATCCTTTCAGTCAGGACACACCAGCCGCTGAGAGGTGAGACCTGATAAGTCAATTCTGTGCTTCCATCCATCCATCCATCCATCCATCCATCCATCCATCCATCCATCCATCCAATGCTTGACAAAGTGACATCAGGGGCCAGCGAGAGGACTTTGAGGGTAAAGGTGCTTGCTGCCAAGCCTGACAAGCTGACAGCCCACGGGGTAGAAGGGAGAACCTATGCCCAGGACTTGCCCTCTGCCCTCCACATGTAAATGAATGTAAATTGAGGCTTGAAGGAGAAGCTGTTACATTGTTAACATCAAGGAAGGTAAAAATAACCAGATTCCTATTCTAAGGTGAACTAATCAAAGTTTTTAAGAGCCTGACTGGGGTGTGGCTGGGTTGGTGAAGTGTTTTCCATAGCATTCTTGAGACCCTGAATTTCATTCCCTGCACCAGATACAGTGGGGTAGCCCTGTGGTCCCAGCACTGGGAGCTGGGGGCAGGAAGATCAGAAATTCAAGTTCTCCTTGGCTATACATCAAGTTCCAGGCCAGCCTGGGCTAAATGAGACTGCCTCAAAAGAACTGTAAATGTAGCTTGACACCCCCCTCCCCAGAGGAGCAAACTCTGCCCAGGCTCTGTGCTCTGAATACCTGCACTCAGTCATGGGTAAGACATGCTGCCCTTTTGGGATGCCTACCACCAGGTTCTTCATGGAGTGACTCAAGAGAAGAGGTCTGTTAACAATAAAATAGGTGAATAATTTTCTAACAGCTTCATTGAGAGCCGGGCGGTGGTTCACACTTTTAATCCCAGAGCTTGGAAGGCAGAGGCAAGATGATCCCTGTGAGTACCAAGCCAGACCCATCTACATAGAAAGTTCCAGGCCAGCTGTGGCTATATAGAGAGACCCTGTCTCCAAACAAACACAAACGAAAAGCACAGCTTCACGGAGACAGGGTTAATTTACTCCATCATTCTCATTTAAAACCTGCGGCTCAGTGGATGTCAGTCTATCCATTGCGTTGTGTTTAGTGTAGAACCTTCCTGTCCTGCTAAACAGAAATCCTTAGTAGCAGTCATTCCTCATTTCCCCAGAGTCCAGCTTCTAAACAAACACTGGATATGGATGGGAACCTTCCTTCTTGTCCTTCATACAAGAAACTACCAGAAAGCCTCCTGGAAAGGCTGCTGAAATCCACTGCACTGAAGCATCTCTGCCTTTCTGACTGCCAGGCTTGAGGGACAGCCCCTGTGTGTGACCGTGAAGGAGAAAGGGAAGGGAAAGGTTGATGATTCAGTCCTGGGTGCAGGCCTAGGGGATTTCCACATCCACATCCGCATGCAGCCCCCGAGGCAGGACTGGGTGGCTTTACTTCCTTTCAGGATACCAAGGAACAATGCCTGGTGTCTCCCTGCTGAGGGCCACATCCCCCAGTCAAGGTGGAGGCCATTCAGAAATGAATTGACAACAGTACTAAGGGATCTTTATTCTTTCAGCTGAGGCAGGGAGGCCAGAAAACCTTATCCATGAAACTCAAGGCACTTAAGTCAATTAAGAGTAATCAGCCTGTGTGTGCATGACTCCGTTGTGTAAGAGTCTTGGCTAGCCTGTGGACTTACCGTGTGGGTAAACACCCCTGTGGACTTACCGTGTGGGTGCTTTCAGTAAACACCCCTGTGAGTACCATGTCCCCTGGAGCATGAGAGCAAAGCATTTTCGGAGCATCACATCGGCAGGCCGCATTAGGAAGGCTCTGTGGAGGCTTAAGCAAGAAAGGCCCTCTGCATGCTCATTGGCTGCCTGGCAAGCCCAGCGCCTCTGAGGTGGCTGTCTCCCTCTCTCTCTCTCTCTCTCTGTCTCCCTCCCTCCCCCCCCCCTCCCTTTGGAGGTCCACTTCCTGGAGATCTGCCACTGCCACAGCCTGGGACACTGGGGTGAAGTTCTCTGATGAGAGGGTGGGCGATGACGATAGAAGTCTGCACTTTAACCTGTAGAGGGATTAGGGGACAGGCACTTTGCCACTCGGTTTTTCTTTCTTGGTTGCATAGGAGCCATGAAGGTGGCTAACTGCCCGGGGAGGCAGAATCTGCAGCTATGTGGTCCTCACAGGCAGAACTGTTATTGTGCCAGTCACTTTCCTTGTTGCTGTGACAAAATACTTGACAAAACCAAACTAAGGGAGGGAAGGTTTATGTTGGCGCACAGGCGCAGTCCGCCATGATGGGGAAGGAATGGCTGCGGGGGAGGGGAGCAGCAGGGCACATTGTGCCCTCCCGCTCAGGAAGCAGAGAGCTGTGAGTACCGATGCTTAGCTCACTTCCTCCTTTCTAGTCAGTGCCCTACTCCGTGGAATAGTACGATCCACATTTCGGGGTGTGTCTTCGTACCTCAAGGCAATCTAGAAATGCCCAAGAGGCTTGTCTCTTGGGTAAGTCTGGATCCCATCAAGTTGGCGATATCAGTCACCACAGCTTGTTTCCCGTTTAGGTGAGTAGAGATAGGCAAGAGTGTCTAGTGTACTGTTCAAGACAATGCAGATGGAGCTTCAAACACCCAAGACAGTGAGGTCACTGGAGTGGGCTTGGGGTAGCATTAAAAAAACACTACAAGTGCCTAAGAAATGTTGTTAGTTGATGTGATGGCTTGAAAGAAAATGGCCCCCAAAGGAGGTGTGGCTTTGTTGGAGGAAGTGTGTCACTGTGGGGGCGGGCTTTGAGGTCTCATATGCTCAAGCTACTCCCAGTGAGACAGTCCACTTCCTGTTGCCTTCTGATCAAGATGCGAGTACCATGTCTGCCATTTTTAAGACTTATTAAATTAGGAGCCATCTGGATGTGTTTTGAAATAAAAAAGAGCACTCCTATTTTAGGAGCGAGAGTGTCTAGAGACACAGGGGAGGAATCACATTGCCTTCACAGAACAAATAAGTAGGGGATATTTGAACCTGAGGAAGTCAAGGGATGCCTGGAGGCCACTGTAGGTAGAGATGATGTGGAAATATGCCTGTGCCTCAGGGGAGATATAGACCAAGTGAGGAGGAAAGCCAAGAGACTCGGCCATTTGCAACAAGGGACTGGAAGTAGGCTTGGGTGGCCAGTCATAGCACCAGACACAAATTAATCCAAGGGTGGCTCTGGAAGGGTCTATAGACCAGACTTTTATAGTAAATGGGTGTTTGAGAACCTCTCATAGGCTAAATTCCCAATAAAGATAAAAATTGTAAATACACATGCTATTCTAAAACACAGAATTCCTTTTACTTGCTATGTAGGAAAGGGCTTCTTTTTCATGTTTTAGAATGTTATTTTTGGGTTGGTAGATGAATGCACATGCACATGCCGAGTCATGGATGTGGAGGTCAGGGGACAGCCTGGAGGCATCTGTTCTCTCCACCATGTGGGTCCCAGGGATCCAATTCAGGTTGTCTGGGTTGTCAGCCAGCACCTTCCCCTGATGAGTCAGTCATCTTGCCAGCCCTGTGCAGTGCTTCTGATAGTGACCTAAGGTGCAGAAGAGATGAAAAGAGAGGTTCATCCGTTTGTCTACATAGAATAAAATCTTGAACTAGGAATGTACTTGCCTAGCATGTGTGAGACCCTGGGTTCAATAATCAGAACCAACTAACTAAACAACAAATAGATGAATAAATATTAACTCTCCCAAAGGGCTAAAAAAGAAAGGGGGGATAAGAAAAAGTAAAACAAAACCAAACAAGTTACAAACAAACCCCACAAACTGGAAAAAATAATATTTATTACTGACATAGACCAAATATTTCTTTTTTTTTCTTTTCTTTTTTCTTTTTCTTTTCTTTCTTTCTTTCTTTCTTTATTTAAATTGTATTTGTTTGCTTTTGTTTGGTTTTTTTTGTTTGTTTTTGTTTTTGTTTTTTGAGACAGGGTTTCTCTGTGGCTTTGGATCCTGTCCTGGAACTGGAACTCTCTCTGTAGATCAGGTTGGCTTCAGAACTCACAGAGATCTGCCTACCTCTGCCTCCTGATTGCTGGGATTAAAGGCATGAGCCACCAACGTCTGGCTCACATATTTCTAATGCAGAAATTTTGTAGGAATGGAAGAGACCAAGAGGCAAAATGAACAGCCAAGGAAGCACAGTGAAAGATACTCAGGTGTGTGAAAATACACTCTGCTTTATTCAAATTGCAAAATATCACTTATGAAACTGTGGAAGTTTGATGACATATTGTCCCACCAGGTCCTCCCCGACTGAAGGGAAACCAGTAGAGGAATAAAGAGCAGATAAACAGAAGTAAAGACAGGCTGTGTTACCCACCAGCACCCGACACAGGCTTGTAGAACTCATGTGAAACTGAGGGAGAGACAGTCTGGGAGCATTTCAGAAGTTTGCAAGTGAGAAAATAATGGCATTGGCCCACAAGTCGCTGCCATTGGCTGGTGGCAGTAGGGAATTAACTCAAGCACTCCTGTCTACCCATCTCCCCTCACACGCTACACACAAGCCAAGCCTGCTTCTTGATGTCCAAAGAAAGCCCTGGGCAGTTGTACTCAGTTATAGTGGAGCGTGGGCGTCTAGGGCATGGACAGGCCAAGGTAGTGTCTTTCCCATGCCCTCCCTTGATGAACTATCAGAGACTAGACACTCAGCTATTGCTGATGAAAATGAAAACTATGACAACACCCGGGTTTACTGTGAATACCTAGTGTGTACTGGCCATTTGAGAGCCTCATTTGGATTCTTCTCTCCTGGGGTCGGGGGTTTCTGTTGCATGTAACTGAATCCAGAGCCTTGTACATGCTACACATGTATTCTATCACTGAGCTGCATCCCCAGACTAAATAGAAACTTATGGAAAATTCTCCACTTACTTGGATAGATACATAGATAGATAGGTAGGCAGATAGATGGGTAGGGAGATAGATTATATAGAAGAATGATGGTAGGTAGGTAGATAGATAGATAGATAGATAGATAGATAGGTCTTATTTTGGGATCATGACCTGGACCTCACCAACTAGGCTAGGCAGGCTGTGAGCCCCATGGATCTGCCCCAGGGATTTCTCTCCCTTCAGTGATGTAATTATGTGTGTTTACCATGACTGGCTTTGTTATATGGGTTTTGGGGATTGAACCCAGGTCCTCACACTTGTATGGCAAACACTTTACCTACTGTGTTATCTTTCCAGCTACCAAAGGCAGACATTCTTTTTAAAATATGCCTGTCTGTGGGTATGTGTACATTAAGAGTTGTGACCACAGAGGCCAGATACCCTGGAGATTGAGTGACAGGCACTTGTGAGCCAGCCACCTGTGGCAGGTGCTAAGAACTAAACTCCAGTCCTCTGAAAGAGCTGCAAGTGCTTTTAACTACTGAGCTACTTCTCAAGCCCCCAAAGGCAACTTTTCTTAAATAAGATATTTCAGAATCTGTTGACGTTAAAAGACATCCTCATTGCTCACTTCCTTTTAAAAATAGGAGTAAGGATGAGAAAGATACAGGATATTTACAGATCCACACAAAGGAGTTAAATATATCAAGAAAAATTGGTGATGCAAGAGACTGTGTGTATCTTTTCCATTGCGTGTGTAGTGGAACTCTATCTCCATGGGGGCTCATTTGAATCTGCTGGTAGAAAGGATCGAGATGGGGTGTGACTTCTTATAGAGTCACAAAAATCAGCAATGACAATAAATCAAGCCATAAATTACACAGGCTGTGAATGGTTACGAAGTTGGCTTAACAGATTACGTAGATGATTTCAGAGCTCTAGAACAATGGGTGAGTGGAGCAAATAGATTTCTAAATGTGTACACAAGTAGCTTGGGGATACAGAAATAAAATATAACAGTTGTATTTATGTCTTTAATCTTAAAATGTGTTCAGCTTCATTGATATTTAGTCTAAGTATTGACAACAGTAATTTGGTGCCATTCAAATAAATATACACCCAAGAGCTACTTGTATAAGATTAATAAGCACACTGTAAAATTAAAAATACTTAGAAATTGCAATGCACACTCAGGAGAAAGCTGCGGTGTGGCGGTGTGGCGTGACTGTCCCATTGAAGCCACCACTTGAACTATCCCAGCTCTGTTAGTTTGTTTTTCCCATGTAACAAGTCACCCAGAAACAAATTGACTTACTGTGGCCATCATTTCAGAAACATTGTTTCAAACCTGCACAGTCGCCTTTTCTGAAAAGGAACTCTGAAGAGGGAGGGTTGCTGGAGCCCGGTTTGCCGGGTTATAAAGGGGCATGGGCAGCAGGCACTGACTGGGTCGGCTCCAGTGTCCCAAGGGACTAACAGCACAAGGAGAAATGTTTACTGTGGGCAACAGTATACATGAAAGCACGTTCGTGTTTCCCCACACAGGTTTCATAATCACACTACTTCCTGGATTGGTTTAGGCTAATGTAGCAGTCACCGGGAAATCCCAGCAGATACCCACACTTCCATACCTGTCAACTTTCCGTATGTCTCTCAGAGAACTGGCCATTTCCTTCTCCTTTAAAAAAGAAAACTACCATGGTCTTTCCCCGCCCACTTATCTCTCTCTCATTCTCTAATACAAATCATAGATTTGTAAATTTGAAACCCAGTAGACTGGAACAGAGA
Organism: Phodopus roborovskii; assembly: GCF_943737965.1. NCBI lineage: Eukaryota > Metazoa > Chordata > Mammalia > Rodentia > Cricetidae > Phodopus > Phodopus roborovskii. The sequence goes on from NW_026125295.1 coordinate 8,908,450, forward strand.
AAAAGGCCCTGATAAAAACGAAGGGAAGAGTAAGGTGTATGTCAGACTATTGGACAGAAAACACGCAATACCTCTGTGTAGGAGGTGGGGTGGGTAAGCTCAAGCATTAGAAGTAAGACAGACTTTAAAGAGATAATATACCAATGCAGTGGTGTGTGTGTGTGTGTGTGTGTGTGTGTGTGTGTGTGTAAAACAGTGTAGTTTGAATAATTTTAAATATTGTAGAGCTAAAATTTCTGCAAAAGTGTACTAAAATATTAAAGCATAGGGATTCTATAAGAAACCAACTTATTCCATTGAAGGCTTATAATAAATGGTAAAAGTCACTCAATAGAATAAAATCTAATGAATAAAACCCATCAAAATTTGACCATGATTTTGTGTGTGTTAGTTTTTAACAAACAAAATTAAGATTGCTGTGAGAACTGTAAAGCATTATTGGAAGAAAAACCAGAAATGACTATATCTTTAAGCAAAATTTTTTTAGCCAAGTAGTTAAAAAAAAAAAAAATCAATCAGTACTCTGTGTCTCCATACCCAGAGTTATTGTTGCTGTTTGATATAAAACAGAAAGCAAACGTTTGCTGGTGGCATCGTGACCTCCTCCAGGTCCCGGCTGGTGCTCCGGGATTGTGCTCCTGGTTTAGCCAGCAACAGCTCTCCCTAAAATGCTCATCCTGACGGCAAGTGAGGGTCACATCAGTGGAGAGGGTCACCCTGTAAAAATGTCTCCTTTAAGGCAGATGACTATCATTGTCTTTAAAAGGTGTTCCTCCAGATAAGGAACTACTCAGTGCTTATTTTTCTTCTCAGCTACACTTAATTTTTGTTGTTAAATTAATGGAGCTCTTAAATATGACAGTCTGTCTTTAATTTAAAAAAAAAAAGACAACCTATTGCTGGTCCATATGTTTTCTAAAAGAGACAGCATAAAACTCCCATGTGTTTAAACATACCATAACATACTCTGGACTGTGCTACACACACACACACACACACACACACACACACACCACAGAACACTATACCCACAGTAACCATTGGGGTTGAATTTGGGAGGATTTCTTTTTCTTTTTTTTTTTTTTCTTTATTAAATAACAGCCACACTTGTCGAACAGGACATTTTGTTCTGCGTTTTGTTTTAGAGACGGGGATGGTCGCTGTATTTAGACTTTATATGGCCTGGGTTACCCGGCTCACAACAGAAACACCTGCGCCAAATTAATTTGTTGTAGCACATTAATTATCTCATAGCTTCTATTTAGGCTGCAGCTGTTGCTATTATGTTAATAATAATTTTTATCATCACTGTATACAACAGGTTATGGAAAGAATAGAAGTATCTCTATTGGGGGGGGGCTTTGCCCTTGTCATTTCCATTTTTCAATGGCAGAAGAGAAGACTGGAAGAGAAATCGGGCAAACTAAGCCCCCAAAGCGCACTGTAATTTCCTATTTCTGAACGGATTTGTAAGGGAATGGCTGAGTGAAGTTAGCAGAGCATCCCCCCCCCCACCCACACACACAAAGATGGCGCGTGCAGAATCTGTGAAAGCAAGAAAGGAAGAGGAAGGGCAAGCAAGAGAGGACGGAACACTGCGGTGCTGGGGTGGGTGAGTGTTTGCAAGGGGGCGGGGAAGATGCTGCAGTTTTCATGAAATAATAAGGTGGGGGAGAGAGAAGCAATACAAAGAGTGGGTTTCTCATTGTTTGTAAAATATAAACACAGATGAGTTCTGTCTGTGGTTGGTTCATGCCTTTCATTCAGCACAGCGGGGATGTTCTTAAGAAGTTGCCCTCTGCGAAATTTCACTAAATGGGAACCGTGGACCCTGCATGATGGGATTATAATCACACCAGCCACTCCTTTTACATAATTTTTTGTTTAAGATCCAGTAAGACCCCCTGTTTTTTAATATATATAAAGCAATAGACATGTATATGTCGATAAACTGAGGGTTCGCGTCACCGCCCCCCCCATAGCCTGGTGCAAGCTAAACAAAAACGAGTGTGCTATCTCCCTCCTAGAGATCTCAATGGATTCAAAAACAATATGAAATTTTTTAGCTGACAAGAACATGTCTGCTGCCTGCAGTCCCTGCAACAGCTCACCATGTTGCCTACTAACCGAAAGATCAAAAATTATCGATTTCATGGCGCTGCGTGTCCTGGAAAAGAAAAGCTACTTTAAAATTTGCATTGTTTAAGACATCATTTAGAAGGAAAGAATCATCCCCACCACCACCCCAAACACTTTGAGATGTGAAAAAAGGCTTGTTTTCATCTCGTTCATGATTTGCTATAATTCTATTATTTTTAGCAGCTGGGGTCCAGAAATGATTTTTTTTCGACGAATTTAGGATTTTGCCGCAGTGTACATCTGCATTCCCAGAATCCTCCGGTAAGTTAATCCTTCTTTCGATGGGAAACGCCTTTAACCTTCTCGTGAATGAAATACCTGCAACCATTTTGAAATTTTTAATAGAGGGACTGTGTGTGTGAGAGAGTGTATGCATATGTGTCTGTGTATCTTTGCACGCGTGTGGGCAGTGGAGGGGGGGTAGGTGTGTCAGAGCATGCTTTCTTAGTCTTGCAACGATATCTGTTAGTTCAGAGAAATGCTAAGAAACGTATACCTCCACATCCTTTGCCTGTCATGTTGAGTCTCCATTGCTTCCTCACCACACTTTCCACGGCAGCCATTAAAAAACACTTCTTCAGGACGGTGAACCAAAGAAGGCCTGGAGAACAGGAACCTTCAAGCGTGAAGGATGGTGCCAGCGTAACTAAAGGACCAGGCCACGGCCACCTCCATGGCCATCACCTCCTGCCACCTTCACGATCCCTCCTTTGCTCTGCAGTTGTATATGTGCTGGGATCTTTGCCTGGTGACTCTCTGCAGAATCTGCCCAGTGGGTTACTAGACGGCTTCTGTGTGGGAGAATAAGCCACACAGTCTGACGAGAGGTATTTACAACTGCTTAGCCTGTTCAGCTGGAAATTAACAAAAAGATGATACAATCCTGACACGATGTCTTACAAATCAAAAGTCTGGATGCATAAATAGACCACTTGACACATGTAGAACTAAAAGCTGATTGTGATTTTTTTTTTTTTTTTTAATGGGTCTCCTTAGAGAATCAGTATCGGCAGTTTCTGAATGCATGGAGTATTGCTACATTTGTGCTGGGAAAGGATTCTTCCTCCCCAGGGGGATCGGGATGGAATCCAGTGTGGACCACACCCTAATTTCAGTTTGTTTTCCCATCATTTGTGCCTATTGTCAAGTAGAATTGACTCACAATTACAGTTTTACTTTAAATGAAGGCATTAATCAAAAGCAGAGACCATCAGCTGCTCTCTAAAACAGGCTCATTGTTTTAGGTGTGCAGTAAACATTTAAGTAATGGATCTGATAGAGCTAAGTATCCAAATGCAGAAAGACCAATGTTGGCTGTGTGTGTGTCAGTGAGTGTGCTCTAGAGGCTCAAATTCCATGTAGCCAAAGCCTGTGGCCCGGCTGCAGGACAATCGATCCTGAGTGTGTTAAGCCAGCTGGAGATGGGCATTTGTCTGCCCCCATTGCTTGCAATGAATTTTTGTCAAACCCACTGGGTTGACTCTTGGGAGAAGGGATGTAGGAGAGAGAACAATTGTGTTTGTGGGATGTCTTATATAGGGTCAACAGTTTTCAGCAATTAATTTCATAAAACCGCATCACTTCTTAGCTGCTTGCTTTATTTTCAGATTAGCTCAGAGAGGAGCACATTTCTTTATTCAGTAGGTATTTTGAACGTGTTTTTTTTTTTTTTTTTTTTTTTTTTTTTTTTTCTTTCTGGTGTAATGACAGTATTTGTCTTAATTTCACAGAAGTTACTCATCTTTTTTTTTTTTTTTGTACAAAATATGGAACAGTTTTGCTTTATGAGAAGTGAACAAAAATCCCGAGCAATTTTAAAATCAGCTAGTGGGTGTTAAGGCTAGTCAGCTGGTTATTTCTCTAGCAGACTTAACACCGGATGAGACAGACAGCACTCCGCATTGCCACATACTTACTCCACCCTCCCTCTGAAGCATGCTTCGTGTGAATTATCCAGAGGAACTGAGACTTTTAATTCTAACCCGGGACTAAAAGACCCCAGTTTTATGCTTTTTATTGGCATCTGGCTAGAGAGAAATACAAATATAAGCGTGGCTTTATCTTTTAGATCTTTCAATGGTGCAGACATTTAACTGGTCTTTTTCCTTTTTTCTTTCTTCCTTCCTTTTTTTATAGTAAAACTGGGGCACAGAAAAAGCAAGTGTGTAAAAAAGAAGAAAAGAGGGAAACCCTCTGACATGGTGAAGTCAGCTATCTAATTTTAAGAGCAGGACTTTAATCCATTTGACCAAATACTTTAACTCAGCCTCTGAGGATGAAAATTAGGGTTGGTAGCTGCAACCAGCACTGGTAGTCTGATAAAATACCTTTTCCCCCTGCCCATCTCTCTGAGTTATGGCAGGCCAAAGCAGCCTGCAGCAGCAGCGTTTATTCCGGAAATCCTAGCAGAGACGCAGAGGGCAAAGATCTAGACAATGGTCCTCACAGAGCTACGGCGATGTATCTTTAAGATAGAAAAATGAGTCATTTAAAAAATAAGCTGGCCCTACAGCATTAGCCCTGGCTCAGTGGCTGGACAGGCTTCCTGCCAGTACCTGTACATAAGGGCCTATTGTTTGCTTGCGTTAATTACAGTGCTGGGATGAAAGAAGCCAGGGGGGCGACTTTCACTGATGCCATTGTTCGGGAGGAGACGTAAGCACACGATAATAGACTTGGAGACAGCCATCCCACCCCAACTGCTTCAGTTATGACCAGCGCCAGCCGTGCAGGCAACAATGGGACCATTTCCAAGAGATGACCCAACTTCAGCCTATTGTAATGACTCAGATAAAATGCTCTCGAAGGATACAAAATTAGCTTTGAAAAAATTGGGAGTTTCTCAAACAATACAATAAAATCGCAGTTCCTGGGGAGAAGTCCCCACATCTCCAAGTGAGACGGGATTACTAGGAACCAGGCTGGTGAACGGTGTCATGGAGCTGATCACCTGTTCTAGTTACAGGTTGTCCTGGCCTCCTGGGGTAGGGAGGGGAAGTGGCTGAGCCCCAGGGATCCCTGTGGGGGGGGGAGGGGTTCAGGAGGCGACACAGAAAGCGGGAGCGGATGCTCCTGCAGGCAGTGAACGGTGGTGGGGTGGAGTCGCAACTCAGGAAGGTGGTGGCTTCCTGAACGTCGGGGAAGAGCCGGGTTCAGGACTCGAACTGGTGCGCTCCGGGGGCCGCGCTCCACCCGGCCCGTAGAGGCGGCCCGCACTCCTCCCTTCAGCTTCCACTGGAGCGGCGTCGGGACGCCCCGGCCCGGCCCCTCCCTGCTGCGCATGCGCAGAGCGGCCCGGGCCGGCGGGGACTACTTCCCGCGCCCCGCCCGCGCCCCGCCCCTCGTCCTCGCGCGGCGGAACGCTCCGCGCCGGGCGGCGGCGGAAGGACACGCGGCCCCGCGCCGCTTATAAAGCGCTCCTTGTGCGGCGCCATCTTAAGCCCTCGCTCGGTGGCGGCCGCGTCAGCTCGTGTCCTGCGCGCAGCCCGCGGCCCGGGGAGGCGGAGGCGGAGACGGGGACGGAGCACGGTGGGCGCCGAGCCGTCAGCTCAGGAGGCCGAGGGCGAGCGGACGGCCGCGAGGGAGCAGCGCGCGGCCCCGAGGTGCGGAGCCGCGGCGGGCCGGCCCGGGCCGCGCCAGCGGGAAACTTCGCGGGCCGGGTGGCGGCGGGAGGCCGCGGGGGCCGGGGCCGGGGCGGCCGGGGCCGGGCGGCGGGCGGGCGGCCGAGCGGAGCCCGGATGGACGGCTGGCCGCCGTGGGGGTGGGGACCGCGGTTCGCGTCCCGGCTGGGGCTGCAGCGGGGGCGGGGTGGGCGGGGGCTCCGCCTCCGTGGCCCGCGGAGACGGGGGTGCGGGCGCCCCCGCGCACAGGGGGACGCCGGGCTGGCGCGCGTCGCCTCCTTCCGTCCGTCCTTCCGTCCGTCCTGGGGGGAGTGCAGATCTTTTTTTTTTTCCTTTTTCTTTCTTTCTCTCCCACCCCCTCCCCCTTTGCAACGACCCTGACTGTGTGAGTTTGAATCCAAACAACTTTAAGCGGCGGAGTCGCCAAACTCTTGGGTGCAGCGGGCGGGATGCGTCGGGAGTGCGTCCTCCGGGGGTGGCGTCCTGGGCTCGCGTGGGGCCGGTGGCAGCGGGGCCGAGACCCCCTCCCTGGCGGGAGTGTGGGATCGCGGGCGAGCGACGGGCACTCCTGGTGGAGGGGAGGGGGGCGCGCAGGATTCGGGAGCCTGGGCCAGGGGGAGGGAGGGGCTCGTCCTCAGCCGGGAACGCGAGCCACCGAGTGTGGGGTCCGCTCGGAGTGTGTGTTTCCTCCCTGGCCGGAGCGCGGCGACTCGGTCCGAGCGTGCTGTGTTTGGGGGGGGGGGATCGCACTTAAGTTGGGTGCCCCAGACCCGCTCCGCTGCGCCGCCGGGCTGCGGGGCAGCTTTGTCTGGGTCCCGGGTCTGCAGACATCTGTGGGCTCCCCTCCCCCCCGCCCCGGGCCCGAGCGCTGAATGGAGAGTGGCTGGGCTGCTGGTATGCGGAGGTCGGCGAGAGGAAATCGAGGAGTGGTTTTAGTGAAACGAGAGCTTTGTGCCGTGAATAATGGTGGCTTAGAGCAGACAGCAGGCTGGGGAGACGGCAGCCTTGCCTTTGATTAAAGTCTGCCTCATGTTTTTTCACATGTGCAGCGTTTTGTCTGGGGCTTAGGAAGCCGTTTCACCATTTGCTTGTGGCTTGCAGACGTCTCGGTGCAGGCTCTTCTCGTCCCAGGAAAGAGGGAATACAGCTGGCACTGCTGGTTTCTAATTTAATGTTGCTTAAGCTTGTGGCTTTTGTATCTCGATGTGTTGGGCCCGAACTTTATTTGAATTATGGCCGCTGTTACATTTAGTTCACTTTGCCTTTAAATATTCAGAAATACCCGAATTAAAAACAAGTGCCTCCAAGGTTTAAGAACACCCTTGGCAGCAGACCGCACTGATGACCGTGCTGGGGAGGGTCGTTCTGTGACCTAACCTTTGTCCTGAAGGCCGAGTGGTGGCAGGGGACGCTGGAAACAGTAGCTTCCCAGACCTTCGAACACAGAAGTCCTCGAGGAAGCAGGATGCCTGCAAAGCTTAGCTTGCTCGGGTCGCAGGAGGACCAGCCTCAAATAGGGTAGCCTGTAGTCTTGCTCAGGGGTCAATACTGACTCGTGGAATTGTCTAGAGCAGCGGTTCTCAGCCTTCCTAATACTGCGACCCTTTAACATAGTTCTTATGTTGTGGTGACCACCAAAAAGTAATTATTTCCGTTACTGTTTTATAACTAATTTTGCTACTGTTATGAATCATAATGTAAATAAGTATCTGTTTTCCGATGGTCTTCGGTGTTCCTTGTGAGAGTGTTGAAAGCCACTGGCCTGGAGAATGTGTATTTAGGTATTAAATGTCTCCTGGGGGGTATCTGTCTACTTCTGTAGTGATGGTGTGGATAGAAATTGTTGGGAATGAAGCTTTAGCACTGGTTTCAGAATGCCACCGCCAATGTGGGGGACACAGAGACAAACACTGGTGGGCCTTTTACAAATGAGTGCAGGGCAGACCAGAGCCTGTGCACGACGCGGTGGGGAGTTTGGATCCTTATCACACTGCTAATGGGTGGAGTGGGCAGCACCAGTAGATCAGTAATATGAAGTTTTGGTGTTTAGTTGAGGCAGTGGACTGGGCCCATCACCTGGGTGCGCAGGTGGTAAATTTTTTTTTTGTGTTTTGGACTTGGTCAGAAGTGGGACACACTTGTTCACAACTTGTTTGTAGAAAACATTGCAAATGTTGACTTTTTTGTATGGTGTCAGGCCTGTGGAGGACACAGCTCGAAGACAAGTCAGCCCTTGAGAGGCTGCAGAGGGTGTGACCCATAGATCACTAACAGGGTGACATGACGAGTCACAAAACGAGAAGTGGTGTGTGCCATCCCCTTGCTTCCCTAAGGAATGCTCCCAGTGTTTAAGGCAGAAAAGCCTTTGAAAGAGGGAGCAGGCTGTCCAGGGCTTAGCCACCTCTTTGGACTTAGTTGTGGTCTCCTAAGACATTTCCCAGTTTCAGTTGAGGCCGCAGTGCTCTGGTCTTGTTGAGCGCCCTCCAGTGGACAGAACACAGGTCACGAGAACCAGCTGTGCAGAGCTGCCATGGAGAGGCGGCCCGGCCCCCTCTCTGCAGGAAAAGCAGCTGCCAGTGTTTAGGGCACCTCTGCTTACAGTGTGAGAGGCCAAATGCTCAGGTGCCCCCAGGGTATAAAGGCCATGCTGATGACTTCCTTAGGGGTGAGAATTGTAAGGAGTGGCTAATGAGGAATGTCAGCTGCAAATGAGTCCAGTTCCTCCTGTGGACTACGACAGTACAGGTCAGGAGGATTGCCTACAGTTGGTCAGGCTCACGGCTCTCCTTAAATAAGGAGACAGGCCTTCCTTAAAGCTTCACATCAGACCGGCAGGAGTAAAGCCCACGCCAAATTAGCTTTTGAAGTGAAATAAATGGTCAGTTTATGAAGGATTCTGTAGAGTTTGGGTTGTTTTTGGATTCTGCTTTCCAGAAACTGACTGAAATGAATAGAATGTCAGTTGTGTGGAGACAGGCGGTGACCCTCCTAATTGTCAGGACTCCGTTTCTTGCATTGAGGGTGTATTGTCACATTTGAATGTGACTTTTTATTACTTTTTTATTTTTGAAATAATTATCATTTTCCCCTTTCCTCCATATCCCTCTCACTTTCATTGAAATTCAGGGTGTATGTTTTCATTAACTGTTGTTAGACACACACTCTCACACACACTCAGACACACACACACACTCATACTCACATCCACACTCACAGCCAGACAACTCACTCACACACACTCACACCCACACACACTCATACTCACACCCACACTCATACACCCACACTCACACCCATGCTCACACTCACCCATACTCACACTCACATTTACACACATACACTCACACACTCCTAACCTCAGCCTGCTGTCTGTATGTTTTCAGGACTGACCGGTTGGTTTTGGTACTGTCTAGTGTGCTGTTCCCCAGGGAAGGGTTCCTCCCACTCAGTGCTCCTCAGTTGCAGTTGCCTCTAGTCCCTTATGATACTGCTAAGGCCTCGGGGTCTGAGCCCTTCCCCCATGTCCACGTTCTATTAACTGTCTACCTAAAAAAAACTCTATAATACACATAAGCACATAAATATACACATAATTTAAACACAGTTTTCTCATCTGGACTGAGTGCTCCCTTCAAAAACCAAAGGCTTATCCAACAAAACCCCAGTGTTAGGCATGAGAAGCCCTCTTGTGAGTTGCTGGCCAGATCTTTCTAGTAGACTCCCAAACATCACTTATTGCTGTTACTCTTGGTTGTCCCTGAAATGTGGAAGGTAAGCCCCTGAGCTGTACTGACCTGGATGCCTTCTACCTAAGGACTAGCTTTCATGGAACCAGACACAAAGTAACAAGCTCACAAAGGAGAGGAGGCTGGAGGAGGCAGCCAACAGTACCCAGCTATGATGCCATCGAGCCTACAATGACCAGCATGGCATGATGAACCCTGAGGGTACGGTCGTGCAATTGCATGCTTGGTAATCAGCATCTAGCTCTCTAACTGGGCTTTCGACTGGTTCAACAAGAAGAGACATGCCTGGTAGAGAAAACAGCCAGCTGCCCAGACTGATAATGCCCTCATGGTCTTGGAGGATGCAGTTTGTGTCCAGCTCTTCATGGTGGGCTTAAGTCTCCAAATTCAATTGTGTTAGGCACCTAAATGCACTACAGACCCCCACAGATGGGATGTGCGTGTTCTGTTAGCCTCACTCAGCTTATTTAAACCATTTCCTGCTTTAGAAGCCTGAGCCTCTTAGCTGAGTGTAGTACTAGGCTCATTCCAAACATAGAAACAGTGTTGCGATGGAAGTCAGCTAAGTGTGTTTTATGTTAGCAGTGCATCCCTCTTGGTCAGTTTGGTTTGGGTGGGCAGTTAATGTATCTATCTAGCCGGATATTTACTCCAGTTTGTAAAGTGGTCTTTGTTTAAATGGCAGATTCTGGCTGAAATAAATACATTGCTGGTGTTCAAAAGCATTATAAGCCCGAACCTGGGGGAGGGGGGCTCATCCTACAATCCAGCACAAAAGGCTGAGGCAGGAGGATTCTTGTGAGTCTCAGGCCAGCCTGCAGTACGGAATGAGACCATCTCAAAACAAATGTCAAGGTACCATCTGAATGTAGTGCTGCAGCTGTGGTTTTAATACATGGATCTGTGTGTCTTTCCTAGAAAACTCAGCCTGAGGCACCCAACCCATCCCAAGGTCCCCTGCATCTTTGTGGAGCTGCTGGAAAAGGTTGTTTGCTTTCCTGAGACAGGGTCTCCTTACGTGGTTCAGGTTGGCCTGGACTGGGTTCTGGGTTGCTGGATTGCGTGTGTGCACCTCCCACACCTGGCTAGTGTGTCTTGTGGTATCACCGTTTTCCTAGTTGTGTATCAGCATTGGTTCATGAGACTGTTCTGTCCCATTTCTTATCACGACAGTAATTTTGCTGCTGTTACGAACTGTAATGTAAATATCTGTTTTTCAATGGTGTTAGGAGACCCCTGGGAAAGGATGGATTAACTAATCCAAAGAGGTTGAGACCTACAGGTTGAGAACCACTGGGAAGTTTCCTTTACATTTTTTCTTTCTGTTTTTCTTTTTTAAGGCAAATCTACAACAGATATGTGTTAACAGTTAACAGTATGATTTATAATCGTTGTGTATGTTCTTAACTCTTCACGTGACAGAGGCCCTTTATCTGGTCAGCAGATTTGCCAGCTGGTTGTCTGGAGGGGAAGAAAGAGCACAGAAGCAGGAGGTGTATCCCTGGGGCTTCCCAGCAGGAGCTGCAGGGGTGGGCAGTATATTCCTTTAAGTGCACATGTGCTTATGGGTACCAGCTGCGTAAAATGTAAGGAAGGCAGCGTTCACTGAGGTTCTTGGGAGTGCAGTTTGAAGATCTTAAGTTTAGGTTGGAGTAAGAATTGGTTACATGCAGGGTGGTGGCTGCAGAGTGCTTCCAGCATTCTCATTCAACACAGAGGAAACAGCCAGAGCCATGCCCATGTTCAGAACTGGGGACATGGGCACAGGGGTGAGGTTGCTTTCAGGTTTTGAATGTACTGTTGTAAACCAATAGTTAGTAAGTACATCACAGGGTTTCTTGAACTTTTTTTTAATGCTGTGCAAAAAAGCTTTCTTTTTGTGCCAGTGAAAAGACTGCACAACGTCAATACAGCATTAAATGGCATTAAGTTTCATTTAGATGCAGCAGTAGAAGCAAGTATTAGGGGACAGTGTGCTGATTTATTTATTTTTTTTAAATAGATTCATAAGCTTAATGTCTTACTACTTTAATTTAGGGTTTTAACCCAGCCATTTTGTGATTCCATGTCTGATAATTATCTGCCAGAGACCATTGTCACCTATTTTTAATTGTGCTGTTATAGTCTTGGGTCCTGAAGCAGAGCTCCTGACAGTGTCTGTCTGGTGCTGTTTTCACTAGGATGCTGCAGTTGGAAGTCTAGAATACCAGAAGAGCAGCAGACATGGGGGCGAATCAGGACTGTTAACATGGTGGCATTGCTGCAAAATAAAGCCCGAAGTTCACTGCCAGAGCTATAGTTAAGAACGTGGTGGTGTGGGGGCTGGAGGGATGGCTCAGAGGATAAGAGCACTGGCTCTTCCAGAGGACCCCAGTTAAATTCCCAGCACCCACATGGTGGCTCACAACCACCTATAATGAGATCTGGTGCCCTCTTCTGGCAGAACACTACATAACTAATTAACTAATTAACTAATTAATTAAAGAGAAAAGAAAGTGGTGGTGTTATGGCCAGAGCAGATGTTGCCTGGAGTGGCGGTTCACTTTTGTACTCCTAGCCCTGTGGAGGCTGAGGGAGTAGGGTGCTGTGACCTTGTAACAGAAAGAGCTGGTCTTCTGAAGGAGTGCTGGGTTAACGCCCCATGTACTGAAGGGCCTTGGGCTTTTCTTTATTGCTGTTCTATCCCAGCACATATTTCTCTGTGAGTTTCTCTGAAAAGACTTTGATAGCTAGAGGCACAGCTGGAACCGATGGCCTTATCAGTCAAACCAAGGGTCCATTTACTCTCCCTACACGGGTCATTTTCTCACCTTGCCTGGGGATGGGTCACCTGCTTCCTTTTTCCATTCCTGGCTGGATCTGGTCACTAGCAAGCTTGACATAGTTTCTGTAGCAGTTCCCCAGTGGTTGCTGCTTCCCTGTGCTCTTAAATCCCTTTTAACCTACTTTGTGCCCTTGAACCCAAGGATCTTGCTCCTTATTGATTACTTGGGATCACTCTGTCAGCCTCTAAACTTTTATATTGATAACTTCCATACCTCCCCTGATGGTCTTCCATATTGCAGGTGTCCACCTGGATTGCTTCCTCCTGCCCTGGGTACGGGTCTCAGACCCTGTCTCCTTTAGGCCTGCCATAATTCCTGGTGATAACCAGGACCCGTTTACAACTGTGTCAACTCACACATGGTCTAGCCTTTGAATTGTTTCCTAGTACTATGATTCCATTGGGTAAACGGCTTTTAGGTCAATTACTTTTACTGCGTAATTCAGCCACCCCTAACCCAAGGAAGACTGATGACGAAAACTTGTTTACGGTGTTGTTTGGGCATTTTTGTCCTCTCAGTTACCTTATTTCTCCTAGTAACCTTGCTTTCTATCTCAGTTCAGCCACACATTGCTCAGAACTTTGCCCTGCCTACCTCAGGCACCCAGCCTCTCCATCCTGTAACAGTCAGTCCTCGCCTTGACAGTCTGTGGGCCCACAGCCACTGCTGCCTTCATGGCCAGCGCTCCCCGCTCCCTAACCTTTACCTGATGCTATATTCTTTCGCCCGACCGCTGCAGCGCCTTCTCCTCTGCCCCCGCTCGCCAGGCCAGTGTCTTCGCTGCTAAGAGTAATGAACTGACTTCCAGGGACCGCCCTCTGTGAGAGGCCTTCCACTGTCTTCCCTGGACGAGCTGGTAATTGTGGATGTGGTTGCCACTGTCCTGCACTTGGGTACTTCCCCAGGCCTGCCTGGCTCTCATGTTTACAGACAGATGTGCTGTGATTTATACCATTACTGACTCTTTTAAATGTTCCCTTCCTTATAAAAGGACCCTTGTTCACACTGGGCCTCCTTCAGTTCCTGCAGCATCAGCCCAGTTGCTGCAGTTGCTTGGAGGTTTTTCACTTGCTCTGTAGGTCACCACACCTGGGCCCGCTTTCCACATCCCTGACTGTTAGCTCCTTGACTCTTGCCCTCAACTCTGACCTGAGCTGGAGCAGCTGAGCTGAGGGGTTGGTTCTTGAACCTTCCAGTTTGGTTCATACTCACAAACAGGCTTTAAATACATACTGTGATTTGCAGATGTATGCCTTGGTTTCTCTGCACTGTAAACTCTTAGTTTACCACCATGGCGCATTTGTAAGAAGCGACCCAAGCAGTGAATTGGAAACTAACCCAGCTCTTCCCATTCTCGCTGCCTGGGCTGTTGTGTGGCTTCTACTCTTCTGAAGTCTCCTCCACTGCTTTCTCCAGGGTTTACAGCATTGGGCCATTTTCTAGCCATAGCCATGTCACATCAGTCTTGGCACTCACATTGTGAAGGCCTTTACCTCCTGCTGCTTATTACCCTGTCCCCTTCAGTGCATGGCAGAGGTGGCGCAGCTTCTGGGCAGAATATGGGGCTTTAACGGAGTTCACCGCAGCATAATAGGCTCCCGTGTTGATCGTGCTGTCTGCCCAGTCTTCTTCAGACGGTGAAGCACGGTGGGCTGGTGCCATGTACCTCCTTCCCCTCTCACCTCTTTACCCCGTAGTTTTTCCTTGAGAAACGGTTTCTCTGTGGAGCTTTGTAGGCCAGACTGGCCTTGAACTCTCAGATTCTCCTGCCTCTGCCTTCCCAGTGCGCCTCCGCCATCCATCCTTTACACATCCTCCCTTATTTGGTTTGATAAGGCAGTACTTACTCCTGTCTTTCCTCCTGACAGGTACTTGTGGATTTGTTTCCCTGCTGTTTACTTTGGGCTAATGCCCTGGGGTGTGAGGTCATGCGTGGCTCACACTGTTCAGCCCCCTTCTGCTTCATACTGAGTCAGCTCTTGCTGAGACCCATCCATCCATCAGTGGCTGTGACCCAGCCCACAAGCTGCCATTTCCTACTGAAGGCTACAGAACTTTCTGGGACCGGGCCATTTCAGCCTCGTTTAGTTGCATTCTACCCTCTTTTCTTCAAGTTAAACCACTGAGCTCAAAGTGTGTTTCTTAAAGGATGGCATACCACATGTGTCGGGCCTTTGCACAGGTTATTGAGTTCCTTAGTGTTTCTATTCTGCTCCCACATGCTGCCTGTTTCCTGAGTCCTTCTGGTCCCAGCTTGAAGGCTACCCTTCAGAAAACCTGGCAGCTCTTCAGTGGGGCCATCCCAGAGCCTGTTAGCCTCCTGGCATGTAGGGGGTTACTGAATGGTGTGCTAAATAAATGAAGGGATGTATGTGTTAAATGCATGGTGCTTATGTTGTGAAACTGTTCCTTTTGTATAACAATTTGGCAAATTGAGAAAATAAAACACCAGTGGGGTATGCATGTGTACTCCAGGTAACAACTCATTTACTAGTGTGTTGAAATAGAACAAAGATGAGTTACTATTCCTTGAAGTTCTTTGCATCAAAATAATAAAATGCAGTTGCATTCTCACTAAAAATCTCTATTCTCTATAATACTCTAAATATCACAAACTTAAGAGCTGTAAAGCTTGGCTGTTCTAGAAGGAAGCCTGCCTGCCAGACAGTGAAATGTCAGTCCTACTTGATGAGGTTTGGGGCCTGGGAGCAGCTGCTGCCCCGGGGTCTACTGCTAGGGTTATTCTTCCTTCTTTCTTGGGTCCTTTGTGTGCTTTTTAATCTTGTTTATTGCTCCCTGATGGGTTGTAATGTCAGTGTCCCATGTCCCGTGTGATGCAGGGCACGGTATCAGCCCATCCTGGCTCCCCAGTTCTTGGTCAGCAAGCACACAAAGGACCCCTGAGAGTGTGCGGGGACACGGGAACACATTTGTGGGTCCTGCTGGTCTTTAAAGGTGTTAGAGGTCTTATATTATTGAACCTCAATTCTGATTTATTACATACTGGCCTTGATAGCTTGAAATATTTTTCCCAGATAAAAGCTGTGGCTTTCATAGATCATTTTGTCCCGTCGTTCACAGCACCTGATTTGAAAGTTCATATGAAAACAACTAAGAGATGGCCTTTTTTTGTAGCCTATTAACCAACTTAAAACCCTTTCTGTTCAGTTTTTCTTGTTTTGGCTTGATCTGCATAATGAAAAGGTAATTCACTTACTGTTCTTGCTGAGTGTGTGGTGCAGTGAGGGATGCAGATGCCCGTTTTGTGAGCCCGGAGCTGAAGAACGGTGTTGCCTGGAACAAGAGTGGACATGGGAAGCGTGAAGGTGGGTGCAAAGCCACCGCCTTAGTGTGGTGGTGTCAGTAGTGTCTCTCACAATACAGTAGTGGGCTTGAGCAGTTAGAGCGCAGTGTTCTAGTTTTTGATCGCACACTAGTCCATCAGACCCTCGAGCTGAGTGTGTGCTGAGTGCTTTGCAGACTTAGCTAGGGACTGGAGGCTGTTTCAGCCCTCCCAGAGCTCATGCCTTGAAGTCTTGAAAGCAAGCCAGAGTGGTGATGTGTTTGATGGGGAAGAGAAACTTGTAACTAGTACAGGTAAGGAAGGGAGGGGCACTTCTGGAGCCCTGCCATTAGCTCTGCCTATAGTCTAAAAGAGGAAGCCAGCTTGAAATGCAGCACTCCCTTTCTTGGGCATGCTTAGAGCCTCATGGTGGAGTGATTCACCACAGAGAAACACTGCACCTTGGGTACTAGCGGCAGCTACTGTGGAGGAAGCTGGGGGTTTCTTTATCGGAAGCTCTGGAGAAGCCAGAAGTAGACTGAGCTGACAAGGCCAGGTACCTGACTCAGGCCACAGACAGGCCAGCCTTGGAACAGAAGGGTTCATTAGTTTGTAGACACACTTGGTTACATCAGTAAGATGTCCCCCCAACAGAGAATACAGCAGCTTTGTTTACTGAAGCAAGACAGTAAATAGAATGGTTTCCATATCTACACAGAGTCCATTTGGTTAGGGTTAGCCTTTAGACTTTCAATGCTGCATCTCAGTATTTGGCTGCCAAGAACTTATTCTTGGACAAGTACCATTTTATTCTATTTTGATTACAGTTATTCTGTGTATGTGTGCACACATGAACCACACTGTTTTCAATTTGTCTATTTTGGTTCTGCAGGTTATATATATGCAAGACATTGTGTACTTGATAATGTAGAAAACTGGGTGGGAATAGTCTCACTCTTTAATGACTGTGAAAGTTGTGTGAGAGATTAAGTCTTGCCTGGCCATGGTAACCACATTCCTGGTCTACCTTGTTTGTTTTCTGTCTTGCAGAACTTCTGTGAACTCTGGGGTGGAGGGAGTGGCTGACTTGGACCTGAGACCTGCTCAGCCAGGCTTCCGTAATCCCAGGAACTCTGACTCACAGCACTCCTTGCTCAATGCTTCCTGGTCCACTCTGACTTTTATTCTGCATTTTTATTGACTCCCAGGCTGCTCACAGCTCCGTTTGTGTTAAACTGGTCACCATTTTAGTACCTTTTTCACACCAAGTGCATTCCTTCTAAGACGCTTCTTCACTTCTGAGATGCTTTGCCCTGCCCCTCTCTCTGCCTAGTGCTGCCTCGGGAGCCCCCTGGCACCACACTGGGTGGCTTTGCATCTCTCAGCCCTCCCTTCCCATGTTGGGTGGGGAGGAGTTGGGGGAGGGGAGAAACGTGGCCAAAAATATTGTCTGAAAGCATCCTTTAATAAAAAAATGGAGGCATTACTAGCTATATGCCCTTGACTTCCAAGACTCTTACAGGTGTTAAATGTGCTTCTAACAAGCTTAGTGAGCCCTCGGTGTGGTTGTTGTGGTTGTGTGGGGCAAGCAAAGTACCAACTGGGGCTCATTCTTCTTATTTCCATTTTTTCTTTGAAATGTTGTTTCTTATAAAGATTCCCTTTTCCTGTTCATTGTGTGCTGTTGGGTTTTTGCCTTTAATCATGTTTCCAGTATGCTATTTTTAAAATTACCTTGTAGGTAGTGGTACACTGCCTAGAACTTTAACTAGAATGTATAATGTATGAAGGTTAGCATACATCCTTTATGCTTTTTGTTAGGGCTTCAATTTTAACACATACTTTATAACTACTTTAGTTTGATTTTTACTTTTTCATTGTGTTTGCTAGAATGTGGGTGTGGTTTTAGTGCCACAGGTCCTGGTGAGGATGCCTTTACTGAGACAAGCCAGATTTTCTAGTATCTTGTCCAGTGGTCCAGCTCTTGCTGAGTGTTGGAAGACTGGCTGTCCGGTCCTGTCAGGGCATTGTTTGCTTTGCTGTATCCTCTTGTCCATAGGAAAGTGAGGCTGCATTGTTAGTGCTACAAGGATGTGAGCGTGTAAAGCCTAAGGAAGCCCCAGCTTCAGGAAGCCTGGCCATGCCTACCGCCCCGCAGGAGCTTTGGGAGGCTCATAGAGCAGGGCGGGCAAGTGTTGGAGTGGCTTCCCTAACTCAGCTTCAGAGTTAAAGTGATTTTATTTAAGTAAAGAAAATCAGACTAGAATTTGTCTTAAGTACATTGAAGTAACCAGGTTAGAGAGAGATGGCATGTGCGTCTCTAGCCAGAAAACAAACTCTTTTGTTCTGAAGGAAAATATTTTTTGCGTATAATTGTGGTGGCCATTTTTTATTTCATTGAAGCTGAGTTTTCTTTTCAATCTTATTAGACTATAAAAACCCACTTAATGGGCATAAAAGTGCCTTGGGAGTATTTATAGGCGTTGTCAAATTAAGACATGCAGTTACTTGTGAAGTTGAGAGAATTGGATTTTTTTTTTTTTTAGGATGGCTCCATTTTAAGAATTCTAGAAATACAAAGAATTTTTTTTTTAATTTCAAAATAACACCAGGCTTAATTTTTATTTAAAATGCTAATAGGTACTTTTTTTTTCTTTTTTAAACATAAACTAGTTTGGTTTTAGGTAAGGTATGGGGAATACTGTAACAAAGCACCACTCCAATAATAATCATTTTGTAATTGACATTTGTAATTGACACAGTTTTCTGTGTCTGACTAAACCCTGCTGAAGAATTGGCATTGTCCTGTCTCTGTCCTTGCTGAGGCAGCTGGTATGCAGCCTTCGCACATTGTGAATTGGAGTTGTAAGTGCTCACATGTGATGAGTGAGGCCTGCTCCCATGTGGGGTGCTCCCGTCCTGGGTGTTCCTGAGGACTCTGCTGCTAAGCCCTGGGGAGCTGAAGGGAAAGGCTGTCAAGTTGTTTCTGTAGTTGGGGATTTTGAACACTAATAATGTGCTTTGATGGCTCTCACCCCACAGTCCTTCTCCCTTCACGCTTCCCAGGCCTACCCACCACCCCAGCCCTGCAGACCCCAGGTCCTCCCCTCTGGGTAACAACCCCAGGTTCCAGTTTATGCTGCCCTTTTGCTCATGGGTGTAGGGCTTTCTACGGGAGCATGGTTGACCTACAACTGGAGTCCCTCTCCTTCAAGAAAACAGGTCTCTTTCCTTAGTGCTTACCGGCTGCTCCTCGGCTCCGGCTGGGCCTTGGGGGCCTCTGCCCGCTGTGCTGGAATGCTTACTGGATTGCTCTTGTGCTCATGTCTGCTTTTCAAAGAATGGAATCATGCGTGTGTGCGCGCGCGCGCGCGCGCGCGCATGCGTCTCTACACACATATGGTGGACATGCAGTTACTTAAGGAAGTTGGTGTTTTCCTTCCACTTTGTGGGTCCTGGGGATGGAACTCAGTTTGCCAGGCTTGGCAGCAAGTGCCTTTACCTATTGAACCATCTTGCCAGCCCATACCTACTTTTTTTTTTTTTTTTAAATAAAAGCATGTTATTGATAATACCTATAAAAGACCTTTGAATTTTTTTTTTTTTGGTCTGAAGGGTTCATGCTATCTTGTACTCATTGGTGAGTCTGATTGTAAATGCAAAGTTACAATTGTAAAACTGAAGTATGTGAACAGTACTCCTAAATGCATATTCAAAGAACTTGTTAGGTGTAGTGCATATGCATGCTCATAAAGTTAAAGGTGCCACAGTGACAACCTGACAACTCAGACTTGTAGTATAGACAAGACAGCAAGGGTTTAGATTTCAATCCGACTACATCCTGTAGTAGGCCTGGGTGGGGGTAGGCAGGGATAACTGCTAAGGCGGGCTGGGATCATGGTTGGTTATGGCAAGCCCTTGGTGAGTGGACAGCTTGTATGTTGCCTTCTATGAACTTGGTGTTAACTCACATTCTGTCACTTTTTGGAGCCGTGTTGATTGATGATCGATCAATGTTATTAATCAAAGGCTTAGCTGTTCTTTTATTCTTTAAAACCCACAGTGCTACTACGTCTCTGTCATTGGAATTGGTTAAGATGTTCATTGTGCCCTGGTATTAGAACAAGCAAGTGAGGAGGGACTAACAAAATTTCAAGAGTTGGCGGTAGGATTCGGTTCAACTATGGTCATTCACTGCAGTACAGGTGTTATAGTTTTATAGGTTGACATGTGGGGGTTTTATTTGAAAAAATACTTAGTAAATTTATATAATACCAAAATGTTATCACTAATTGTAGGATTGATGTTACAGAAATGGCCAAAGGAAAACGTCATTGTATTCAGCACATCACTGTGACTTGGGGCTGGAGGCGATGGCCTGATCTCCTTGCTAGTCCACCTTTTGTTTCTCTGCCATTTGCATGTCCATAATTGAGGACATTTCATTCCAGGGTCATATCAGAAGGACTCCTTCCAGAACACACAGCTGGAGAAGAGCGGGGAGGGAACTAGAATTGTGGTTTTCAAATATGCACTCCTTACTAAAGAGTTCTTTAAGTCCTGAGGAATTAGAAAAGCGTCTTCAGTTAATTGGATTTGTTCTAGTACAGTTTGAGAAGTGAATTGTTGGCATAAACTGCCAGTGTTAGAATGTATATGCTTTATGCATATAAGAGGCATTTATAGCTAGGTTAAAGTCAGATGATCTTTGTGCTGATAGATAAGTGGAAAAGTAAAGAATGCATACATTTAAAGAAAGAGCAAGGAAAACCAAAAGCGCTGAGACAGTGTGCACACAGGCTTCTTAGATTGGTTGAGATGCAAGAGAAGCTGTGAGCCCCACATGCACCTTGTCAGAGGTCCCAGACACGGTAGCTGGTGATCCCTAGCACCTTGTTGAAGGATGCTAGTTCTGATACTTTCTTGTGATTCCTGCTTACATGCCTGGGTTCCTGGATCCATATCCTTTTCTTCTTTATGTTTGAGGTCTTTCCATGTAGTGTTTCAGGGGTATTTTGCAACTTTGTTAATATTTAACTTGCATTTATTGTTCCAAGTTTGTTGGGTGCTGGGTTGAAATGTGTGGTGTGGACTTAATGCATTTTAAAGGCACTGTCCCTTTCTGCTGAGTCTGCTCTTCTTGAGCTCTTTTGATGCTGAGTCTCCCACAGTGTCACATAGGAAGCCTCGATTACTGGCAACTTGAGATTGGTCCCTTAATAATTGGCGGGGGGGGGGGGTGTTGGGAAAGAGCCAGCCCTTGGCCTGAAGTCTCCTTTGGGGGCGAGACCGTGCTGCACTTCACTCCCCTCAGAACAGGGTGCACTCACCAGTTTCTTTTCGTGGGTAATGCTAAGAATTCTTGTGTTTATTTGCTTTGGCCCACATGTTGCTGCTTACCCTGACAGCTCCCTCTCCTCCTGTTTGTTGTCTCCTACCTTACGGTCGCTGTGAGGAGGAAGAATGGTTTTCACGTATATTCCATGTCTTTAGGGTGCTAGTACTTACGCTAAATGTATGTTGTGTTCAGGGTTGTGCAGATACTGTGGGTTTAAGTCATGCTCCAAATCAGCAGGAAGAGATTAAGTGTTGAGCTGTGCACCGTAAGGGGAAAGGGGCAGGTGCTCAGCCTGTAGCAGTGGCACTGGCTAAGGTGAACACAGTGAGGCCACACCCCTGTCCTCATAGAGAGGAGTGGGTTTCTTTGTTGATTAAAGATGGAATGCCGTGCCTCACCACCCAGCTGTGCCCCTCATCTTAGGCTACAAGGTTCTGGATTTTAGAGACAGGGTTTCTCTGTGTAGTCCTGGCTGTCCTGGAACTAGCTCTGTAGACCAGGCTGCCTCAAACTCACAGATCTGCCTGCTTCTGCCTCCCGAGTGCTGGGACTAAAGTGTGTCACCACTGCCCAGCAGGGCACAGGATTCTTGAGGGAGAATCCCCCTCAGTTGTCAGTTTGTATGTGGAGCCTGCAGCAAGGGTCCAACTTGAGTTTACTTGCCGTAGCCTAGGAGGAATGATGGAATGGGGGGGGGGGGAGCAGAGGGAATGCGAGCGTGGGCTTCAGAGTAATAGCTTCTCAGAAAACAGAAGAAAGTCAACGTGCCTCTCTCTGTTTAGAGAGAAAAAAAAAGGTCATTAGTGCGAGGTTTCTAACTTGATCAGACATTCAAAATCACCTTTGCATGAATTGAAAATGCAGTCATACCTAAGGGTCCTTCCCATCTGTGTCTTTATACACCCAGCATTAATTAGTAAGGACGTATTGTAGCTGCAGTGTAAGATGAACTGCTTGGAACAAACAGCAATGGAAGTGTGATCGCAGGGAGACTGGCCGAGGCCATGAGCCCCAGGCTTCCAGTCTATTCTTGGTGATTTGATAGTTTTCTTGAATACACTAAAACTAAAATGCAGGCATAATTTAACTAAAATTTACCGGTGAGAAATGTTATACTCCGTTGATCACAGGGACAACCGTACCAGTTGTCATGGTGTGTACATCATTGCTTGAACTTAGACAAATCTTTTGATAAGTGTCTTTCTATTTGTTCTTCAGATTTTGACAAGTAATGTTGCTTTTTAAGTGGCATAAATCACCACTCTGGCTAGTGTGCTGTATCAGGAAGAACAACTTTTTTTTTTTTTTTTTTTAATACCTGGTGTTTTTTAAAATTCTGCTGTCTCATTCATGGGCAGCCCATTCTGAGTGCCTTTGGGGATGCACAGAGCAGTTGAAATTTGAGTACTGCTCCTTTATGAGTGAACGAGTCGTTCTCCATCAGCACCTGTGTGTCTGCTGCTGCTGGAGCTGTGGTTTAGGGTCCCACGCTGAACTGGCTTTTGTCTTGTGTTGGTGGGGTGTACCCTGACACATACAGCAGGCATCCCAGTGACCTCAATTAAAGTCAAGCTTAAATTTCAGTGAGTTGATTTTTCTTTCCTTCTTTCAGGGTTATCTGAAGCTCAGTGCATAACTGCTGTGACGACACTCGTGCGTGGACAATGGCTACTCAAGGTCTGTGCTCTGGCCTCTACACGGCCGCCTTGGAGCCCCTGCTGCACTTCTTGCCCCTGCTGGCTTGCCACCCACTTTTGCTCTTTCTGCTCACCATGGCCAGCATTGTAAAATAATCTGATGGGAGTGTAGTTTGAATGGAAAACTCTGGAACCTGAGTGCCATTGGGTCACCTCTGTTCCCATCATGAAAGACACACTGGCTGTCATTCTCATGTCCTTGGCTGCCTTTCTAAGTGTTTCAGTGGTCATTGTCAGGGTGTGCTGCCCAGGGTCTCTGCGGGTCATTATTGTCAGGGTGTGCTGCCCAGGGGTCTCTGCGGGTCATTATTGTCAGGGTGTGCTGCCCAGGGGTCTCTGCGGGTCATTATTGTCAGGGTGTGCTGCCCAGGGTCTCTGCGGGTCATTATTGTCAGGGTGTGCTGCCCAGGGTCTCTGCGGGTCATTATTGTCAGGGTGTCTTGTCCCGGATGTGTTGTCTGCAGCTGATCTGATGGAGTTGGACATGGCCATGGAGCCGGACAGGAAAGCTGCGGTTAGCCACTGGCAGCAGCAGTCCTACTTGGACTCTGGGATCCACTCCGGTGCCACCACCACAGCTCCCTCCCTGAGTGGCAAGGGTAACCCTGAGGAAGAGGATGTGGACACCTCGCAAGTGCTGTATGAGTGGGAGCAAGGCTTTTCCCAGTCCTTCACGCAAGAGCAAGTAGCTGGTAAGTAAAAGGCGCCTGTGTGTTAAAGGCCGGGCTTGGATTTCTCAGCAAGGGTGTGTGAAGGCTTACACATAGGGGCACGTAAAAGTAGAAGTGAGTGCAGTGTCACTTAGCACTCAGGACAGTGAAGTCTCAGCGCATTGACCTTTCTTTCCCAGATATTGACGGACAGTACGCGATGACTCGGGCTCAGAGGGTACGAGCTGCCATGTTCCCTGAGACACTAGATGAGGGCATGCAGATCCCTTCCACACAGTTTGATGCGGCTCATCCCACTAATGTCCAGCGCTTGGCTGAGCCATCCCAGATGCTGAAGCATGCAGTTGTTAATTTGATTAACTATCAGGATGATGCGGAACTTGCCACACGGGCAATTCCCGAGCTCACAAAACTGCTAAATGATGAGGATCAGGTAAGCAGTTTCACTCGCTTTCCACTGACTGTGAGGGAAACTGGGGATGACAGTGGCTGCTTCGCGTCAGCATTTGGAAACTAATGGTGCTTCTTCATCCCCTGTACTCTATCTAGGTGGTAGTTAATAAAGCGGCTGTTATGGTTCATCAGCTTTCCAAAAAGGAAGCTTCCAGACATGCCATCATGCGCTCTCCTCAGATGGTGTCTGCTATTGTACGCACCATGCAGAACACAAATGATGTAGAAACAGCTCGCTGTACGGCTGGAACTTTACACAACCTTTCTCACCATCGTGAGGGCTTGTTGGCCATCTTTAAATCTGGAGGCATCCCTGCTCTGGTGAAAATGCTTGGGTAAGAAAGTGTGGCCTTCTAACTGGGAAGGTAGAAAGGAGAAGGGCGCCAGTGTGGCTGACAAAGGTTCTTTTCTTTCTTAGCTCACCAGTGGACTCTGTACTGTTCTATGCCATCACAACCCTGCACAACCTCCTGCTGCACCAGGAAGGAGCTAAGATGGCAGTGCGCCTAGCCGGTGGGCTGCAAAAAATGGTTGCTTTGCTCAACAAAACAAACGTGAAATTCTTGGCTATTACAACAGACTGCCTGCAGATCTTAGCTTATGGCAATCAAGAGAGCAAGGTAACGAACGGCAGCAGAGCCACACACAGCCCGCCGACTGCTGCCTTACCCTTTGTGTGCAGCCTAGGGAAGTGGCACATTCATTTCTTTAAACATTAAATGTCTGTATGTACAGTGCTGTGCTCTGCGCTGAAGGGACAGGAAGCAGGCTTCTTGAGTTTTACACTGGGGCGGGAGGTACCCTGAAATAATTACCAATGTGACTGGAAGAAGAGGACTCGGTACACAGAGGAAACACTGTTTTGAGGGTCTCATGGGGATCTTTGAGAGGAAGCGAGGTGTTTCAGACTAGGTGGAGGCAGACGAGAGGACGCGTGTGACAGCCCTGAGGGGGGAGGGGAGAGTTAAGAAATAGAGCGCTTGATAAAGTTTGGGGTAAGGCTACATATAGACAGGCTGGGTAGATGTGAGGTTTTGTAAGGCATACCAAAGTCCAGATGAGATAACTTTGAGCATAGGTGTGAAATAGATCTGTTGTGGAAATGTTTAAGGGATTGAAGGATGAGGGAGTTGTCACTCTGCAGGATTTGACAGGGTACACAACATGGAAGATCAAGGTCAGAGGCCACGGGCTCCAGGTGCCCGCTTTCCCCTGGCAGCTCTGACAACTTTCACTACGACAGGCAAACACGGTTGCTTTTCATATTCTTTGTATTTTATGTGCATGGTGTTTTGCCTGCATGTATGTGTATGTCTTGGGGTTGGGGTGGTTTGTCGGATACACTGGAACTGGACTTAAGAGACAGTTGTGGGTGCTGGGAATTGAACCCAGGTCCTCTGGAAGAACAAGCAGTGCTCTTAACTACTGAGCCATCTCTCCAGCCCAAGTTGGTGTATTCTTGAAAGCAATGTCGTGCCTGGACTTGAGCAGAATATTGTAGCAAAGAAGTCACATACCTAGGACCCCCAGTTTGAGACCGTGGGTCAGAGGGGTCCAGAAATACATTTAATATCAAGCAGTAACTTGGTGATAGGGTTCCTCTCCAGCATTTCTGGAATTTTATGACTAATGATTGTACATCTTTCTAGCTGATCATTCTGGCCAGTGGTGGACCCCAAGCCTTAGTAAATATAATGAGGACCTATACTTACGAGAAGCTTCTGTGGACCACAAGCAGAGTGCTGAAGGTGCTATCTGTCTGCTCCAGCAACAAGCCAGCCATTGTGGAAGCTGGTGAGTACACACATGCTTGGGTTATTACTCAAGGAACACCCGAATCCATACTTAGAATATGCATTTGCTTGTCTCTGGGTTATTGAATAAAGTGATCCTTGCTATCCTCCCCCCCAGTATTTTTAATGGGACAACTTGTGTGTGGTAATTTGTGTTGTGCATCTGCTGATAAAAGACAATAGATGGTTGGTACTCAAGCCTCTTGTTTTTATCCAATCAAGTTGTTTGCAGCTCTCTGGCTTCTTATCGGTAAGTGCCTAAGAGCATCTGCCCCGGCTGTTGAACCAAGCTTCAGCTCCTGAGTGGAGGAAGGAGGAGGTGGTGAAGGCATTGGGGGAGGAGAAGCGAGTGCTGTAGGTGAAGCACGCTGTTTGTTAATTAAGACATCTTCCTGCTCGTTGGGACACTTGAGAGTTTAGGGTGTGAGGGTTACAGACACAGTTGCTAACAGTGAGACCATGGGCCTAGCAAAGACAAGTGTGGCCGTTCTGCCAGTTTTTTCTAGAAACGCTGTAAGACTGTTTATTCACCCTCTTGTATATTGGTGGCTGGAAGCCTTTTAAGACCCCCACCCCAATCACTCTGATGTGTTTCTCTTGAATAAGATACTTGGCACTAAAAATACTGTAAACACATGTAGTTTGACATTATATGGCATGTCTGGTAGCACAGTAGAGAGCTGGCTCATGTGCCTAAGTCTTGTGCTGATGAGAACAAGATATGAAGGTAGGCACTGAGCTTAGTGCACGGCTTGTAGTCTCTGCCACAGGCAGAGGGCAGAGTTCTAGGACTGCTTGATATTTATCAAGGCCTGTCTCAGACTAGAAGAGAGGAAATGTGCATTGTGACAGAGGGGAACAGTGCATAGCAGTGACAGTTAACTGAAGGGCCCCTGAGAAAGCGTGCTGCATGCACAGTACTGCAGCCTTGGGGCGGTCAGGTGCTCTCTAGGGAGAAGACACGGGGTGTTGTGTGGGCTCTGTCTGAGAGGGAGGAAAGTGCTGGCAGAATGCAGTGTGAGCAGTAGAGTTAATATTCCAGGGCAAGCTGGGCAGGGCCCTGGCGCATGGGGTTGGCTAGGGTATTTGCTGCTGTTCTGACGCTGCATGTGTAGAGCTCCCTTGGAAGCTTGGTAAGGTAAGATCCTAAAGGTGACGCAGTCATGTTAGAAGAGGCAGTGAGATGCTGTCCAGATTTGCCAAGCCAGACAGCCATATAATGGGAACCCTGGTAAGGTCATTTGCATGGTGCAGGTTACGTGGAACCAGTCGGGTTTTGCTAATTTGTGAATAACATAACTTTAGAAGGGAACATTCAGAATGACGAAAGAATCAGCAAGCAGCCTGAAGAGTGGATTCGGATGACAGGAAGCCAGGCTAAGAGTTAGGAGTTGCCCGAGTTTATGACAGGAAGGGCGACCTGAGTCTCCTCAGCTGTTCTGATGAGCATCTGGGGCATCTCGGTGCGTTCTGAGTAATATTCTGAGTTAATAGTTGTATAAGGGGAAAGAGGGAAGTCTGGGGAAGTGGCCAGCCATTTAACAAAGGCGTAGCCTCCGCCTCAACCCAGTTTGCTACCAGCAGCTAGGTGATCTGAGAAAGGAATCTTCGAGAGACCGTCTTCATTATGATGGGAAGGTGGGCTGAGTGCAGGTGTATCAGCCAGATTTGAGGAGACGAAATGTGTGTAAGGGGTGGACAGGGAGGTGAAAGCCTGTGCCATCGCTCAGGGTGATCCAGTTGAAGATGGTGGGTTTGATGTGTTGCTGTGCAGGGGTTCTCAGAATAAAGGCCCAAACTGGAAATGAACCTAGGGTTGTGTTTCAAGTGACATATGCGCTGCCACTGTGTGGCCCATGCAGTCCTGAATATCTGGAGCTGCCACAGTACCAGAGTGTCTCATGCTTCAAGACCTGCAGACACCCCCTTCCCAGTCACATGACTTAGTTCAGGGTTGTAACGCATACTGCAGCCATGCCCTCTATGCACTGCTGTGTCTCCAGCTTACAGCAGAGCCTGGTGCTGAGGGTTATTCTGCAAGTGGCTGAGTGGTTATTCTGCAAGTGGCTGAGTGAATGAAAGGAGTTACCCACAGGTAACAGATAGAGATGCTGAAACTATTTCCACAAGAGATGGAAGGAAAACATGATGAGCTATCCGACAGTTGTCACTGGCCAGGTAGAGTGGAAAGGCTGACATTCTAGAAAATGGAAGGAAATTAAGCCCTTAGGGAGGAGGGGGTAGGCCTTGCTGTCAGGGGACACTATGAGAGCTGACGGGTACGCCTAGCTAAGAGCCATCGTCTTGTCTGACTTTGTAGGTGGGATGCAGGCGCTAGGACTTCACCTGACAGATCCGAGTCAGCGACTTGTTCAGAACTGTCTTTGGACTCTTAGAAATCTCTCAGATGCTGCAACTAAACAGGTACGTTCTGTCCTGCAGACGCTGCTGTGTTGGTGCTAGGGTGTCCATGAGCTCTGAACTCATTCAGCATGTTTTGTCTCCACAGGAAGGGATGGAAGGTCTCCTGGGGACTCTGGTGCAGCTTCTGGGTTCAGATGACATAAATGTGGTCACCTGTGCAGCTGGAATTCTTTCTAACCTCACTTGCAATAACTACAAAAACAAGATGATGGTGTGCCAAGTGGGTGGCATAGAGGCTCTTGTGCGCACTGTCCTTCGTGCTGGTGACAGGGAGGACATTACCGAGCCCGCTATCTGTGCTCTTCGTCATCTGACCAGCCGGCATCAGGAAGCTGAGATGGCCCAGAATGCCGTTCGCCTTCACTATGGACTGCCTGTTGTGGTTAAACTCCTGCACCCACCATCCCACTGGCCTCTGATAAAGGTAAACTGTCAGGGAGGGTGGGAAGTGACGGATGCTGGGCACACATTGTGATTTGGGACGATACTAGGAGTGTGGTGGGATTCCCAAGGGTTTGTGTGCTCCATGCTGCTTGTGATTTGATTGTGTTGTATACCAATTCTTCTCTCTGTGTAGGCGACTGTTGGATTGATTCGAAACCTTGCCCTTTGCCCAGCAAATCATGCACCCTTGCGGGAGCAAGGTGCTATTCCAAGACTAGTTCAGCTGCTTGTCCGTGCCCATCAGGATACCCAACGGCGTACCTCCATGGGTGGAACACAGCAGCAGTTTGTGGTACGTGTAAACTCTGGGACACTTGGCTGTTTGGAGGTGTTTGTGTGAGTGAATACATAATCTACAGGAGGCTCTTGGCACAGGTGTAGGCTTTTCTGTAGCTGCATTTGGTCCACGTTGGCTGAACCTGCAGATACGGAAGGCGCCGAGCACTGGGCAAGCTGTGAGGACCTTTGGGGACAGTGTGAATAGGTAGCATCTGCTGCTCAGAGCTTAGGAGCCAGAGGGGGAGAGTGCCAGCTTGTTCAATGCCTCTCTCGTAGGAGGGCGTCCGCATGGAGGAGATAGTGGAAGGCTGCACCGGGGCTCTGCACATCCTTGCTCGGGATGTTCACAACCGCATTGTGATCCGAGGGCTCAATACCATCCCATTGTTTGTGCAGGTAAGTTCATCTTCAGATGAGAGCCTTCCAACTTTAGGCCCTAAAAATTGAGGGTTGAAGACTGAGAAGCCCTTAACTTTTAGGAGCATTGGGACTAGAGCCTCAGGAGGGGGGTTGGGCCTAAAGCACAGCCCCCATCCCACCCCCAAGAAAAGGTTCGTGGCTGAGTGGGATTCTGGGAATTAATTCCAGAGCAGCCTTGTCCTGTGAACACAGACCTGGAACACAGTGCAGTGAATGGGTGCTGCCGACACTCCACGCTGGGCAGGTCGCACCATGTGTCCCTTTATTTTGGGTTTAATTGTGTCTTTTTTCTGTGTTTTTTCCCATAGTTGCTTTATTCCCCCATTGAAAATATCCAAAGAGTAGCTGCAGGGGTCCTTTGTGAGCTTGCTCAGGACAAGGAGGCTGCAGAGGCCATTGAAGCGGAGGGAGCCACAGCTCCTCTGACAGAGTTACTTCACTCCAGGAATGAAGGCGTGGGTAAGTAGAGGAGCCGTCAACCCAGTAGCTGCCGTGTGTTGTGTGCTGGTGCTGGGCCTACCCTGAAGGGTCGCTTCCCGTTTTTCATTTCCCAGCAACCTATGCAGCTGCTGTCTTATTCCGAATGTCTGAGGACAAGCCACAGGATTACAAGAAGCGTCTTTCAGTAGAACTGACCAGTTCTCTCTTCAGGACAGAGCCCATGGCCTGGAATGAGGTAGGCAAGCAGAGGCCTGCTCGGCAAGTCAGCCTTGTTCCTGTGCGTCCACTTGGCTCTTCAGTGCTTATGAGCCATCTCCCCCAGAGCTCACAGGGACATGGAGGAGAAGGAAGTCTCCCAGGGGTGAAGCAAAGATCGTCTGCTGAGCAATTGGTTTATCAATTTCATTTAAACAGCCTGCTTTACAAAGGCGTTCTGGAATTTGTTGTTAATTCGCCCTCAGTAGGCTTACTCTTTGAACCACTCTTTGAACCACTCTTTGTGGTAAACTTGCCCGCAGTACATTTTAGACACTCTGGTCCCCAGCCAGGGTACAGAGTCTGGGGCTGATGTTTGTTGAGCAGGCATTTGTAGGCATCTACCATGTTGTGCCCTGAGCCCTTGGCTCCCCACTCTGTGGGAGCGGTCTGCATCCCTGCTGTTTACTGCTGTACCTCTAGTTCTGCAACAGCACAGGCTGTTCTTACATAAAGGGGTGAACATCTTGGTGCTGTGTTCAGTTTGAACTCTTTGTCTTTTGATCTTATGTTTTTAAACTCTCAAGTGTGGTTTTGAGAATGTATGTTCTGTCCTGTACCCATTTAGACTGCTGATCTTGGACTGGACATTGGTGCCCAGGGAGAAACCCTTGGATATCGCCAGGATGGTACGTCATAAAGCTCTCATCCACAGGGCTGGCCACTGCTGGAGCCTGGGTTGCAGGAAGGGTGTCACTGCATGGTGCCAATGCATGCTGTTCTGCCAGAGAAGGGAGGGTCTAGGATGGGTGATTCATAGCTGGTCTGTCAGACCTTCTGGAAAGTGACCCAGCTCTCTGGCTTCTCACCTGAACTGGGCTAGGCCATTTGCCTGCCAGCCAGGTGGGCCTGCTGAGGGCGCCTCGGAGTAGGGAGTCAGGCACAGGGAACCGCTGCTTCCTGCTCTGCCGTGGTAAATGTGTTGAAGGCAGACTGGTGTGTGGCGGTCTCTGGAGCTCTTGGGAGGCCAGGTGTTGTGTAATTACTTGGAAAGCATGTTCCTGGCAAGATGTCCTAACCATGGTTAACCTGTCTGCCTGTCTTTTGGACATACTGCCTCTTCCAGATCCCAGCTACCGCTCTTTTCACTCTGGTGGATATGGCCAGGATGCCTTGGGGATGGACCCTATGATGGAGCATGAGATGGGTGGCCACCACCCTGGTGCTGATTACCCAGTTGATGGGCTGCCAGATCTGGGACACGCCCAGGACCTCATGGATGGGCTGCCCCCAGGTGACAGCAATCAGCTGGCCTGGTTTGATACTGATCTGTAAATCGACCTTTAGGTAAGCAGCTTATAAAAGCCGGTGTGGGTGAAATACTTCACTCTGCCTGCAGAACTCCAGAAAGACTTGGTGGGGTGGGAATGGTTTTAGGCCTGTTTGTAAATCTGCCACAAAACAGATGCATACCTTGGAAGGAGATGTCCATGTGTGGAAGTTTTTCACTTTGATGTTTTTGCCACAGCTTTTGCAGCGTTATACTCATGAAGAGTAACATTTGCTGTTCTCAACATTAATTAATAGCAGCCTTTCTCTCTGTACAGCTGCATTGTCTGAACTTGCATTGTGATTGGCCTGTAGAGTTGCTGAGAGGGCTCGAGGGGTGGGCTGGTATCTCAGAAAGTGCCTGACACACTAACCAAGCTGAGTTTCCTATGGGAACAGTCGAAGTAAACTTTTTGTTCTGGTCCTTTTTGGTCGAGGAGTAACAATACAAATGGATTTGGGGAGTGACTCACGCAGTGAAGAGTGCACGGGAGTGGATCACAAGATGGCGTTATCAAACCCTAGCCTTGCTTGGTTTCTTTTCCTGTTTGGTTTTTGTTTTTTGTTTTTGTTTTTTTTTTTTTTAATATCTGTAATGGTACTGACTTTGCTTGCTTTGAAGTAGCTCTTATTTTTTTGCAGTAACTGTTAGTTTTAAGTCTTGTAGTGTTATATTCTAGTGAACCTGCTACAGCGATTTCTGATTTCTAAGAACTGAGTAATGGTGTAGAACACTAATTCATAATCACGCTAATCGTAATCTGGAGACGTGTAACATTGTGTAGCCTTTTGTATAAATAGACAGATAGAAATGGTCCGATTAGTTTCCTTTTTAATATGCTTAAAATAAGCAGGTGGATCTATTTCATGTTTTTGAACAAAAACTTTATCGGGGATATGTGCGGTAGGGTAAATCAGTAAGAGGTGTTATTTGAGCCTTGTTTTGGACAGTTTACCAGTTGCCTTTTATCCCAAAGTTGTTGTAACCTGCTGTGATACAATGCTTCAAGAGATACGGTTATAAAAATGGTTCAGAATTAAACTTTTAATTCATTTGCTTGTGTCACTTTGATTTGTCACGAGACGGTTGGTGAGGGTGATAACGGCACCCAGCCTGCCCTGAGGAGCCGGTGTCACCAAGGTGCCCAGCTTGTCAGGGTAGAGAAGATGTGAGCCTGGATAGGAGTGCTTGCTTCCTCCTTCTCCAGCGTCCCTTAGCAGTGTCACACCAGAGGAAGTGTGTGTGTGTTCCAGCCCTGACTGACTGACTGACTGACTGACTGACTGACTGACTGGGCTTCTGTGTCAGAAGTCCTGGCACTTCTGACCAAAGGGCTTAGCAGTCCTGTGTAGCTGGCACTCCTTGAGTTTACCCTTCTGGCCCAAGAACCTGAGCAGGCTCCCTGCAGTAGTCTCTGTCACACTGAGCACTCGCTAAGGCTTCCTGCAGTAGTCTCTGTCACACTGAGCACTCGCTAAGGCTTCCTGCAGTAGTCTCTGTCACACTGAGCACTCGCTAAGGCTCCCTGCAGTAGTCTCTGTCACACTGAGCACTCGCTAAGGCTCCCTGCAGTAGTCTCTGTCACACTGAGCACTCGCTAAGGCTGGGCCCCCAAGTAAGACTTCCCTTTGCACAGTGTGGTCCCGCCCCACTGAGCAGTAAGGAAGGCCTGCCTGGATTTGTATCACGCTTCATTGTGAGTCTGGCTCACTTGGAGAGGGCAATCTTCCACGCCTTTGAACCAGTAATTATGTTTAAATGCTAGTGTTTATCTGAAACCATCAGAACCAGAGTGGGCTGCCTGACGTGTGGCCTGGTGGTGGGTCTGATAAGCAGGCTCTGTACATCTCTTACACACACCTGTTTAGACTCATGTTTGGTCTTCTAAAAACAGAATGTTTTGTGCTTGAGAAAGCTGTTTCGTTTCCCGGGTTTTAAGGTAGTGTCTTGTTAGTTTTAACCCACAGGAGAGCCAGCCCTGTGAGGAAGTCCTTCACAGAGACGCCAGTGGGGTTAAGGTAACAAGGGAGAAGGCAAGAACTGATCCCAGAAAGCAGTGCGCTGATGTCGCTTGTGCACTGGAAGGGCGTGCACCGGTGTTCAAGAGGAGAGGCACAGGCAACTTAGGCTGGGAACAGCACCATGTGGGTGTGTGAGAGCCTTAGAAACCCTGCTTGGGGCGGGGCCAGACATTCTTAAGAGCTTGAGGTGCCGCCAGAAGGAAAAGCACCCAAGAGCGGACCCAGCAGCCAAGCAAGCTGTCACCGGACCATTCTTCATGGGAGAGAGTCCAATACCGCAGAGCTGGGCTTTGATAGGTAGAAAAGACAAGGCACTCGTGGCTGCTGGCCTTGGGGTGTATGGGGTCTTGAACATGCCCACCTACAAAAAAGTGGAAGCAGGGCCTGGGTCAGTGTTGTGAGCGCACATCTGCTACACAAGGTGCGTTTCTGAGCCTGGTGTCTCTTGTTAAAACTGCTAGACCTTGTAATCTGTCACCAGGACCCCTAGTGCTGGCTAGGTCATGGACCAAGAAAGTCAGAGGCCTAAACGTCCCTTGTTATGCTGTCCCTGGTGTGGGTAAGGCTGAGGCTGTTGCAGCTGAAGCCACCTGAGCTTACCAGGGACGTTAGTTTGCATACTGTATTTTTCAGTGCCTGGGGAAGGTAGTTAGGTATCCTGTGAGCTGTCAGGTGGGGAGACCCAGATCTTACACTTACTCGACAATCGTAGCCACCAAAGCAGCTGTTCTGGACTAAGTCAATATCTTGTGAGTCCATGCAGAAAACAAAAAGTGGACGGACAGACACATGGCCTTGAGCGAGCCTACAGGCCGACCACAGCTACCTCGTAACCCTGTAGGGCAGGTGTCTCCTGAGGGGCACACAGCCAGCACCTGCTTTCAGGCTGTGGGCTAAGGCAAAGGGTTTGAGCTGGGGGCAGTTGGTGGAGAGAGAGGAGGTAGAACCTAGGCAGTCACCTACCTGTGACTGATGTGCTTAGTGGAGGCTGAAGCTAAGGACTGGCAAGCCTGGGTCTCTTTTGCCGCACCTGGCCCCGTAGAGCTCGGGGAAAGGCCAGCTTTATCTGCTGTCCTGAGGGAGGGCAAGGAGGGGTGGTATTTACCGTCTTCCCCAACCAGCATGAGCATCATGTAAGAGTAGGGGGTGGGATGTGTCTGGGCAGGCCTAGCCTCTAGCAACACAGCAGCCCTGCTTCATGTCACCAGGCCCATCCTGAAAGACAGCCACACAACAGAATGTTCTGGAATGTTAAAGCCTTCCTGTTGCTGAAAGGGGTTGAGAGGGGGAGGAATGTCCCAGTGCTTTGAAGCAGTTCCCTGCAGGATTCCAGAGCTCAAGCACTGAACAAAGGGTGTGTGTGTGTGTGTGTGTGTGTGTGTGTGTGTGTGTGTGTGTGTGACCCGGGCTACTCCACTCCCTTAGAGCACCCAGCCACTGAGTCCATAACGCAGCCAGCCAGGCACGGCCCACGTGGTCGCACAGCCTGGTGACAGACACCACTTCTAGCTGTGTGAAACACTTAGAGCTTCTGTGTCTGTCACCCTACCCACGTCCTGCTTGGAGAGAGATGCCCGGGACAGTGGAATCAATCCCGAATCCAGCCCTGCCATGGAGCCTACTCAAGAGGAGGGGCTGGCTGAGGATGCTGAGGCCTTTACGGGAGTAAAGGTGGTTGGCGTGGGTGCCTTTGATGTGGTCAGCACAGTGCTGTATTGCTGTTTGCATCGTGGGGCTAGATGGGAGCTGGCAGCCTACCCAGATCATGTCACAGCAGGGCTTCCCTGCTCCAGAGGGACCCTCTGCCCGCCCTGGGCTAGCTGCAGATAGAGGCGGCCCTTCTGTGCACACTCCCTCCCCAGAGAAGCAGTTCCAAAGGCCTCTGCCAGCTCATGTAGTTGGAACTGCTCAGGCCCACCCCACACAGCAGCCCCTCATCCTTCCGCATCCACCAGACCTGAGGGAGGCGCGAGGGGCCAGGCGGGAGAAGCAGCCCTGCCTTGGCAACACCGGCCCCTAGCTAGGTAGTAGACCCAGCGGTGTGCACTCCTGCCTGCAAACGGTCAGTCTCACCCAGGCCTCCCTACAGTTCCTGGAGTCCTCTGTGCCTGAAGGGGGGAGGGTGGCTACAGAACACCAGAGGAAGCTGAGGCTCGAGCTGCCCCAGAGCTGTGGCTCTCCCGAGGGAAAGAAGGACAGCCATGCAGTCAGGGGACTCAGGCAGTGCTCTGGCCCTGTGATTTTATTGGCTCCACTTGAGAATGGTGGGAAAGAGGAGTGTGCAGGGTCTGACCTCACGGGAGCCACCGGACGACCTTGTCTAGTGCCCAACAGCCTGGAGGAGTTCTAGCGCCAAGGAAGCCACCACAGTGTCGACAGGTGAGCTGTGGAAGAACAGAGGTCACGTTTAACAGGCACACGTGTGTCAAATGCCCCCTTTAAGCCGGGTGGGCCCCAAAGACCATTGTCAAGAGCCACAGTCCTAGTTGAGCCAGTGTGTCTCAGCCTCAGGCCCTGGGCACCACCTGCCATCTGGGTCTGCCTGTGTGGGACAGACACGGCCAGCCTGCCTTCCTGGCCCAAGCCCCTGTTTCCCAGACCTCTCCACACCCACCCCGCCCCTCCTCGCTCTGCACTGCTAGCTCCTGACCACTATGGGCCTTGTCCACCAGGAACTGTGGGATCCTTCTTGGAGATAGAAAGTGGGCAATTAGGAGCTTAAAATAGGATTTGGTTATGTCTGAGACACGTAAACCAGGCTGTGAACAAAGAAAAGCATGACACACAGGGCAGCCCCTTGGAGACAAAGATTAGACCACACTCTCAGAGGCAAGGAAAGAGCTGTTAGCAAATACAAGGATGGGTGGGTGGGGTGCATCATGGGACGGGGCTGCCACCCGGAGTCAAGGCTGTGCATTCCTGCTCTCCGCATCAAAGGCCTGAAGAGTGGTGGAATGTCTTTGAACTTGGCCTGCTTCTGGCAGAGTCCAGACCAGTCCTGTGGGGCCACGCTGCCCACCAAAGCCCCAGAGAGGCTGGCATGGATGGAAGGCCAGCCTCCGGTCAGGGCTGGATCTGAACAAAGTGCCACCCACTCACCCATTCCCTGCAGGTGGGGACATAAGGAACAAACCCCAGACAGACGCGCAACGGCTGCCTGCATCCTGGGTGTGGGTGGAGAGGGCGCAAGCCTGGAGAACACTAAGCCTCTTTGGACACATTTGATCCAAATTTAAGTCCAGCACAAAAATGATCTACCTTTGGCCTCGGGGCAAACAGCTCAGCAGGTGTGGAGGCCCAGGTGGCTGCCATGAAGGAGGAAGGGCCTCAATGTTTGGTGCTCCTGCTGCCCTGAGCACTGGGCAGTGTGCTCTATACCTCACTCACACCATGGGGCCCCGCCACCCAAGCCAGCTTCTCTTGCTAATTAATAACCTCGTGTGACTGGGGTGTAAGCTGCTGTCTGACAGGCAAACCCTTCATGAGTAGGCCTCACGTCCAGGGAGGTAGGGCAGCGCCACGCCACCTTCACTGCTGGGTACAGATCCCCCTGAAGATGGGCTGGGGAGGTCAGCCTCCTGCTGTGCTCAGGGCCAAGACTCCCTCTGCTGACTCATGCACTGTCTTGCATGAGAAGGTGGCCCCTGGTGGGAGAGGACACACTTGGCTCCTCATACCTGTGAGCTGGAGCCAGGCGCTCCAGAGCCTGCAGAAGGCTGCCTGTGTTCCTGAGGCTCTCCAGGTGCTTCCCATTGGAGGTGACCTGCAAGGCAAGGACAAGACAGCATTCTGCTGCCCCTTCTTTCTCTGACCCACCGGCCCCTGATGGATGAGTGAGACCCACACAGTGCCCCATGGCCACTCTGCAAGGCAGGTACACAGCCTGGGTGACGTGGAGGTTAGTGGATACGACTGCCCTGCTCCTGTCTCCATCCACAAAGCTGACTGTGGCCTCAGGTCACCCACCCCACTGCCCCAGAATTCCATGCCTGTCTCCTTGGTCACAGCAAGGAGGGTAGCATCCTTCATTCTCAGGAACGGTGGGCTGGCTGTGCTAAGAGACGAGCTGTCAGTTTAGCCGCCATTTACTGTGGTCCTGCGGACTCGTGACTTACAGGAGCTGCACATAAACATGGCTGCCTGAAAATGGCAGGCGCGGCTCCCTGGTGGCCGGAGTAAGCACAAACTTAGAGGCGGCATCAGTCAAACACATCTAGGGCCCCTCCGAGGGGGCTGACCCTGCTGTGCGTACAGACATGGTGATGGGGATGCCTCTGGGAAATCACCATAAACTGCAGGGAGGTGACCGCCCTTACCCACGAGGCACAATTAAGTGGCCAAGGGAATGGACAGCGATAACACCCTTTGTAGCTCACCAACACGGGCATAAAGAAAGCTGAAGTGGACTGGATCCAACCCAGGATACAAGAAGTCACCTTGAGAGGACGGTACCGGGCGGTTTGCGGTTTGTGGCCATCAGTGAAGACATAACTGATCAAAAGAGACTAGGCACTCCCATCTTTAGATGGGACATGATGGCAGTGCCCACCCTCATCTCCTGGCACACGCCGAAGGGGCGGGGAGGAGAGGGCAGGGCAGGGCTGTCTTCTGGACACGTGGCTGCTGCACTTAAAAGCTCACAGGAGCTGAAGTCACCTGCATAAGATCGAGGCCCACACATGGCTGGGAGTGGGGATGGAGCACTGTCAGGGTTCCATGGAGAGGGCAGGTGGCAGCTGGGGGGGGGGGGAAAGAGTCATTCTTTGTGTCCCCACTGGTCGGTTTCCCATGATCAGTGGATGACCTCACACCCAGCACATATGGGCACTAACGGGATCTGATGTTTTTTTGAAAAGGACAAAGCTGGGTGAGGGGACATGTTGGGAGTACGTGGGAGAAGCTGGAGAAAGGGGGTATACATGGCCATATTTATTGTATACATGGATGAAATTCTCAACAAAGAAATAACTTTTTAAAGCAAGCTGAAAGGACTCATTGCAAACAATGAGATTTGAGGTACACCTGAACTAAGCAATTGCTGTCTTACAGAATGAGTACATTGGATGTTAACAGCTATGGAAAATTCCAGAGCTGCTGGGCGAGACAGAGAACCAACATGCCACCCATTCTGTATCCCCGAGGCTGTCCAGCCGAGAACAGCAGGCCAGTGTGGGGAGAAAGCCGTAAGCACCAGCTTTGGCTGGGCGTGGCCACTTTGAACTCCACAAGCCCCATCCATCCCCAGAAGTCCACAGAGACACGTGGACAGAGAACTCCAGGAGGTGCCCAGCTGCAGACATGGGAAGGGAGTTCACAGGCTCCCAGGGTGCGCAGGGTTTCCTGCTCCTTTCTGGTGTGTCCTCTCTGTGGCCCCTTGGTGGCAGTCCTGGGGTGCTACTAACCTGGGAGGGGGCTCAGGAATGTGAGCCCACAGGGCCGTGCACATTATGCCCGGGCTCCCTTACCCCACCTGACGGTGCGGACGGGATGCGCCTATAGCACAGCATCCCAAAGACCTCCAAGTGTCACATCCCAGCCTGAGCCCGGGGCGGGCAGGGATGCACCATGAGTCACATCACACAGCACTTGGGATCTTTTGGTCCAGGTCTGAAGCAGGAGTCTCAACTCATGGTTGAATCTACAGAGCAACTTCTGCTGCTAAAACATATAGTATTGCCAGTGGGTTTCCAACCAGACAGAACTTAATAACGCGACACTTTAAAGGACTAGGATGAAATTTAAAATTAGCATGCAAGCATCTAGTCTGAACTTGCATTACAGTAAATAATTATGACTGGACATGGTGGTGTACACCTTTTGTGCCAGTACCTGGGAGGGAAAGGTGGGTGAAGCTCTTCGAGTTCGAAGCCAGCCTGGGCTGTGTAGCAAGTCCTAGGCTAGCCAGAGCTCTGTGGAAGACCCTGTCTCAAACAAACATGACAGTGGTGAAACACACAAGCCTTCCGCTCATCTGAGCAAGACTGAACTGATTCCCACATCACACACAAGAAACAAACAATTTTCAAAC
Source organism: Phodopus roborovskii (assembly GCF_943737965.1). Taxonomy (NCBI): domain Eukaryota; kingdom Metazoa; phylum Chordata; class Mammalia; order Rodentia; family Cricetidae; genus Phodopus; species Phodopus roborovskii. The sequence goes on from NW_026125295.1 coordinate 8,947,597, forward strand.
ATTAAAGAAAAGGACCAAATAAAACCCGACCAAACAGACAAAGCCACCACGACAGGACTGGCTCAGCAGTGTAAGGGAAGGTCAGAGGAGACAGCGCAGGAGCCCATCAGTCTGAACACACAGAAGGCGATGTATTGTCAACCGTCTGGATGTAGGTGAAAGGTTGCTGCTGCAGGAGCTGCAGAACAGGAGGATGGGGAAGGATTGTGTGAAAGCACCTGAGGAGTCTCAGCTGCTGCTGGCTGGTCCAGGTGTGGCAAGCACAGGTGGTCCCCCCCCCAGACACTCCCCACGTCACACCCAAATAGCCCATAAGCATGCCAGGCACTTGCCAGGTACAGGCAGACTTCAAGGGGAGTTCAAGGTCAGCCTGGGCTCCCTGAGGCCCTGCCTCAGGACAAGCAGGCTTGTGTCCATGGGTGCCGGTGCTGGCGCCTACAGGGATGGTGTTTGGTCTCCTGGAGCTGGCATTTTAGGTGGCCCTTTAGCTGACCACCGCAGGTTGCCCCTCCTGGAGGAGCATGGAGGGCTCTTAACTGCTGAGCCATCTCTCTAGCTCCCTGTGCAAAGTATTTGATAGTCCCAGTGCTGCCACTAAAGCTTGCAGGGACACAGTAACAACTGAGGTACAGTGTTGCACGGGCTCAAGCAGAATGAAAGAGAGCAGAAAGGAGAAAGGCAGAGAACGCTGGGAGTCAACAAGTCAAATAAAAGGACTAGATCCTGGCAGAACCGCACGGAGTAGGTAACTTACACACAGCAGGGAAGTTTCTAAATGACTTAAAATGGCCAACAACATACCATCCCACTAAGCTCAAAATGTTTAATAAAATTAAGATGGAAGTCCCCGGGAAGAATTTCTTCAGGTAATTTTAAGGTCCACTCTGGGCCTGGGGTGAACTCGCAGTATGAGAATGGCGAGAGGGGTAGGTAAAGAACGCAAGGACACTTGGGTGTGAGTGGCAGCTGGTCCCAGGGCATGGTCTCGCCACCTGACGCAGGGTGTGGAGCTGAGCTGGGAACAAACCTTTTGGAGGAGAGAAGGTTCATTCTCTCTTGACTGAATTTTCAGTGCTTGAATTTCACCAAAACCCAAACCGGGTCTGTTCTGTGCAAGCAGGCCTGGAAGGAGCTGGCACCTTTTCAGAGTGGGGTGGGGGAGGGGTGAGCGGACACTTGTCCTCTGCTGAATTCACGGCTGGACAAAGATGATAGGAGATGCCATTCGGTAAATATGTTTCTCATACTGGTTAATGAATAAAGCGCTGTTGGCCAATAGGAAAGGAAGATAGGAGGGACTAGGGGACAAGGAGGAAGAGGAAGTAGATAGGAGGGAATAGGAGACAAGGAGGAAGAGGAAGTAGTGAGAAAGAGTGAGGATGGAGAGAAGGGAGAGAACAGAACCGTCGGCCCCCGCTCTCCGGTAAGACCACATGGAAATACACAGAAATGGGTTAATACTTAAGACAGAGCTAGCCGATAAGAAACTAGTACCTGGCCAACAGCTTTATATCAAATACAGAGTCTCTGTGTGTTAATTGGGGGTGGCGGCGGCGGCGGCGGCGGCGGCGGCGGGACCAGACCGGCGGCGGAGGAAAAACCTTACTCCTTACACAAAGACTTTGGGAAGAACACTTAAGAGGGAGCACTCTTCCAGGGGTCACCAGGCCCCACACACCCAGAAGCCAGGCCCGCTCGGTTGTGCGCGAGTAGATCCCAGTATTCAGAATGTCACATGGCAGGTACCCATTTTCTCAGCTTTATTTTTACCTCGCTACATCAGCCAGGTCCAGCATGCCAGTCACTGCTCCATGCTGGTAAGGTGATGGGTAGCATTCAACTCTCATCAGATCAAAACAGAAACAAAAACTCCACTGAATACACGAAGCTAACCCAATCTTGAGACTTGGGGGATTTGAACTCAGAACTCAGTATTAAGGCCAGTTTTATGCAGTTCCATTTCTGTGGCTGTGATAAATCTCTGACAAAGAGCAGCTTTGGGGAGAAGGCAAGGCGACTCTTTCAGCTTAAAATTGCAGGTGAATTCAAGGTAGGGATTTCAAACATTAAGACGCATCACATCCAGTCAAGAGCGGAGGGGCGGGGTGGATGAATGCTTGCTTGGCAGCTAGTACCTAGCTGGATTTACCTGACCCCGAGCAGTGGAGGATGCCTGCCTAGGGAGTGGAACTGCCCACAGTGGCCCCTGCCTTCCCTTCTCGGCTGACTTAATTGAGACATTTCCCATGGGCACACTCAAGTGCAGACAGTCTCTCAGTGGGACTTAACCAAGAGTTCAAGAGTCATTCTGGGGCTATGGATATTCATGTATGTCTGTGTGTACATATGTACGTACACACACACACACACACACACACACACACACACACACACAGTCTATATAAACACACAAAACCTGGAAACATGCTTTGGGTATACCCAGCCTGACTCCTCAGCCTTTCACCATGGCTTACCGAGCTAGCATCCATCAAACCAGTATGCGCAGAGTACTTGAAACACCCCCAGTGTTGCTGAGAGACACTGCTGTCCTATAGGATGGCCCTCGTACAGATTCCGGTTCTCTGATCTAGACTTCAGTTTCCAACACAGCAGCAGCCGGCGTGAGGAGCCATCTTGGACCTCTGGCAGTGGCAGGACCTTGAAGGTGGCCAGGCTGTCTGGTGTGCAGGACAGAGGACCCGTTTGCTGGCCATTCAGAGACAGATTCAAGACTGCGTATCAGTGTGGACTATGCTGCCCATCTTCACAGGCCTCGGGAATTTGTGTCAATAAATTCCTTCATGAAGCTTGGAGGCAAATTGCTCCCACCCAGCTGAGTGTGTGTGTGTGTGTGTGTGTGTGTGTGTGTGTGTGTGTGTATACGTACACGTGCATGCACGCACCTGCTCTAACAGTCTAGTGTGGACAGGCCTTGGCTCTAGTGTTTGTTTATGACTGCTAATATCTTTGGTGTTCCTGTGTGGCAAAACGAAGCCAGGACTCTTGAGCGTCTCTGACAGGCCCGGGCAATGCTGAGAGACGGGACGGACGCCCCAGGGGTGGCCCACGTGCTCTGCGGTACTTGTCCCAGATGCACGCATTACACAAGGAGGATTATTTTTAATTCTGTGGCTTCAGATCTCACAGGTACAAGCAAAGACAAGCAGGTAACTATGACAACTCTACTTCACAGCGTTAAAATTTCAAAAATAAATCTCTTCACCCGGCCTCACACCAGCCTCTTACACACCCTTTGTCGTCTCAGCTGCGCGGTAATGTTTCTCCCGTCATCTCTCTAGACTGATTCTCAGGACACACTCGCCTTCCCTTCTGCCATCTGATGCCAGGACAGACGGATGATGTGACGGCATGGACCAGTCCCTCTCATGCCCTCCATCGTGTTGTGGGGTACATGCTGGATCGTTCTAGAAGCTTCTCTGGCAGCTGCAAAGGTCTCACTTTGTGTTCGCCCACACTGCTGGGTGTAAGGCTCTAGTTCTTTGCCTCCACTGGGTGCTGATTGAGTGCATCCCAGAGGGATGGATGGAGAATTTTCAGTCTTCATGCTGAGCTGCATTAGCGGTGGAGGTGGAGGTTCCCCACAGTCCATTTAGAGGGTTTTTTTTTTTTCCTTCTTCTTCCTCATAAAAGCATGTGGGGCAAACACATGGAAACTGAACAGTGATCAACTGAACCACCACTGGGTCAAGGAAGAAATGAAGGAATTAAAGACTTCCTAAAACTTAGTGAAAATGACTGCACAACATACCCAAGCTTACAGAACACAGCGAAAGCGGTGCAGCATTAAATGCCTGCGTAAAGGAGCTGGGAAAATCCCACAACTGAGCGCGCTAGAACAAAACGAAGCAAACTCACCCAGAAGGAATAGAAGCCAAGAAACAGTGAAATTGAGGGCCGAAGTCAATAAAATAGAAAGAAAACAATGCAAAGAATCAATGAGACAACGGGTTGGTTCTTTGAGAAATTCAACAAAGTAGACAAACCTTTATCCAAACTAACCAAAAGACAGAGAGAATATCCAAATTAACAAAACCAGAAATAAAAAGGGGGGGCATAGCAACAGACACTAAGGAAATCCAGAGAATCATCAGGTTGTACTTCAAAACCTCCGTACTCCACAAAATTGGGAAACTTTAAGGAGATGGACAATTTTCTAGATAAGTACTACATACCAGAATTAAATCAAGAACAGACAAGCAACTTAGACATATCTATAACCCCTAAGAAAATAGAAACAATTATCAATAGTTTCCAACCAAAAACAAAACAAAACACCCAGGCCCAGATGGATTTAGTGCAGAATCCTACCAGAAATTCAAAGGAGAGATAATACTAATACTACTCAAATTATTCCACACAATAGAAACAGAAGAAATATTGCCAAACTCTTTTTATGAGGCTGCAATTACACTGATACCCAAACTACACAAAGATACAACTAAGAAAGAGAATTACAGATATTTCCCTAAATGAACATAGATGCAAAAACACTCAATAAAAGACTGGCAAACTGAATCCAAGGACATATCAGAAAAGCCATTCACCATGACCAAGTAGGATTCACCCCAGAGATGCAGGGATGGTTTAACACATGAAAATCCATTAATGTGATCCACCATATAAACAAACTGAAAGAAAAAAATCACATGATCATCACTAGATGTTGAAAAAGCCTTCAACAAAATCAACACCCCTTCATGATAAAGGTTTTAGAGAGAATAGGGATACAAGGAACATACCTAAACATAATAAAGGCAATATACACTAAACCAACGTCAAACTAAGTGGAGAGAGACTCAAGCAATCCCACTGAAATCAGGAACAAGACAAGGCTGTCCACTCTCTCCATACCTATTCAACACAGTACTCTTAAGTTCTAGCTAGTGCCAATAAGGCAACAAAAAGAGATCAAGGGGACACAAATTGGAAAAGAAGTCAAACACTTGACATTTGCTGGTGATACAGTATATATAAGTATATATATCTTATATACAGTATATATAAGATATATAAGTCACTTCAAAAATTCTACCAGAGAGCTCGTACAACTGATAAAAACCCCGCAATACCACTGTTGGGCATTTACCCGAAGGAGGCACATTCACACCACAAGGACATTTGCTCAACTATGTTCATAGCAGCATTATTTGTAATAGCCAGATCTTTGGAACAACCTAGACACCCCTCAACTGAAGAATAGATAAAGAAAATGTGGTATATTTACACAATGGCGTTCTACTCAGCAGTAAGAAACCGTGATATCCTAAACTAGAAAAACCATCCTGAGTGAGGTAACCCAGACCAAGAAAGACAAACACAGTATGTTCTCACTCATAAGTGGACGCCAGACATAAAGCAAAAGATACCCACCCTACAATCCACAACCCCAGAGAAGCTAGAACCCTCTTCCAGAAACAGATGAAAGCAGATGCTTCCAATGGGCCGAGCTCCTGGAGTACAATCGCAGTGAGGGAGGAGCGATGGTATGAACAAAGGAGTCAAGACCATGATGGGAAACCAGAGTCAGCTGACCCGAGCTAGTGAGAGATCACTGACTCAGGTCTGACAAAACCTGCATAAGACCGAACTAGACTCCCTTAGTATAGGTGACAATATGTGACTGGAATAATATATAGGCCACTGGCAGTGGGTCCAAGACCTAACTCTAATGCACAGACTGACTTAGTGGAGTCCATTCTGTATGGAGAGATACCATGCCCAGCCTAGACACAGGGGTGTGGGGGTGGGGAGAAGCCTTGGTCCTGCCTCAGTGAGATGACGGGACGGACTTAGACTTCCTAGGGGAGGCCTTACCCTCTCTGAGGAGCAGATGGAAAGTTGGGGGGGGTAGTTGAGGGAGTGGGAGGCGAGGGAGGGAGGGGGGACTGGGATTAGAATGTAAAAATTAAATTAATAAAAAATATGTCTTATAAAAAAAAGCATGTGGGGGATGAACTGAAAGAAATCTAGAGAGGTCTCAAAAGGCAAATCAACTGTGTCTCAGTCAGTGTTCTATTGCTGTGAAGAGACACCATGGCTACAGCAACTCCTTTAAAGGGAAGCATTTCACTGGGGCTGGCTAGCAAGTTCAGAGATTCGGTCCCTTATCATCATGGCGGGCAGCATGGCGTGCGGGCAGACATGGAGCTGGCGAAGGAGCTGAGAGCCCCTCATTTAGATCCGTAGGCAGCAGGAAGAGAGAGAAGCCCTGGACCCGGCTTGAGCATTTGAAGCAGACTCAGTGGCGAACTTCCTCCAACAGGGCCACACCTCCTGATGCCACTCCCTAAGCCTACGGGGCCATTCTTACTCAAACCTCCACAGCCCCGTCGGTAAGTGGACAACAGAATGGACAGGCAGTTCTCAAAAGAAGGAATACAAACAGCCATTCTGTTTGTCTCCACTCCTCCGACATCAAAGAGACGAAAATCAAAACACGGAAATCCCATCTCCCCTCAGTCAGAGAGGCAAGCAAGGGTTACCCAGGCTCGCAGTCAGCAGCAGCGGCTGGCTGCCTTCCTAGAGGATCCTCAGGCACCCAAAGGACCCATAACCAGCTGTAACTCCAGTTCCGGGGACCCGGTGCCCACTCTGTCCTCTGTGGGGAGGACTGCACATACATGGTGCACATACATACATACATACATACATGGAAAACACCCATGCACATGAATTGAAATTAGAAAAAGAAAGAAAACCAAAGGGTGTGGGAAGATGATGCTTTAGCTCTGCTGGTGGGAGTGTAAACTGGAAGAGCCACTGTGGGAATCAGCTGAGTTCCTGCTCACGAACCTGAACAGAGACCCAGCGTGTGAGCGGCAAGCCACCCAGGCGCCGCACCCACCCACCCACAGGCATCTAAGCCAGCACACGGCTGGCCGACTGGCGGCAGATGGGTAACATGGGGGAGCATCAGTGGAGAGCCCATCGGGTCCACTTAAGTAAGCTGGCCTCAGAAAGACTAATTTCCCTCACCTGTGGGGTCTGACGGGAAGGCAGAAACAAATGGAGTCATGAGGGCAGGGAGGGAGGGTAAGAGGCCTGTGGAGTTCAGGGCAGTGGCTCTTAGCACTGGGGTCAAAGGGGATGTGGCACACAGATCTGAGGTGTCAGGACAAGGGTGCGGTGCAGAGGGCAGGCTGGGAGAGCAGGCTCCAGCTAGGCCCTCATGCTGGCGGCCTTCCCTGCCTCCTCCTGCCTCCCCCTGGCTGCTCCTGGCTGCTCTGCCTAGGCCTAACTGCTCTTCTTCAAGACTGCACTGAGCCTGCCCAGCCCCAGGGGCCGCGGATGGCAAGGTGAGGGTTTCAATGTTTTTGTTTCTCACTCCATAAGACACAGTTATTTTCTAGATGAAATGTATCCAGGAGATGCGAGATGCGTCCTCTCTCACATGAGTACCAACCAGTTCTCACAGCTGTCCTCGGGGCAGGTTAAAAAAAAAAATGCTCTTATCGCTCAGAAACTGCTCATAATTACATCCATTTCCAGCCATTAAGTCCAGTATGCTTAAAGTGTTGCGTGTAAGAGCTGGTCTGGGAAACCTTTTAGGCCTGATGATTGAACTACCTGCCTACCACAGCCAGCCACACACACAGCCAGCCCAGTGAGAGGGAGAAACAGCTTTAATCGGCAAGAAATGGGAGTTGTGAACCTCCTGTGGGACTACACATAAACTAGAGCCTACCCAGAGAAAGTTCTAGTGAAGTAGAGGGCCCAGCCTCTTGCATATTTGCCAAGAGACCTAAACTAAGTGCTTAGAAACAAAACCAAGAGTCTCCAAGGCAACAGCAGGTGGCACGTGGGGTGTGGCTGGGGTTAGTCCTCACCAGAGAGAACTTTACAGGTAGTAGCCATCAGGGGACCTGACAAGCCTGAGGACTTGGGTCAGAAGAAGTGAGTAGACTGTGTACACGCAAGCCGTGGCGTCACAGCAAGCTGGTGCTCAGCGTCAGAGGGTATGTGTGAGTATGTATGTACATGTCTATTTGTCTGTGTATGTGTGTATATATGGAGATGTGTGTGCATGCATGTATGTAATGTGTGTATATGCATGTGTATGTGGGGAGGGCAAGGGAGAGGAGACTTGGAGGGAGAGCGTAACCTAACGCCTATCTTCAGCCATGTCTCTGCATTTGCCTGTGGAGAGAGGGAAGCTAAGCGGAGTTAGGTCAGGCCGACAGGCTAAGTTAACCCCACAGCATCCTTCTTTGCTCGGTTCACCTCTTTGCGAAGGGGAGACAGGTAACTGTTCTGTGCTGCTCAGCCACTGTGGGTAAGGGCAACGGGGAAATCCCTACGGAGTCCCCTCCCCCAGTTACAATGAGTCCCCCCGGGCATTTGCAGCAAGAATGGCCACTCCAAGCTCAAGGGTCGGGTGAGTCCTCAAGTTCAAGACCCTCAGAGTATCAGAGATGGGCAGGAAGGACACACAGCATGGGCGTGGTGAGCACACGTGAGCAGCTCTTCAGGCGGCCTTCAAGGGTCCTGCAGACGTCACCGGGACTCTGAGATTAGAGTGGCCCTGTGCAGATTCGGGATATGTCTAGTTGAGTGAAGTCACCAAACACCTTACAGCCCTTTCTCTTGTCGGGTTAAACATCTACGTCGCCCTTGTGGTGGTGGTGGGGGGCATCTGACTCCTTCACCGTCTATACGTACAACACTCCATTTCTATGACAGCTGAGGTAGCTCTGTGCCCTCCAGATGACGCCAGGGTGGGCCATGGAGCTTACACGTGAAGATGGGAATTGCGGCTGTATATTGATTCTTGGGGTAGAGGGGACATCAGCTAATTAACAATTTTCATAACATTCTCAATAGACTTACTCCATGAACACTTTGGTAAGTGATCGCTTCTGAACACATCACAAAATTGTTACCTCAGTGTGGGACATGAACCTCTGAGTCATGCTACAGTGGGTAAGAAGACAGCGGTTATGGCCAGCTCATACTTTAAGCAGAAACACCTTTGCTGCAGGAAAGCATGCCACCCACAGTTAAGGAAGGGGACAGGGTGGGCCCGGTCCCCCAAACTTCTATGAGGAGTCTGTGTGCACAAAACTCTGGACATAGTTGGGATTTTAATACAAAGTGGAAGGTCTTGGGGTCAGAGGGGTGGGAGAGGAGGCCACAGTGGCCAAGCTGGTGGCTAGGCAGTGTCCTGCCACCCCTCCAGTGTGGGCCAGGCCTGAGTCTCCACTCAGGGAGGCAAGGGAGGGGCTGCTTTAGGCCAGTGGGAAGGAACACAGCCACGGAACCCAGAGGCAGAAACGCGTGGGCCAGTGCGCAGGTACACAGCCACGGAACCCAGAGGCAGAAACGCGTGGGCCAGTGCGCAGGTACACAGCCACGGAACCCAGAGGCAGAAACGCGTGGGCCAGTGCGCAGGTACACAGCCACGGAACCCAGAGGCAGAAACGCGTGGGCCAGTGCGCAGGTACACAGCCACGGAACCCAGAGGCAGAAACGCGTGGGCCAGTGCGCAGGTACACAGCCACGGAACCCAGAGGCAGAAACGCGTGGGCCAATGGGCAGGTACACAGCCACGGAACCCAGAGGCAGAAACGCGTGGGCGGTATGCAGGTACACAGCCACGGAACCCAGGGGCAGAAACGCGTGGGCGGTATGCAGGTACATAGCCACGGAACCCAGAGGCAGAAACGCGTGGGCCCGGGGAGTGGCCCACATGCTTCTTGGGTACAGCAGCGGGCAGGCCCCTTCATGACATTCACCCTCGTCTCAGGACCTGCTGAGAAACCAGCTGGACACTTGGGCAGCCACTAACACAGGAGCCAGGGTAGCCACCCGAGCCCACAGAGACTCAGGGCCTCTTCGGCCATACTTTCCCTCCAAACCACCTTGAACGTCTTTGTCTCTAAGGGGCCCTAAAATTCTTTCCCGCTAGCAAAACTGGGAGGAAAATAAAACAGAAAGGGAACTTGGAATTAAAGTCTATTTTGGCTTCATGATTAAAGTCGTCAAGCACCAATTATTCAGAATTTAAGCTGCCCTGACGGCTGGATCCGCAGAATCCCCATGCTCTTGTGATTTTTGTCAAGGGTCTTGATCAAATGCTGCCGGGCTTTGGGAATACCCGAAAGGTGACCCACGTGAGCAACTCCTGTGCGATTCCCCTCCCTCCCCAGGGCCCTACCCTAGGGGCTGTCTTTGGGGGTGCCTTTGAGGAAGGTGGTCTGCAGGAGAGCTAACACCTGGCTGAGGGAGATAAGGAACTATGGGGGCGGGGCTTGGGAAACATGGGGGTCAGCTGACTCACACAGGAATGGACTTCCTGGCCAAGGGCTGAACTGGCCTCCTCATGCATTATTAACTAAAGCAAGGCCTGGAGCCTCTGGGCACCTCAGCCTCTTCAGTGATATGCAGAGGCCGGGCGCCAGCTGGCCTTTGGCCTCTGCCTGCCGGGTGCTCAGGGGACCTAGCAGAAGGGAAATGCGTGTGTGGGGTGACAGGGGGCACTGGTGCCCTGCTGTGACAGGGTTTAGGACCTGTGATCACCAGGCGGCCTGTCCTGTGCCCTCCTGGCAAGCACTGGACTCTTTTAAACACAAGCTGCCCTGGGCTGAGCCTCCTCGTGTGGGTGGAGTCCAGGCTCTGGAACAGCTCCCCTCTGCTCCACAGAGAGACTTGGACAAGGAAGTGACAGAGGCCAGTCCCACCCAGAGCTCTGAGAGGGGCAAGGTTCCCTCTTAATCTACGTGGGACACCTGTGGAGGTGTGGGGACTCCAGGGACAGGCTGGCTGGCCTTTCCATGGCTCCAGCACATTTCTCAGTGGAGTAAAGCTAAAGGTCAGAATAGAATCCAAAAGAAAACCCTTCAGGCTCTGTCTGATAAGAGCTTGGGGCTCCACATCCCTTCTTCCACACACACCCCTATCCCTCCTTTTAGCTGTTTTCAACAGGAGGGTAAATCTGGGCTGTACAACTCCGTGTGGACCAGAAGCAGAAATCCTCATATTAATTTGTAACATTCCGCCTCCCCGAGCCCCTGCTGCTGGCCACATGGGAAATTTGCAGTTCTTCGGTTTTGTCCCCAGCTTACGGTATATTTTAACGTCACCCGGGAACACAGACAGACAACAGCACAGTACTCCGTCATGGTGGTCGTTTTTCTTCCAGAGATAGAGATTAATTAACTTCCCTAAAAGGCCCAAGGATTGGCTCTTGAATGCTGGTGGTGTCCTTAGAATCCTAACTTAAATTGTTCATGAGATATTTGCCAGTGACAAATCCAAATTAATGTCAAGCCCTGGCCTAGAACCCACGGCTATAACAATAGTGGCCCGGAGTAAAGATGCCCATGGGCCGGTGACCAGTTCTTATGGGTGGCTAGGGTTTCTAGTGAGCAGTGTGGTTGTTTCCACCCTAAGGAGCTGGGTTCCAGCTTTGTATCGCTCTGGTTCTTGTCATTTCTCGGGGCCCCACGCGGACATGGGCGCCTAGCGCTTCTTTTATGAGAAAAGTTTAGATGACAGGCTGCCGCACAGCCACACAGCATAGATACCCTAGGGTCAGGGTTGTGCCTGCTAGGGATCCTGGGTCAGACTACATGCACTTGTAGGCTACGGTTGCTCCTTGCACTGCCCTGCAACAGGAACCAGAGCAGAGAAGTGTGCTATCCCAGCAGAGAGAATAGAGGGAGAGGGAGGGAGGGAGGAGACACAGGAGGGAGGGAGAGGGAGAGAGAATGAATGAGTGAGTGAGTGAGTGAGTGAGTGAGTGAGTTCTTCCTAGCCCATGGTGCTTGGCGAAGGTCCTGCAAAGGCTCCTTACTGTTTTTTAAAGAGACCAATGAGACAGTGATGGAGCAGACAGAGCGGCCAGGGGTCACCTGGAGTCTGGGGTCATCTGGACTCTGGGGTCACCTGGACTCTGGGGTCACACGGACTCTGGGGTCACCTGAACTCTGGGGTCACCTTGACTCTGGGGTCACCTGGACTCTGGGGTCATCTGGACTCTGGGGTCACCTGGACTCTGGGGTCACACGGACTCTGGGGTCACCTGAACTCTGGGGTCACCTTGACTCTGGGGTCACACGGACTCTGGGGTCACATGGACTCTGGGGTCACATGGACTCTGGGGTCACATGGACTCTGGGGTCACATGGACTCTGGGGTCACCTGGACTCGGGTCACCTTGACTCTGGGGTCACCTGGAGTCTGGGGTCATCTGGACTCTGGGGTCACCTGGACTCTGGGGTCACCTGGACTCGGGTCACCTTGACTCTGGGGTCACCTGGAGTCTGGAGTCACCTGGAGTCTGGGGTCACCTGGACTCTGGGGTCACCTGGACTCTGGGGTCACATGGACTCTGGGGTCACACGGACTCTGGGATCACCTGGGTCTGGAGTCACCTGGAGTCTGGGGTCACCTGGACTCTGGGGTCACCTGAACTCTGGGGTCACATGGACTCTGGGGTCACACGGACTCTGGGGTCACCTGAACTCTGGGGTCACACGGACTCTGGGGTCACCTGGGTCTGGAGTCTGGGGTCACATGGACTCTGAGGTCACCCGGACTCTGGGGGCATCTGGGTCATGGTCACAACCAGAGGAGGGCAGATGCCCGCACTCACAGCCCACCAGTTTTCCAGGGTAAAGTTCTCGTGTCTGGTTGGCAACTCTGTGGCAACGTTTGCACATGGATTTTGCTTTAGAAAGTATTTGCCTTGCATCACATGCCACTCAGGCAATTCTGAGGCAAGCCATTAGGAAGAGAGAAACTAAACAGCAGATCAAAAAATCAAACTTTGAAGGATGCCCACAGGGTCAGAGTCCGTCCCATCCCTGACTGCAGGGGTGTCTGGCAGAGGCAGAGAGCGTGTCTTCTGAGAAATACCCTTTTCAAAGAAAAATGAGGGCCCACCCTTAAAGGATGGCTCAAGGGTGGGGAGAAACTTCTGGTACTTGCCCTGACCCAACAAGTGGAGGTATCAGTCAGATGCTAGGGGACTCAGGAGAAGTCAGATTCTTCCCTCACATTTCAAGGGGCCAAGGGTTAGGTGACACCGGATGCTGCCACGCCCCTCAACCAAGCTTCTGCTTGGTACCCAGGAGGAGCAGGTGGCTCACACGCTGTCCCTGGACATGGTGCAAGTCTGAGTTAAAAGGCAGTGGCAGTGTGGGACATCGATGCAAAGGGAGACTCAGGCATGGGCCTGATGTGGTCACACCTCAGAAGAGAAACTGCACTGGAAATGTCCTCCTCAACCGCACGCTCTGCTGCATGGCTGGCCTCAGGCAGTGGTTTCCCTGACCAGGTTTTCTCGCTCTCATAGTGGTCTGGTGTGTGCTAAGCTTGTCACTCACACCCAACCTAGCCAACAACACCCTTTTCCCAGGGCCTCAGAGTTAGGGGTAGTTCCCTTTGGAGGGAGTGCTTCACTTCAAGCTCATCTATGGCTGCTGCTGCTTCCTTGGGCACCTCAGGCCAGAGTTCTTGATGTATCCTTCATTTGGCTGAAGGGCATGTGTCAGAGGGTGACAGTGGGTGATCACAAATGACAGACGTGGCAAAGGTCAAGACAGGCTGGTCCAAGGGCTGTCTGTGGAGCTCAGCCGCCCTTCTTAAAAATCAGACGGACAGAAACCCAACACCGTAAAATCAAATTCCACATGGAGGCAGCCGGTGTGAACAGAACCAAAGGCCGACAGGACAGTTGCAGTGGTTGTCACAAAGGTCTCCTTCTTGCACAAAGGGGTGACAGAAATCTGTGAACATGAGTCCAGCTCAACCAAACAGAAGACACCCAGAGAACAGGACAGGATGGAGGCTGTTGACAGAAACTTGAGAAATTGGCTTAAAGCAGGAACCCTGAGAGAATATCCTTGCTGGAGCCTCGCGTTGACAGGCCTGACTGAATGAGGGACTCCTTCCATCTTTGAAGATAAATTCCTAACAATGTCCTACAGGTTGATAAGGGTACATTATGGCCCGTGAAGGTCCTCCAGACGTTATTGCCTTGTATCCCTGTGAGACCCCTGTGAGGTAGGATCTTGGGTCTTTGCTTTTCAGAAGTTGGGTGAGTAAGGCCTCAAAGTGAAATCCCACAAACAAGTCTGGTAGCGGAGTGAGTAAGGCTGGATTTTCAGGTCTGCCCAGGTGGGAACTCTGAGGCTATAAACCTGCTGTCAGTTAATGCCCCCCCCCCAGTCCATCTAGGAGGAGACAGGGAGGAGGCGGCGGGGAACACCAAGGGTCAAGGTAGGGGGGACACTTTTTTAAGGGCCCAGGAAATACCCAAGGGTGCGGCCATGGCCATGGCATTGGAGAGGGGAGGCTGGGGGCAGGTGAATGAAGATGGAGTGGGCCTCAGGAAGGAGATCTGGGACAATGGCTTCCTGCTGAAAGCACAGGTCACCTTCCTTCTATTCCGTGCTCCAGTATAATACCCACCCTACCCTGCCCCCCCCTCTCTCTCTCTCTCTCTCTCTCTGCAAGACGGTCATGTGACAGCGGCAGGTGCTCAGGAGTCAGGTGTCTGCCGTCTCCCCACGACTGGTCTTTGTAAGGGCCACAGTCACACCTTCCTGGTGTAGGATGTTGCATTGTGCGTGCAGACCGCTCACTGAGGCTTGCAGAGGCTTTCAAAGATGCCCCAGCAATCCTGAACCCCAGAGAGCCTGGCAGCAACCGATGGAGTGGAGAATGGAAACACACACATACACAGACACACATGAGCACACACACATACACAGACACACATGAGCACACACAGACACACAGACACACACAGACACACATTCACACACACTCACACACATACACATGCAGAGACATGGACACACACACATAGACACACATGTGCACACACAGACGTAGACACATATGTGCACACACAGACACATGTGCACACTCACAGACATACATGTGCATACATACACATGCAGAGACATGGACACGGACACACACACACCCATACACCCCCCCACACCCCCCCCCCACACACACGGATAGGACCTGGGTTGCATGAAGACTGAGCAAGCACATGATTTAGGGACTTCCCCCTTCTAACAAGCAGGAAGATGAATCTGTTTAATTTGGTAGAAGGAAGGAAAACAGGACTCAGGGCAGACAGAGGGGTGAGGTTTCCTGCTGGCTAGAGAACTGAGGTGATGTGAGGTGCAGCTTCCCCTGGCTACACCCCTGGGGTACAGACTTCAGCTGTGAGTGGAACAGGATGCTTATCTTTATATTGATTTTTCCTGGTCCAAAATTCAGAAGTGAAATCAGATCAAAAGGGCCTCCAAGGGGTGAAATTTGATTGTGTGACTTTGATCTGCTAAGAGCCAGGACCACGAAGGGCAGCCAGCCTCAGTCCCCCTTTTATCCCCCCCCCCCCAGGGCACAGACACACACAGGACATAGGCAAGCTACAGAGAACCAAGCGTATGCCTCCTGGCTCTGGGATGGGAAGCTGAGTCTGAGAACCTACCACGTGCAACAGCCATTCCCGGGTCACTAAGGGTGACAGATGGAAGGTGAGGGAGGGATCGAGGAAGACTGAGAGGAGGGGGGGGAGGAGAGAGGGAGGGGCGGGGGGAGGGGGAGAAGAGAGGGAGGGGCAGGGAGGGAGAAGAGAGGGAGGGGCAGGAGGGAGGGGGAGAAGAGAGGGAGGGGCAGGGAGGGAGAAGAGAGGGAGGGGCAGGAGGGAGGGGGAGAAGAGAGGGAGGGGCAGGGAGGGGGGAGGAGAGAGGGAGGGGCAGGGAGGGAGGGGGAGAAGAGAGGGTGGGGCGGGGGGGAGAAGACAGGGGGGCAGGGGGGAGAAGAGAGGGTGGGGCGGGGGGGAGGGAAGCAGGGAGGGTGAAGGCAGAGGGAGGTGGGAACACATTCCAGTGTACAGGAGCCCCCCCTGAGGAGCAGCTCCAGGCCCTTCCTTCCTTCCGCGGTCAGAGCCTCATGACCCAAGCACAGCTCAAGGGTAGCAGCCTTAGCCCTGGAGAAATAAATATCTCCTGATCTCCGGGGACAAGGTCCAAGCCTAGAGAGCTGGTTTCAACCACAGAAGAACCTCGTCTCCTCCTAGAATGACATCCTTAATTTTCCAGAGTCCCTGCATACAGGTGAGTGAGAGCAGCCAGTCACCCGAGGCACTTAAGGGGAGGCCACATTTAGTCACCAGTGTTTACTCCTGTGAGTCGTATTTACCAGGGTTACACACAGGGACGTTCGAGGACAGGGCGCACACGCTCTGTTTTCTTAAGCTTGGCTGACAAGCCTTTTGGACCTTGATCCCGTGAGCCTGTGTAAATACAATCAGAGGATTAAATGTCTTCGGAGTTACTTTCAAGCTGTCAGCATCCGAGACGGCTGAGAGATGAGTTATGGGGAACGCAGTGACCTCTTTGATGAGAAGAGAACCTGTTAAATTTCAGTGTGAGTCTGATGTGTGCCCAGTGGGCCGTGGACAGCACCTGATTGCAAAATCCAGCGCCCCCTTCCTTCCAAACGCAATGATGTCAAGCATTCTTCTCCACACAGCCTGCCCCAGAGAAGATGAGCCCCAAAGTAGCACCTGGGCAGCCTGAGCTAACCCTGACAAATTGATTTGTCTCCCGACTGCTGAGGCGTTGGGAGAAGGCTCCTTTCTTTGAGGTCTCCTGTGTCTTGGAGAACTCTCAAAAGCCGGGCGCAGCCTCCGGTGGGGCTCTTGGTGCTTTAGTGGCTGTATGCTCACTTTGTCTCTACCAAGCTGACACGCAGGACCTATTTCCTGCTGATAATGGAAGTAATTACTAACACGCCGCCCTCGGAATACTGACACCTCAACTCCCAGAGCCCGGATGGGCTCAGCACCTGGTACTTAGTAAAAGGGCGTGCCCAATTTACTTGTGTGGCATCTCCGGGCTGTATTCCAGGGAAGGACCCCTCTTTGAATGGACAAGGTGCCCAGCTAGCAAATACTGGTCAAAGACAGTGGGCCACAGGGTCCCACCGTGTTCTGGTTCCCGGTACAACAGGCACTCCTGCACAGAGCTCCTCATCTGACTGTGTCTCACAGTGCCAGAGGTGGGCGGTGGAACCAGATGTCCCCTCCTGGGCACCGCATCTACTTTTCCATCTAAAACCTTTCGGATGGCCTGTTGGTTTGGGACAGCATAAACTGCAACCTTACCACACCCCTGATTTGGTAATGGCATGTCATCGAGCGCTCTGAACTCAGTTACGGCCAGTGCTTCCAGGGGACACAGGACAGCAACAGGACTAGAGTCACCTCCAAAGGCAATTCCACATGCTCCAAATTTCCCCTTAGATGCTGCAGTCATGAGTTCACCATCATCACCTGAACGCACACACTTGTACTGCAAAGGTGGAGGTTAAGGCAGTGACTGCGATGTCCGTGCCGTGCACACAGGTTTCTCTTATTGGTTGATGAATAAACGCCGACTGGCCAGTAGCCAGGTGGGGCCACCAGACTAGGAGAGTTCCGGGGAAGAGGAAATGCAGGGCAGAGTCGCCAGAGAGACGCCATGTATCCACTGCGGGAGTAATATGCCATGCTGGAGCATTATGGGTAAGCCACAGCCTCGTGGCGATACACAGTTTAATAAAAGTGGATTAGTAATTAAGGGAGAGCTGGCCAATAGGAAGCCTGAGCCATGGGGCAAACAGTTAATAACCAATAGAAGCCTCTGTGTGTTTATTTGGGGCTGCACAGCTGTGGGACCAGGTGGGACAGAAACTCCATCTACAAGGCGTTTTCTATAATGAAAACCCGGAGTCCCTCCCCCCGGGCATCTGGCCTGGCTCAGATGTCACAGAGAATAGGTATCACAGGAGGATCTTGGAGAATTTCCACCTAAGTTCTCCTCAGTGCAAGAAACTGAGCTTAGGGCTCAAAGGAGCAGAGGAAAGCCACAGGAGAGCGCGAGCCGGCCTGGGGCCTTGCGTCTCGTCACACAGGCCTGCTGCAGTAGCCGCCGTCTGCCACTTCTGGGTTGGTAAGAAGATGTGATAGTGTAAGATGACAGCAGTGTAAGATGGTGGTGTAAGATGAAGGTGTATGATCTCTCCAGAGGGCTTGCTGTGGATGGGGTTTTACATCTATGCCCACAGTCCTGGAGCAGACAGGTTCGACAGCACCGCCATTTACAGAGGTGAGTGACTTCAACTCAGCTGTAAAGTCAAGGAGCTGGGAAGCCAGTGCTCACAGGCTGGTTCCAAAGCCCTTGTCAGTGGTGTGCAGGGCTGTGGTGTGCAGGGCTGTGGTGTGCAGGGCTGTGGTGTGCAGGGCTGTGTGTGCAGGGTTGTGGTGTGCAGGGCTGTGGTGTGCAGGGCTGTGCAGGGCTGTGCAGGGCTGTGTGTGCAGGGCTGTGTGTACAGGGCTGTGCAGGGCTGTGGTGTGCAAGGCTGTGTGTGCAGGGCTGTGTGTACAGGGCTGTGTGTGCAGGGCTGTGCAGGGCTGTGCAGGGCTGTGTGTGCAGGGCTGTGTGTGCAGGGCTGTGTGTGCAAGGCTGTGTGTGCAGGGCTGTGTGTGCAGGGCTGTGTGTGCAGGGCTCTGTGTGCAGGGCTGTGGTGTGCAGGGCTGTGGTGTGCAGGGCTGTGTGTGCAGGGCTGTGTGTGCAGGGCTGTGCAGGGCTGTGTGTGCAGGGCTGTGCAGGGCTGTGGTGTGCAGGGCTGTGTGTGCAGGGCTGTGTGTGCAGGGCTGTGTGTGCAGGGCTGTGGTGTGCAGGGCTGTGTGTGCAGGGCTGTGTGTGCAGGGCTGTGCAGGGCTGTGTGTGCAGGGCTGTGCAGGGCTGTGTGTGCAGGGCTGTGGTGTGCAGGGCTGTGTGTGCAGGGCTGTGCAGGGCTGTGCTGTGCTGTGAGAGGTCTATTGTTTTATAATGGGGCTGTCAACACAATAACTTGCTGAGACCTTTACTCTGCACAGCCGCTGCACTGGACTGGTGGCACCTAAGGAGCTGATGACATCGGGCAGTGACCAGGGAGTGCTTCCCTGCTGCCAGAAACACAGAAAAGAGTCGCTGCTTCGGAAGATTCTTGGAGCATTTCTCACACACCGTGTCAATGCTGCAGATATGCTCTCGGGGCCACGCACCTGGGTAATTACCCAGCGGAGTGGAAACATACGTATACACAGAAACTCACACATGCTTACAGAAAACTGATAAAACATGGAAGCAACCAAACCCGGCACCTTCCAGAAGGCGAAGGGCTGAGGAAGGTTGTTCCATGTCGACAGAGAAGAGCTGCCAAGCAGAGACAAGACATGAAGGAAATGTCAGTGCGGTATCACGAGGGACAGAAGCCAGTGCGAAAGGCGTCCGTACTGTTTGCGCTGACCCTGTGACCCTGTACAGAAAGAAGGACCAACTACTGGGCAGTAAAAACGATCACAGCTGGCAAGGTCTGGGGACAAGGAAGGGACACACAGTAGGGCGGGGTAGGGCCCATGTTTGGGGTAGTGTGATACTCTTGGTTATTCCAACTGACGTGTGCCGCTGCACATTTGTCCAAACCCACAGGATGCCCCACACCGAGGGTGAACCCCAATGTGAACCCGGTGTGAACCCAATGTGAACCCAGGGTGAACCCAGTGTGAACCCAGTGTGACCCCAATGTGAACCCAGTGTGAACCCAGTGTGACCCCAATGTGAACCCAGTGTGGACCCCAGTGTGAACCCAGTGTGACCCCAATGTGAACCCAGTGTGGACCCCAGTGTGAACCCAGTGTGACCCCAATGTGAACCCCACTGTGGACCCCAGTGTGAATCCCAGTGTGACCCCAATGTGAACCCAGTGTGAACCCAGGGTGAACCCAGTGTGGACTCCAGTGTGGACCCCAGTGTGAACCCAGTGTGACCCCAATGTGAACCCAGGGTGAACCCAGTGTGGACTCCAGTGTGGACTCCAGTGTGAACCCAGTGTGACCCCAATGTGAACCCAGTGTGGACCCCAGTGTGAACCCCAATGTGAACCCAGTGTGGACTCCAGTGTGAACCCAGGGTGAACCCAGTATGGACTCCAGTGTGAACCCAGGGTGAACCCCAGTGTGAACCCCAGTGTGAACCCAGTGTGAACCCTAGTGTGAATCCCAGTGTGAACCCCAGTGTGGACTGCAGACTGCATGGTGTCAGGGGTCATCAGCTGTACAGAATGAGCCGGCAACCTCCAGGCCAAGTGACTCTGAGATAATTACAGGCGCAAGGAAGCCGCCAAGATGTTCACAGCTGGACTCTGGAGGTGGCTGAGAAGGCCCTGTTCTCTCCCAGACATGTGGGTGGGTATTGAAAAACTTCTGCACCTTCCTTTTAATGTTGCCATGAATATAAAATGGATCTAAAAATAGTCCCTAGTGGAAATAGAAGAGGAACCACATAACTCAGCATGGAAGGGCCCCAGAGGGAGCAGACGGCAGTGGGAACTGAACCCGTTGCGGCCCTCAGCCATCCATCCCAAGGGTGGGTGTTTAGCATTAGCCTGGTGGACACTCAGTACGCAGGCCCCAGGGTGGGTAAGACTGACCTGAGCTTCCTTGCTGAATCTGAGAAGGAAGCTCTGTGTTCCTGTGAGAAAACTGGGCAGGAGGCTGCTGGCTCTCAGTGCTCTCTCTCTCTCTCTCTCTGTGTGTGTGTGTGTGTGTGTGTGTGAGATTCCTGAGACACCAGAGGCCTTTGGAAGGCGTCCTCACATGACTAAAGGCCAGAGGAAGCAGCTAGGTCTGGTAGCAGAGACAAGGGCAGACTGCACAGGCCTTAGGGCGAGGGAACGGTAGGCTAAGAATAAACACAATGGATAAATGAAGCAGGGTGGGGGTTAGCCTGGAGTGAGGGTGGGAGGGGATGAATACACGAGACAGGACAGGAGGGTGAGTGTGGGGAGAGCCACATGAGCAAAGGCCACCCTTGCCTTGGCCTTCCGCAGAGGCGGCCCCAGCCACTCCCCTGCCTCAGGGAAGACCCTCCATCCCCAGGGCGCCTCACATCTCCAGGGGTGTCTTCACAGGGGCTGGCAACTCCTTCAGGAGCCTGGGTGGCCACCGCGGTGGGGTTGGCTGTGACCTCTGAAGGCAGAACAGAGGGTGGGCCTTGGCTAACCTAAGTTTGATGTGGTTCCCAAGCATCCCAAGAAGGTTCTAGCACATTGTCCTGGCACAGCAGGATTAGGGCCAGAGCTTTTCTTGACTTCTTTCTACGGGGCAGGTCACAGATGCTCCCTGAGATCGCTGCCCTGTTTCTCCTGAGGTATTTCCTGCTGGATTTCTACTGATGTATGCTCAGCAGAGCTCCACACCGGAGGTTGAGACCATCAGAAGTTTTAATCCCCCCTGGAGCCCGTGTAAAAGCCAGATGTGGTGATGTGGTATGTCTGTAATCCCGGAGCCCTGTGGTGAGATGAGAGGTACAGGCAGGAGGACCCTCAGAAGGTTCTGGGCCGGCCAGCCTGTGGCAAACTTGGTGAGAAGCCGAGGGTGTCCTCTGACCTCACATGCTCACACTCGCTCACACACACACTCACATGCATGTGAGCACACCGATGGCTCTAGCAAGGACAGTGCCATGGACAGAATTTGTGGCTGACACCAGTTCAAGCCTTTAAGCTGATAAGGGACCATTATTGTTTATTCATTACAGCTAAAGCTTGACCATGTCACGTGTTCTGGGCTTCGGTCAGATCTATAGTAACCGGGACCCAAAGTCATGGGGACAAAGTGGCTAAACCCAGAAGGCAAAGGCATCAAGCACGCTGTGTGGTTCAACCTAAACCCTCAGACCTGAGATTACCCAGGACTTTGCAGCATGTATGGATGGAGCAAGGCTGGACTTGAGGGGGTGCGGGGAGACGGTCGGATCTGATAAGAGCAAAGGTCCTGGTCATTTATTGCCTGTGGGCCTTGCATGCTGCCTGCTGCCTCTATTATGAGGACAGAGCCAAGCAGATGGAAGCAACCAACTCACTGAGGGTGGGTATGCCTGTGGGGAGAACGTTAGACGGACTTAACCAGCTATCATTTTATTTCATTTTAAGTGAAATGCTTACTGCTCAGTCTCTTACGATTGGGGAGAATGTACACTTCAATGCAGTGAGTGACAGAAGTGACCAGGATGTCCCCAGGGCTCAGGATGCCCTCTGACCAGCTCGAGGCTGCACGCCAGGGGTGGCCACGGCACATCAGCACCCACTTACTTGAAGTGTGTAGGTGGCTGGAGAGATCTCACACCACCCTGGTTTATTTAAATTTTAAATTTCAACCACATGCTAGGACAGCACCAACACCTGGGAGTGAGTGGCTCGCCATTGCTTCCCACCGAACTTAAGAAAGGGAGCTGACAACCGCTCGGTGCGCCCCGACGTCTGTGCCACCGCTGGGGCATGACAACATCTGCCCAGGGAGGAGGTGAGTTCGAATCCGTCATGCCGCCAGCACCACCTTCCACAGTTCCACAGTGCTGGCCCGGTCACTGCGGTGAGGCTCAGCTTGAGGTTCTCAAACAGGTCTGACCTCTTGAGTCCCAAACACACCGTCTGCCATCAGGGAAGCTAAGCATATCTTTGCCCCATTCCCGAAAAAGTCAGTAAAATGAACGAGAAAAACAACGGAACAGAAGGGAACTCAGCAAGGAAACAGATTCCTGAATTTAAAATTCAGCAAGCCAAGTAAAAGTCACCGAAGATGGCATTGCCCGCCATCAGCGAGCGATCCAGCCAAGCAGAAGCGTGTGAGAGACAGCGGACAGGGTGATGGAACTTTACATTTGAACACCAACAAAGAAATAAATGGGCGTGGCCACAATACCCCCCCCCCCCCCCAGCTCTGGGATACAATCCAGAGACCGAAATGCAGAATCCACAGGACGGAAGAGGCTCAGGGACACTCAAGATGTGGAGAATTTATTTAGTGAAACCATGAGCACAAGATTTTCCAGATTGATAGAAAGACAGACATCCAAACACAAGAGGCATTTAGAACCTCAACAGCCCTGACCAAAGAAACACTACAACATAACAGAGCCGAGAAACAATGTTAAACACCGAAGGGGGAGTTCTCAAGTTACTTACAAAGTCAGCACTGTCAGAATAAAGGCAGATCCCTAAAAGCAAGGGAAGTGTAGAATGACGTATTCAACTCTGCCAATGAACCAAGAGTGTTGTACTCAGCAAGCTCTGGCTACGTTTCAAGACGAGCACAGACCAAGGTGGGTCAGGACCACTGACCCAGCCCTGTGTGAGCTTCCTTCTGTTGCTATGATAAAAAACAAACAAACAACAAACAAACAAACAAAAAAACCAAAGCAAGACCAAATCTGGCCAAAATCAACTTAGGGGATAAAAAGATTTGTGTGGCTCGCAATTCCAGGTCAGAGTCCATTACGGAGGCAATTCAGGGTAGGAGGTCAAGCATGCGTGTCAGGCAAAAGCTATGAAGGGAGCTTGGCTTGCAGGCTCTTCCTCCCAAGCTGGTACTCAGCGAGCTTCCTTGTACAGCCCAGGACCTCCTGTCCAGGGGATGCCGCTGCCCGTATTGGGCTGGGCCCTCCTGCAATAATTAACATTCAAAACAAGCAAGCCCTCAGGCCCAGTGAGTCCCTCAGGGAGACCCTTCTCAGGTGACTCTAGGCTGAGTCAGGGTGCCAAAGCTAACTTGGACAGAAAACAGCTACTTTGTGGCGTTTTTTTTTTTTTTTTTTTTTTTGAGGTTGTCATGTTGTAATGAAACGCTGAAACAGCTGTTTGCAAAGCGCCTGAATGTTTAGCACAGTGTCGCTCTCCAGCACTCTTACTTTCTTCCCAGTTATTCTCCCAACAGTTCAGATTCCAAGTTGCAGACCGCACTGATCAAATCAAACAGACTGTCTTTCAATGAAGGCAACAAAAAGTTTTGATTCCAGTAAAAAAAAAAAAAAAAAAAAAATTATGCTGAGCATCTGCTGGGGGAAATTTAATCATTTTGTGGTCCATGTTAGCAAGCATCTGCCTGTGGATTTACGTATGTCGAAATTTAGACAAACTCAAAATATTCAAAAATCTAAGTAATCTATGCCTAACTAATTCAGTGCAGACGGAGGAAAATTTTTTAATATTTAAAGAATGAGTGAACTTTTCATAAAAATGGAATATGCTGAAAGAATCCACAGCTAGAGACTAGAAGATACAAGTGTGCGTTTATGTCAGAATATAATCAGCATCATATTCAAACGTGATGAGAAGCCAAACACTCAGATAGATACAAGTGAACAAGCCGCATTTTAAAATCCAATTGCAGCTTTGCATCTATTAATAAGTTTGTTCTTAAATGATTTTGACATACATCTCAGATTTCAAAAGTCCGCCTTATTTTTAATAACATTTTTAGCTTCCAGCTTGTGTGCTGGTCGGGGATGTCGTATTCTGCCTAAATTAAGATTAAATCATTAAAAGAGTCTGTGCAAGGAGGGGAAGCCCCAGGGAGGCAGGGAGGCAGGTTGTTAACTACTTAGCATTTCCAGCTTGTGCTGGAGCGCTAATTCTACTTCCCAGAGAACACAAGAGAAGCGGTGTTCATTCAAATTAAGATCTTGTGGCCACATGACATGTACATGCAAGCATGCCAGGAGTAACACGCACAAGTCCCCAGGGACCCAGTCAGGTTACCGAGGCCTCGGCTTGGTTCCTTGTCTGTCTCCACACAGTAAAATACAGACAGCTGTCAGTTAAGCACAATGGAAGTGGAGCTTCTGCCTGCTTCTGCAGGGCCCTCTGGGTAAGGGGCTTCCTGGGCCGGGACGAGCAGTGATCACAGCTGCACATCCTTTTCTGCACAGCAGTTTCTCTGATGCTCCAGGCCACAACTCAGGGCTGCTCTGGGAGCACAGACTAAGCTGTCTGGGAAGTTGGGAGCCTAAAACCGTGACTGGGATTGGAACCGAGAAACCGAGCACTACCAGATACAGAGATAAGGGGTGACAGCCAGGAGGTTCTCCGGACGCACACTCCAGGTCAAGTTCAGACAAGTGGCAGGGGTCTCCTCCCTCCACTCAGTCCCCACTCGGGGAGGGGAGTTGGTGCACTGATGGCCCTCACCCCAGTTTGCTCGCAGAGCATGGCTGCACTATGGATTAGGCCAATCAGCAAGGCCAGAGGTTCCCACTGTGCTCACTCTGAATGGGCCATGGTGTCTGTCCACAGTTTCGGAGCTGAAATGCTCAGATTTTGTGCCGGGGAAGAGGAAGCCCCTGAGAATAAGGACTGCAAATCAGGCGAGGCAGTTTATGCCAGTAACCCTGAGGCAGGAGAGTCAGTGTGGGGTATGTAGCTAGCCTGGGCTACAGAGTGAGGCCTACGCATTTGTTTATTTATGTATTTAATCAGAAACCCATAGGAACTGCCCTCCCTCCACACAGTCTTACCAAGTTCAAGACTATGGATGCTCCAGCAAAACCGCAGCCCAGTTTCTTTGCCAGCCAGAACTAAATAAACACCCAGAAGGGCCGGCCATTTTTGCCCCACAGGAAACCTACCAGGTTAGCAGGGCTGGGGGCAGACGGCTCGGAGGCAGGGGCATTCACAATTGCCAGGTTAGGTTCCCAGCCATCCAGCAGCCATACATCGCCACGTGCCGAGAAAACGGAACAGGCGCACAGATATTCCCAGAGCTTGTTTACAACAGCACAAACAATGAGCATGTGTGCTGGGCTCCTGGGCTGGTACAGCTATGGCCAAGTGCCCTGGCCTCCTTATCTGCTTACTGTTAACTCGCCGACCTTCTCCTGCTGCCAGTAGCATTGTATTGACCCTACAACTAAACGGGTCCAGCCAACATTTCTGCACCAGGAGGAAGGTGAATTATTAATGAGTTAAAAGGCAGACATGGCTCTTAACTTTTCAATACTATCTCTTGAGAAAACCCTAAGGGGGCAAATGTAGGGGAGTAAAGGCACGTGCAGAGAAAACGTCTTTTTAAGTGCTTCTCTCCCACGGTGTTGTGTGACAGACAGTAACAGGTGGGGTCTGTTCTGTGGCATAAATGGCTTTACATCTCTGTTTCCAAGCCAGCCTCACACTCCAGTGTCCTTCTGCTTTGTACCAAGCTGCCAAATTGGCTTTTAAAAATTGTGTATTTTAAAAAAAAAACAGGAAATGGTTTGTGATATGGGATGTCCTTCTGTATTCTGTGGATATGTGTTGCTTTTATTGGTTAATAAAGGTGATTTGGCCAATGGCCAAGCAGAATATATATAGCTAGGCAGGAGATCTAAACAGAGAGAAAGAAGGTAGAGTCAGGGAGGTGCCATGTAGCCAGAGACGGAGGAGGCGGGAGAGAAGTATGGGCCCTACAGAGTTAAGGGAATAGAGCCACGAGGCAGAGTCAAATTAATAGAAACGGGTTCATTTACGTTATGAGAGCTAGGTAGAAATAAGCCCAAGCTATTGGCCAAGCTTTCACAATTAACGATAAGTCTCTCTGTGGTTATTTGGGAGCTGGCAGAGAGGACACAAAAATCCACCTACAAACTGTATCTATCTACCATGGCCACATAGTACTCAGGCTGGACTGCTATTGCAGGTAAGTTCACAAAGGGCCTGCATGGGGGGAAAACAGTCCCCAGATCCATTCTAGAGCCAAGGAGCCAGAACCTCACATGGGACCAAGAACCTGCACTTCTACGGGGCTTCCCGTGGTCCCCGTGGACTCACAAGGCTCCCCGTGGCCCCCATGAACACCAGAGCTACAGAGCCACCGGTGCAGAAACGATGCGTGGATAATCACCCCGAGTGCACTGTTTATCAAATAGTCTCAGACATACTAAAAATGTGTTGGAAGCGACTGCTTCCCTCAAGTTATATAGAGCCAGAAATAGTTGAGAGTCAAGGGTCTGCATGCCAAGTCTGAGGTGGTTGGAGGGTATCCTTGTGACGGGGGTCAGGGAGACTGCTCAGCCAGGTTCTAAAATAGAAACGGAAAACCGAAGTTGAGATTTCTCTAGTGAATGAAGGGCAACGTGGGTAAAGCGAACTCGCACGCTCGTCATCAAAATGATGCCCGCCCTTTTGGATCTAGGCATGAAAATATCTCTAAAACAGAAGCAATGCCTGCCAACCAGTCGGGAGGGTGAGGAGATGCAAAGAGAAAACTCCAGAGAAGCGCGCCAGCTCATAGAGAAGGCAGATTGAGGTTACTCTGCTATTTGCATCCCTCACCATGGATACGCATGTCTGGTGGCGATGAGCATACGACCGCCGAGAGCCACTGTGGAGATTTTGACCTGGTGGAAGTCCTCAGTGGGACAGTCCGACAGCGGAGGGAGGAAGCGCAGCCCTGCCCTGAGGCCCAGCAGGCCTGCACATGGATTTCCGTACCAGAGGTAAAGACGGCATGGGCACACAGCAACAGGGCAGAGGGCCAAGGTCTAGTGCGTGGTCGGAGCACAGTTAAGATGGGGAGGGCATCAGCAAGATAGGTTACAACAAAGCGCACGCCATTCCTCAGGAGCACACATGCATGGCAGCTGCACAGTAGTCCTTTAAACTCCATTTATGTTGCAACGTGCACAGACACACACGTGCACACACTTGAACCCGCGCACACCAAGAATGAGTAGCTGACATACGTTAACTATGTTCGCATGGGAGGGGACGCAGAAAATAAATTTCAAACCCCTCCTCCTCTGGCTAATGATAGAGCGAGGTCAGTCTACCTAGAGAAAGAAACGTCAGCACAGCTCAAGGAGAGAAGAGTACTTTCTAATTAAATGCATATTCCTGACTACATATCAGTGGTCCCAGAGCCCCAGACCTCCATACTATACACTGCCATACTGTACAATACCACGGTACTGCGTGTATCCTAACACCTGGCCAGGAGCTAGGTAAGGGCTGGCTGTAAACACACCTGAGAGATCACTGGTTAGCCGCCAGCCCCTCCCACATCCTACTCCCGCCCACGGACATCCGTGCATGGGGTCAAGGGCAGATGAGGTGGAAGGGTGCTGCACGAACAGTGTCTTCCCTGCGTCACTAGCAAGAAACCACACAACAGCTGCAGTGAAGTCGGGAGACTTCAGGGTAGGGGACACAAGAAGAGAAGAAATGGGTTTGGAATAGTTCCTGTGTGAGCTATGTAGCAGAGTCAGTCTCCTGGGCTCAGGTGACAGGAAGCTGGCAAAGCTTGCCCTGGCACCTTGGGCTTTCCTGGATCGGTCAGCATCGCCACAGTTTTGTCCTGAGGAATGGCTGTCATTGCAGCATGAGCCCCAGCCCAGGATTCCCATGTGGCAGCCACCTCAGCTGGGACTTTAGCTCCAGCAGGCAGCCCTTCCTCTCCCTTTAATTCAACAAGAAGGGCCTGGGGCTCTGCTGAACTTAGAGAAAACAGGGACCAAAATGATACAGGCCTTGACCCCAGAGAGAACACACAGCTGTTGTCGATCACTTCTGCTCTTCGGTGGCCTCTAGTCAACTGTCTGCGGAGTAAGGATGCCGAAGCCCCTGCCGAAGCCCCTGAGAGGGCCATTGGACACCTGCTTCCCTGAATTGGGCCTTTTCCAAATTCAGGGTATTTATGGAGTGCTGGCTCTGTGCACGGCATCTGTGGGCTCCCTCCTCAGAGCTAAACAGGAAGGGCATCCTGCAGAAAGGATCTGAGCCTTGCTTTCGCCTAGAGGGAAAGGTTCAGAAAAGAAGGGCGACTGACCGAACACAAGGCAGAGAGAACTTCCAGCGGGCAGAGGGGGAAAGGGCCCAGTTGGGAAGCAGCCACCCTGGCACAGATAGCAGAGCCGGGGCTGACTCGGTCGCCGGGAGGTGGCGCCCTCTGTGCCCCCATTGCCTTGCGTGTTTCGTACGAGGCGTCTCCCTCCACTGCTGCACACGGTGGCCTCTGGACAATCTCCTCTGCACCCAGCATCTGACGACCGACACACTGCCCAGGGTGGAGCGGGAGTGACATGCTCGGGTGCCTCCTCAGAAAGCCATGGTTACGTTTGAGACCTCAGGTTCATCTCCATGATAGACAGATCACCATCCAGCCAGCCCCACAGGATGGATCATCTGGGACGGCAGAGCCCTGGGTGAGGGGTTGGGGAGGGTAGGGGGAGGGTTCCGGCTGCAGGGACGCCCCCGGGGTCCTTGGGTACAGCCTACAATGATCTGATTGGTTGAAAAGATGTGTTTCTCAATTAAGTCCAGCTTGACCTCACACGTTCAGGGAATATCCCCTGGGAATTCCCAAGGTGACACTGTCCTCTCTCAACAAAAGGTGATACCAATTTGGTCACTCAGAAAAGCGAGGCCGCTGACAGCAGTCCCGAAGGATGGATGTCGTGGGAGCCGAAGTGCCAGTGTAAGCTTACAGGAGGAGCAGTGGGAACTCTTAAGAGTTAGAGTCTGAACTGGAAAGGCAGGCTGGTGAGGTGGCTCATCAGGCAAAGGTGTGTCCTGTGCCTGTCTAACAACCTGCCTACTCCCCTGGACCCCATGGTGGGAGGAAGAAAACCAGCTGCCCGGCGTTGTCCCGTGACATCCATGGGTGTGCCATAGCACGTGCACACCTGAGCATGTGTGCAGACGCAGTTTCCAGAGACAGGGACACTGGAGTTGCAATAGAGCTCAGAGCCTGCCTGGCATGCACGCAGTGCTGATCCCAGTGCTGCATGAAAGAGCTGGCCCATGACCCCAGCACTAGGGACGCAGAGGCTGGAGGATCAGGAGTTCAAGGCCACCCTGGGCTACAAAGAGAGTTTGAAGCCAGCCCCTACATGAGTCCCTGCCTCCAACAAACAAGATCCAGACAGAGATTGCAGGTAGGACATTCTAGGTCCTGAAGGAGGCATTTTTAAGTAAAAGAAGGATTTTTATTCTTATATACAAAATGCCTACAATATTCATACATTCATATATCCATGCATGCATATTTATAAATTAACCACACATTTGAGTGTGGGTGTCTGTGAGTGTGTCTGTGAGTGTGTGTGTCTGTCTGTGAGTGTGTGTCTGTGAGTGTGTGTGTCTGTCTGTGAGTGTGTGTCTGTCTGTGAGTGTGTGTGTCTATCTGTGAGTGTGGGTGTCTGTGAGTGTGTGTGTCTGTCTGTGAGTGTGTGTGTCTGTCTGTGAGTGTGTGTCTGTCTGTGAGTGTGTGTGTGAGTGTGTGTCTGTCTGTGAGTGTGTGTGTGTCTGTGAGTGTGTGTGTCTGTGAGTGTGTGTGTCTGTGAGTGTGTGTGTCTGTCTGTGAGTGTGGGTGCCTGCCTGCTGTGAGTGTGTCTGTGAGTGTGGGTGCCTGCCTGCTGTGAGTGTGTCTGTGAGTGTGGGTGCCTGCCTGCTGTGAGTGTGTCTGTGAGTGTGGGTGCCTGCCTGCTGTGAGTGTGTCTGTGAGTGTGGGTGCCTGCCTGCTGTGAGTGTGTCTGTGAGTGTGGGTGCCTGCCTGCTGTGAGTGTGTCTGTGAGTGTGGGTGCCTGCCTGCTGTGAGTGTGTCTGTGAGTGTGGGTGCCTGCCTGCTGTCAGTGTGTCTGTGAGTGTGGGTGCCTGCCTGCTGTGAGTGTGTCTGTGAGTGTGGGTGCCTGCCTGCTGTGAGTGTGTCTGTGAGTGTGGGTGCCTGCCTGCTGTGAGTGTGTCTGCATGCAGCTAGGGCTCCCCCAGCTGTGATGCTCTGTGTAGCTCTCTCTGTGTAGCAGCAGCAGATACAGCAGTCTGGTTTTGAGGAGCATCACACCTCACAGGTCTATATGGATGACTTCACCTTTGATCCCTGAATACAGGTTTGCAGTTAATTCCTGTAAGAGTTTCATTATCGACTACGGTGCAATTGAGGAGCAATGATGGAGCTGATGAGTGACAGTCCCCAGCTCTCTGCTGCATCTCCGTCACCCTACCCGGGGAAGGATGGTCACACACTCTACCATGCTACCCTGGGTGGACGCTGTCTCAAGGCAAAGACGGGGGAGGCTGGCTTGGCAGACAGACGACAGTTTGTGTCAGGGTTATCTGGAAAGCCTCTGCGAGGGCGAATGATGCTGAGTTGGATGCAGCATCGCAGTGACAACTTGGGAGAAAGGAAGAGCTTGGCCTCTGGGAGGGGAGGACAAGGACATCCTGAGAGCCTCCTTCATGCTTGCCTTCATGCTCAGTGGCATCCGGGGAACCTTGTCCTGCCGGAGGAAGTCCCCAGGGCACTTTGTTCAAGAGCAAATTACAGCAAATCTCAAACAGTTGAGTTGACTTCATTATACCAATGCATTTCAGCTGCAGCAGACGCCCTGGGGCCACTTAGGATGCCATCCCCATCTTCCCTTGGCAGAGTCTCTACATCCTCTGCACATCCCCTCTGCCCACGATGGTCCCTGGTCATGGCCCCCTGCCTTCTCTGTGGTCTCCAGAAGCTACACCCTCTCTGCACTAACAGAACTGGCCTCAGGATCCTGATTAATGTAATTAACACCTTTGCGTTCTGGAACAGGCATCACTGCCATCGCCTTTCAAGTGCAGCCATTGCAGAAATCAGAGTCCAGATGTGGCATCATAACTACACACCCATTCTGTGCCAGCGGCGGCCCAGGGTTTCCAGCCTACTTAAATACGTGGCGGTGCTAATTACCTTGATAACGTGTGTTTATGTGGCGCCATCCTGCCCCAGCCACCTACATGAGCATCAAGGCGGCATGCAATTAACCATCGAGTCTAAAGAGCAACAGCTCAGCACAGAGCAGCTTTTGGAAAGGAATCAGAGCCAGGCTCGGTGCAGGCGGCACTTCCTTCCTTGGGGAGCCGGCTATTCCAGCGAGTTGTTGGATGTGGGGGAACTGAGATCTGAGCGCTTCCCTTCCTCAAGTCTTCTGTAAAGACGGCCACACTGCCAACTCAGCATGTCTGAGCATGAAGCCGCAAGAACAAGGCATGCCTGATGTCAGAGCCTGGACAGCCTGTGCTGCCCATCCCTAAGGAAGATGTAAGGAATAGAGCGTGGGGAGGACAAGGCGCTGCGGAGCACGGGGTGACTACAGTATCCCAATGCTTGGCGCCTGGAGGGTGTGGCTCTTAGGGGTGGGGCGTTACCATCAACAGGAAACCTGTGCTCTGCAGCCACCACCACTTCACAGAGAATCCAGTCACATCTGGACAGGGCACTTTGAGAGGGACGCTGACAGATGAGAGAGACCGTGGCCAAGAGGTCAGAGCAGGGGAAGGTGTGGACGCCAACACGGGCTGGGGTGAGGACGGAAGGAGGCAGGGCGGGGTGTGTGTTGGTCAGCTTTCCGCCACTGTAACACATGCCAGAAACAACCAACTTCTGGGGAGAAAGGGTTTATTCCTGCTCATGATTTCAGAGATCTCACAGTCCTGGCTGACAGGTGCTCCTGGGGCTGGGGTAGGGCAAGGGGCAGAACAGAGTGGAGAGCGAAAGATGGAAGAAAGGTAGAGCTGGATTGTTCCCTTTGAAGGCAACCCCATGACCTAAGCCCCCCCATGACCTAAGACCCCCATGACCTAAGGCCCCCCATGACCTAAGGCCCCCCCATGACCTAAGGCCCCCCATGACCTAAGCCCCCCATGACCTAAGCCCCCCATGACCTAAGCCCCCCATAACCTAACCCCCCATGACCTAAGGCCTCCCCCCATGACCTAAGGCCCCCCATGACCTAAGGCCCCCATGACCTAAGGCCCCCCCATGACCTAAGGCCCCCCCATGACCTAAGGCCTCCCCCCCATGACCTAAGGCCCCCCCCATGACCTAAGGCCCCCCCCATTACCTAAGGCCCCCCCCATGACCTAAGGCCTCCCCCCCATGACCTAAGGCCCCCCCATGACCTAAGGCCCCCCATGACCTAAGGCCTCCCCCCATGACCTAAGGCCTCCCACCAGGCCACTTCAGATCAAGCTACAGAGCTGTGTTACAGAGGAGGGGTTGACGGTACGCGATGCCACCAAGCAAAACCGGACCCCTCGGGTGGAACCTGAGTCTCCATGAAAGGCATGCAAGTACACCCAACATCCAGTTTTAAAATCAGCAAGATTTCATGAGCGGGATCTGATCGGGATCTGTTTGTAACTGCCCACTCGATGGGATTGAGCGACACCTTGGGCATTAACGAGACGCACCATTGGACGCGTCTGTCTGTGCTGACCTTTACACGGTGGTTTGATGAGAGAGGACCCACCTTGCACGTGACAGGACCATCCAGTGGGTTGGGGCTGAAGACTGAATAAAAAAGATGGAAAGGGAGGGAGCGAGGAGCCCGGGAACATCCCCTTTCCCTTGGCCCACTGAGACACGAAGAATCCTGGCCACACGTTCCCACCGCACTGTGCCGCACATCTTCGTGGCCATGATGGGCTGCACCCCTCAAACCATGAGTGTGTGTCCTTAAATTGTTCCCAGCAGGAACCGGTCACAGCGCCAAGAAAGGTGGTGAACACATGCAGGAGCTGGGCTTGCAGTCCCTGGGCAGAGGCGAGGCTGAGGTGGCTCCTGGGACTCAGCCGAGGATTGTGAGCCCTACAGCAGGGGCGGACGTCTGATGAGCAGCAGGGGCGGACGTCTGATGAGCAACCGGGAACCACAGCCTTGTGCTCGTGTGATTTCAGACATTGCAATCTCCCTTGCCTCCTTGTGCCTCACTGTTTTTGATCTTTGAACGTTGTTATTGTTTTAAATTAGCTTGCAATACACTGACCTTTTCCTGTGTACCAAACGTCCTGGATTTTAACGCGGTAATGTCTCATTTGCCACCACAGGGCTCAGTTCCCCATCACCTCCTCGTGCAAGCCGCTTTCCCCAAACCACCAGTCTCTTCCGTCTCCATGGCTGTACTGTTTGGAGAATATCAGATGCAGGGGGCCACACCCTATGCCACCTTTGGGGACTGGCTCTCTTCACCTAGCAAGAGGCCTTTGAGAGTCGCTGTACTTGTCCACAGTTCAGCATCCTAGGCGGGATTCTTGGGAACGTGACTTGGCTGCACTGAAATCCCCCACCCAGTGGCTCAGTCTGCGGAGTTAGGAATCCAGTTTCAGGGAGTTATGGGGTTTATTGCCTTTTCTTTGTCTTTTATCTGGTATTTAATTTTAATCCTAGAAGAAACAATCCAGGGCTACTGAAAACACAGGCGTTTAAGGACACGGACTCAGGGTTTAGGGGGTACGGACCACCACGGTGGAGGGTGGAGGCCCCGGGTGAGTGGAGGGTTGTGTGCTTGCTGAGGGTCACAAGGTGCAAATGCAGAACAAAACACCACAGACTAACTCAGGTGCCTGGGTCTCAGGGAGGGGAATAAACACCACAGACTAACTCAGGTGCCTGGGTCTGAGAGAGGGGAATAAACACCAGAGACTAACTCAGGTGCCTGGGTCTCAGGGAGGGAATAAACACCACAGACTAACTCAGGTGCCTGGGTCTGAGAGAGGGAATAAACACCACAGACTAACTCAGGTGCCTGGGTCTCAGGGAGGGAATAAAACATTGTCCCCCACATCACATCTGTGACCAAGGTGTCACACTGCCACAAAGCCACCTGAGGCCCTCACTTTTTCTTAAGTCCTGCACACGGGCTCAGGATGGATATGAACCTTCCCCTCCCTGCAATCTCCCTCCCCGGGCGATCTCAGCAGGTACACAGCAGAGCTGTTCACAGCAGCTGGAGTGGGGGCCACATGTGTAATCTCAGCATCTGGGAGGCCAAGGTGGGGAAGACAGGTTCAAATTCAAGGTGGCCAGCCTGGGCTATGGTATGAGACGCCCTCTCAAACTTCTCACCATGATGGCTTGCACTGTCCATCAGAAACGGTCAGGCACCTTTGTCCAGCAAACCAAATCTCCAAAGTTGTTTTAACTCCTCGGCAGTTTCATCCCTTTGAGCGGCGTCGTGAATATTTCCCAGTAACCCAACTGGTCTCTTGTCTGGCTGTCAAGAACATGCCAACCTGTCTCGGTGCCTTTTTAGAAAACAATTGTCAATGTATGTTAAAGAGAAAGCGTAGATAGAGAATTAGAAGGAAATGGTCAGGTGTGGTGGCACACGCCTGTAAACCCAGCACTCAGGAGGCAGAGGCGGGTGGATCTCTCTGAGATGCCAAGGGGGTGGCCGTATGGAAACGAGAAGTTCGGACTGTTTGGATAAATTAAAGTCAATATTGTTTTCACAGGTCCCTTGTGTGAAGGGAAGGGAAGGTGGAGTCCAAGAATGAAAGTCACCTTGTGCCTGTCACTGTCTAGAAGGAAGTGGAATCCCACGTGTGTGAGGGGCCAAGGGAAGGAGGGGGAGCGTTGGCATCAGAAGGCAGAGGCGAACACACGCGTGCACACACATACGCACGCACACACATCCGCAAAAACACGTGCACACACATACACACGCACACACATCCGCAAACACAAAGACAGATGCACACATGCACACACACAGACATACACATACACATGCACACACACAGACATACACATACACAGGCATACTCACATGTGTACAACCACACACACACACACAAACACCCCCACGTACACACACACACACACACACACACAAACACCCCCACGTACACACACAAACACACACACACACACACACAATTACAGTTTCCTGGGGCTCTGGCCTCACAACCAATTGAAGCCTCGAAAGGCCATATGATTTAACATACCTTCCCACAGGGTTGCGTGCTCTGGCAAACCTTTCAGCCCTGTAGCAGGAGAAGGAGCCTCAACCACAGGCTGTTGCCCACCTCGCTTCCTTTCCCTCTGCATGGACCCCCAGGCCAGCCCTCTGGGCTCCCCATCCTGATCGAAGTCACCCAATGTCAGGCGACTCTGGATGTGGTGACCCTTGAAGTCCCTCTATATGGGGGATGGACTGGTGTCCCTGGAACCTTTCTGTCTGGCCTCCGCTCTGTAAATCACAGAGACGATGAGAGCTCATCAGGCTCTCTTCTCTCAAAGGCGGAGAGCCTCCAGATGGAACAAAGCAATTTCTTTACTAAGAAAGCTTTTATGTCACCTTCAAAATAGCACCTGTGCTCCACACAGAGCCTGGGGGGGGGGGGGACCTGCTTCAAAAGGCAGGGAGTAAATAAGGAGGCAGAGAAAAGGGTTTGCAGACGGTTTTTCTTCACTGAGACCAGAGTGCCTCAACATGAAGGCGCCAGGCACCTGGGATTCCAGCCTCCCTGCCCCTGACTGAAACACGGGTGGTAGGCACGGCAGGAGGGAGGGACCATGGAAGACACCTCAGACGAAGCGCTGAGTGAGAAGGTAGGCGTCAACACAACACTGGATCTTGAGGAAGGAGTTCTAAGGTGCTGCAGAGGAAGTCACAAACTCAGTTTGTGCATCCGGTGTATCCCTAATTAGCCTCCCCCTCCCCACCCCTTGTGGGGACCTCCTTTCCTACCGGCGTCACCACAACTTCCTCCCAGTCATCATTTACCCCGTCCTTTCAAATTCTCAAGATCCAAATGAGATCTGGTAGAATAAAAAATGATTTGGGGGAAAAAATCCATTTGCCCACACCTAATCTACCTAGAAGTTTCCAGCCCCCCCTGGAAGATCCCAGAGAAGGGACAGATCTAGGCTTCGTAGGGTGGGGCCGGGCGTCAGTCTGGGCTGGGCAGTAAAGGACTTGGACAGTAAAGGACTGTGCATTGTGCATCAACACATTCAATGCACGGCATGATTCCATACAGGAAGTTTTCTGTGATGGACCGCCTCAGGCGACCGTGGAGACTAGAGATGCCACTGACCTGTTGTGAGCTTAAGACCTGGGAATGCTGGTGGGGGGAGCTTGAAGGTCAGAGAGCCGACAGCACTGGTTCAAGACCAGCTGTGACTGCCTAAGGAGCGAGGTGGCCAGCCCAGATCCATGGACCCACTTAAGCCATCAGCCAGAGGAATGGGGCCTCCTCTGCCTCTGCAGGCCCTCAGCAGCTTGGTGATACCCAGCCTCTCAGGGACTTTAGTCATCCTCTTGGCTTGTTAACCATAGCTGCTTTTCCAGAGAGTCTCAAATACACAGGGGCTATGGGTCTACAAGGTAGCCTCTGCCAAACTCGACGCCCAGTTCCTTGCTTTCAAATGGACACATTTTGAGGCCTAATGTCTGTCTGCCCCTGGGATTGGAGTGGGGTCACTGTCTGAGACATGGTTGTCTTCTTCCTCCCTCTCCTGTTCAGCCCTGATTTACCCACCTGTCCCTGGTTTCCCCCAAACACCTCCGCAGTGTGCATGTACCTGGGACCCAAGCCTGGCTCTTGGGACCCACACTTGAAATGCCATTCCTAGAGCTCTAACCGGTGAGGTTCAGGAGGGGCAGGGTGCCTCCAATCTGGAGGGGACAGGACAAGTTCTATCCACGAAAATCTCCAGGCTTTGGCTTTGAACTCGCTGTAGCACTTAAGAGGGTCGCATCACAAGACCCATCGGATCCTGTGGGTAGCAGGAGGTGCTGTGATGTCTTCTACGGCGATTTTCAACATTTGCACACAGTTGCAGGGGACAGGATCACAAGGAAATACGGCATCCGCCTACACAGCGCATCGGAATCAGAGCAGTTTAACACAAAGAGGAAAAGAACAAGGGAAATGTCACCAGAAACACTCTACCCTTACACCCAGCTTCTCTGCTGCTTGGGTCACATTTGCATAATTAAATTGCTGGGTCACATTTGCATAATTAAATTGCTGGGAGCACGTGTTTTCATTTGGGTGACAAGATGTATATATTTCTACTTGCAAAAACTATTTGATATGTGATTGGGGTTCAGTGCTCACCCTTCAAAATGACAAATGACAGAAAAATGGTTTTGTCTTCCTGGCCTTCTTTTTGTCCCTCAATCTACTTGACCATGAAGTATTCAGACACTGGGATTCAGTGTCAGGATTAAGGCCGGACTAGTGCAAATAACCCTTCACTGGTGGGAAAGCCA
This sequence comes from Phodopus roborovskii, assembly GCF_943737965.1. NCBI lineage: Eukaryota > Metazoa > Chordata > Mammalia > Rodentia > Cricetidae > Phodopus > Phodopus roborovskii. The sequence continues at coordinate 8,985,453 of NW_026125295.1, forward strand.
GGCAGGTGGGAAGTGCTTGGATCACCTGTGCATGGCCCCAGGGTCATGAGTTGCTGTTTGAACTTGGGTAGGGTCATTTTCTCTGCATTCATTCATTCATCTATTCATTCATTCACTTTGGGGGAGGGGTGGCTCAATGGCACAATGCTGAACTAGCACACACAGATCCCTGAGCTCTACTGCTGGGAATGAGGAGACAGGGAATGCATTTGATGATTGCTCTTGGCTACAAAGGGATTAACTAGATGGCAGGGTCTAACGTAATAGATGCTACTCGAATGTGGCACGGAAATTTAAGTTTAAGTTAATTAAGACTAAATAAGGCTGAACTCCCATGCCTCGGCAGCACTAGCCACGTGTAGAGTACTCAATAGCCACCATGGTCCATGGCTACTCCAAGGGCAGTCACAGAGAGAACTTGTCCACCAGTTCGGACAGCTCTAGATGGTGCTCAACTAGATGGCAGAACTTGTTGGATACTCGGTTCCTATCTCAAGGCAAAATTCAAAGGGCATTCTTTTTTTCTTCATGAAACTCAAGTCAACAACCCAAGCAGTAATTTATACAAAGCAAACAGCCTGAAACAGCACGTTTCAAAGCTATCCTGATTTGACACTTCTCCACTAGAGAGGGTCAGCAGGAAAATGGGTACTGTGTTTTCTAAAGCCCTTGTATCTGTATTAAAAAGCACCCTGGCTCCATCGTAAGAAAAGCCGACTTACATACAGTCAAGACAAACTAGGTCCTTCGAGTTTACGATTAAGCCTCTGTTTCTCGAGGCTTGATCGGGCTTTGCCCCACCTGTAACCTTAACTAAAAATGGTTCCGCTCTCTGTTCTAGGAAATGGCAAACATGTCTTTGCTTCAAAAAGTTAATAACCATCTTGCAAGTCTACCTTTGTCTCTAAGGTTTGCTATGGCTACCTTGTTGTGACCACCTGTTGTCGCGACCATCTTGCAGTCAGGATGTCCTTATGACTAACTTGTTAGGCTCATGTTCTGCTGCTGAAACCCTACCTATTTTGCCCACCAAATGCCCCATTTGGAAACCCCCTACCCTTTAGCTATAAAACCCTCCTCTCCCTCACATCCAGGCTGCTCAAAATTTCTGATTTAAGGTGAGAGAGCCAGCTGACCATTTTCTCCTCATAATTGTTAGGTTTAATGGTATAAGGAAGCCTCGTGTCTCTTATCTCCAGGAAAGCATGCAGGTCATAGAGCAAAATAGTTGCCAGCCCCAATACAGGCAGGCATTCCAGGAGCACACCCTGGTGGTGTTGAATGTGTGTGTGCGGTGTGTGTGGGTGGTGTGTGTATGTGAGTGTGTGTGGTGTGTGTATGTGTGTGTGAATGTGTGTGTGGTATGTATGTGTATGGTGTGTGTATGTGTGTGTGTATGACTGTGTGTGTGTGTTTGTACGTGTGTGGGAGGTGTGAGGTATGTGCGGTGTATGTGTATGTGCGTGTGTGGTGTGTGTGTGTATGTATGTGTGTATGTGGTATGTGTATGTGGTGTGTGTATGTGGTGTGTGTGTGTGCAGTGTGTGTGTGTATGAGTATATGTATGTGTGTGTGGTGTATGTGAAAGTGTGTGTGTATGTGTGTGTGGTGTGTGTGGTATGTGTGAATGTGTGTGATGTATGTGTGCGCAGTGTGTATGTGTGTGAGTGTGTGAATGTGTGTGTGGTGTGTGTGCAGTGAGTGTGTGTATGTGTGTGTGGTATGTGTGAATGTGTGTGTATGTGTGTGTGTGTGCTTGTATAGTCAAATCCAAGGCTGCAGTGAATTCATACAACACAGCACACTTGGACACCTCCAGGAACACTGAGAATTCCCAAGGCAGTAGATTTTGAATTAATTTTTGTCTCAGAAAACTTACAGTGTCAGCAAATTTTGTGACTCCCCCATATTGTTACACAAACTGAGCCCCACTTCTGAAGCTGTGTTTAGATCAGCACGTGCTCCTGATGAGGCATGGCTGTACCAATAGCTGGGCACGGCAGGGGGTGACGAAGGTGGGCAGCCTGGGGCTTGAGGGTGACATGGGAGCCACACACGGTCAAGCATCTTCAGGGACCCCCAGCCCCTGTGTGCTTTCGCCGGATGGCATTCCCTCTCAGAGCAGAAGCACAAGTCACCAAATGCGCAGCAAGGACGCACTTCAGGGTCTGGGAGGCAGCTCAGTTGGGGAAGTGCTCCCTTGCAAGCACAAGGAACCGAGTTTGATCCCCAAGAGCCCCAAATAATAAATAGACAAACAAACAAACACATAGGACTAATAAGGTGACTCAGAGGGACACCTGCTAGCCAGACTGGCGCTGAGGACCCACATGCTGGAAGGAGAGAGCCTACTCCTGCCACTTGGGCTCCACACTTGCGCTGTGGCACAGAGGACTCCCCAACCCCCCAATAAATAAAAATGCCTAATTAAAAAAAAAAGAGGTGGAGTAGCACATGCTTGTAGCACTGGGCAGGTGGGCACAGGTGGACCTGTCAGGTGTACAGCACAGCCAGCTTATCCCACAGGGCTAGAGAGAGACTCAGTCCCTGAGGAATGACCCCTCAGATTGTCCTCTGGTGTGTGCACATACACACACACATACCAGACACATACACACACACACAGATACACACACATTCTCACAGACACACACACACTCAGAGACACACACACGCATCACATACATACAGACACACACCGACACATGCCACACACACACACACAAGACACACACACACACACACACACACACACACACACACTCTGGACTTCAGATCGTTTTTTCTCGTGTTGTCTAAGGAACACAATGAAGTCTGAAGCACCCATCAATGATCTCATAATTGAGAACAGTTTCCTGGGTCACTGTAATTATAGGTAATTTTGTCCACAGTAAAAGTGACGGCAGCATGAAATTTCAACATGTGCTAATTGATGCCATTTTAGGACGGGTATTATAAAAAAACCCATCATAATAAGGCTTGTGACATGTTACGGACAAGGTTGAATAACCGTCCCTGATAGGCGGGGTTCCCTCTCTCCCTCCTCCAGGGGCTGGGGCTGGGGCCAGGTTAGGGAGCAGAGGGGAAGAGAGGAAGAGAGAACTGATGGAAGGTCTCTGTGAGAGTGAAGGTCTCTGTGAGAGTGAAGGTCTCTGTGAGAGTGAAGGTCTCTGTGAGAGTGAAGGTCTCTGTGTCACAGCGAAGGTCTCTGTGTCACAGCGAAGGTCTCTGTGTCACAGCGAAGGTCTCTGTGAGAGTGAAGGTCTCTGTGTCACAGCGAAGATCTCTGTGAGAGTGAAGGTCTGTGTCACAGCGAAGGTCTCTGTGTCACAGCGAAGGTCTCTGTCACAGCGAAGGTCTCTGTGTCACAGCGAAGGTCTCTGTCACAGCGAAGGTCTCTGTCACAGTGAAGGTCTCTGAGTCACAGCGAAGGTCTCTGTGTCACAGTGAAGGTCTGTGTCACAGTGAAGGTCTCTGTGAGAGTGAAGGTCTGTGTCACAGCGAAGGTCTGTGTCACAGCGAAGGTCTCTGTCACAGTGAAGGTCTCTGAGTCACAGCGAAGGTCTCTGTGTCACAGCGAAGGTCTCTGAGTCACAGTGAAGGTCTGTGTCACAGCGAAGGTCTCTCTGTCACAGCGAAGGTCTCTGTGTCACAGTGAAGGTCTGTGTCACAGTGAAGGTCTCTGTGAGAGTGAAGGTCTGTGTCACAGCGAAGGTCTCTGTCACAGCGAAGGTCTCTGTGTTGGGGGAGAAGCAAAAGCCTCGGGTGGGAACAGAATCCACAGTGGCAGCCACTTCGCACCCAGGAAAGCTAGGAAGGACAGCCCTACCGGTGTCAGAGGACCCTGAGGAAGGAAGGCATCAGTCAGGGCAGTGGCCTGATCAGCTCGTTCTCACTGGAATCCTCACACTCAGCATCCCTCAGCTCCCACACACGGCAGGTGAGCTCGGTCGGTCGGGGGCGGCTTCTCCTGCACCCAGGATAATAATTATCTGCTCTCCACCAAGTTCCACAGAGATTACTGATGGGGAAGGTCGAAGGAACAAGGGGCCACAGCCGCGCTGGCCTGTCTTCTCTTCGGTTTCACACGATTTATTTGAAAGGGGAATAAAACTAACCCACTTCAACAAGACTGTCTCTTTCTTGTTTGTTTGTTTCTAATTTGGAGACAGGACCTTCCTGTGAAGCACGGACTGTGCGGCCAGGCCGACCCTGAATTCACAGAGATCCCTCTGTCGTGCGTGTCCTCCCCTTCCCCCCGCACACATGTACACACACACACACACACACACACACAGAGTGTGAGAATTGTGGAGATGTACCATCACACGTACCGTCATGCCTTGCTCTGTATTTGTAGGTGCTCAAACAAGATCACAGTTGGGCTCAGCCTTGGTGAGCACCACGGAAACCAGCCTGGGTGGGCTGGCTCCGCTGGGAGAGCTCATGACAGCAAATCCCTGCCCCCAAGGGGATTGAGCAGAAAAGTGCCAGAGTCCCCAGGGTGGCCCTGCACCAAGCATGGGCTTGGTCTTGGGGTGACCTGGGGCTACCTATGGCAGCCTGCCAACCAACACTCTGGATGAGGGTCCCCTCAGCCAGTTCCTGAGACCCACGCCAAGACTCGGGCCAGGAGCCATCCACTTGGCGTGCACATCATACTGAGATTTCAGTAATCCCGTAGAAATCTCTTTCCGTTGGGTTACGGACACCTTGTGTGCCAGGACATTCCCCTCCCCTGCTTTATCCTTGGCTCTCAGTTCTCACGTCCCTGCCTTGTAGCGCCTGTCCTTACGTTTGTCTCTGCCATGGTCAGCTTGTTCTCCTGGTCATTGCCACACCCTGACTAAATGCCAGGGTTTGGGGATGGCGGTTGCTGCAAGGCACGGGACAGCAGTGCTGTCAAACACTCTAGGGGACAAACAACATGTCACCCAGCCCCGCCCCTCCCACCCAGGAAACGTGCCCCTCCTCTGGGGTTCTAAGGTTAACTCTGGCTGGTGCATCCTGGTGGCCAAGCTCCCCTGGCCCCCTGGCTCTATTCCTCATTCATCCTACAGCTCACCATCACATCCGGGGACAAGCTAGGTAGGGTACTAAGGGTCAACCTTTATATTCACTCATTCATTCACTCACTCACTCATTCATTCATTCACCTTTGTCTTCTCCCACTCCTTCCACAGGTAACAATGGATTTCTTCTCTGATGATATTAGCCATAACCCTGAGGAACACAGGAGCGTTTGTCCTCCATTCTCTGCCTGCAGGTGAGGCGAGTCAGTACAGAAGTGTCACACGGAGGCCGGAGACTGGGGAGTGGGCAAGGGCAGGATGGGGGAAAGACTCCGTTTATAATAACTACGCGGGAGGGCAGGGCCATTGCCTTTCGTGTTGCCAAAAGCAAATGCGAAATAAGACAAACGACAGGAAGATGGTGAGCAGGTGTTAGGTCCTTGGTTTGTAAAAAAAAAAAAAAAAGTAACAAAAATTAAACAATTTAAAATCCATCTGGGGAATCATTTCCCAATTATTCTAGGGACTCTGCACCTTGCATGGGAAGAGGACACGGTGCTCTCTTGGACCGGAGGGCCTAGGGCACAGGGGCGCCGCCTCTTCTGAGGTGTCTCAAACTCCTCTAACGACTAGCAAGTAACATGAGTTATTACCCAGGATTTATCTTCAAAGAATGCCAATTACAGAACATGGTAACTGGAATCCCCCACGTTAGACAGAGGAAGGGAGTTTGAGAGAGAGAGAGACAGAGGGAAAAATGGTTCACAAGATTTATACCTTTCTCTAAATAGAACAGGCACCAAGGGAAAGCATCATGGTGGCCCCAGCTGAGTTCAAAGGCTCCGGTTCCATAGCTTCAAAGTTTACCCCGGTGACCAACTCGGTCTCGGCTGCGCCTGTGTGAGCCCGAGTGCACATGCACATACTGCTTTAGTATGCAAAGCACCTTGTCATTTTTGGGAAAACTATGAAATAAGGAACTCTGTTTGGAGGGCTTCCGTGCGGCCCACGAGTGAAGGCAAACGCATGAAGACAGGCCCCATGTCTCCCAGCTTTCAACACTCCCCGTGCGCCAAGACTCTCCTGGGGCAGGCTCTGCTTGTCCTTGTCTGCTTCCCTCCCCCCATTACACATGTCACGCTCTGTTCTAAGCCCCTCCTGTCATGGCCCTTGTCAGTCACTTGGCCTCAGCGCTGCAGTTCATGGTGGCCCCGGACACTTCACCTCAGCGGGGACGCACACTCTCCGAGACACTCGTTTCATTATCTCCAGAGCTAAGGGTCGGTTGTCACCTTGCACTGGGCCATCCACTTTGGGGTCCTGTAGGGCAGGTACTCCCAGGGGACCCTTACTGAGCTGCTCTCCTTAAGAGAGACATCAGTGCCAGCAACCTCACCTCTGGAAGACGGCAGCACCACACAGGCCATCATCCCCGTCATACCACCACACAGGCCATCATCCCCGTCATACCACCACACAGGCCATCATCCCCGTCATACCACCACACAGGCCATCATCCCCGTCATACCAAGGTCCCTGGAAATCCAGCCACGCTCCCACTCATACCCAGTACAGCTCCCACAGGTCAGTCCCAAACTCAGTGCTGGCCCAGGGATGGGCACAGGAACCTTCTGGACGACATACGTCCCCTAACTCTGCCCTGGAGACATTCTTAAAGAGACCTGGGAGCCGATATCTGGGTCCCTTTTTCTGGGGACAACTTGAATTCATGGTCCCTTCAGCCTGCACTTGGCAACATGGAATGTGTCTACTTGCCGCCACCTGCCTTCCGTGGGCCCGTGTGCAAAGCAGCCAGTGGCCCTAGTTTTGACTCCCACAGCAAAAAGTCAGCATATAGCAACCTGTGGGCGCCTCTACCTCCTGTAAAACCAGGCTCTAAGGAAGGCAAAGTCGGCTGAAAGGGTACAACACAGTGTTTCCCACACACAGGCTGCCTAGCAGGTGCACAGGGACCCCGGTCTTCCCTCGGAGTTCAGGGAACACATAAGATGCACGGGCTTCTTTCTGGAGGAGTCTCTCCATGGAATTCAGGGCCCAAGGCCCTGAATTCCAACTCTGAACGAAACAGCATAATTTTTCTTCATGTATTTCTTTTTCCTATAAAAGAGAAAGAAATATCCCCACAGTGCCACTTATAAGGCAACACAACCTTAAAAAAAAAAAAAAAAAAAAAACCAGCTGTAGATCAGTCTGTCCATCTTGCCATTATTGATATGGATGTGAATTCTCCAGGCTATATCATGGGTGCAATTTCTATGCTCGTGGTGTATATTTCATCGTTTAATACTACACTATGATAAATGAGGTCTGTGGGAGCCATTTCTTCACAAACACAGCTCATGCCCGTATTTTATGCAAGCTCACTATTCATCAAGCTTAGCATCCTCATAGTCAGTGCAGACTGATGAGAAAGGAAACGGAAGGAGCAGCCTCCCAGCGGCCTGGCTTGCCGGCTTTCTCTTACTTTCCGAGTCACTGAGCTTTTTTAAGGACGAGATAAAAAGGGCTGGGAAGGGCACAGCCTGGGACACCTGGCTATGGCTGTCCCTGTCTTCTGACTTGATTCTTGGTGACCACCCGGTTTCAGAAATTTTTGGCTACCCTCCTCCCAAAGTGGTAAAACCCTCGCTATAGCTACGGGACTCCTCTGCTGACCGTCAAGGATGCACGTAGCTCCCATCCTTCATCCCGGGTACCAATGGGGCATGAGAAGAGAAAAACCACAAACTCCCTGTAAAGTTTGGGTGCTCTGACAGAAATTGTAACCACACTGTTGCTAGAGGTCCCTTCCGTGTTAGGGAGGCTCCCCGGATCTCACTTCCATCCTCCCCGGGGCTCACGTCACCGCACCGTGGTGCCGTGAGAGCAGACCTGGGGAGACGCACGGTCCAGGAGATGACCTTCCCCTGCTTGTATCCTCTTTTTGGGATACAGTCTTAATAGAGATCCCAAGGCAGGAAGTCTTCACAGTCACTTTCCTGCTGTAAGAGAGCTGTCAAGACGGTTGTTCGAGAAGCATTTCAGAAGGTCTCAAACCCAAAGGCATAATCGGCCACGTGTTTCATGCAAACGAGGAGGCAGCGGCATCTCCCAGGGCATCATGGGATCTAATCACCTCAGAACCACGACTCCGGGAGCAGCTGCCGCCTGAATCCAGAACAGCCAGCCACGGGCTGCAGGACGGCGCCTCAACGCCCGTCAGACTGCTTATAAATTTATAATGATTTCGTATAAGGACATTACATTTTAATAGTTTCAAGGAATGACAGGGTAGAGTGTATAAATGTTTAACTAGCATTGCCCTGCAGTCTGCACGCTGTTTATCTCATTACTAGGTGTGTGGAAATGAAAAAGCCTAAAAATGTCATCAAAATCGGAACAGAAAACTTGGCGAACAAATGCCCTACGTTCGAAAGCCCGTTTTCCAGCCCTAAGGCAATGCAGCAGCTTCTTGCAGATAAACACCTGGATCTCATTTAACTTCCAGGTACTTCCCCCCCCCTTACATGTAATTTAAATTGCTTATCATTTTGACCTTGGTAAGATGAAAAAAGCTGGCTTTAAAATTCAGTGTGTTTCCATATTTAAGGCCACCCCGGGGACAAGCCTGTCCCCTTGGGCTCCATGCCTAACTGCTGGTGATATTACACGATTTCCTATAAGGAGTGGGGATCATCTAAGACCCATCAAGTCTCATTAGGACGGGCCCAGGCGTGGCAATCGTCGGGTGTTTCAGACACACAAATGGGGCCTGAAGCCCCTTCCAGGGATACAATTGATTTGCAATTGTCAACTGTGTCATCTGTAGCCCATCACTTCCTTCACAACTGTCCCAGCTCCCAATTTTCAATGACCATGGTAGTTCCTTTTAGGTACATTTGCTCACAGAGGTCCCCAAAATACAGGCTTACTTTATTATTGTTAGATTGGGCAGGCATAAACCCTATGCCATCTAAAACTGCCTTTTTAGGCAGCTGTGTATGTGGGGGGGGCTGGTGGGTGAATAGTGAAAGTCCTGTGGGGGAAAGTGTAAACAGTGAGGGTGCTGTGTTGGGGACAGTGTGAATAGTGAGATTCCTGTGTGGGAGAAAGTGTGAACAGTGAAGGTCCTGTGTGGGAGACAGTGTGAACAGTGAGAGTCCTGTGTGGGGGACAGTGTGAACAGTGAGAGTCCTGTGTGGGGGACAGTGTGAACAGTGAGAGTCCTGTGTGGGAGAAAGTGTGAACAGTGAGAGCCCTGTGTGGGAGACAGTGTGAACAGTGAGAGTTCTGTGTGGGGGACAGTGTGAACAGTGAGAGTCCTGTGTGGGGCACAGTGTGAACAGTGAGAGTCCTGTGTGGGGGACAGTGTGAACAGTGAGATTCCTGTGTGGGGGACAGTGTGAACTGTGAGAGTCCTGTGTGTGGGACAGTGTGGACAGTGAGAGTCCTGTGTGGGAGACAGTGTGAACAGTGAGAGTCCTGTGTGTGGGACAGTGTGGACAGTGAGAGTCCTGTGTGGGAGAAAGTGTGAACAGTGAGAGCCCTGTGTGGGAGACAGTGTGAACAGTGAGATTACTGTGTGGGGGACAGTGTGGACAGTGAGAGTCCTGTGTGGGGGACAGTGTGAACAGTGAGAGTCCTGTGTGGGGGACAGTGTGAACAGTGAGATTCCTGTGTGGGGGACAGTGTGAACTGTGAGAGTCCTGTGTGGGGGACAGTGTGAACAGTGAGAATCCCATGTGGGGGACAGTGTGAGCAGTGAGAGTCCTGTGTGTGGGACAGTGTGGACAGTGAGATTACTGTGTGGAGGACAGTGTGAACAGTGAGAGTCCTGTGTGAGGGACAGTGTGAACAGTGAGAATCCCATGTGGGGGAGAGTGTGAACTGTGAGAGTCCTGTATGGGGGACAGTGTGAACAGTGAGATTACTATGTGGGGGACAGTGTGAACAGTGAGAGTCCTGTGTGGGGGACAGTGTGAACAGTGAGAGTCCTGTGTGAGGGACAGTGTGAACAGTGAGAGTCCTGTGTGAGGGACAGTGTGAGTGGGGGACAGTGTGAACAGTGAGAGTTCTGTGTGGGGGACAGTGTGAGCAGTGAGAGTTCTGTGTGGGGGACAGTGTGAACAGTGAGGGTCCTGTGTGGGGGACAGTGTGATCAGTGAGGGTCCTGTGTGGGGGACAGTGTGAACAGTGAGAGTCCTGTGTGGGGGACAGTGTGAGCAGTGAGAGTTCTGTGTGGGGGACAGTGTGAACAGTGAGGGTCCTGTGTGGGGGACAGTGTGAACAGTGAGATTCCTGTGTGGGGGACAGTGTGAGCAGTGAGAGTCCTGTGTGAGGGACAGTGTGAACAGTGAGATTACTGTGTGGGGGACAGTGTGAACAGTGAGGGTCCTGTGTGAGGGACAGTGTGAACAGTGAGATTACTATGTGGGGGACAGTGTGAACAGTGAGATTACTATGTGGGGGACAGTGTGAACAGTGAGATTACTATGTGGGGGACAGTGTGAACAGTGAGAGTCCTGTGTGAGGGACAGTGTGAACAGTGAGATTACTATGTGGGGGACAGTGTGAACAGTGAGATTACTATGTGGGGGACAGTGTGAACAGTGAGAGTCCTGTGTGGGGGACAGTGTGAACAGTGAGATTACTATGTGGGGGACAGTGTGAACAGTGAGATTACTATGTGGGGGACAGTGTGAACAGTGAGATTACTATGTGGGGGACAGTGTGAACAGTGAGATTACTATGTGGGGGACAGTGTGAACAGTGAGATTACTGTGTGGGGACAGTGTGAACAGTGAGGGTCCTGTGTGGGGGACAGTGTGAACAGTGAGATTACTATGTGGGGGACAGTGTGAACAGTGAGATTACTGTGTGGGGACAGTGTGAACAGTGAGGGTCCTGTGTGGGGGACAGTGTGAACAGTGAGATTACTATGTGGGGGACAGTGTGAGCAGTGAGGGTCCTGTTTGTTTTCAGCTGTTTGTAAGGATGGACACTTTTCACTTTGCCGTCATTTCTGCAATGCCTGACTCCATGTACCTCAAAGGTCACATGTTGGCTATTCAGTCAGCAAATGAAAACAAAGAGTCAACTTTGCTAAGATAACATGTTTTTCAGGTCCATACGCTGACTGGAACGGGAGGAAACGGAAGGTGAGACAGGCAAAGCTCACTGGGGCTGGAGTCCTGGGAGCCTGGTGGAGAAGGGAAGAGGCTGTAGTGACAGCCCTCCCAACACTCAGCGAGGGGGACTCTGAGGGGTGGGACTTGGGCCCAGGCTTCGGCTGGGGGACAGGGGCAGAGGGAGCGTGACAGTGACCAGTGAGAATCTAGGGTACGGTTTCAGGCCCTTCCAGGTGTCAGGCATGGTGACCCCTGTACCCACCCAACCATGTCACATCTGTGCTGGGTAGTTTTGTGTCCCGACACAGCTGGCGTCATTTGGGAGGGAGCTTCAATGATGAAAGAAAACACCTCCCCCAGGCTGGCCTGTAGGTGAGCCTGTGGTGCGCCCACTGTGGGCGGCTCCTCCCCCAGGCAGGTGGTCCTGGGGTGTGGAAGAAGCAGGCTGAGCAAGCAGAAGCAAGCCATTAAGTTGGGTTCCTCCGGGGTCCCGGGTTTAGTTCCTGCCCTGACTTCTCTTCATGATGAACTATGAACTCTTTCCTCTGGGGTTTCGTCTTAGTGTTTACCAGAGCAACAGAGACCCGGAGCGAGGCGGCAGCCACAGGACAAGGGCCACTGGACTTGGAAGCGAGAGGCCCCGGCGCCCAGCAGCTTGGAGGATGTGAGGGTGCGGGGTGAGCCTCTAACTTCTGCGGGACCTGTTGGCTGATGCTGGGACCTGTATCTTACTGATGAATGGCCATCGAGGAGAGGCCGCTTGGCCAGGCCTTCCAGCCATAGAGCCAAGACTCAGGCCTGGTGCTAGGGTGAGCACGGCACTCTGCCTTGAGGATCTCAGGAATAAACGTGGCCATCACAGGGCTGGGCCAAGCGTGAGAACATCTCACAGCCTGCGGGCATGACACACCTCCCGGGGTATCGGGACTGGGGGGGGGGTCTCTGGAAGGATCGGGAACTGTAAGACACCAGTTTACAGGAAGTCTGCTTCCTGAACTGCCAGCACCTCAGAGCAGGACACCAAGAGCCTAACACCATATGGGGTGCCGCTGTTGGCTTCCTCAGAGCCGTGAGGCTCTTGTCGGACTTGCTCATCTCTCCTAATGCCCAGGGCAGAGCCCAGCACATGGCAGAACTCACACCCAGTGTTGGCGTTCGTGACTGGAAATGGCTTCAGAAGTCTGCTGCCCACCAACGCAGCACCAACTTCCCAGGGGACGTGGGCCTGACAAGCACCTGCCAGGTACCGGGCACTGCCCCAGCTGCTGCACTTAAGGAAGGGCTTATTTGGGCTCAAAGTTTGAAGGTGCAGGCCGTCCTTGGGGGTGTGTGGCAGGGGTATGGGGCAGCTGGTCACATGACCTGCAGCCTGGAGGCAAAGATGAATGCCGGCCGGTCCTGAGTTTGCATTTTCCATTTTACTTGGGCTGGCCCCTGACCCGTGGGATGGCCACCTGCGTTCAGGCTGGCTCTTCCTCTAGTTAAGCCAAGTCCTCTGGAAACACTGTCATAGGCAGGCCATGTCCAGAGGTTCATCGTCAAGCCAGTTCTAGATTCCATAGAGCTATGATGAAGCTTAATCCTCACATGCTATCAACAGCCCTACCCAAAGAGCGAGCGGCCCGTGAGAGCCCGGTTCACTTTCCAGGGGAGACCGGAAGGGCAGAGACAGGCTTAGTGGCGACGTGTCCGGTGTCCAAACACAGGAGGGAGCCAGGTGCACACTCAGCAGTGTGCCACAGAGCCTCTTCGGTCTCCAGCCACAAGCCGTTTGGGAGAGGTTCAAAGCTACCCCTCAAAGGACACGATCCCTGGGAGATCTATCCAAGCCACGATACCACTGTGTGGTAAAGCTTTACATCCTCATACAACCAGTGAGAACTAAATTAAAGGCTTTTTTTTTTTTTTTTTTTTTTTTTTAAAACTGGGTAGCAGATTGCATGTACTTACTATTTTGTTGTAGCCAGAGATTTGTTTTGTTTTTGAGACAGGGTCTCAAGTGTAGAGAGGGAAACCCTGGCCCTGCCTCCCGAGAGCTGGGGTTACAGGCCAGTGCTGGCACAGCACTCCACCAGGATACTGTTTAAAACAGCATTTTATCTGGCAGTGACTAGGCATAGACGGTCAAGTTCCTTCCTCATCAGGACATGGTAGACTTGGGTTAATACAAGTCCCTGCCATGAAATATTTACGAAATATTTACGAGGACTAACTCTTTCCGTGTTTTTGGTGAAGCGAAGTCCCGGAGTTAGCCTGCACGTGAGGACCCTGAGTCAGTGTCACCTCAGAGCCTTCAAGCAGCGAGCCTAGGCGACCCTTGCCCAGGGGAGTTTTGCAGATGGGCACACCACCCTAGGGTGTGGTTCCTGTGAGGCCCACAGGTCTGACGCCTCCATTAACAGAAGAGCCCACTCTCCTGGCGTGTAATATGGTAGGACATCAGGTGTGACAGCCACAGGCCTGGCCCATGAGCCTGAAAAAGGGCAGCTTCAGGTCAAAGCCGGTCACAGTACATGAATGGGCCGGCTGTATGTGATGGCACAAAGTTATGGGGGGGGAGTGTTCTCCTCCCCCTCCTCTCCCTCCGTCTCTGAGGACACCCCACTTGAACAGAAAAGGCGGAGACTGACGGGAGGTGACAGGCCAGCATGGTTACAGAGGACAGTGCGGGTTCTGAAGAGCATTCACTGGTACCCTGAAAATGACCCAGGGGGCTCTGGCCGCTCTTCCTCTGGGGGCAGACTTCACATCGTGCACCACAAGGACGGCTGAAGGTTAAGAATCTGCTCAGGGCAGAGGCAGGGGATCACAGACGTTAGAGCCAGCCTAGGCTGCGTAGCAAGTCTGAAAGCAATGGGGCTACAGAGTGAATTCAAGACCAGCTGCGCTATAAACACACACACACACACACACACATAAACTCACAAACACAGACACACACAGACACACAGACAGACACATACACACTCAGACACACACACACACAGACACACACACTCAGACACACACACAGACAAACAGACACACACAGAGACACACAGACACACAACACACTCAGACACACACAGACACTTACACAGACACACACACAGATACATACACACAGACACACACACATGCATGCACACACACATACACTTACATGGACACACAGAGACACACACAGATGTACACACAGACACACACGTGTGCACATACACACAGACACACACAGATACATACACACAGACACACATACATGCATGCACACACATACACTTACATGGACACACACAGACACACACAGATGTACACACAGACACACACGTGTGCACACACACAGACACATAGACACACACATGCATGCACACACACAGACACACACACAGACACACAGATACACACAGACACACAGTCACACACACACACACGCATGCACACACACAGACACACACACAGACACACAGATACACACAGACACACACACACAGTCCAGGTTCAAACCCTGGCCTCTCCACAAGCCCCTCTGGCCTCCTGCATACCTCTCTGAAACTATAAAACGGAGCTAACGCCGTTCTCCACTGCTACTACATCAGCTCGGCGTGATGGCCTCCTGGGCGCAGCTGGCTCTAAATGCTACGACTCGTACACCGTGCAACCACAACAGTAACAGTGAAGGAGACCACTTCCTGGCCTTTAGTCCGGGCTGATAACCTCATCAGCCTGGGAGAAGTGCTTGGCAGTGAAGACTTCACTCCAGCTGCAGAGCTTCCCAGCAAGCTTAGTGCAAGCATGTCTGGGTCACTCCCCACAGCTGAGGCCCTTCTTCAGCCTTTGTAGTGGTAATGGACTCCCTCAGCCTGAGCTCGCTAAGCAGCAGACTCCCCTACACCAAGCTGCCCATCCTCAGGATGCCCCAGGGCCACTGATGAGACACAGCCAGAGGCTCCAGCCCTCCGTGGCCATGCAATTAAGCCTAACAAGGCACAAGGTACTCTCTGGGGGGCATAGAGAGATGCCCACAGTAATTGGTAACAGGCTTCTGGCTCCCCAGTTGCTGGGGATTATGTACTGGCAGCTGGAGAGGGCTGGGGAAGGTCAAGACCTTGAGGGAGGCCAGATGGGTAACCTGTGCTCATGCATAAACCATAAGCTCTGCTGATGGCCCTGAGCTCTCCTGAGCAAGGCACAGCGAGGCCGGTCCCATCTCTGGTTTGGAGACGGTGACGGTCCTCCTCTAGGCTGAGAAGCACCTGCTGGCCCACATGCCTTCCCACATCTATGGCCGCAGGCACAGCCGCATGCACAGGGAACCCTGGACCGCATCTCATGGTATGCTTAGCTCCCGTCACCGAACCCTGGGCAGAGGGCTGTACGCAAATGGAGACATTGGCCCTCTACCAGGAGCCAATGGGCAGATGCGCATGCTCTGCTTGGGTCATGTGGCTGCCTCTTCCACAGTGTGTCGTTATCTGCATACGGGTCTGTGAGTCTGAGTCCTCATGGATGCCTTCTCTACTTCAAGCTGTGACAGACACTTTCATCATTCTGTCCTGTGGCCCTCCAATCGGTCACACGGCAAAGCATTCAGCCTTGAGACGGTTAGTGGTACACCCAGGGACACACACTGGGCGAGGGACAGGACGCTAGCTGGAAGGGCCTGTTTGGGCTCAGTGGAAGCGTTCCTCTTGCACACACACACACACACACACACACACACACACCCCTTTCCTGACTGCACCCCTGCACTGACCAATGGCAACGGTCGCAGGCATCAGCAGGCAGGGTGGGAACCATCTGAGGGAACCTGGGATTGGGACCAGCGAGTCCCCTGGGCTTGTGAGTTCACTCTTGCTCGAGACTTCTCTAGCTCTGCTCCAAGGTTCCCTGTGTGTGTGTGTGTTCTCTGCGGGATCAGCTAGGCTTTAGGGACACACGACCCTAACAGAAATGTCCTGACCACTTCCAATTAAGCAGGAGGCGGTGCTGTTTAGATGGAGATGAGAACAGCCTTCTAGAAATCACTGGGTAGACAGCAAGCTGCGTACTGCCCTCCTCCTGGCGAACCATGGGTTCTGCGTGGGACGGACTACACAGCCCGGGCTCCAGACAGGGCGTCTCTCAGGCCTGTGTCCCATGCATCCAAGCTGGATTAACAGAAGCACCTTCTCCACAACGCTGACGGTGGGCACAGAAAGCACGGGGTGGGGGTGGGGGGGCTCCTCAACCCTGCCGTGAGGCCTGAGGTACCTGGTAGCTCTGCGGCCACAGGCCAGGAGCAATTCTTAGGAAGAAAGGACTGGAGTCCTGTCGCTCCAGCACACCAAGAGCTGGGCCACCAGCATCTCCTATGCTCTTAGTCATCAACAGCCAAGGCGGGAAGTCTGCACCTCCTGTCAGAGCCGGTGAGGTGGCATTTCCCTGGGTCATGGTTCACGATAACACCTCATTTGAGAGAAGGAAGAAAATAAAGCTGGAAAAGATGTGGAGGCCCAGAACTTTGGTGAAAACTCAGTGAGGCATATTCGCCATCTCGCCCGTATACGTGGGGTGCATTTCACATCCTGGTGTGTTCTACGACAAGAGGGTACAAAGTCCTGCGCGTTTGGAAAATAACCAAGGTTCCTCTTGCAACTACAATGTTTACCTGCAGGAAAAGGGGCTGAGCAGACGGCTCAGGGTTAAAAAGCTTGCTGGACACAGGTCTCCCCAGTACCCACGCAGAAGCTGGGAGTGGCCCTGTGGGCCTGTGACCCCAGCGCTGGCACTGGGGTAGAGACAGGAGGATCCCAGGAAAACAGTGAAACTCCAGGGTCGGGGAGACATCATCTCGAGGAAGCCAGAGAGCAAGACCCGGCTCGACGCTCAGCCTCCTCACCTCACGGGCACACCCGCCTCCTCCCTGGTACACACAGGGAAGGGTTTGATTCTCACCCGCACCGATGGAAAGATGACGGAACCATTCAACCTTGTCAGATAAACTAAAAAATGTCAATGAAATTAGGGCTGGGCTTCCCAGTGGAAGATGCAAATCGCCTCCCGCCCCAACAATCCTATTGCAAGTTGCAAGGTGAGTTTCTTGGGAATCACCCCTGGAAGGCGGGTTAATGTCAAGGGAGGCACGCTACCCATTCCACACACTTCACAGGGTTAGCCTCAAAGTCAGAGCCCCGGAGGCAAAACTAACCACCCCACACTCACAGGGGCTGGGGACAGGAAACACACCCCACATTGGGTGTCTGAGTGACCAGGCTCAGGGACACAGGTCAAAAGTCTTCACACTACTCAGCCCAGAGGCGAGGGTTTTACATGTGTTTACTTATTGTGCATGTGTGTGCTTGCAAGCCATGGCACATGTGTGGGGGTCTGAGAGCAGCTTTGGGGAGCCGGTTCTCTCCTATCGTGTGGGTCCCAGGGACCGAACCCAGGCTGTTGGTGGCCAGCACCTTCGGCAGCTGCCACCTCTCACCAGCCTGCCTGTTTCTTAGGTTATCTTGTGCGGCCACACTCTGGGTCTGCACCGTCCTCCAGACTCGTCCTCTGGGTCATGACACCGGTCACCTGGTCACCAGCTTGGGAGGCCTGGCTTTGCCTCTCTGAGGACCCTCCTCCTACCTTGAGCCTGCTGAAAGCCAGGGCGGTGTGCTGTCCCTGCAGGGGGCTGGTGAAGCAGTGATAGCATCTTTCAGTCCCAGAGGAACAGGGCAGAGGCTAAGCCTCCCTTTCACGGGTGTGGCGATTCTGGGAGCCAGGCCCAGACAGACCTCAGTGAGCCTTGTGGGCATCTGCAGGGAAGCAGGGGGATGGCAGAGGCTGGGGAGCAAGCAGCTCTCTCGTGTGGGGCGGAGCCCATGCCCTTTCCTTCCTCTGAGCCCTGCCTGCATGTGTGACGCATGTGTGTGAGTGCATGTGTCCGGGCACATGTGTGGAGGCCAGAGGTCATCTTTACGGAGTAGGCTCCACATACTCGGAAACTTAACATCTTACAGTATGCAAATCCACGGGGCCACCACTGTCTCCGCAGCCATTTCCTGAGGATCCCCTCATTTCAGAGAGAGACACGCCCATTAGCAGACACACTCTGCACCCCCCCCCCACTGCACCTCCTGCAATGCCAGTCTGTAGCTCTGGAGACTCGCTTGGTCATGCATCCTAGAGCTCTCAGGTAACAGAATCATATGGCCGGACTGCTGTGTTTTTCTGTAGTCACTTACTGCTTCCAAGACCCACCTCAAAAAGTGTTGCCACATGTCACTACGTCACTGCCTTGGACGGGTAATACTGTTACATGGACACAGCACACTGTACCTACCCACCCGGCAACTAATGTTTGTTGTTCGTCCTTTCCGTTCTCGTGAACAACGCTTTTTGGAACATGATAAACAATGACAGTCTGTTTATTACATAATGAAAGACACTTCTGCAAAACAAACTTTGAGCGATGTATTTCTTGTAAGTCCCACTTTTCAGTTATCCAGCCTAGCGTCACTCTTAACCCTGTAAGGCGTCTGACATTGGTATACCCTTCAAGCCCGCCTAAGACACTCAAATATCTAGGGAGAATGAACTAAGTTAGACATCCGTGCGTTAGACCACAGCCAACAGGGAATCTGTCTCTCCAATGTGCTGAGACCACAAAGACATTTGTGAGCAGTTTCTCGGACTTCACAGCAAGGAGGCTTTGCTTCTGGAAACATCATCTGAGAAGATGAGGCTCTCGGTTACAGACGGAAGGCAGTCAGGGCTCAACAGGCTCTACAGGGTTAAAAACTGCCCAGGCTGTAAAGAGAATTAAAAAATCCATTTTGCTGCTCATAGAGTGCAGCCCTTAGAAAGGAATAGTCTCCATTACATTTTCATCAGAGACCAGCAAAGACAAGCGCAGCCTGTTGTTACAGTGCCTGGGAGGTAATGACTTCCAGGTTGCTAAGCAACGCCACAATGTTAAAGGCCCAAGTATCTGTGATCTCTAGAGACACTCAAATTTCATTAAAACCTGCTCATACCCATCTCACAAAAGGCCCGTTAGGAGAGTTCATAACCAGGCTTGGGTTCTGGACATAATAATGATTTTTTTTAAAGTGGCATCAAAACTTCTATGGTACTTAAAAAGCAAATATTCCAGAGCTGCAACTAATACAATCTATACTGTTTCTAGTGCCCATTCCTAGAAAGACGGCAAGTGTGATTGGTTTATAGTAAATAAAAGTGGTTACCGTCCAGGAAAGAACCTATGCAGGGTGGGAATCCGAGAGCCCCTTTGAAGCAGGGATAAACACACTCCATGTGTAAATCAGAGCGGGAGGCACAGGTGATATGAAGTGAGGGTCTGCCATTGCTTCAAGGAGGAATTGATAGCAGCAGGCGGCTCAGCGGTAATAGAAGCCGAGATGCCAAGGGGCACAATCTCTGGAACACTCTGGAAATGGGCCCTTTAGGGGACGTTTGCAGGAGCAAATGCCTGGGAGCAGGGAAGCTTCGATGGGGCCCCGATAAAAAACTAAGCATGTGATCCCTGGACTCTGGGCCTGGATGGATCTCTGACTTGATCTCGGTCTAGCCCAAGCTCCTCAGCTGAGGGTCATGACCCCACATGGAGCTGTGGAGCTGAAGGGGAGGGTCAGGGGAGCGCTGCTGAGAGGGTGGGTGTGATGGCAAACTACTCCAATCCAGCGCCTCAGCTAAGTAAAACTGGAGACAAGTAACACGATATGGACTCGGCCGCTTATATTCAGGGACATAACAATATGTATATACAAATACGCGTTTGCATGCAGTAACAGTTAGTGTAAAAGAGGCCAAGAGTTTGAAGGAGTGTGTGTGTGTGTGGGGGGTACACTGGGAGGGTTTGGAGGGAGGGGAGGGAAAGGAGGGAGGGAGAAGTAGTGTGATTAAATGAAGGTGTCTGCAGCATTTGACCATGTAAAGCCTTGGTTGTGAACGCTCAAGTCCTGTGCACTATGCACGGAGCCCCATCACCCTCACCTGTGATGGGTGGAGCACCCGCACCTGTGATGGGTGGAGCACCCGCACCTGTGATGGGTGGAGCACCCTCACCTGTGATGGGTGGAGCACCCGCACCTGTGATGGGTGGAGCACCAGCACCTGTGATGGGTGGAGCACCCGCACCTGTGATCGGTGGAGCACCCTCACCTGGTGGTGGGTGGAGCATGTGGGCAAACACAGACTCAATGTATAAGGAGAAAATTGGTCTATCTCTGGATTGTATTACTTTAGAATATTTGGTTTTAAAAATTGCTGTTTGAGTATCATACACAATTGTTTGATGAATTCCAGCTTGAGATTAGAACAGAGTTTCTGAAGTCTGCCACGTGCTTGGATTGATAGTAGCAAAACCAAGGTACAGCTGGAGCCTGACCAATGTGAGAGATGCTCCTGCAGCCACATCCAGCTGAGGATTAATTCACCATGTAAAAATAAAGGCGCTCATCCCTCTCATTAGTATGCAAATATGTCTGTCTTTAGTAAATGGTAAACTTAAATGTATGCCAAATAATTGTTTTAAAATAAATTTATTTGTGACGTATTGTCAGTAAATGTTTTATTTGTGTTCCTATTTTATATACCTACATGCCCAGCGCTGTGTGGGAATTTCTCATGTGTAAAGGAGGAGTCAAATGCAGAAGTTTACAAACATTTGCACGTGAGCACATGTACACACAGTTTCTAGCACATGTCCTCCTCTGATAATTAAGAAATCTATGCAAGAGTTTTCCTTTCTTTTGTTTGTTTAAATGATACAAGGAATTCATTCAGGGAGTTCCCACTGTAACCTGCAGCCTCTGGCAATCACTGCAGGAAGATCTGCCCAGCACATTTATGACCAACAAACACGGAGTCCTGGGGGCTCCACAGGGGACTCTCCAGAACCTTCCACCAGAACTACAGGAGAAGTTTCATGACTCCTACAGCTCTCACATTTGCTATATACTAATCTGGGTAAGTGATACTACCCTTAACAGTTCCCTGGATTCACACCCATTCTTGGTGGTGCATACCTTTAATCTCACCCAGCACTCAGGAGGCAGAGAAGGTGGGTCTCTGTGAGTTCAAAGGCCAGTCTGCTTTACATAACCATAACAAGTTCTAGGATAGCTAGAACTACAAAGAAAGACCCTGTCTCAAAAATGAAAGGAAGGAAGGAGGGAGAGAGGAAAGGAAGGAAAGAAGGGACGGCCTTGAGACACATAAGCCAAGACAGGGAGACACCTCATTTCGTCTTGCTAACCTCCAGAAATATTTCCTTACTTTTGTAGTAAAACTTGGGTCCATTCTGAGTGTTGAGCTCTGTAACCCATTTATAAACAGGAAAACAAGAACAAATAAGCAGCCGCCACACCTGTAGTCACAGAGCATCTATGCACTGTCTGCTCCTTAAAGCTTGCCACGTGACACGTGACACTGCTGTCTGCAATGCTTAAGCCACACACTCATGACCATCCTGGGATGCCGAGGGCCTGCAATCTGGACGCACCCTCGAGGGCTCGGCCATGTCACACAAGTTCACAGGACAAATTGTCCTTGTGTGGCGTGGCTGGAAGGCGCCTGGTGACCAACACTAGAACTTTGATGGCAAATGACTGGTAGGCATTTGCCACATTCTACACGGCTCAGGGATTCCACGTGACTCAGGCAACGAGGGAAGACACACACACACACACACACACACACACACACACCTGTGAAAAGTGGGCAGTGTTCACTCTGACCTAATGGCACCAGCTACACAGCAAACCAGCGCCTCAGCTTGTCATCACGTATAATGCCAGGGGACATGTGGGCCATCTCAGGCTGCTTTCATGTCCGAGCAGAAACACGGGATTGCTGGCTAGTTTTGTGCACACTGGTCAATCATGCCTAAACACGTAGGCCAGAGGCAGGTGTCACAGCGCCTCTAAGCCTCACCTCCACTCACTCCACGACAGGCCTACCAGAATTACCCCCGCCACACCCGACACCTTCACTGCCCCAGACACATGGCCTGAAGACGGCGGGAGCTACCTTCTCATGGCTGCTGACTGCTCTCGCAGAGTACTTAGCAGCCATATTTCCGCCAGTCTTAGGCCACGGATAGGTTGGCAGTACTCCATAAGCATTCAACATTTTGAATTTTGGAGTGAGCTAGCTTTAGCTAATAGACATGGAGGCTAGCCTGCAACCCTCCTAGGGTTGAGCAACACGTAGGCTTGGGAGGGACTGGGACAATGCCCACCACAGATTTACAACAAAAGCACACAGTGTAACGGAAACCCTCCCGGTCTCCTGGTACATAGAAACGGGGAGCTATCTCTTCAGGGTCCATGGGCTCGGCACTGTTTTCTGAACACACTAAATATGGACGGAGAGAGGGAGAGGCCCTGGGGCACATTCAAGTCTATCAGCAGAGATTAAACAGCCTGCTCCTTTGCTAGTGAAAATCACGGCTCCAGAAGAAAGATCTTATCCCGAGACTGGGGACCTACACAGAAACACCGGAGTGTTTCTTCTGATGACCACACCCCCAAACTCACTGGTGACAGCCACAGTATTCCAGTCGTGACACACTAGGGCCTTTGTACTTCAGACCACCTTCCCTGAACCCACAGGGCACACCTACCTCAGGAAGTTAAAAGATGTGGAGCCATGTCCATGTGCTCCTGGCCAGCGTGGGCAGGCATCTAATGACTTTGTCTGAGGCAGGACCTTGGGGGAAGGTCTTCCCTCTGTAACCTCTTACAACTAAAATACTCGCACAGGACTCGCATATCAGATATCCTGTACATCAGATAATTTACATTATGATTCATAACAGCAGCAAAATGAAGCAGCAACGGAAATAATTTTATGGCGGGGGGGGGGTCACCACAACATGAGGAACTGTATTAAAGGGTCACGGCATTAGGAAGCCCATGCTTTGAGGAGGCAAAAGCTGAATACTCCTCCAAAGCATAAGGAAAGAGAAATGAAAACAAATTAGTGGAGGGGATATTTCCCCTTAGTATACAATGCTGGGCAGTAGAATTTACATTTTTCAACTGCCTCAAAATTAAAATATACAACAGCATCACACAGAAGCAAAATTAACATGCCAGTGATGGGCAGATACGCATGCTGAGCCTCAGGGTGTGGTGGGCTGGGGAGGACCACCATCGGGTCTGGGGAGGACCACCGTCAGGTCTGGGGAGGACCACCGTCGGGTCTGGGGAGGACCACCGTCGGGTCTGGGGAGGATCACCGTCGGGTCTGGGGACGATCACCGTCGGGTCTGGGGAGGATCACCGTCGGGGCTTCTGGGGAGGACCACCGTCGGGGCTTCTGGGGAGGACCACCGTCGGGTCTGGGGAGGACCACCGTCGGGTCTGGGGAGGACCACCGTCGGGTCTGGGGAGGACCACCGTCGGGTCTGGGGAGGACCACCGTCGGGTCTGGGGAGGACCACCGTCGGGTCTGGGGAGGATCACCGTCGGGTCTGGGTGGACCACCGTCGGGGCGTCTGGGTGGACCACCGTCGGGGCTTCTGGGGAGGACCACCGTCGGGTCTGGGGAGGACCACCGTCGGGTCTGGGTGGACCACCGTCGGGTCTGGGGAGGACCACCGTCGGGTCTGGGGAGGACCACCGTCGGGTCTGGGGAGGATCACCATCGGGTCTGGGTGGACCACCGTCGGGGCTTCTGGGGAGGACCACCGTCGGGTCTGGGGAGGATCACCGTCGGTCTGGGAGGACTACCGTCGGTCTGGGGATCACCATTGGTCTGGAGAGGATCACCGTTGCTTCTGGAAACCCACGAATGTGGGAAGGAAATATCACACAGACCTAAAGTGAAGGTCATGCAGCCTAACAGTGGCCAGCCGTGCTCTTTAAAAACCTGGTAAAAGACCACGTTTAAAGCTGGGCAGGTCCATTCCAGATTAAAACAGAACACACAAGATGGTATCTTAGAGTAGGAAAAAAATCACTTAAGTTACAAACTGGGGCGGACGGCAGAAGTGGAATACATATGTCAGAGGTGTGAAATAATCGAACCAACGTTAAATTCCTAATTAGGATTACCACAGCCAGAGAATCCTCCCTCCCTCCCTCCCTCTCCTTCCTTCCTTCAAGAATGACGTCTCTTACATTTCTCAAATGGTCCAGAAACAACATAACACATATAGAATATGACGGAAGGCAGCCACGGATGACTGCGCGAGGGGCAGCTGGGAGGGGCTGGGAGGCCGTGGCCGGCGGACAGACTCACCATCCTCCTGAGGACCCTCAGCAGAAGCTTCTGGTCCTTCGGGTCCTCCTTGGTCACCAGGAGATGGGCAAAGGTCTGCAGGTTCTCTGGGGACAGGTTGTCCGGGTTCTCTCCGCCATACAGCTGCACCAGGATGGACAGGCACTTGGACGACACCTCGGAAATCTCAGGGTCCTCACTGGGAAGCTGGAAGCGGGCAGAGAGGACTAGGTAAGCTCTACGACCACCTGTAACTCTAGGTCCTGGGGAACCCATGACACTGGCCTCCATGAGCCCCCAAATACATGTGTGCATCCCCCCCCACACACACATACACACAATTCGTCTTTCTGCATTCTTTATTCCGATTGGTCCATCCAGATGTCCACCACCCCCAACAGTCACATGCTGTCCGCCTCCTACACCATAGAGAACTTCCCTCCCATACCTTTCTTCTCTTTCAAAAATGACTTTGGCTGTTCAAGAGTGTCTGCTTTTCTTTATACATTTTAGAACCAGTTTGCCTGTCTCTAGAAATATGCTGGCAAGCCTTCCATGCAGGAGTGAGTGTCTTCCTCCAGAGCTCTGCAGTGTTCTGGGCATGCCCGCCACTTGTGGGCTATGGTGCGCTTCACTCTCTTTGGAGCAATTTTACATAGTACTGTTTTGTTTGTTTGCTTGTTTTGTTTTTTAAATTGGAGTTTCTGCACACTTGTTGTTAGCTTACACACCCAGGATTTTAAAAAAATGAATTTCCAGGTTGCAGAAACGTGATTATTTATGATCAAACCTTTTGAAGTGCTTGACTGTTGGTTCTCTGTTGTGTCTGTCTGTCTGTACCTTGCAGCCTGGATGGAATGACTCAGCTCTAGCATGGTCTGCACACTCAGGCAGGGAAGGTTTCCTTTGGGAATGCCTGCCTTTCTTCTCATTCCTACTGTATCACCCAGAATTTCAGTACCATGTCAACTATGAATGGCAGCCACGACATCATGACTCTCTCCTAATCTTAGGAGAACCGGATTGAGTGGGCCGTGCACTATTAAATATGATGTTGGCTCTAGATTTTTTTCATAGGCATTTTATCAGCTTGGGGAGGTTTTCCATCTAATCCTAGTTTGAGGAGAATTATTGTCGGAAACTATCGCGAAACTTTGTCAATTGCTTTTTCGTTATGGATTCATGTCATATCCAATTTCTTCGTAGTACCGTGAATCTGGTAGGACATATTAACTGACATTTGCTGAACAAACCTCATATATCTAGAGAAAACCCTGCTGGGCCACTGTGTTCTGCTACACACAGATGTGTTAAATCCAGCACCACTGCACTGAGGACCGGCAAGATAGCGGCCTGTGCTTGGTCTGATTCGTGTTATTTGTGTATTTAAGGCACACGTATAGGTATGCTTGTGCATATATGTTTGTGTGCATATACGTGTGTGTGTGTGTGTGTGTCTGTGCATATATGTGTGTGTGTTGATGTTTTTCTTTTTCTTTTTTTTTTTTTTGGTCATTTTTTTTTTTTTTTAAGTCAACATGAGATTGATTCCATCCTCAGTAAATGGATTGGGAAATATTTTCCTCTCTTTTATTTTCTGTAAGAAATCATGTAAAACGGTTACCCAATCTCCTGTTTGGTAGAATATTCTGGTAAAATTATCTGGGTCTGGACCGACTGATTAGAAATTCAATTTCTTTAATGATTCTAGAATGACTCAGTGTTCGTCTGTGGTTGTAAAAGAACAGGTTAATTTCTTCATGAGCACAGAGTTGTTTGGAACATTCGCCAGGGCTCTGCCTAGGGCTGTGCCCCATGCTTCCCATTTCATCCTCCATCAGTTATTTCTGTTTCTCTGATCTTTGTCAGTTTCTTGTAAGCTTTCAATTTTGCTCCCCCACCAAGAGTTAATTTTTTAAAAACTGCTTTTCCTCTGTTTGTTTGCTTCAAGCTGATTTCATATTTACTTATTTTATTTCCCAAGGTAGCATGTAAGAGTTCACAGCAGCATTTTCCCTATTAATTTAGTTTTTATGTTCCAATCCTAGTCCCCCCTCCCTCCTCTCCTCCCCCTCCTCAAAGAGGGCAAGCCTTCCCCTAGGAAGTCTACTAAGTCTGTCCCATCATCTCCTTGAGGCAGGACCAAGGCGCCTCCCCACCACCCACCGCTCCCCCCACCCCCTCCCTGCACCCCCGTGCCTAGGCTGAGCACGGTGTTTCTCCATAGAGAGTGGGCTCCACTCAGTACAGCAGCATTTTTATTCATATGCGTTATTGTACTTGGCTCTTATCCATTACCCTCCCTGCTTGCTGATGGCCTCCCTACCCCCAAACAGTCTCATTTCCTCCGTCCAACCCTCCCTCCCTCCCTTCTCTGATGAGTTTTGTTTGCTTTGCAGCACTGGGAACTAAGCCCTGGGCCCCAGGAATGCCTGGCAACCACCTCACTGTGCTGGCTCCAAAGTGCTGGCTCCAAAGCATCTGAAGCATCCTCCCTGTCCTCAGCCTCCCAAGTGCTGGGTCACACACAGCGACAGCACTCCAGGCTGGGTTTTCCTTTTTCTACTCTAAGTTTTTGGTGTTATAAATTTTTCTCTCAATCATACTTTCAGCTACAGCCTACACGTTTTTGATGTATTTCCATTTTAGTTCAACTCTACGTATTAAAATTTCCTTTGAGAATTCAGCTGTGTTTGCTTTTAGACGTTAGAAATTTTCTTGATGTCCTTTCGTTACTGACTTCTGCCAGGGAAACAACTCTAGGAGAAGGGCTAGCTCTGGCTCACAGCCCAAGGGTGCCGATGGTCAGGAAGGGACTGAAAGCAGCTGCTCACAGACAGCCACAGTTAGGAGGCCACACCTCTATCAATGCAATGGTAGTAACCACAGCCACCTGCAAGGGCCCTTCTCCCAAGTGCTTCCAGGCTCTGTCACCCGTAACTAACACTGTTACAAAGTGGCGTGTTCTACTTAGAAACTTTATGGGTTTTATCTTCAGTGTTTCCCCACACTCCTCCTAACAACTTTATTTATAGACTCAACCACATCCAATTAAAGTTGAACTTAAAATAAACATGTCATCATTATAATTTAAGCACACCCATTTGGCACCTTGTGTTTTCTCTTGAGTACGTCGTAGGACGATGAGACATAAGCAGATACCCACATGCAACCTGGACATAATTCTAAGGAAACGCACACTTCAATTCTAGGAACTATTCTAAAGTGATTTAAAATCACAGTTGTGGTGTGTTTGTTTCTCATTAATCAATATATCCAACACCATGCATTTCAAAAAATCTTTCTCATTGTGTATTCTGTTTTAAAAATATTACCTACCACAGTGCTTTGTCAAAAACTATATGGGGATACTTAGTTCCAGAGAAGAAAATACATTAACAAAGAGAGAACAAAAATAGCCTCACAGCAATGTTCCCTGCCCCTTTGATGTTGCTAATGGCACCTGGAGATGGATCTCTACACTGTTAGACATCGTTTACAGGATTTCACCCAAGGCCATCAATCCTGACGCTGAGCTTGCCCACCCAGCTGCAGTGAGAATATCACTTAGTGCTGGAAATTCCCAGTGTCCCTGACGCTGCTCCCTCTCCTCAGAGTGAGGGATGCCGCCGGCTCTCCACCCGCATACATCATACACTTAAACACGAGGATTTGGAAGGACAAAGCCCTGCCACTCCCTTTATTGATTCCATTCTAAGTCTACACATCATAGATTTAGAACACATCCCAAAGACAGCCCGAGAGGCACGGGCTGCACAAATGGGTCCTGACTTGCCCTGAGCAGCATCCACAATGCCCTTCAGAGTGTGCTGTCAACTGCCGGATGGCGGGGAAACACAACCCTGAAAGGCCCTCACCTTCACACGGAACGGTCGGAGCTTCAGAGAGACTGGGTGTCGGCAGTCGCTTCATAGAGCAAACACTGGCTTATTACCTTTAATAATAGCAAGCTGTCACACAAAAACTAGGACTTAGTGGCTCCGGTGTTTTTATTTTTTTTTCCCCCACTATTGGAAATATGTGCCACAAACCCTCATCCCCACAGTGAACATGGCTGCATGAGTTCTCCGGAGCCCCCAAATCCCACTGTCCTCACCTCTGGGCCACACGCCCATCTTATAAGCTGACTTGTCCACTGCTATCCTCCCCCTCCCCCCGAAATGACACAATTGCTGGCTTCCCGTCAGTCCTTTAAACACTTTACAGAGAGCTCACTGGCTCCACTCGGTTTACAACGGCCCAAGAAAGGAAAGAGGAGGAGAGGGAGATGAGGAGCAGAGCCAGGAAGAAGGGAGGCATGCTGGGAGGAGCAGGAAGGACAGGTTCCAAACAGGGAAGTAGAGGAGCAAGAGGGTGCAATTTGCTTTCACCCGGGAAAGGCGTCACCAGGGAGATAAGGTGGGCCGAAGAGCCTGGAAGGCTCTGTCATCCAGATGTGACAGGGATGGCTTTGAGAGGGCAGGCTTCCCCGGGAGCACCATGGACTGCACAGCCAGGGTCCTCTGACCGAAGGACCCCGAAGAGCTCTTGAGTTGGACCTTCCTTCTCTGTTGACACCGATCCTCCAATATTCCGTCAGGTTAGATTTTCTTTTAAAACAATTTCTCATCTGGGGCTGGAGATAGGGCTCAGCGGTTAAGAAAACAGGCTGTTCTTCCAGAGGGCCTGGGTTCAATTCCCAGCACCCACATGGCGGCTCACAGCTGTCTGTAACTCCTATTTCAGCGGATCTGACACCCTCACACAGACATACATGCAGCCAAAACCCAATGTGCATGAAATACAAACAAATAAGTTGAAAGTCCTCATCTGCACCCTAAGTGAAGATGGCCGTCAGTTGTGAGACGTTTCCCAATGGATCATGAAGCCCACTACCACTGCATGAACGAACTGGGAGTCTTCCCACTGGCTTTATGTTCTGGATCATAAGAGGAACACGGGCTGGGTCTTCTGCTTCTTTAGGAGCTAGGATTCACTTGTAAACGACAAGGCAACATGTTAACGTCAGCCCAAAGATGCAAAATGGCCGTTACTGAAGAGTAGGCCCCAAGAGCACCTGTGTGGAGCACTTAGCCCCCAACAGGTGGCGCCATTCTGAGAGTGTGCAGCTTGTAGGCAACAGGGTTGAGCTAGACCAGGCAGGTGTGAGGGGCAGTTCTTAGGGGTACACTGCCCATGGTCTCCTCCTGTCTTGCTCTCTGCTTCCTCCCCTCCACAAAGACTCTGCTCGGGGGTGTGCCTCAGGAATCTGAGTGCAAGAGACATCCCTGACCCTGGACACACCAAGTTCACGCTTGCTTTTCCAGAGTTCTCTGTGTTTGGTCGTGACTAAGGGAATCGTAGTGTGCTCTTCAGAACTGTGAGAGACCCCTGGGGGGACAGTGAAGAGAAGTGTGCCATTCGACTCCTCGGCCACGGAGAGCCAGGTCCTCACTGGGGCCGTGAGACAGCCCTGTGTGTAAAGACACTGGCTTTATGGCCAAATGGCCCACACTCAGTCTCACGACTTCGTAGGACACCAGCAACACAGAGCTGCCCTCTGCCCTCCACACGTGCAGTTCAGGAGTGCGACATCTACTCACATTGATGCCAACTTTGGTAATTTATATTTTATTCTATTAAAGTCGTCTACTTTTCCACATTGCCAATTTTCATGTCTTGAAGTCGTGTGTGCATTTTGCGATTGTGTGGCTCCTTCCTAATACTATAGCCAGAAAAATCCGGACGGAAAACTTCATGAGTCGAATTTCCATCCATAAATAGCAAAGCTAAGAAGACTCAGAAGCCGCAGTCATGGGAAAAGTAGGAGAAATGGGGGCACCGAACATTTGGGGCAGAGAGGGAATCTATCAGGAAGCCCCACCCTAATTGGTATTAATTAAAAGCATAATGATGCCTACTGTTTTAGTTAGGGTCTTAGGTAGGGTGTCTACTGCTGTGGAGAGACATGATGACCATGGCAACTCTGACCAATGAGAACATTTAGCTGGGGTGGCTCACAGTTCAGAGGCTCAGTCCGTTATCATCATGGCTGTGCGCATGGTGGCATGCGGTCAGTCAGACATGGTGCTGGAGAAGAAGCTACTTTTGTACTACATCCGAAGGCAACAGGAAGTGGGCTGAGACACCAGGCATGACTTGGGCATATGAGACCTCGGAGCCCAGCCCCGCAGTGACACACCTCCTGCAACAAAGCCACACCTCCTAATAGTGTCGCTCCCTGTGAGCTGATGGAGGCCAGTTACATTCAAACTATCGCTTTCTACTCCCTGGCCCCCAAAAGCTAATGACAATATCATAATGCAAAAATGCATTTAGTAAATCTTCAAAAGTTTACATGGTCTATCACAGCCTCAATAATGTTTAGAAGTCCGAAGTTCTGAGATTCATGCAATATCTTAACTGTAATCCCCTGTAAAATAAAGATAAAAAGCAGATCACATACTTCCCACATATAATGGCGCAGGATATACATTACCATTCCAAAAACGTAGGGAAGGAAGCACAGTACGCGCATTAGGACCATCAGAAGAGGGAGCAGGGAGATGCTAGGATTTGTTGTTACAAGGGTGGAAAGTGCATTGCAGGAATAGAGCCCAGAAGCAGACAGGGGTCTGGGCATGGCTCAGTGGTCAAGGTGCTTCACCACAGGTACAAGGATAGGACTTCAGATGCCAGGGCCCACGTACAAGACATCAGATATGGCGGCCTGCCTGCAGTACCAGCACTCGGAGACAGGGAAGAGGATTCTCGGAGTGAGCAAGCAACACCAGCCCCACTGGCGAGTGGGTTCAGCTGAGAGACCCTGCCTCAGTGAATAAGGTGGAGAGCACTGGAGGGAGACATCTGATGTTGGCCCTTGGGCTTCCACGTGCACACATGTGCACACACATGCACACCTACATTCACACCTGACACACATGTGCCCATGCACACTCCAGCATGAACATAAGCCCACGTGCATGAGAGAAAAATGACCGTTGACTGACTCCAAGACTGTGAAAATTTTCCCTTGTGTTAAGGTAAATCCTTTCTGAAGAATTCAGATCTAACAAATATAGGTATGAGGCAGAAGGTATGCCCTCAAAGAAAATAAGAGGTAAAAAAAAAAATCACATGTGATTTCCAAGGAGACAATAGATGTCCTTTACTAAAACTGCCCCCTAACACCAGAACAACTTATCCAAGCAGGTGATTTACAATAGAACAGACTCTGTACAATGCCATGGCATATGAAGTTAAGCCTTCATTTATCACCTGGGTGGCAAGCATGAATTCTGTAAGGCAAAGTTGGATCTTTGAAAGCGGGTAGTGCATTTATCCAAGAAATGTTCAGAGTGAATGAAACAAGACTGCAGGACTGAAGGACCCTTAGGGCCCAGAGGCAATTCTACAGGTGGTTGGTGTGCTCTGAGGACCCCGTGATTGCAGTGTGGACAGACAGAGCTCAGTGAGTGCTCCGTCGAGCCGTGAGGCAAAGCTAATTGTAGAGTTACAGTCTTTGAAAAAGCCCCCGGGTCCATTATTTTAGCACATTAACAAGGCTGTGTGCAAAGGGGGCTTATTATTATACGAGCTGGCTGTTTATTAGGTGGAGGTAATATGATTACAGAGCATGCAGCATGGGAAAGCCCCTGGGAGTCATCGACAGGGTAATGCTGTAGGCACAAAGCCAGAACAAAAGGCCAAA